>NC_058107.1:18093999-18740249 GCF_914725855.1 Thunnus albacares | reverse complement strand
GTTACAACAGAGGGTTGAAATTGTAAATCAGGACGTTTGACTTAAAAACATAACAGCTCTGGTCATGGATTCCTTGCTCACTTGGGAGGAGACTAGTTAAATCATGTCTTCTCGTATGGGGGATGGGCTGCAGGAAGGGTCCTTTCCAAATTCTTTTAGCTGTGGCCTGAGTCTACATGGCTGGCTGAGCACTGGGTTGCTGCCCCTGGGCCCTGCAGTGGAGGCACGATTTATGCGTCCTTCCTCGCTAGCTTATTGCACAGATTCTTGTTGTCTCAGTAGTATCATATTGCCTTTCTGAGCTACAAGGCCTTGCTGCTCTTTGTATCTGCAGAGAAGGGATTGAAGCTGTTCAGGCAGCGTACACTGGGAACCAGTTCGTTGGAAAACAGTGGAAAATGAGGGAGGCTGTGGTCCTCCGATATCTAGCCCAAAAATAGAAGTAAGGAGAGAAAAAAAATGGCTCACTCCAGCGTTTCCAGGCCCCTAGAGCAGAGTACTGCAGCAGACCCCTCAGAGACTCCCGCGGTGGGGTGGAGAGACGCCGACCAATGGGGGCTCAGGCGTTCTGTGTGTGTGTGTGTATGTGTGTGTGTGTGTGTATGTGTGTGTGTGTGCGGCTAACTCAGCTCTTCCACAGCTGAGATCCTTTTCTCATGGTTGAGTTCAGAGATGGTTTCTGTGTGTGTGTGTGTGTGTGTGTGTGTGCATCTGCCAGCATGTGAGCAAATGGTGCAACCACTGCAGCCCCTGCTGAAGACAGACCAACCCTTCTCTCTGTCATTCCCTGACACAGTGTAGGCTGTGTATATGTGTGCGTGTATATGTGTGTGTGTGTGTGTGTGTGTTTATGTCGCGAGGGGCTTATTATTAGTGATGCCTTCTTTCACTGCCAGCGGCATCCTTAGTTTCAGCTTGATG
This sequence comes from Thunnus albacares, assembly GCF_914725855.1. NCBI lineage: Eukaryota > Metazoa > Chordata > Actinopteri > Scombriformes > Scombridae > Thunnus > Thunnus albacares. The sequence goes on along the minus strand of NC_058107.1, from coordinate 18,739,328 downwards.
TGATTGGAATTGTGAAAGCAAATCATAAGCAGTTAGATAGATTTGTTAGTGAGTAACTCAGTTAAACAGGACAGAATCATGATTGTATTCATCAAAAACATTTTATCTAAGTAAAGTCATATGTATTTTCAGGAAAATTGCAAGTGTTCTTGAGCTGTAATATACCTCTTGAGCACATTTCCCTCAGCTTGGTTTCATCTTCTCTGACAAAGTCTTCCCTCATCAGGATTTTGATTTGTATTCCGTCTTGATGTGTATATAGAAAACCCAGTTACCTGCTGAAATAAGCAGTGTGATGTGTAATCCTGACCTTGAGAAACACTCACCTGGTTGCTCCCTCCCTTTTAGGCAACAGTGACCCAGCGCCCTCTTGTGGCAGTTAGAGAGAAGTGACTGCTCATTAGCACTTAGGTTAGGCCGGAGTGTTTTGTATTCTCACTTTCAAATTATAATGATGATCATAAACCAGTGTTCTTGGTTGTTAATGTTAATTTTACTAATATCAAAATGAATATGGTAATGAAGTCTCAGGTCTGAATATATCTTTAATCACCATTTATTAAATGATGATAAAAGACAAACTGTTATTGAACAGCTGGCACACTGTTTGTTGTGCAGTCTACAGTGATTATCAGACTTGGATGTTACTACTAGCAAAAACTATATTGCTATAGCAAACAACTAATAACACACAATGCAAATATAAATCACACATGTATACCTACACCCTGTTATAGAGATGAAGAAATATTATGCATTAAACAAAAGATTTTCCTACAGGGCAGGAAAGCTGTAGAAGAATTGTATTTACTATTAACCACTAGATGGAGGTAGAAGACAGAATACAGAGGGAGGAGGAAAGAGTCTTAATTGTGTTGAACATCATGTTTAATGCTCTGTATATGTGCAAAGTTCTCTTAACAAAGCAGTGGATGCAAAAGTTTTAATGAGAGTATATCTCTGCATCTCTGCTTCACACACACACACACACACACACTGATCTAAGTGTTGACTTGGCTTTTGGTTGTGGAACCATGTGTTTCTCATTACGCTTGTTGTGCTGGACCAGGGCTGACGGACCTGGTCAGAGAGGCCTTGGCTCTGGTCTTAGCACACTCACTCTGCTGGATCTGGTCTGAGCCCAATTCAGTCTTTGACATATCGTTATTATTACAATAATTCATTGCTTTAAGGCACAAAATTCTGTCTTTTTAAATCGGCTTCATTTACCAGTTTCATGTTGATTGCCATTTTAAGGCACTAAATGGTAATTATTCTACAATGAAAAGTATGTTTTTTTTGTTATGACAAAGGGAAGGTAAGGTAGGTGAGTTTGAGATTGTAAGTTAACATACAGTAGCTAAATATACATGTATATTGAACTGTCTTGTGTTGAATATGAGACTGAGTTTCTACATATTGAGCTGCCCTCTGTCACATGTAAAATGTGTTTCATGAATAAATCGCCGGGTTGGCTGAACAATTAAAACGCCATTTTTACTGTTAAACATCTCTGTGTGACTCAGATGGCTACATGCCACTTTGGAGACAAATGCTCATCCTTTTTATTTTCCCTTCACTAGAATAAAACTGTAAACACCTGGTCCTGAGAGGAAGAGAGAGAGAAAGCACTTAAAACATTCACAGAAAATCAAAGAATCACATTGATTTTGCTGTCATCATAGTTAACTGTTACAGTACGTCTCCAGTTTTAAACACTGGGCCATCATTATTTTTGCTATACATTACTGTAGATGTTTGACTTGTTGGTCTGAAAGGTTAAATTCTGATTGAGGAAATCAAATGATTTTGAAGCTACATGTCACATTCTTTGAGCCCAAAGTGGCCTGTGTATCATTTTGGATGTCCCATTTTCTTTTAGTTGACACTTATCAGTAAGACAGAAAAGTAAGAGTCTGCACACTCCAGAAGGAAACTGTTCAATTTGAATCTAGTTGATAGTCACTGTTTTATGGATTATGAATTATTGCCCCTTATGGAATGTGCCCCTATGCAAAAGTGCTGTGTTACTTTGGGGGAATCCCATTTTGCCATCTACCTCTGGCGCAACATTGGGGTGTTGTTATAGTTATCATACGACATGTGACAACACCCAGAGACAGATCCCCACAATGACGCGTTAAATACAAGGAAATATGGCACATTTGGGGATTGTGCAAAAAGCGTTTTGTCTGTTACACACAGAGAATGACTCGAACCCTTCTTAGACAGTAGTAAACAAACAGAACTTTGAAGAATGTGTTACTAATCCTCCAACATATGTCAATAATTAATGCCACTCTTTGTATGCCTTCATGGGAAACTGAGCATCGCCAATGGTTTTAAATGTAATTAATGTTCTGTACTGGGGACAGTTAATGCAAAGTGCTGATCATTAACTTCTCCCCTCCAGTTTTACTCTCTGCTGTGATTTTATTATTAACAATAAATCATTTGTTTGTGTTAGAGTCTCACAGATTACAAGAACTGTTTACATGTTTCATTTAATTAGATGCAAATGGACTGGATGGGAAAAATATTAACAAATGGATTGTGGGTGTTGTGCATGTCATATTTCAGTGCTTTAAGTAAGACAACAATGCATTCATTTCATTGGCAGTTGTTTGTCACTCACATGGAGGATCCTAACTTTGTATTCAAGGATCAGTCACAGTAGTTACCAACAACGCTAAACAACACAAGCTCAGGCTGTAGGAAAAGTGCCTCTAAATCCACAGGAACTGCCTCTTTTTTATAGAGTTATCACATTCTATTGGGCCTACAAACTCCATGGTTTATATTTCCCTCCTGTTGGTCCTGTATTTCTGCGTCATGTGTGGACTCATACAATACCCAATGAACAGATGGTGAACAGTCATCTGAATCTCTAATATCTGAACTGATATCTGGGATCATTGGGAAAGCATACTTCCAGTGAACTTTAAAAGAAGCACATTCATCCCTATGACAAATGAATTTCTCACGAATGCACCCACATGATGCAATATGCTACATGAGCCTTTGCTTTAAATTCTTTGTAAGTTGCATTCATCCCTTTGCTGTTTGAAATTCTGCCTCTTGCCCAAATCTGTCTTGTGAATGCTTGACTGCACTCGTATAATAAACTGTGAACTGTTCCGCAACATAGTTAGGAACAGTACTGCCAGAAACAAGTTGATCCACAACTATGAAAAATCCTTTAGCGTCAACATCTGAAAAGAGATTAAATTGTCATTTCTCTCAAAAACCATTAGAAACACAATTATAACCATTGATGTTGGGTATCTTTGCTTTGCTTGGTTATTTACAGTCTTAATTTGGGATCAACCTCACCAAATGCTAATGACCAATTACATGATCTATGATGGGAAGCAAAAAACTTCCCGGTGCACTGCTTTATGCACATCCTGATGTCAATGTAAGTTATTACACAAGGAAGCCTCTCTCTCTCTTTCCTCTCTCTTCGTGGACTTCTTCTCCCTTCAGAGAGTAAATCAACGGATTCTGTCGACCTGTTAATACTTCCACCCTCACGTTAGGCCAGTAGGGAGGAAGTGACCACATATGGACCTTGTTACCATCCCTTAATGCACATTTCTAGGACACAGAACAAGGGGATGCGTGGGGTGGTGCATGTGTGTGTGTGTGTGAGAGAGAGAGAAAGAGAGATAGATGGACACCACCGTCAACAAATGTCTGTAATTCTGGTGCAACTATTACCACTCCTCTGAACTTATATCTCTAGGTACTTACCACTGTATTTAGTACTTCCTATTAGTAAGTACCTTGGGTGGCCACAGCTGCTATACTTGATGTCCAAAATGAAATAGCTGTATGGGGCATGTATATTAATTACCTTTTGGGTGTGTTACTTACTATACAATCTAGACTGGATGGCTGTAAAGGATGAGATAAGCTTAAATAAGAAGTGTATATTGTGGTAGATAAATAGTGACTAACCTTAAAAGAACAAAGTTTGTGTTTCTAAATCTGCAATACTATTAAATCTGGAAAAGACTCCGTTCTTTAAATGAAAATGACAAATGAACTGACATGTGAATCTAAACCTAAACATTCTCATGACTTCAACGGGGCAAAAAAGGAAGGCAAAATATTTCAAAGTGAGAAACCTAACATCCTTCTGCAAGTGTTTGTGTTGGATACAAACTGTTTCCCGAGCTCTCTGTAAACCATAGGTGATTATTTTCACCAGTTATCATAAGTGCAATGTTTTCAGTGTGGGGGCAGTTAAGAGAGTGACTAATACATCTGCATGTGGCGCTGTTTGTTTCAAACTGTCAAGCAACACTTCCACATGTGTCAACTGATAATACGGGGTGTACTTCATGTATGTTTCTTAAAATTGGCTTTTCAAGTTATTTCCAGAAGGTTACATTGTGAACTGGTGAACGATAATATATCAATATGGTTGTTTTATATAGCTGTTACCAATTTATTTTAATTTTTTCCTATTTTTTTCCCACAACAGGGCTATAAAGAGTGGAAGAAGCACAACTGCAAACAAGCGCGTAGACAGACATGTAAGTGCAGAAAGTTTGGTACCTATAACCAGACAGAGATGAGAGGTGTTGTTTATGTACACTTTCTATGACTCAAGCAGACCAAGATTTGTTCCTTAGATTTTGCTGTTGCAGCATCACAGCCAAAAGCAGGGAGGCCTGTTACTTCGAGACATCATCTCCCTCTCTCAGCCTGAGTCATGTCTGCGAGACCAGGAGGGGACAGAGGAGCCTTTGTAGCCTCTTTCAGTTCCCACATTTGAAAAACTTGTCTCATCCGGGCACAAATATTTTTCTCCTCACTTGTAGTATAAGCCCAATGATACTCCTAAATAATAAGTGCTGGCTTTATCAAATATGAAAGACACAGATGATGAGAGATTCTGTGTCAGCTGACATCTTATCTACTGGAAATTACAAAACCGTAAATATGCGTGTTGTCCATCAATGTATGAAATCCAATTTTATTTGTCATTTTGCTAATCATTTTCCTCCTCAGTCAGCAATTTTTCTACTGAACCTCCTTTAATGATTACATAACAAAAGAAAATGAATGGTGGTAAAATGAATGGCGGTCAGGAGTTTCAACTGAGTGATTAGAATGAAAAACAAAAATAAGTGAACCGTGAGGAACTGACTCATCCTTTGGACCAAGTATACGATTAGAGGGACTGAAGATGTATTGGAACTGCTTTATCTTGCTGCTTATGATCCCACGGTAACATAAGACGCCCTGTTTTGTCTGATTCCAGCTTATCTTATGCTGTCTAGATAAAGTGTATAACAGCCTGAACCTAAAAGTTAAGTCTGTGCTTGTGTTTCCTTATAAGTACAACACAAGACGCCTCAGTGAAGAATCCTTTTTTAAATGTTTGCTGTTGTCTCAGTTTCTTGTTTTGTTTGGATGTAGGACTGCAGGCATCCTAAAATTCTTTAATGTATTTTCCACACAAGTCACTTATCACACATCTTAAACATTAGCTCTATGTCTATGATATTTTTGCAGTTCACTTGCCTCTACTAATTGAAGTTAAAACATCAGTCCCCAGAGAGGTAAGGTATAAATTTCGTTCCATGAACCTGATAGGCTTCAGAAATCAAAATTTTATCATTGCCTCTCGCTTACATGCAAAAATACTGTAGTGCTTTAACACTAGAACATGATGAATATGGCATCATATTATTCTCTATGTGCAGTACTTGTTATTCAGCAGCTGCGTATCGCTGCTCCTTAGTATGACCATGTTTCAACTTTCACAACTGGAAGGGGAAGAGGACGTAGTGGTCTCTGTTGACACATTTGGCTTCAGCTCAAGGCAAATACTTAACAACCAGTGTTATGGCATCCTTATCTGTGATTGATTTTTATCCTTGTCTTAAAAGCCATCCACTCACTGAGGTTTATTTTTGCACTGAAGAGAAGTCATTATGCATTATATGTGCTAGATGATCATGTTAAGAAAATGCATAAATAAATACAGTTGGCTAATAACTCATCCTTTCAACACTTAGCAGGTGATGAAAGGTCATAAGGACAAGCTTAATTTTGTGGATAATTTTTCCTGCATAGATAAACAATTTGTAGAAACAAAGCTGCTAAAGTGTAAGTGGTATGTGATATTTTGTTTCCTAGGATGGCAAAGTCATGACCAGCTCTACCCTGCCTCTGATTGGTTTACTCTGATATTCTTACCCTAACCAATCTCACTCCTCATGCCTAAACCTAACCAACCCAACCAACGAATGCAGTGAGTACTAGCCAATCAGAGGCAGAGTAGGACAGGTCATGACTTCGCCATCCTAGGAAAAGAAATTTGGTGAGTGGTATTCAGGAAACACAGGATGTATAGTATATTGTGAGTATTATGTGACCAATTATTAATAATACAGTAATGTTCTCATTAAGAATAAGAAAAACTAACTAATGTTAAGGGTTAAACTGGTCAGTTGAAAGTGTTCAGTCACACTGAAGAGGCTACGAAAATCTTAGATGCATTACTGAGTACTTTACGATTCCCTTAGCCTGGCTGAATGGTACTTTTGTCATTGAAATAAATAACACTTTTTTTCCCCTTTTTTAAAATCTTTGAAACAGTAATAGTACAAAGTAACAGTTTTTAATCCTTAGACATTGAGAGCATGAAAAAAGATGAGGAGGAACTGTGTGAACCAAATACAGATTACAGGGTTCAAGTGGCACATTGCCTCTCTTCTCTGGAATATTTCATTCTATAAAAATCACAGCCAATAAATTACAGAAAATCTGTGCTTTCTGTATTCAAGCCACTTTCCATACTCAAACCTGGAGATCTCGTTTTGTTTCTTTATCTCCCAGCAGTTCATGAAATTGAAGCTGAGCAGAGAATTACAACGTTGAAGGCTCGTGATATTTCATTTTCATCTCTTTACAACCACTGACTCTCAAGTGGTAAAAGTCAATGAGTCGACTCATCGTCTGTCTCCCCCTAAGCTCTATACCCTCTCAGGTGGTCTTCACCCCCCTCCAGCTTCTTCAACCCTGCTGAATTTCAACCTATGGATCCAGACATTGTGTACTACATCAGACATTTCCAGAGAGGAAGCTCCCCAGTCACAAGTTGCTCCAGTGATCTTCATCAGTGAAGCTCAGGTGAAGAGAGAGATGGTGCCCTATTATCCCGGCTACAATGCTCATTCTTCCACCTTGCAGAAGTTCTCATGTCATTTTTGGTTATGCAGGTTAGATGGACCATGACTTCATTATCTCTCCATCATTATTTTCAGGCAAATGGAACTATAAAAACCTTGGGGTATCTGAAAAACAGACAGGATAGACATGATAAGACAAAAGCTATGTGTGGAAAAACTTAATTTGTTAAGGCTCAAGTCCCTCAGTGTTTGCACAAAACTAATATTGGCCCTTTTCATCTAATTACTCTCAGGAACTGAGCTCATGAGTCCCTTTTGTACATTCCTGTTTGCATTTCCACCACACATCTTTCATATTCTAGCGCAACTGATACACAGAGGCTGCACAAGCTTGTCAAGAAGCCAATCTAATGTTGGTTTTACAATGAAGTCAGTAGCGGAGTTGGGTTCATTGGCCAACATATGCACACGCTGATTCCACTTACTTTGGTATAAGTGATTATACTATTTCAAAATACCATGGGCCCAATTATTTTGTTTTCCAAAGAAAGTATTAAGTATTACGATAGTGCCCGTATTTCTCCCACTGCTCACCATTCCTTTTGTTGATCTTTTGTTATGGTCCATAAACAGCAAATCTAAAGCAGGACTGTTGTTAATTAGAAGATGCGTTATTTTCATTGCACAGCACCAAATCCTGTTGTCAGCTGAGTGTGATAAGGGCCTGTTTGTGGCTGCTTATAACAACACTGTTTGGTTGCATCACTGCCGTTTCCATTGAACCAGAGAACATTTACTGAAAATTCAACAAGTGCATCACATATGTGGAGGGCTAATGAATAAAAACAAATGATACGCTTGTAGATTCACGAGAAACATTTTCTGAGAAACATAACACTGTTAAAGTTTTCATCTGTCTTATGAAGATGTTTGTGCTCTAAATCCCTGCAGATCCACTGCATTGTGTGCAGTTGCTGATACAACTGGGGATTATTCATGTGATTACTTCTCAGTTTGAGGTTACACCCATGAGTGTTACTCTAAGATGGGCATCTGACAGACTTTTTAAACTAATGATTTCAAGCTAGTTGGCATGTTTATATTGGCCAGATGTGCCTCGCCACTGCTCTGTGAGTAGCAGTGCTGTCATACATGTTACTGTGCCAGGACGCGCCTGTTTTACTCCATCAGTCCAACATCAGTGTAGCACAACAGTCCAGCACCAACTGCAGTTTCACTAACAAAGACCACACCAACAAAGATATAGGTTTGAAATGATTTTTGGATAGAATTGGAGGGGAGCTGGGATGATGTGGGAGAGATGGATTGACAGCCCAGGGGAAGGGATGAAGGGTTGACGGGTTGAGGCGAAGGTCAAGGGATGGAGGGATGAGGGATGAAGGAATGAGGGTGAGAATCGAGTTGAGGATAGATAAATGAAGGTGTATTATTAATTTTATTGGTTATTCTTGTATTGTTTTCTTACTTCTATATTTTCTTTTTCTTTTTTCTTTTTTAAACATGTTAGAAGTAAATCTAAATCTAATCAGATCAAAATCAAAGATGTTTACAGAGAGTCTTCTTGTAGAGCAAGGAACTGGCTAATTATACTGTACATGTGATATAGAACTGTCGTCAAGAAATGCACAGTACAATCTCTAATCTTTAATACGAAGTGACTGTAATGGAATCCATTAAGTGATGGTTGAGGATTTCTGTTGTGTATTAAGTGTTGTGAAAAGTAGTGAATGTTAAATTATCTTAATCTATAGACTCAACTGGTGTCTAATTTTTGACAGACTCACGTCTCCTTAACGAGATTTTACTTTTAAAACCAGACCAACATATATTAACATCTGAAAGAACAGAGGAGCTTTTATGATATAATTCCATAAAATAGTACTGCATAATCAAGCAGATGGATTCAAGAGTAATTCACAAGAAATGTGTGTGTATGTGTGGGAGGGAATCTGGATGCCTGTGTTGACCTTGGACCTGTATATGCATACGTGCGGTATGTGGGCATCTGTGGTTGTGCAAGAGCAACATGATCTTAACATGCTGACTACTGACATCTGATATTACTGTTCATTACTATCAACAGGCTTCACTCAGCTGCCCAAGTACGAGCTATTAGAGTACGTGTGTTGTTCCATCAACTGCGTGGTTCCTATGGCAGCTCTGAGAGATGAAGTAGAGGAGCTCATGTCCCACCTCATGTCTGGAAACCTGCCTGCTGGACTCCAGAGGCCATCTCAGCTGCCAAAGTTTGAAACAGTCCTTGCTCTTCCTGGAAGCGAAAGAGGAACGCAAAACTCTGGTAGTCAGAGACACCTCGCACAACTGATTTCCACAGTGTCCCACAGTATCTTTACAGTATCTTCATACATGACAAGCTCATGTAATTTAGGAGTATTCACATTGAACGCACAGCAATTTTCACCTTGATTTGTTCAAACAAATATTACTGCTTGCAGTCTGTGTTTATTTGCTACAATACAAACACTGATTGTACATGTATGGACCAACTGTGTGTGTGTGTGTGTGTGTGTGTGTGTGTGTGGAGTGTTTGTGTGCCAGCTGAGACTTTGGATGACCTCAAGAACTTCCATAAACGTGTTAATCTCAAGAATACAGCAAATCTGTGTCTCTGTGTTACGTGTTCTCCACTTTCAGTAACTATGATGATGCATACTCACAGACTCACTCACAGACTCACTCACTCTCACACACACACACACACACACACACACACACACACACACACACACACACACGAAAAGGGCTGGTGAGACCATATCAAACAGAAAAGAAGGATAGTGCTACAGTTATTCCAGGTAAAAAACAACAACCACAATAATCCAGAAGTATATACATTTAGATAAGAGAACCTACATTTCCATAATAACCTAAAATGTAAGTGCAGCCTCACGCCCTGTGTGAAACTAGGTTGGGCCAAAACCACTTCTGAAATGTAGGATACAGCGTCATTGTGAAATCACACACATTATCAGTTGATCTTAGACCAGATAAGGCAATGACTAAAATGTAATTCTTAGGATTGCCACACTTTCACATGGATTTATGTGCCAAATGAGTCCATCCGTCAGTTAACAGGAACTGTGACTGTGTTCACTGTGTTCACATAAAGACACAATGTGGCTTTAATTAGTTTATAGATACAGATCATTATTGATGAAATCTGATAGCCATACTTGTCAGAACTCCTGAGACCAAATCAGCTTTTCCTGTTAAATGGGGATTCTCCTGTGGTAATACAACTAAATGCACAATCATTTTAGAAGAGCATAAGACAGAAAAGACGGAGGGGGAAGGTGAGAGGATAAGTGCTATGATTAATGGCCAGCTTGTCATAGCAGGAAAAGCACAGGTGCCATTAAACGATGCATTAGGGATGACTCTGTTCTATTTAGGTGTGCCAGTAAGATATGCAAATAAGCCAGCATGCACGGTAGCAGAGCCCTGCCACTGACACGGCTTAATGGAATACAGCTATTATTCATTAATGTCATTTATTACACTTGTGTTTGACAAGTCTGTCATCTTAATAACTGCAGTCTGAGTGTGTCCAGCAACAGACTGCGGATGCAAATTGCCACATCAAGATCTAAAGCTTTGACCCCCCCCCCATTGTCTCATCTTCCTTCATGTGCAGTCAGCTTTAAGTGTCTCATTTTTACTCAGCATCATCATTAATTCACATCACAATATGTATTTCTACCACTGAAAAATCTCTGCTGGCACAGACCTTGGGCTCTTCAGTGGAACCGCCTCGGGTTAATGAGCATGGAGTGAAATGTCCTCTGAACAAACTGCGAATGCCACCTTCAAAGGAGACATGCAGTGCCTCAGTTTCTTTGGCCACAGGGAGCTGTCTGACAGGACTGAGTTTAAAAATTTCTCTTGTTACCATAAAATTTCTGGTAAAAGATTACATGTGGAAGGAGTTAGGGTGACCTAGAAGGCCTGGGTTTCAGGGTGAGACCACATAAGCTAATGTACAGTGTTTAAACTATCCAGTGTCCACTGATAACTCATTCAAGCACATTATCATAAGGATTACCTCCGCCCCAGACTTTCCCTACATGGAGGATATTGGTGTCTTTCAGCTTCTTGTCGTTTGTTCCCTCAGAGGCAAAAAGCAAACGTTGCATGTTCCTAATGAGGAAGTGAGGACAGAACAAAGGCTTTGTAGTATGAATGTGATGTCAAGCATTTTTTTATGCCCTTGCTCTGGCAACAGCTGTGGCCAGAGGCATTATGTTTTCAGGTTGTCCATCTGTCCCATTCTCATGAACGCGATATCTCAGGAACGCCTGGAGGAAATTTCTTCAAATTTGGCACAAACGTCCACTTGGACTCAAGGATGAACTGATTAGAATTTGGTGGTCAAAGGTCAAGGTCACTGTGACCTCACATCTGTCCCATTCTCATGAATGTGATATCTCAGGAACGCCTGGAGGGAATTTCATTACATTTGGCACAAACGTCCGCTTGGACTCAAGGATGAACTGATTAGAATTTGGTGGTCAAAGGTCAAAGGTCAGTGTGACTTCACAAAACACGTTTTTGGCCATAACTCAAGAATTTATATGCTAATTATGACAAAGTTTCACATAAATGTCTCATAGGATAAAATGATGAAGTGATGACATTTTATATCCAAAAGGTCAAAGGTCAACTTCACCTTGAGATCATAATGTTCTGCAAAAATACTTTTCTGGCCATTATTCAACACCATAACTTATGAACAGAAGGGGAGACTGTGACCATGTTTCAATTTTGGTTGAATACTGAATAGTTGACAGTAATCTTGGTTCCCACCTTGAAACTGTGGTGATTGTTTAGATCTTCTGTGCTGTCGGGTTGAAGATGTGTGTGAAGCATCAACGTTTTAGAATTTGTAGCTTCTTTGCAGCAACATCTGTATCTGAAGCTTTGTCTACTGTCATGGCTACAACTTTGTGTTCTATCAGAACCAGCTTTATTGGCCAAGTATGTGAACACATAGAGGGAAAATATACTTAATACCTTTTATCAAATTCCTTGAAAATCTTCACTACAAATATCATATGAGTCTGGACAGACATGGATGCAAACTGCAACTTGACTGGCTGGCGGAGGTGTACAACTGCAAGGCTGTATTTCTAGTGAATCAATGATACTGTGGCCTCTAATCCTCTGACTACAGAGGAGTTTGGATTTGTGGCTGAAACCAAAAACAGCCACAAGAGAGATCTTGCCCTCCAAGGTATCAGTAAAACAATAAGTCACTGTTTTTTCTTTTTAAATAAGCAAGGAGGAAAATATGTGTTCATAGGGATGTTGATCATTGACAGATACCAGTTGTATAATAAAGGCTAATCCACTCTAGTCATGTATCCTTCCCTCCTCTTTTACCGTGCCGCTGTCATTATCTCTCACACTTTCTCATCATCCAGGCATCTATTTTGCAGTTTTCTCTCCTTCTATTCATCTTTCATTCCCTTCGACAGCAGAGTCAGTGCTGCGATTCAAACAGGCTCCACTGAAAATTTAAAGGGTCATAGTCTGTTTGGACACTTCTGGTCTGCTCAGCAGGAGATGGTAGAGACTTTATTACCCTGATTGCCTTTGAAGTCCTCAAAACGACTGCAGGAAACTGCCTGTCTGATCAAAGGAGGGAAGAGACATGGAAATTAAAGTGATATGCTTTGGGTACTCCTCTGCTGGAGCTTTATGGATGATGATGTTGAAGGCATAAATACTTTGGATATGAGTTATGGTGTAGAGCTGCACTAGTAATAGTACAAATCTCCAATTATCTTTGAAGGGAAAAATGCAGTGAAAGGTTTCATTTAGCCTTAATGTAAATGTCCTCATCGCTTATCTGAGAATATTTTTCCACAATCACCAGGGGAAAAATAGTCTGAAAGAAATAACAATCTAGAATTAAAACCGACCGAGCTCAGTATTGAACCATTTAGCGAGGTCGACATGAGTCCTGACTACCTGCATCATATGCACCTCTTTACTGACAGGGATTGACTGGTTTATAATGACACAGCTGACGTTTACCATAATTATTCACATAAATTAATAATGCATGAAGCACAACATTGTATTAAATGGGGAATGTTGGAATAGATGTCTAAACTTCATGTTGCCTCATGCTGTCACATCCTTGGCTGCTCCTGTGATCCCTATAAAACAAAAGATAAGAGGGTTCGTAGAGAAAGGCTCAGTGTCAAGTGGGCCTCAGTAATGGAAAATGATAAAAAATGGTCATTGAAACGTTTGGGAAATATGTGCATTAAAAATAATCAGTAGCAACAAACATATTTGACAATTTCAGTATAAATCAGTTAAAAAACTATGTGGCCTCTTAGCTTTAAATGTCCATGAAGTCAAACCAACTTCTTTTTTTTGTGTGTGTAGGCAATTTAGGACGTTTTGTTGCCAGCCTCGCCCCGTGTTTGAAGTGTAGAGAAAGAAATAAAAACTTCCAGCATGAAGGTAATGATATTCAACAGATGACATGTAAAACATAATTTTAAAACAATGAAAAGCTATTGTGTCCTTAGCCATTTGGCATCAACACGAGTAAATTTTGATCAGCCAACTCAAACACAGAAATCAGGACATGCATTAGGTCACTTTACAAACAACAGGAACAGTCCAAATGTTGTTTTAGGCATCTATTCATCGAGTCACTGCCAGATATTATTCTTTGTCATTGTTTAGCAACTGTGCCCACAGTTTAAGTGAGATTAAGAATAATCATTTTTATCCAAAAAGTAAAGAACAAATATTGTCTTGGTTAGATGTTGTCCTGAAATGTCCCTTAAGGCAGGCCCTGGACTTTATAACCCATGTGTTTACTTTCAGTGTTCTGCAGGTTTATTCTGTGTTACTGCACTACAAATAACACACTATTCTTCTTATACATGTGTTAATTTTGTATGAATAACCAGAACAATCTCTTAAACATGTAATGGGACTGATGATAACAGCTGCTATCATCTGCAGTAAGTGACTTCAGGTCTTCCATATCATTTTCCTTTCATCATCACCCAAGACATTCACTTGGTTCATTGACCCAGTGAAAATCCGTCCAGCCCTCCCGTATCTCTGCTCCCAAAGATAGAAGCAGATGACTGAGAGCTTCCTGCTCCTCTGTGTCTCCTGTATCTGCGTCACTGCCTGATAATCACAACTTTACCAGCAGGCATTGATGCCTTATCTGAACCTGGGAGTGCCAAAACGGATGCACATCAGTATGGGAGTGATGTTGCCTAACAAGGGACTGTCCGTGGGAGTGTTGGGATCTGAACACTCATCAGTGATGAGAGTATCAAAGGCGAGTATGTCAACAAGTCTCCTCCTTTATTTAGTCCTCTGTACCACACAGGAGAGAAGAAATGTGTATGGGATTGTTTTTAATCCACAACTTACTTATAATTTATCTATATGTCTTTATTTATCCCTTTCTTGCACCTTTTCATTGCAAACCCTTGATGCAATTTAAACAATACACACCAGCATTTATTCAGATTTAATAAATTAGGCCAATTTCATGGCTTACAATAGTTAATTGGACTATTCTGAACTCGTCCGAATCATATATCATATAATTAAAGCATGCAACATGCAGACTTGGAATACTGTTGTCACATCATGAATTTGGCTTTTATGCTACAAGTCAGAAGATGAAATTGAAAGGATTTGTCATTTAAAATTGGCAATCATAGTCATAACTTTTCCAAAACATTCTGGATGTCCCCCACAGTCTCCTGAATATTTTCCAAAACTTCAAGGCACAACTGTTCATCACTCTTAAGGTTTTCTTTCAGAATGCAAACCCTGCTTCCAAATCTAATGCAGCTTATACTTCTAAATATCTGAGATGAAATATTAAGACAGCTGCACTTTTGTGCAAATATCTGGCCATGTCGTGTCGTGCAGTACAGTCAGCTGACAGTTCCTTTGCAGTAAACCCTGTGAAGATGAGTGTTGACTTCAAGGTTACAGAAGAGGTTATCGCAAACTCTTCACTGTCCATCTCACTCCGAGAAGAATCCTGAGTGCTATACACTTCAGAAGGGACTTAAAGCAGCAATTCTTAACTTTCTCTTAGCCTAAAATTACTACAGCAATTTTTATACACAAGACACTTCTTGTGTCACTTTCCCTATCTTACAGTGTGGCATTACAACAGGATGGTGTTGACAGCAAAAAGTCATCAAAATGGTTGAGTTTAAATGACAAAATCAGCCTTCTCAAACCAGATTTCCAAAAAAGGTTCTTTAATAAATAGCGGCAAACTGACTGGCTTTAAAAACATTAGCTCTTTATATGAAGGACACCTTAAGAGCTAGAACACCATTTTGTTTGCTGTGGGTTACGTTTGTCATTTCTAGATACAACAAAAAGGGCACCGGTTACAAAGGGGGTGGTGAGATGACTCAAAGTCACACCTCTATGTCCAAGTGTATCACAAAACATTTATGAGATATTCAAACAGGTAGATGCAAACGTGACAAACTCAAAAAGGAAAAAAAACAAATTAAATCTTTTTAAGCGACTGTTTGAAATATTTGGACAAACAATATCTCATTTGATCCCACAAATGATGTCAGAATGTGAGTTATTTCCTTTAAACTAAATGGCAGATAACAGAAAGCATTGGCCCCCCCACACACATACATCCGGAGTAAACATTCCACCTAAGCAAACACAAGGACAGACCTCGAGGTCCAGGGAGGGATCTAGACACATTCTGGGGCTATCTGCTCACCCCTCCTCCCACACAGACACATTTTCTCTCTCTGTGGCTACAGTGAGTGGTGATGGGTCTCCGTTTTTACATTATCTAAGTGACAGCCACTGGAGTTCCTGTTGTGCTTCTATGATTGTATTGTCCATGCCTTGCGGTCTGTTCATTTCCCCAATGTTTCCATTTGTGGTTTTCTTTGGACTTCTACTGTAGAAACAGTATGCTGAAAGCCATGATGATACAGCAACAAGCCACCCAGGGACTCTTCCGCTCACCTAAAATGGAGGAAAAAAAAAAAAAAAAAAAGTAAAAAGTTCAAGACTACACTTTGCAACATTTAATTGAAACTACAGAAGTAAAAATATGGGTTCATGTAAAAATAATCACTGCCAATCACTTACCTATTCTGGCACATTTCCAGAAAATTCCTAGAAGCCTAAAAGATAAAAAGGAATTTACTTTACCCATGTTGTAAAATGTAATTAACCTTTTACTGCATTTAATCAAAACAAAGGCAGACATCACTCGGTTGGTTTGATATTAAAAGTAAAAAAATGGCTAGGTGCTGTATTGATTTGTCATGGTAATAGATTAAAAAAAATTCTAACCTTGCTACAAAACCTATAGGCCAAGGCCCAAACGCATTAAACCCGTTCATCAATTGATGCTCCTATGGCGCACTGCAGGCATCAGATTTGAAATTCAAACACAATTTGTCACTTTGTATTTATCACTGCATTAGTTGGATGTAATAAATGAATGAAAAGGAGAAATGCAGAGGAGGAAAATGAAACTGAAACTAAGAGTGTCCACAGTAAATCATCTGTTGACTGTTTAATGGTTATTTATTTGTGCTTTAAAACGTGATTGCCCTGAAATAATCAGAATATAACGTTTTATTTCTCTCATTCAGAGGTTTTGTTCTCACTACTGCTCTCTCTCCTTACTCGTCCACCGCTGTGCTATCTCTCTCTCTCTCTCTCTCGCCGGTGCTGAGCTGGTTTGCGCTATTTCTCTCTTTTTCGGCTGCAGAGAAAACAGCTTTGGTTGCTGGGTGCTCATTTGAAGCTCCAAAAATTGAAACAAGGTCAGAGTGGGCGCGTCAAGGCAGTTTGACGCGCGTCATAAAGCTTCTAGTGCGTGTTCGGCCATTAAAAACAATAGATGTACTTCAAAATGTGTGCGTCAGACGCTTCCAGTGCGTTTAGGCCTTTAGATGTGCATTTCCATGTAAGGAATATGCACAGAAGAAGAAAAGGAGACAGCAAGCAAGTCTCACCATCTCTAGTGACAGCTGAGGCACATGTGGCATTCCAGGCCTTCACTCTTCTGATGCATCTGTCTGCCTGTGTGTCTGTGTATGTTTGAAAGTCACCGTTCTTAACTTTCATACTGACCAGAGGGTGTCAGCATCCCATTGTGCAATTTTCTTACACTGATTTAAGATGGTCCTAGTTTAGGTTACATTTTCTATAACAATCTGTATACTATACGCTGTTCTTCAGTACGAACGACAAATTCTTAGAAATTGCCTGGAGATGGTATTTCCCTCAGATTCTAGGCCTATCCCTACACCACTACAATTATTTGCATAATGTGTGGCACCACATCAACACAAATAATGCCTCATGGCTAAGTCAACAAATCAGTCAAGAGGGAAAACTATTAAATCATCCAATCTGCCACTCGCAGTCTCATGTGTTAAGACTGAAGAGGAGGTCCCTCCCTGCTAAAGTGGTGTGTCTTTATGAGTGGGGTGTGTGTGTGATTGTGTGTGGCTGTTTTTCGCCCATGCCAGACCTATTAAAAGTGAATCATGGATTTTGTACATCCAAGAATAATAATGATTCAGTAATGATGAATATTTATGCCTCTGCTACTTTACTCGCCTCAATGATGAGCTCCTTGTTAGCTGAAAAAAGCAAGTGTCTTTGGTAGCTACACTGAGTGTGTTAGAGTGGGACAGATAATTTAAAAATGTGGGGCATAATTCATATATATATATATATATATATATATATATATATATACACATACACATACTGTATTCTCTAATAGTGGCCGGGGCCTTTATTTACCTCAACTGCAGAGGGTACCAGGCCTTTATTGGAAGCAGGCTTATATTAGAGAGAGGCCTTTATTCCTAATTCCCTGTTTGATAAGTATATTTGCTCATATTTTAGTACGAAACCTCCCTGTTTTCTGATCTGCTTCCGTTTGCTCTGTTAAATCTTTGTTACTGCATTATGCTATTAATAAAATTAAAAGCCCATGGACATAATGCCTTCATTTCCTGACATTTATTGTGAAACATTACACAAAGATTTCAATTTAACTTGTGTGACGTCTGACCAGTCAAATACCGGAGGGGACATATGGCCAGTGTCAGTTAAAAACTAAACAAATTTGAGGTAACGTTACGCTGGATATAGACATTAATAGCACAGCACAATCAAATATTTATTATCAATCAGCTGCCTCTCTAGCTCCAAGCTAACTTTCTTCCTCCCACCTCCAGCTAGCCGTGCTCTCCTCTTGTCAGTTAACAGCAGCTCACGCTTCTGTTTTTTCCAGTATCTGATTCTTTTCGGGTCAGTGTCAAAATGTCTTGCAGCTTTCGCTCCTTAATTTTCCTCCACATATTGCAAAACTCTCTCTTTGAATTTGACATCAAATTTCTGTCTGATGGGTGCCATGTTTGCTCTCTACAGTGTTGTGGCATCGGTGTTATGAAAAATTTAGTCACTGACACTTGCACAGGTCCTACATGGTACTTCAAATATAGCTACCGCCATCTTGTGGCACTTACATTACTACAAACCACAGTTACATTATAACAGGCACTAAGAGGAGGGGGGGCGGACATTTCTTTTCATTTGATAACGTTAAAAGTAGAGTCAGGCTTTGCTGTCAGTTTCCCAACTCATTTTAAAAAAAGATGAGAGAAAAAGAGAGAGAGGGAGCTAGAGAGTGAATAAAGAGATGGAGCTGGTAATAAAGCAGTGAGTCAGATCAATAACAAAATATCTAATTGTTTCACAGCAGTTACTTTCCAGAGCACAAATAAACATAAACACACACACCTGCACACCACAGTACATCCCTGCAGCGGAGCGCAGCAACACCTGATTTGGTCTGAATACGGCCTCAACCCATCCTTGTTTTTTCCCTCCCCGGCCTGTATTTGTTTGTGTCAACCCCCGGCCATTATTGGAGACCCGGCTTTTAATTGAATACCGGCCACTATTAGATAAAATACGGTACACACACTCCATTGTTACATAGTACACAGCAGAATCAGCTCTATGATAGGCCATTGCTTGTTGGGGGTTTTCTCCCACAGAGACAAAACAAACCAGCCTAATATGAGGTAAAACACAGAATAAACCCCTTAGATTAAACTGGCAAAATTGGAGAAGTTCACTGACAGCACCTTGACAGATGGAACAGAATGTAAAGCACTTTGAAATAAAAATCATTTGTGTGTCTAATCATTGCCTTATCCTTACCAGTGGAGGCTGTAATAAAATAGGGAACACTGAAACTATGGTGGCTGCAATATTAAGATATGATCTCTTGCAATTACCTTAGTCTTTGCACTTCATTCTAAGGTCATCTCTTCATTTTAACTGCCTTGCTGTCCGTCAAGATAAGTGCTTTTATCTCCTTCTACAGTTGAAATTGTCACATCAAACTACATGCCAAAAAATGCTTTTAAATTTTGACCTCTCATTTGGCAAAAGAACTGTACATGAATTTGACACACAGTACATTATTTGAAGAAATACTAAAAATAATAATAATTGATTGTTCCCTTCATTGTTGAAATGCTAATAGAAGTAACTTTGCATGACTGCTGATTTTGAGTTAGTTGCACTCCTCTGATTATCAAGTTTGATACTGACATTGTGTCTCATTCAAAGAGATATAGACAGGTCTTTGAGGAGTCAACTTATTATTGGGGAAACTTCATTGTAAAGTACCTGGAATAATTTAATATAATCATACCCGGTCTTGTTCTTGTCTAGCAGGCTGGGAGCCAGAGCTCTGATGTAGGCACAGGTACAGATCAGGAGGAGAATCACTGTAAGCAGTGACTGGAAGTTGAAAATGGCCGACTGTGAAAAAGACAAGACACAAGTCAATGATTTGTTTAGTACAGACACAGTGTAATGCAGGCTACAAGCAATATGTCATAGAAACAATGAACACTGAATTCACCTTAGTTTATCTTCTGTACCACTGACTGATGTTATGCTATTGGTGGCTAGGAATGCTGATGTACCAGCTGTTCATTCTGGTGCTGTGACAAAAAAATGAATGGGCTGTCCAGACCCAGTAAGTCTCACAAAGACACACTGCCAGACATGTTTTCCCATAGAGTGCCAGTCAAAATGTTTTCTTTCAGTGCATTAGAACTAGACTAATATATATTGATATACACTGTATAGATCTATTAGTATTTGTTTATATGTCACCCAAATGCAGTACATATATGCCAAACTTTTAAGGTATCTGTATCAAGATTGCTTATTTATGTATTTATGTTAAAACATTATGATCTGAAGATATATTATATTGTTGTTGGATTTTTTAATTCCCAAATATCTATATCGGTAATGGCCTCAAAAATACAGTATCAGCTGGGCTATATTATGTATATTAATTTACAAGACTAACCAGAAGCCTAACAGGTCTCATACTGCCATGTGCCAAAATGTAGCCCCAAGACTGCTCTGCCTGGCTTTAAGCTATGTAGCTCATATATAAGCTATTATAAACTGTAGGATCCTGCTTCATCACACTACTTCATAAACACATCAAAATCAACTGCAGATTTTTCATTTAGTATTTGGTTTCTGTGTGCAAAAAGCAGAATAAACTTTCCGCTATTACTCCTCATGGTGTCAGTCAGCTCTACCTGCAATTTAATGATTATGACCTTGTTAGCTTGTCACCTGTCTGTATCTGCTGATGCTCCTGACATGGTAAGCAATTCTAAACAAGGATTACAATGAAATCATAGTACACTAAGTTAGCGCTTCCCTGTCAGGGCATAAAATCGTGGGCCTGTCAAACAGACCTGTCAGGTAGGGTTAGGAAATGCAGTTGCAGATAGATTTAATCAAGTACTCATGTAGTTAATTTCTGTCTTACTCTTAATTATTAAAAGCTGCCAGGGAGATGTTGTATTATTTATGGACTTTGCTCTTTCTCCTCACCGATATTATATGTGCATTAATCCGAGGAGACAGAATCTCTGTTCATGTAGAATCACTCTTGGATGATCTCATATCTGATCTTAACTAGAAAAATCAAGAATTTACCTTTTAAATATATACTTGCTAACATGGTCATAAGAAGGCCTTTTAAGATCATTTAAGTTTAATATGCATCGAAGAAAAAGATATTTTGAGGAGAAAAAAACCCAATAAGGACAATTTTATTTTATCACAACATTTTCTATATTGATTGGGAAATTTTACTCTACAATAAGGAATCTATTTTGCTATAATATTACCATAATCTTACTGTTGGCAAAATGAATGTATTATAACCATATAGAATTTTAAACTTGTGTACTTTGTATAATAATTTAGTAACTTGTGATGTATTAAGATTTTTTTCTGTATTTGGTGTTGCTACATGATTTATTGTTGATGAAAACAAAACTGCTGATAACTTCTCTGCTTGAAGATCTCAGTTAAATAAATCAGTGCAGTGAATAACTCAGTTATTAAGTTGGTCACTGCACGTATTAGCCTGCCACTTGTAAACTTCTGTTTCAAATATTATTGCAAGTTTATACATAACAACCTCGTCCACAAATTGTAGCTCACACACATGAGCGCGCACGCGCTTCCTGGTGAACTGTGGTGCAGCTACGTGGCACAACTCAAAACACAGCGATGCACGCATTCATCGTACTCGTTAATTAGTGATTTCTTTCACCTTTGTAATCAAACAGCTCATGTTAACACAAGACCGCCACTAATGTTATGATGTAAATCTATGATATAATCATGCTTAACAAAAGAAACATAATGTGATCGCTAGATTGTCGAAACATTTCGCATATCTTAGCTAGTCAATGCTAGCTGGGTAGTTTAGCATTAATTCGTCCTACTTTCCACCGAATATTCACATTAGTTGCTGTCACAGCGTATTGCCGATACAGATGAGGCGTAGGGTACGTTTAGATGATGCTTAAAAGTCGCTTTAAAAGAGCAGAGGCCCTTGTTTAATAATAGAAAAAGCTTACCATTTTTGTTGGGAGTCAAAGCCACATCACACTTCCTGCTCCCTGGATTTTACGTAACGTATGCACAGCAGTTTACGTAACGTGATTACGCACAACGCTGCAAAACCGTTTGCTGATTGGCTGAGGAAACAAGAGTTGAAGGTTGAAACTGCTGTCAAAAGAACTGTCAACTGAGAGAAAAAGCGGTTTCATACAAAAATGCGTCGTTTGGACACTGCAGTAGTTAGCCTATACAATACCGTAAGTGTTTTGAAAAACAATATTTACTAAGTATTTTACCCACACTAAATATACAGTGCATTTAACCACTGTAGTATTCAAGCAACGCTGAATCACTCGGCGCCCTTCCTTACCACCATGGTGTAGTTTTATATTAGTGTAAACATGGTGGGGATAATACTGAAAGCTGTATTATACAGGAAAGAGAAGAAAGTAAAAATCTGTATCCTAAAGCATAGTGCTCAAACACTGCTTAACCAGTCGATCAGCAGACAATTAACTGGTTAAAGTTGATAGATTGCATGGATACTGCTTCTAAAATGAAAACATCTGCTTGA
Organism: Thunnus albacares; assembly: GCF_914725855.1. Lineage (NCBI taxonomy): Eukaryota > Metazoa > Chordata > Actinopteri > Scombriformes > Scombridae > Thunnus > Thunnus albacares. Next base: position 18,716,585 of record NC_058107.1, on the reverse strand, counting down.
TTTCGCAGAACTGTAAATTTAATACCTCAGGATGTTTGGTTGGATTTTTGAAGTTTGGTCAGGTGGAAAAAGCAATTTAAACATCACTTACTGTATTTAGCAATTAAGCAATTATACAGTTAATTGAACCCTATAGAGAGATTTGATTGATATTTATAGGTCTATAATAGATAAAGTCCTCACTTGATGACGTCAGACTGAAATTTTTGTGGTCCACGTTTCCCTCAAAGTTTTCACAATGGGGTACAGTCAGCTAGCCACAACAGCATCTTGATTGCATTTAATGCGTGTTTCAAATCGCCCTCAATTTTTCCTTCCCAGACACCCCAGAGAGTTCTGTGTGGAAGAAGAAATGTGTCAGATTGCAAACCACACATAAAAAATGTTTAACATATTTTGCTACAAGCGTGGCCGAAAACTGGCTGTCAGTTAAAAGTGATTTTACGTGTTTGGGTGGTGAGTCTGGTTTCTAAGAGCAAGAGATGACGCGTAAACTTTAAACAGACTCACATCCCTCTTAATGTCATTAAGTTTTATTGTTTACAGTAAAGTGATCCGTTTACATCCATGCCTAACTACTGAGCTGATTTTTTAAATCAGTTCAGCTTCAGTATGATGGGAGAATAATGAGAGAGAACATCATTACTTAAGGTGTTTATCTGTGCATAACATGTTAAGTTTGATGCCAAGAGAAAAATTTCATTCAAGCAATGTTAGGGGAAGCTATCCATTGGGGGGGACAATGGTCGCATGTTTTCTTTAGTGTTTTAACCCTTAAATGAAATATGACTTTTACAAATTGCAGAGCATGTTGGCAATTCAATTAGGCCTACACTGGTTTTCTTGTGCCAGAGGCTCAATACTTTTACAGAACCGTTAATCACCAAGGAAAAACCCCTGTACATTTGAGTTTTGCTTTTCATTTAAGCAGGTTTTCACTGTAACTCATCCCTATATTGGATATGTGAAAATGTTATTGTGCAGCTGTATCCAGGGTTAGGCTAGAGGTTACATACAACTTAATGTGTATGCAGAATTACTGATCTTAATTGTACAAGCCTGGCAGGGTAGACATGTTGTTTTGTTTAAAATGATTGCCGTCTTTTTCAAATGAGTCTTCTCTTCAATGATTTGAATACAGTACTGAAGTTGATGTGATCGCTGTTTCACTCCTGTTTGTTCCAGTAGTTTGCAGATAACTTTTTCTATGCTAACGAATGCTTTAGTGGTACAGTTTCTATTATGGAATATGAATTATTGACTGAAGTAATATTTAGTCTTTGTGTGATTTCAGCTTCTGTTCTTATTTTTTCACTCAGTGCCATTAAAGTTGGCAGTAGAGTTGAAATTATTATTGAGGATTAAGTCAAGCGAGCATGTTCACTTGAGGAGCATAGAGATAAATACATTTGTAAGGCTATGTTGGCAACACAGTCCACTAAGAAGACACATTGCCAATGATATTTGGCGGAGGTGGAGGTCACTTGTTCCACTTTGCAGTTGTCACCAGTCTCCAAATACTTTTGCTACCGTAAGGTGACAGGAAATCTTTCAATCTATAAGGAGGAGTTTAGGAAAATGTAGTGTCTGTATGACCCTGACCCATTTGCACTACATCACTGTCTCCTCTGCAAGCAGCAAGAATATATGCACTAAAAGTGTCCATGCTGTAGTTTTTCAAACCTTGTTTTGTGTTGAGACATGCATCAGTCAGGTCACGGTCACATTTCATTATTTCTGCCACTGACATGATCATGGTGTCAGCAAGATTTTACCTACAGACACATTTTTAGCCTATAAGACTTGTTTTACAACATATTATATTAGCTATTTGCTGAATACTGTTCATATATCAAGTGTCCTAAGAAAGATGATACGTGGGAAGAGTAATGAAGAAAAGGCCTGCTGCTATTTGGGACAGCATTGCAAAAATAATCCTTGACTGATCACAGTAACAGCGGACTAGCCAAAGAGTTTTCTTGTTCATCTCAACCCTCATCAAAGCATGAGGAGAAAGTCCAGTGAAAGCACAGTGAGAGGACTTGCCTAATTGTCAGGGCCCATTAAAGAGACAGTTAACTGCTTTGGCTTCTTCTGCTCTGTATGAACTCCTCATTTAAAACACTAGATTCATAATTAGAGGCTCTCTTTCTGACTGGACTCTCTAGAAAATCCCTCATTTGCCTAGTACTTCCTACACACAGAGTTATGTCTTTCTGTTTTCATATGAGGCAAAGCTGAAGAAATGACAATGAAAAGGTTGAGCAAAAAATTACAGAGGGAGTAAGAGAAGAGGATAAAGGCTGTGTGTCATGACTGTAGGGGAGCTATGGCTGATGATTTAAACATTCCAGTGATTGTGTGTGCTAATCGAGTAACTAAACAGATGCCAACAGGAAGACTTCAGGATTGACTTTGAAGGTTTTGCGCGGTTTGCCATTCCTGACAGACAGCGCTGTTTATTTAATTGGAGTGTCCTTCTGTCATTACCACAGGGTCATCGTCCCTGCACAACAGATGTTACAGTAACTAATGAGTAGCTGGGCTCACTTTATGAGGTTAAAGTTGAACCCTTCAGCTCCCTCATCTTGTTCAGCCCCTTCATCCAGCCACACCCCTTCTTGAAGCACAAAGGGTCAACTTTAATCTGTTGGAAGGTTCTTTGTGCATGTGCACATGTGCATACATTGGTATGTCCGTGTGTGTGTCTGTCAGATCTCTGCTTTATCTCTCATTTTGAATAACCTTGACCTCCTGCTCTGTCAGCATATATGATGGTGGATATAAAGAAAAAATACAAAAACCCACCCAAAAAACGTGCTGTCACGTCATAACTTATAGCACAGTGACCGAAGGGGCTCATTTTCATTTTTTAAACATGTCCAACTTGGCTAACTGCCAATTTAGCTGTCCTTTTCCCTCCATCTCCACACTCTTTGCCCTGTATTTAGGTAGGGGAGATGTCCAACTCACCTCTCACTTCACGTGGAAGCAGTAATCACATGTTCTGGCCTGGACATCCGCAATCAAGTAAAAGTTTCTCAAGCTATTTCAGAGAAAAAAAGACAATGTGTAGCCAATAGACCAAAGGGACCTTTTAGGAACAATTTCATAGATCATATTGTAATCCTTAGATCAACATCTTTTGTAACTCTTCTGTTGAACATAGGCTGTTTCTGGCAATGGACTGAACCTAAACTGCAGTACTCAGTCAGTTAGCCAAGACATTAGCCTGAGGGTAAGGTGACATTATCAAACAATCATGCTCAGTAATCACACTGAACAGTGTAGTATTTGCGAATAATGATTTAGTATCAGTATAAAGTAATTTTTGCTTGGCTCACTGTGGTCAGAAATGGCCATGGATGAATTTCCTTGAGACATGATTGGCTGCAGTAGTAAATAATCGGCTATTCTCTCCTTCGTTTACATTAATCCAAACCCCTTCACCTGATTGCACGCATGACTTGCAAGGCTGGCATTGGTCTTTGCTCCCTATTTTCAAACTGGGTAAATTTCCATTTCTGGGAATGTCAACTATCCACCAGTATCTGAATAAGTCCATGCAGTTGCAGAATCATGCATGTAGTTTTAAGGTTTGTTGCGAAGGTTTGTCAGTTTAGAGAGCTTAATCAGGCTTAATCCATCTCAAGTGGCTATTTGGTTGTAAAAACAGGTCATGAGATGTAGTTTTACTATGCAAGGCGAGGATGTTTAGACCCACACTCTGAAATACATGTATTTTATATCTTTGGATAAATGCACACACAGAATAAAATCAGACCACAGACTGGGCCTTTTAGGTAATAGTCTTCAATGTATCTTTCATAGTATGTAATTACCTTGTTTTGTGGTTAGGGAGCCCACACTCCCACACAAAATCCTGCCAAAACCTGTTAATCTCCATGTGGTTCCACTGACTCAATGAGACCCCCATTGAAGACACACACCGAGGCTTTTATTACGAAATCCATGAAGTAAAACAATGAGGCACATTGATGCAACAGAAAGATTAACACAACCGTACAACATCAAAATTGATTGGAGGGCTGTCTTTTCTAAAGACAATGTAACAGCAGGCACACTAAATATCCTGAGCACAATGCAGTGGCCTCATTGCTGGAAACAATGAATCACATTGGCTCCTTGTTAAAGGTCTGGTGTTGTGGAAAACAAGAAAAATGAGCTTTGGGAATGATTAGGGTGATGGTGGGGGCCCTCCTGCGCTGTTAAATTACTCAATTCAATGTCCTCGATCTTTTTAAGTTGTTTGAAATTTTGAAATTCACAGCTCAAGAGCTAGTGGCATTGAGGCGGAACCTGTTAGTACGTCACTCCAGAGAGTCAAATCAAATATGCTAGGAAGCTTTAGCATCAGCCCACCTCTGCACAGCGCTACGCAACTTCTGTAGTTTGTATCGTAGCCGGATGACGAGCAAAGCAGGACACTGGAAGTCTGCTGTTGTACTTTGTGAGGATACTTCGACACAATCTTACTGCTCTGAAACATCCTTTTGAAATATCAACTGTGCAACAGCAGGTTCTTCCCCTTCCCATTCAGGATCAAACTCTGGTTCATAGGCTGTTATATACTGTCTGACGTCTCCAGCTGCAGCCATTACTCCAGGTAAAGATAGGGCATAAGGGAATTTGCATTATTCATTAGGTTGTATTCTGATTGGGATCAGAGTAGGTGGTCATTAATAATGCTAATTTTATGTAAATAGCTTCCGCAACAGCCTGCTGGAGGATAGAGAGGAATCTGGCCTACAAGGAAAGATGGATTTAGAGAAATCTAAACAAAATGTCTCAGATATATTTAAAATAGACTCAGTATTCATAAAAATTAGTCAAAAAAGGCCATAGCTAATACCAGATATTTAAGAGTTTCTGAATTCCTGTCTTTGATTGTCTACAGGTCTGAAGGCCGTATGGGAGACATGAGTGGTAAAATTCGACAGATTGCTGTAACCACTGACCCAGGCACCCCTTATTTCCTGCGAGTAGACTGGGCCATAGACCTTGGCGCTGGGTTCACACTAGCTCTCACTGATGGCAGCTCTGCATGGATTGGAGAAGGTACAGTATGTGTTACATGTAAGGATACAGGTATAGGTTGAGTCTGCTACAGATCAGTCATTAGCGACTTTATCACAATATTCACAACATTCTCAGGCCACATTTGTAGCGATTTTACCCACAATTTTAAGCTTATATGCACTACAAAGACTTGCATCTTTTCTGTGCTGACTAGATTGGGTTGTCAGCAGGTCTACCATTCATCAGGCTGTCCAAACTGTGTAGGCACCTGGCTGAATCCTGTCTCATAATATTATAACTGTTGGTCCTTTAACCAGAGGCACAGCAATGACCTTGTTTTCATTCATCCCTCTTCACTCTTGTGCTGCAGCTTACAGGTGTATAAAGTAGATTAAACTCTACAAGGCTTGCCTTTGTATATGCAAGTCAGTGTTCAGTGTGTGTGTGTATGGTTACATATGCACATGTGTATGTTTTCTCTGGAGGGACACCTGGAACATAACTGCTCCCTAGTTTTCTATTGCTGTCCATCTGCAGAGCTGACAGGCAGAGATGGGGTTGTGACAGCTATGTGCAGGCTTCTGGGTCGTCAGTGTTTCTGTGTTTGATGTGTTAATTGGGACCCTCAACCCCTTGTGAGCAGCTGTGCAACAGCTGATGACATTCCCCTTGGTTTCTCTGCATGCTTCCCTTTAAATCGGCTTTCACATGCACTCATGCATTACTACATAATTCATGTTTATAGTTTTCTTCTGCAGTCTGCTACCACCTCTTTGCCCTCTGTCCAGTTTCTCTCAACTGTATGACAAAAATGAGAAAAATGCTTTCTTTGTGTCCAGTTTCAGAAGATGAGGTGACGAGGGAAGCCAATGACATGGGGGTCACAAGGGAGAGATATGTCAAGGATCTTCTTCAAGCACTAACGGGAGGTGAAGAGGGAAGAGGAGGGGGAAGGAGAGTAGGTGACACAGAGGTGTATTCTTTCCAGCTCACTCCAGATCACTGTCATCTCTCATATCAGAAGATCTGTAACGGCATCTCGGTGAGCAAAAGCTTTGGGAAGCTATTTATTATTATACAAATATGTATTCACATACAAGAAAGATGGGAAACCGTCACTCTTATCCTCATGCAGAAGGGAATACAATAGGGTTTAGTTAACACACCCTTTACATTTTTAGGTTTTAAAGGTCATATAATAAACTTTAAAACACACACACAAGCAGCAGCTTTAAGACTTTATTCAGAAAATACAATAAATGCAGGGGTTGTCTGGGAAAAAAGTTGAACCTGGCTCAACTTTTGCTGCAACACCATCCAGCAAATTGCTTTGTTGGCCAGTCAAAATGCATGCTCACATTCCTGTAGATTACTTTGAAATGTTAATGCCATATATCTACTGTTTACTTCACCATTATTATGATAAAAAATGCAATTTCACTGTGATAACTTTCCAGAGTTCTTAAAATCCTGCCTCATAGTTTTAGCTGCTCTGGAGTGTTCTGGTGTCTGACAAACTCTCAAACTCATGAATTTATTTCTCAATTAGCCTTTCTGGATTGCCAGCAGGTGGCAAAAATTGCAGCAGTTGCTACCCACCTTGCCCGAGGAGCACATTGACATGTCCTCAGTAGTAAACTGCTTACCTCTTTTGCTGACAAATGGCACCAGGTTGGACTGCAGCTCTGAAACTGACTGCAGTGTGTCTCTGCAGATGTTTTGCATCAATGATACTATGTGGACAACATTCAGGGATATATCATATATGTTAATAAAATATAATAATATACTATCCAATAGAGGAATGGCAAACTCCTTAACTAAATTGGATAGACAAGTGTCTATCTGTTTTAGAAAGTCGTCATTCTTAATTATGTAGATCTATCAGTAGTTCACCCTTGAATTCCTCAACATCATGTACCTCCTCATCCCTGTCATTGTTCCCCGAGGATAAATGCAGCTAATGACATACAACAAAATAGAAAGGAAGTCTTATTTTTTACAGGGGGCTGTTAAAAAGATAAGGTTTATAGTCTCTCCGCATTATTGCAGAATAAGAAAAGCCTGTGCCTCCAGGCGACTATGGAAAAAGCCACAGATAGGAATCATTTAGTTTGTTACCGCTCATCCAATAGCAACAGTAAGAGGTTGTGGTCTTATGGCCACAGCTTGTAAATGTTCAGGGAAAAAGGTTGAAAGTTTGTTAAATGGAGAGGTCGAGTTAGCTTGCATTGATCTAAACAATAAGTTACCCACATGAAAGCACATCCCTTGTTAAATTTATGCAACAGTCACGGACAAAAACGAGAAATGTGTGGACGGATACATGTATCACATGCTGTGCTAAGGTGGTTCTTACACAATTCACAGTGAGTGACAGGTTTGATGGAGTACAGGTCATGGTGCTTTCAGAAGATTTTGGTGTTATTCTTCCAAACTAAGAGAGCATGTGGTTGCCTCCAGGGAGCAGGTCACTTGGGGTCCTGTGACTTCTGTGTAGGCAGAGGAGACCAGAGGGAAGGCCAGAGGGTTATGAACACTGTAGAGACCATAAAACTCAGATTTATGGATAGGGCCGTCTCTATCTAACAATGTTAAACAACAGTTGATTTTTTCCTTCTCTTCCTCAAACTCCCCCTGGCTTTTTGCCTCTATGAGTGTGGGCCATGAATACAAGTGTGCCTATGTGTGCTTGCATCCATGTCTGGACATGTGCAGACATACTGTTGGTTTTAGAAGAGGTTGCCTGGCTATCAGCCTTTGGGTGCCATACTTGACAAACAGGTTATTTCAAGTGAATGGAAAATGGTCTCATCCCATATTTCAATAATGGAATGGCGATATTATATATTTTACACAACATGGATTTCCTTTTGTTTTGTGGATGTTTGTCCCACTTTCTCTTTCTGTCAGATACAGAAACACGCAGAGGCACATTTCTTAAAATGTGGTTCATTCCAAGTATTATTGCAAAATAGAATTTGATAGAGTAGTGTTACTACTACAGGGCTATTAGTCAATCAGTGGATTATTGTTATTGGCTGTATAGCCCATTAATGTCTGTTATTGTTGATTAATCTACCAATTTTGTTCACGATGAATCGACATCCTGGAATCCAAGGTGACATCCTCAAATGTCTTTTTAGTCCAACCAACAGTCCAACAATTACATTTACAGTAAACCAAGAAGAGCAACAAGTTCCCAAATTTGAGAGCACTAAACTAGCGAATGTTTGGCATTTTTACTCAAAAAAATAACTTAAACGATTATTTGATTATTAAAATAGTTGCTGATTCATTTTCTGTTGATCAACTAATCAATTAATTGACTAATCAGTGTTGCGCTAGATTATTGTATCTCATTGCACTTTAGGGAAAAAAAATCCTTTATACACTCCATCAAATCACTAACATTTTCTGACCTTGTTTTCATGGAATCTCTGTGAAGTGGCACAAACAATAAACAGCAGCCATCATTTGAATTTGTATTCCCTAATTACACAGTTTCATTGTTTTTTCATTGTTTGTGTGAATGAATGCTTTTGTAGGTGTTTAGGTGGATTTTTTTTTGTTGCCAAAAGGAGCAATCAGATCACACAAAATGATTGACAGTGGCCCAAATTTATCCAGCCCTGTGTGTGCTTTCTTAAAAATGCAATCCATGCTCACATCATTGCTGACTGTAATCATCACTGTGTGCAGAGTGTGTGTGTGGTAGACACAAATATGATACAAGCCATTAAGTGCAAACTACTACTCTTGTCTAACACCTGCTTCTTTTCTTCTCTCTTTTCTTGCTCTCCCTGCCTTTTTTTTTTTTTTTTTTTTACACGTCAGAGGTTAAAAAGTGGAACATATTTTCCCAGCTGGATAATTTGAGGGTGCAGAAATGACCAAAAATGAGACAAGTTTCCTTTGGGAATAGAAGAAAGGAGGGTAAAGACAAAACAGGTGGTGAACTTAACCTGACATTAATATTTTATGAATATGACCCCAGAAGTTGTAATGATGAATGTAATTTGGGTGGTTGTTGTTAAACTGCTACTAAGCAGGTGTTTTACATGGCTAAGTCAGACATTATCTCCTCCTTAATGTCTATTTAAGTACCAATCTGTCACTGGTGGAAAAATAAATATTCCAGCACTACCAATACAGGCCTGATTCACTGATGTAGATTGACAACATCATGGTGGACTTGTGGTTTACTCTGTCATCAATCTGTTGCCTCTCTTTTTGTTTAGTGAAGAGAACAACTTTTCCTTTTGAAATACATTTTAATAATGGAAGTAATAAGCAGTTATAAGTTGCACTCTAAATATTCTAATATAAAGCGCTGTTGGAAACTAACAAGGGCTTCCTGTCATTTTCTAGGAACTGTCACTCAGTCTTTGACTATCACTTAGCTCAGTTCTTATTTCAGACCGCAGCTTCGATCCAGGAAGATTTAATTCTTGACATTTGTGGTAACTTAAGCCACAGGATTTTGGAGGGCTCTGGGTGGATGAATTTGACACTGATTGCTCCATGTTTTATGTTTGTCAAATAGAGCTTGTGTGGGTATTCCAGCTGCACATTGGGACACCACTCACATATTTCACTGGAGTAGTGAAATATGTTCTCTTCCTCTCTGATTCTGATTTTCCCAAATTATGAAGTGCTAAATTGTACAATATTCATTTGTGTGTGGTTATGCCTCCACAGCTTACATTATTTACAAACACTAATGTTTGTAAATCATGTATATATCATTTCAAAGTGTGGGGTTTTTGGAACTATGAATTACATACAATCTACTGAATGAGAAAGCAGTTGATATAATGGACTAAAAGTAAATGCTGTACAGACAAAAAAACATGGCAATACAAAACATTATACGGCAATTTTGATGCATATTTCTTTTCTAGTAACTTTTTTAACTTCAACGGCTTTTATTTGGTTATCCATTGGCTTGTTTTTCTATTTCTTGTCTTCCTGTAAGTTGATTTTGAGTTAACATTTGGTGATGTTTTTCCACATCTGGTCTGTGTCTTTCTTCCACTCTTTTTATATTTTGCAGCTTTACCACTGTGTTTGGTGGCACATCTCAAGGCTGTCCCATTTCTCTCTTTCTTTTCTACCATGCCAAACATTATCAAACCGTGCATCAAATAACATTCTTGGGCCTCTCAGCTGTTTTAAAATGCAGATCTGTGGAGTTCACAGTGCATATAATTTGCAGTAATAATACCTTGTCAAATAGCAAGAAAAATTGCAAACCACACATGAATGACTCATCGTTTTAAACACATGATAAGAGATCTCTTTATCTGGCTTTCATCTGGATTCGCATAACGAATTCCCAGTGAAATGACTTTCAGCCTGTGATTCACAGTCACTGAGCGTGAGTTGTCAGGCCACTCATTTCTGGTATTTGTGCAGTTGTGGTATTGGCATGTAGGGCTGCAACTAATAATTATTTTATTATTGATTAATCTGTTTGTTATTGACCATAAAATAACAGAAAGTAGAAACCTCAAAATTTCCCAGAGCCCAATGTCATATCTTTAAATTGTTTGTTTTGTCCAACTAAGGGTCCAAAACTCAAAGATAATCAATCAATGACACAAAACAGGAGGAAGCAGTAAATCCTGCTGAACCAGTGAATGTTTGGCATGTTTGCTCAATAAATGACTTACCCAATTAACGAATTATCAAAATTGTTGTTGATCCATTATTTTCACCTACTAACCTAGCCTGTATGGAACTAATGTAAAATAGGGCCTGCCTTGTATGATTTTTCACCTAAATTGAGTGATTGAAATAAAGTTTAGTATATTTTTCTCTCTATTTGATACTGTGCCACGGCATTCCTGATGATTGTGGGAACCTTCGTGTTATCGGGGACAGACTGGCTGCTGTCGCCCCTCACTTCCTGCGCCTTATCTGGCCTTACGCCTCTGCACAGTGGACGACGGAGCTGATGGGACAAGCTGATCTCTGCTTCATGCCCACACTTCCCATACTGTGCACCCTTGCTTGCCCTTGAACACTGTCTCTTTGTCATCATGCACACAGCACTCGCCCACTCACTTCCCCGTTCCCTCAAACACAATAGTTATTTTGAGAAAGATAAAGAAAAAGGAGATTTGATTACTGGCATGTTCAGCATATTTTTAATATGAGTTCAATTATAGTTTGAGGGCATCGTCCTGGTCTTGCATGACATTGTAAGAATTTCATTAAGAGCTAGACCTCTTCTTAGCAAATGAAATAAATTAATATGACAGGAATATTTAATCTCTGTATTACAATAATGTCAATTTAGCGTTATTGACTACTTGTTATTGATTAAAGGGGGTTAATGTCCTCGGACCCTTAGGAACATATGGTGGGTCTCCAGCAGTGTGTTGGACGGCGCTATAAAGAAAGTTTTGTGTTTTCTGTGCCCACACTGTGTTATGGTATCACTTTCACAGGGACTGTGTTCTTTTGGCTTTGTCTTCCACACCTACGTCCCCCCTTCTCCACGGGTTTGACCTTATGATCTGCCTAGCTGTCTGGAGACACACACACACAAACAAACAGTTAGACCACACACACTTGTATCTTGAAACCAAGACTTTACATTCACAACCTCTGCTAAATCTCAAATCCAGATCTGATGTCCTCTTTTATGTGCTGCTTTTTCTGGTGTAGATGATGTATCATTTTGTATATATCATCTTGAAAGTAGGTTTTTCAGGGTTTGTAAGGTCATGAACTCTACCTCAGATGACACAGAGATGTACAGTAGGATGCATCTCATCTGAGAGGTCTTTACTCATTCTTTCTGTCTTTCATATTAGCAGCACTGATTTTTTAATTGTCAAAAATTTGCCAACCCTTTGGTATAAAAGTCATATGTCTAATTTGGCTGAAACAACTGTTATGAACAATTTCACTATTCTATTGTTCTTCAGATTGAGTAACATTAGAAAAATGTGGCAGTGGGTCGTGGATCACAGACAAACTGCAGTCTGACCTCCCACATGTTGGCAGCGGCTGGCAGTGTGCAGACTTTTAACTTTATCTCTGTGTCTCAGGAAAGAAGCAGAAGCTCAAGAAAATAAAGAGAGCTATTTAGACATTTCCTTTCTTTCCACACGGAACCTTAATCTGTTTTACTATCTTTCACTGATATTTTAAAAAATAGCATGCTGCTTGGCCACATTTTTAGATGCAAATCTTGTTTTATGCATCCTTCCTCTTTTAGGCTGCACGGTAAGTTAGAAATAAACTTTTGGTTATGTGGAATTCACATGTTTACTGCAGCAGGTTTTCTCAGAAACCCTGAAAGCAAAGACAGTAAAATACACAATCTTTGGTATTTAAAAGAAGGAGAAGATGAAATAAACAGCAGCTGAGTGTCATTACCAGTGTTAATCTGGTAAATGCTTTTTAATAGTAAATACTCTGGTAAATAATTTTCAGTCTATTGTAAACATGGGTTATGCTTCCATCAGTTTAGATCTCTATATCTGGTGTTTTAAACTGGTAAAACCAGCACAGCACTTCAGTAGGGACCGATCACAGAGGCAGAACAGTGCAAGTCAGGAAGATTTATGGTATATAACAGCGTCAGTGGGTTAAACTTTGATGACAAACTTTGACAAGTAAGGGTTTGACTTTTACTGTAGATGGACATTACGACATTCTTTAAAGTGTTTAAATATTAGTGTACTCAGCATGTCAGGGTCACAGGCCTTCACATTATCCTTTCGCACGTGGTTGATTTACTGCTAAGTGACTTTCCTCTGGAAGTACGGTGGAGATTTAGGCACAGGTAGAGGCAGGTTAAGGAGAAGATTGAAGGAAGGTTTGAAGCGAGGTGCAGCTCAAACCTTCAGAGCCTTTGCAAGTATCACTCCTTGAAAACTGCACAACTCTGCATCTGTGCATATAGATATTAATGTGTAAAATTTACTGTATCATTGAGTAGAGAAATTAGAACTTTTACAAACTATTTTATAAAACTCTAAATTCACAATCATGACCAAGCCAGACGTTGCCCATTCTCACTTGACCTCCACCTAGACTAATCTCACTGTTTTGTATTACTGGTGGACCATCTTACACAAACACTGAATCACAGCTATGTCAACCTGTCGATGACTTATGAAGATCAGTGTCACACACAGATATCCTCTAAATCCCTGAGAGGAGCCTGCACTGGATCACTGTGACATCCTGATGTTTCTCTAGATTTTTATGAGTTCTTAGGAGCCTCATCCTCCTTAGATCCTGGGTGGTCTACTCTGTATCCCGATACCATTAAGAGGGCTTTTGTTAAATCACTGATTTCCTTGTTGTGATCAGGCTGACCATTGGCAGCATTGGCACCGAATAAGAAAGTACAAAAGAGCTGAGAGGGCTTATACTACTTGTGCAAAAAAGATTTTTCGCAGAATTATCTCACATTCTTAAGTATATTATGGAATGATACTGAATGGGGTCTTAACCTTTGAGCAGTCACTGTCTGCAGTAATTTAAATGTACCAAAAGTGTTTTTGACCACTTGCAAGTATTTGATTAGCAATCCCAGTTTTGTTTTCTTATCTCATGCCTGAAAAGCACATAAGGGCAAAAAAGGATTTTATATATGATATGAGGTAATGGAGGTAATATTATACATTATATATATTTAGAGAAAGAGAAAGAGACTAAGAATAGCGGATAGACTGAGACAGCCTTGTGATGTGAACGTTGACTCATTGTAACATGTTCATGTTCACCCATGGAGGGGAAAACAGCTGTGTGGCCTGCCAGGACAGCATCAGCCCAGGACAAAAATGACAAGTATTTTATGAGAGTGTTTGAAGATGGCGGCTTTATTACAGTGGGTCTGCGACCTCAACGCAGCCCACTAAGATTTAGCACCTCATCACCTTCTGGTTTCCCAGTGTATCACGAGCAGCACCTCTGTGTGTGTGTGAATAGGAGAAGGATGTTGTTGCTGGAGGAGGGAAATCTTGACAGGTATCTCCAAGGCAACAAGCAAACACAGTTTGTATGGCTAGTTGAAAATATTTGGCGTGACAGCTTTGATGAGTGCATACTGACACTCAGTCATTCTGTGTTTCTTTGCCTTTAGGGTGTGTAAAATGTTAAACTAATCTAATTGTAGCTAGTACACATTTTGCCCTACATTCTTCATTCATTCATTTCAGTTTGAGAGCTAGAATCCCAAAAATTTTACACGTGGTCAAATTGTTTGAAGGTTTCCACATTTATCTTTAGCCCGCTGCAGTGCCTCAGCCCTGCTCTGTAAGTTTGTGCCAAAATGTAAACCAAATGAGGAATGTTTTATTACATCTGAAGCTTGCCTGTGACTCCAAGAGCCACTGACAAGAAGCAATGGAGAGGAAACTGTGTGTTCACTTGCATAGTTTACTGCTGACCGATGAATATATCCTGTATTTCTACCAGACAGAAGAAAACACCTCATCATCACATAAAGTCTCCCACTTCAAAGAAAATGTGATGTAATGGTTTGTTGCACCTTCAGAGCAGAGCTTCTTGGGACGGCGCAGAGGTGCAGATGCTTACTGAAATTTCACTGTAAGCAGGTTCTGGAAGCTGCTTTAGATGAGTGTATATTTTTTTGCTTAAATGTATCCATTTATGTATTTGTTTTCTCATGCCTTACCCATGCCAGGGTTAGAGTGCCATATGTCCTTTTTCCTGGTAACTTTCTCTCTCCTTCTCTTAGAGGATCCCCAGGTATTCCCGGGGCAGCTAGGAGATATAGTCTTAAATCTGTCCTGAGGTCTCCTCCCAGTTGAACGTGCTCAGTACATGTCCAAAGAGAAGCACCCAGAGGTTATGCTTATTGTGTGCCATGAACTACCTTAACTGTCACCTGTCAATGCAGAGGAGGAATGGTTCAGCACTGAGGTCCTCCTTCATTGCTGAGCTCCTCAATCATTCATAAAGAGTGAGGCCAGCTACCCTGCAGAGAAATCTTTATTGCCATAAATACATGCAAAAAACAAAACAAAACTGTGTAAAAACAGTTTATAAAAACTGTATAATGTTATGAATTGTCTTATTTGATCTTGCTTTCTCATTTTCCCTCTTCTTTTTCTTCTCTTCTTCTCCTTCGTCCATCAGGTGCACTTGGGCTCTGCAGAGCTTCAGCCAGCTCCGGACCCTCTAGAGTTGAACCGGGAGATGATTGGCCAGTCTCTAAAGCACAGCACAGATCTGGAGACAGAAAACTGCCTGCTACTGGAGGAGAACCATAGACTAAAACAGCAGCACCAGCGAATACTTAGACAGTAAGATTGAGGAGGAAAGCAACACTGTGTTTTGTGCTGGTGGATTAAAATGTGTGTGTATCAAAGAATATGTGATGGAGAAGAAATGTCAAGTTCAAATGGAAAATACCCAGACAGAATCTAATTATCCTCTTAAGATATTCAGTACTGGTATTTGTTTATTGATTGTATTGTTTTCATGCAAACCCTCTTTGCTTTTTAACTTGCACTGCCAGCTGTTTATATGCGCAGCAGTCACACAGTATGACATCATCACTGGTCACCCATCTGAGAGTTTCGAGGGTTCCACCCAGTGTTGCAAACTGATTTCTGGGAACTAACTACTAATGATTCACTTGTGTGTCTTTCATTTTATATGTCCCTGATGCTTATTTTCAAATAGCATTTTTTGTGTAATTGTTTATCTTCTGGTCAATGAATAGAGTGTTGCCAGAGGTGGAAAATGAGAGTGACTTATGTCTGAGCAGGCAGAGTCACCCGCGTTGTTCCTCATAGCAAATTACCCTCGGACGCCAGACAAACAAGAATCTTCAGCTTTTTAAACATGTTTGTCTGTGTATGCATGTATACCTGTGTGTCATACGTTGTGTGTATTTGTGCACATACGTGTGTTTCTCATCAGGCTGAAGCAGCAGGTTCAGGATAAGGAGATGTTGGAGAGGGAGCTATACTCCCGTTTTGTCATGGTGATGAACGAGAAGAAGGCCAAGATCAGAGGCCTGCAGGATGCTGTCCGTCAGCTCCAGCAGACCAATGACCAGCAGAGAGATGAGCAGAAGAGACAAAGGTTTGCAGACCTTTTGTTTTCTTTGGCACATCTGTCTTTCTGCTTTAAAATGCAGGAATGAGTGAATTATTTATTTATTCTACACAAGTCTGGATTACTGGTAAAAGCTAACATCTGCCTCAGGGCATGTATCCAGTCACCTAATAAGCCCACTAATCAAATAGTTTTATAAGGAATATGCACTGTGTGGGGCTCACAGCTCATTTTTGCCCCAGGGCCCCCAAAAGGGTTTATCAGACCATATATTTCTCATGCATTCCTGCATATTTAACATCTTTATACAAAGGGATTTGATAAGTCAAAGTCCAGTCAAATGCTAGCTAACAGTTATCACCTTTAGTGCAGACTTACAGTACTCATTTGTCTATTACATTCTTTGATTTATGTGTAGAATTCGCAAGACACAATGTATTCGAGTTGTTATTTTGAATACTAATTTAAAAAGTTTCCCTACATTTTATGAGAAACACTTGCAGGTTTTGTTTCCAAGTAGGTCAGCACAGTGCTGTCAGATGTGCCACACCTCTGACTGTTGCAGAACACAGATGGTGGCAAATTTATTGTTTTATATCCTCGGTCATTGCAGGCCACAGTGCAGGGATGAAAGACTTTAATTACCTACAAGCTTTGCCAGCATAGTTAAGTGAGATGCTGTATTTTCTAAAGCATATTCACCCATTAACTTCATTTTTCTTCTTTATTTTTTGACAGTTTCTCTCTCTCTCTCTCATTTCCTTTAGTGACAATGACACAACTCAAGGTGAAGACGGCAGCCAGGACAGAAGAGAGGAGACAATTCAGAACATCCATCCATCACTGGAACCAACCATCCTCATCACAGGTGTGTGTGTCTCTGTGTTTCATCAGATGGGAAACTGCCTCTAAGCCCTGTGACCATTCTCTGCCAAGGCAGACTGAATAATTGAGTATTACTCATGAGTAATACAAAAAAACTTTTCCTCTTTGCCTGTGTCAGGATATGTTGCAACAACAATATGATGATAATAACCAGACTGAGATATCTTCTTAATCTCTAATTACTCAGAGGGAAATAACAAAGGCTTTTCTCAATGGTAAGGCAGCACCTGCCTGATGCAGTTGGCTGTGTGTTTGTGAGTTTGCACGTAAAACTGTGTGAGTTTGATGGCCATGTAAAAACCTTTAGAGTCTTAAAGGGCTTCCTATCTTGATACTGTGGATACTTGAAGCCATTTTGGACTTTCTCAAAGGTCATCTTCATAGAAATGTATGTACCATCAACGCATTGTGGTCCGATATTCCACTCACTCACACATGCACCATGTCTTGGTGGAGCAGGGTGTGCAAGTATTGAACATGGCAAATTTTCGCTCATTCCCATCACTCCTTGTGATGTCATAGGTCACAATCTGACTCAATAATGATGCAAACGGTCAGTGAAACTCTTGAGTTCTAGCTTCCCTTTAGCTGATTTTTACTGTCCAAAAAAAGTGATGGTTGAAAGTAATTGATTATGTAAGCAGGGGGTTTGTACGTAAACTTAAAAGCACACACAAGCAGAGAATATACCCTTGGGTAGCCGGGTTCTGGGAAATAAACTCACCCAACAAAGTCTGCTGTGATTGCTTCAACACGGCCAGTCGTGAGGTGGTCTTCCCCTTCCTGCATCATGCAGAGCCAGTGTGACATCACACCTGCTGAGTCATATCCCCCTGTACTACTGCGCTGCACTCTGCTGGGATATCCCCCTGATCGCTCTCTCAATGGCTGTGTTTGTGTTCAGAGCCAAACTCAAGCCACCCCTAGAGGATAATACAGTTGCAAAACACACAGATGTTGTAGTAACTTCAGCAGGTTGTGTCATTTGGCTCTAAATTGCTGAACTCTCTCTCACTCACATACATACGCACTCACACCTCCCCTCCATGGCTTCAGTAAATATGGATGGAGGTTGTAGATTGTGCTATGTTGCGTCAGTATGGGTCTTGGATCACACACTTTGTTGCTGTGCAGTCTAAAAACTTTTTTGTGTTTTCAGCATGCCAGTGAAAATCATGCATCATTTATCTTTTATTGCTATGCCTTGATAAAGTTATCCGCCTAGTCTGTTGATATTCTAAGATTTTTAACATTATGTGTGTGTGTGTGTGTGTGTGTGTGTGTGTGTGTGTGTGTGTGTGTTTGTGTGCACGTGTTATATTTACACTAATTCAGCTGTCCAACAAATCAGTCTCTGGGCGTTTCTCTCCTGGCCTTGAGCACTGTAGTGGAAACAAGCCATACATAATAATGTTGATGCCTGTTACATTATGCTAATAGTTGCCTAATGCATTGTTACTCCTTTTTGTTTATTTTGTGCAGCCATAGTCTGGTAACCCCAGTGATCAATTAATTCACAGCCACCTAATATGCGCCACAATAATCTTGTGAGTTTACACATTCAGTAAACACAATAGTAATTTAAGTAAACTCTTAGACCTCACTGACATTTGTAACGTTCTATGCTAGGCCCCACCCATTTGGTTATTGCAAAGTTTGACCCAGATCTGAAACTGTGTGCGCAATAGCAGACTGGTGTTTTATTTACATTTAGAAATCTACCCAAACTTTAATGACATAGTGGGCTACACAATTCCCCTGTTACATGCTTGGCCCTAGTTAACCCCTCGTGCCTCAGGCTGTGTTTTCATATTGCTGAGGCCTGATAAGAGAGAGTAATGACAGAGCAGAAATGGAGACGAAAGAAGAAACTCTCTCTTTGACCTGTTCCCTCCAGGTTTAGCATCTGATAGTGACAACAGGAAGCATATCACTCACATTGGGGCGACAGAAGATAAAAGAGGTAGAGAAGGACGTAGGAGAATAAAAGGAGAGGCAGTGTGACACAACGGATGAGAGGGTGTCAGTGTTCCGATAGGGAGAGTAGTAATGGAAAAAACTGACAGACTTAATCTGCTCTTTATTTATTTTGCTCTAAATATCTACAGTGGCATTAACTTCATCATTCACATTATGTCTTTTATCTCCTAATCAGTTCATCTCAACTCTTCGAAGTATTTCTTTTTATCTAACACAACTGCTCAATCTGTTGATCTTCGAATTTGACTAGGCTAGCAGCAGTGTTAAAGGGCAAACAGGTGTGTTTGTATGTCTGTCCGTATATAAACGATTGCATACCAGTGTGATCCAGCTTGTGTGGAATGCCAGATCTCATTTCCCGATAAAGGTTGCAGGACATCAGGGGTGGAGTTGACTGGGGTTAACAAAGGTTATCTGAGGCAATATGCCCTGAAACTGCCACAAATGTGCCACAAGTGACACTGATGGAGGATAGGTTTAACCGATGAAGATGGAGAATTTGGGCTTCAGTAATGAAACCACCAGCAATCTCAAAAATTTGGAGCAAGACAAGATATTAGCATGCAGGCATTTAGAGGCATTTGACTGAACTTGCAGTTCAGTTGTTTTATGTTGAATGTAGACTGTAAAAAAAATGGACATGGCCACCGTGACGTCACCCATTGATTTGTGGACTCCCATTTTGAAGCCTTGATTTTGGACCGTAGTCATCTTGGATTTTTGGAGCCAGAAGTGACTATATTTGAAGAGGGTGGAGCTAGCTGCTAGCTTGGTTAGCATGATGCATTTACAGTCTATGTTTAATTGTGATAATGCTAGTGCTAATGCTAATTTTTGCTAGCGAAAAACTGGCTTCAAACGTTTAAAACCAAATGTACTTACCGGAAAAACTGAACATCCACCTTAGAGGGTCTCTTAGTAGAACCAAATGCTGAACAAGACTTTTAGGTGACCAAAATGTTACAATTAACTTTAATGAACTGAAAACACACTGCAATAGTGATGGCCATGGCTATGGCTACACTCAGTGAATCTGGGTTTATGCCAGTTGCATTATCTAATCAGTGTTGTCAGTGTGGGCCATGCCCAAAAGCATACCCTGCTTTATCATCTGTTCTACTCTAAATGGGGCCATAATTTACAAAATGAACATCATGATGTATTTAAGAAGACTTGAAACTAGCGATTTAGACCATAAACTCATTAGGAATCTGTTTACTGAGGTAATAAATCAAGTGAGTCAAGTAGGATCAATTCTCGTAGACTTTCATACAATCTGACTTCTTTTTGGAGCTAGTGGAGTCGCCCCCTGCTGGCCACTAGAATGAATGCAGGTTTAAGCCACTTCTCCATTGGCTTCACTTTTCAAACCTGGAGCTACCTGCTTGAGTTTGAAGCAACGTAATTGGCATCTAGTACCTTTGCCATACAGTAGACATGATGGATTTTTTCAGATTAACTGCCCTGACTGTTTTCTGAACGGCTCTGTGTGTGTGCACATACTGTTTGCAGGTCGTGATCTGACATGCCATGGCATCCCCGTGGACCACACCTTTTCTGATGATGAGGATGTACTACCGAGACGGAAACGTCACTTGCTTCACTCCCCAAGCCCGGAACCTTCTGAGCTGGAATAGTATCACAGGTTTGTCAGATAACCAGTGAAACCAATGTGTCGCCATAATTGGTACCATAGCTACTTTCCTTAAATTACTTACTTTTATTGGTTCATAAAGATGTCTGGGGAGCCTCTTTTCACATACTGCAGCAGTACAAGGACAGAACTTAACATAGAAAATTTAGGAGAGGGCCAAATTATATATCGCAGATTTTAAAGTAGGTCATATTAAGATAGTGTCAACATCACACAAACTTCTTACTGTTCCTTCATTTAAAAAAAAAGCTGTTCCATGTGGCTCAAAACCAGATTTTAACAGCAATGCAAGAAAATCATTTCAATCTTTGAGTTTAATGGCCCTATGAAACATTTTTCTCTTTTCCCTCAAAATTCATTCATGACTTTTTTTTCAGTCTCTGCATTCAGAAAAACGTCTGACTAAACCACCGCAATAACAGATGTGGGGTGCCCTACTGAATTTTTATCTCCCAATTACTTATTCTTCTCAAATATTGACTCATCATTTTATCGTCACAGAAAAACCCGCAGATGCAGAATGTCTGCCACTTCCCAGCATCCAATGGTCACAGCTCTGGCCTGTTATGTCTAGTATTTTTTTTTTTCTCTTTATCTTTTGGTATTGATTGCATTACTCATCAGGGATATAGTTGTCCCGCTGTCTTTACCACAGAACTAGTCTTAGATGTGGAGTTGGTCTCCAGCTGCTAGACCGGTTACCATCATCTCCTAATAAGCAGGATGGATTAAATGCATGACATGACATGTTTGGGGTTTGTAAAAATGTACTTGGCAAAAAACAAACACAATGTTTCTTCATATTCTATCAACGGTATATAACCTCATAAACGCTTCTGAGTTTCCCTTGGGATTGTGGCTAGAATTTAAAATGTATTTCTATGGGTGTGAACATCTAACAACATGACTTTGTAACGGTGGACTCACTGGTGGGTCTGACAGACTTAAAGAGATTAATCAGCCCCTGTTAATGTTTGGTTTTTCAGTGTCTCCTGTTCTGAATATCCGGCTTAAACATACAATGTTGTGAGGTCTTTTCTCATTCAGCAGCTGGATGTTCTCTCATACTGATGCACTATGGCTGAATGACCATAGATTCTTGGACTTCTGCTTTCTAGGACTGCAAATGGGATCACGCAAACACTGCATGTTGTTTGTATGCTACTGCTACACAAGAGTCTGAGTCTGAAAAGCAACATTTGCTGTATGTATAGTCTGAAAAAAGCATAAATAAATATTTTAACCTTTTTATATCTCCAGATTAAGTTGCAAAATGTGTCGCACTGGGATAATATCAGATTTTAGTTGCCATCATGTCATCAGTCAATGGTACATATAAGATAACCTCTCATTTGTTGTAGCTACACTTCCATGAAGTTCATAACATCCTCCCTCAGCTTACATTTGGGTGTTGGCTGGCAAATAAACAACACTGAAAATGACTGCAGTGTTTAGTGTCGCTTGGTCCAACTAAGCACTGACAGCAAAAGCTTGTGAGCTCCAGTAAAAGCATAAACTTTTTCATTTTCATCCTTGCCTTTGCATTCTATCAGATTTCCTTTGTTGCTTGTGTCTTTTTTGTTGTTGTCTCTAAACAAATAACATGAGCTCCTCACTCACAGTGCAATTCAGTCTTGGTTTGTATTTATACAATGCACTGTATTTCCCCAGTGTAAAGGTATATATTTTTTATATTTCTATCCTCTATCCCTTTCTGTTTTTCCTGTCATCGCCTTGCTTTCTCTCTGTCCTCTCTCCACCCTCTTCCTAAGTGAATAGATGACTTCCAGGACTAATTAACATGATTAAAGCTCTAAATCTAAGGCGGTTGTGAGAAACAGGTTCTCTTGATCCCTCTCCAGCATTGTGGCAAGCTACTTACCGCCACTCAGCCCTCACCTCATTTCACACAACCAAAACAATGACAACCAGGCAACAGAATCCTGGAGATGTCCCCAAATTTGATGCCAGATTTTGTCCCAGATTGTGAAAGCAATTTTCAGAAAGCCAGAGCATGTTACTGCCATCTGGTTCGCCTTAACTGTGACAATTACCTGCCGCAACTCTCATGAGACGCCCACTGCTTGTGTCTTGTCTTGAATAAATCAAAAGACGAGCAAATTAATGCCACCGTGATTTACCATGTGCCCCAGACTTTGTGCTCTAACCAGTGTTGCCGTAAAGACTTAGCTGAGATGCGTTAGTGGCCATGTGATAACAGGCACTTAACGCCCTCCAGTGCTTCCTCTGGAACTGATGGCATTGCTGCTAATGACTTGGAGAATGTGTAAGAGAATCTGGACCTGGAGTATGGAAGCAATTTCTCAAGAGTTCGACTTCACCCTGAGCTCGAAATCCGGCTGCCAAGCTCCGTGGCCTTGGCTCCGTGTGAGACCAGAGAAAGAGTAACACTACTGAAGGACATCAGGCTACACCCAGAAAACAGGGTGTCACCAAGGCACTAAAGCTGCTATGTTGCTGCTTATTCATCATGTCATGCTGATGTTTTCCTCCCTCTTTTCATTATGAAAATAAACTAAACTCTTTAATTTCCATTTTGTAAACCTGCATTTTGCAAACGATAATTTGACCTCCCCACTTCTTCTCGTTTTGATCTGCCCTTTTATTCTGTAGATGTTCTGTGGCCCAAACTACCTGAGGGGTGTTTAGCAGAGGGTTAATAGGGTTAGTTTGTCTCTCACTGTCTTCACCTCCTCACCTCTTCCCTTACCAGCTTTAGGTCCTGAGGTCATCACAGTGTGTCTTCACACTGACAGTAATGAACCCATGGAGAACTACTCAGGGACTTTATCTGACCATTCTACCTTTGACATCTGGACCTGCCTGCTGTCTTTTATGATTTTGATGATATCTACTCAACTCCTGAAGACAACGGGTGGCCGCCAGGATAATCCCACAACACGCGCTTCCTGGTTTAGTAATCCCCACAGGAATGTTACACTCTCCTCCACACTTCCCATCAATATGGCAATTTTATAAAGGGATGTGCAGATCAGTGTATGAGGATAACTTACAGATGAATGGATGACAATGTGCGATTGAGGATGAAACGTGTGAAAGATTAGGAGACTATACTGAATATTTTAGACAGTGGTTCCATTTAGAAAATTGCAAAAAACATGTTTATAGATTTAATTTTAAATATTCTAAAAACGGCATTTGTGTCTTTTTTAAAAAAAAAAAAAATTAAAAATACATTTGTATTGTTTTCATTTTCATTTTTGATTCAAACACGTATATATTTTTACTTAATTTTGAAAATGTTCTCTGGAAATGTTTTAAAAAATACATGCTGGAGAGGAAATAAGATTTTAACATGTGAAATATAATGATTAGATTATATTTACTGTTAACTGTCTCACAAGACAAAGCATGTTCATGTCAGCTTTAGACTTAAGTAAACATTTTACACTGTTATACATTTGCCTTTGTGACATTTTCTAAATAAACTGTCTAAGATGCAAACAACAAACCTTTATGAGAAGCATCCTTTCCCTGATCAGATAAATTCACTTGAAAGCCTGTCATTGATTTTAGACATGTGACTTGTTTCAGTCCTGAGATGTTTCATACTATACACTGGGTTTTAGATTTGTCTTAATTTAATAAAGGCATGTTTTCCCTTTAACATGCCTTTAATGTTTCTGTACTGTCGAAGCCTTTAATATTCAGATGATAGATCTTGTAGCCTGAAGAATATTGATTACTTTTAAGACTGTAATAATTGAGGAGAGACTGTAGTATTGATGTATTTCATTATGACATGAGATACCAGTTGACTGCATGACTTAAGCTGACTTTCTACCAACACAAAAGTAAAGCATATTTAAAAAAGAGGGAGATATATGAACTGCTTGAGGAAAATGAAATCTGATGACTATACCTAGCCACCTCCTACATGCCTGCTGTATCACCGTGTGCCTGTCTTTGTGTGGACATGTTTTTTATAACTCAAGAAAATGAAATGTGATAGAAACCATCCAGTTAAACAAAAAACACTCAAATCGTTCATCCAGCAGTCCAAGTGATTTGATTACATTTTTTAGCACCATGCTGCATAAAGTGACATGTCAACAAGTTCCTTCCATTTGTTGTGGAGCCCTAATTGCTCCTTATTTTCCAATAGTATAAAGTTCAGATGGATTTTCATTGATTAACTCCCTTATTGTTGGCTTGTCATACTAGCTTTAATGACATTTTGACTAATCAATTATTTTTAAAGTTGGTAACTAAGTTGGTGACTAAGTCCCTAATGTTTGAGTGGAAGCGGGTGAATTCCCGATAGTCTGTTGATTTTCTTCACAGTGGAGCCAGGATTTTGGAATAAAACCTTAGTTACAACCACATGGCCTTCTATCAAGCGCACTCTAGACCAAGGTGCTTAGCAGCAGCCCGTGCAGCTGAAAGGGTTATTTGTGAGACACTGTTTGTGAGAGAACAATGATGGCCAGTGCCAGCCTGAAATTAAACATTAAGTCACTTGCTTATCATCGTCACCCACTTATTGCATGCACCTGTAGGATTCCCATCATCCAGGGAAATGACAGCAGTCTTCCTGCTTTCCCGCCACAGAGCTGCAGTGAGACAGAGTGGTCTTTGTTTGTTTTCAGGCTGTGCTGTGCTCTCACCGCTAACACTGTAATGTCTGAAACAAGACATGGCTTGGCTTTACATAAGCAATGCCTGAAAACTGAAGATGACAATTTATTTGTTAAATTCTATCATCAAATACTCAATTATGAGTAATGCTAACAGTTAAGTAGTCACACTCGGAACATATTGGATCATTTGGTGTGTGTTTCCACTTATTATTATTACTCTGCAGCCCTCTTTGTTACACTGTATGTGAATCAACCCAATGTTGTGATTCATTGAAACTACAGTGACTGATGATCAGAAGAGAACTTTTTTACACTACTTCATTTGTTTTGTTTTTTTTTCTAACTCAGAAATGTAATCGTTTTATTGGGCTCATCATGTCAGACTGCATTACCTGTTGTTTCTTTTGCTCACAGTGGGCAGCACTGCATTTTCTGCTGGGGGCGGCACACATATGGAAGTAAAGCAGTGGGCAGGCTGTTAGATACCCAGAGAATATATTTCAGGGCAATACAAAACCAGCAGTGAGTCTTCCTGCTGAACCTCTTTGAACCGAATGTGTAAGCTTTGAGTTCTGTGGATATAGTGTTAAGTGCAGTTGTATATTTGGCGTTTGAAGACATGTAATTACTTACATATATTCAGTAAAAGCCTCATATATGTATATTACAGCCATATACTGCACATTACTTCTCTTGCTGCTTTGCTTGGTGGCATTTACTGCTGCCTTGTCCTCCACTCACATAGTCTTTTTTGCATTGGTCCTCAAGTTTTGCCAGTAGCAAAAGAGTATGCGCTTTGTTTCAACCCGGTCATTAAAACCGCCCTTTGATCATCACAAAAATTAGTGGTTTCCCTTTAAGATGCTAGTGTGAACTGATTGGCCTCATTATTTGAATTAAAGCAAATGTTCTGCAGGTTTTAAAAGGATGGTAGTTGAACATTAAGTGTGTGATAATGACAACCTGCTGCAGAGTGTGCTGGAGGGAGACTTTCTCTTCACATTGTGAAGCACTTGGTGTAGAAATGTGCCTTTTAGATATATATTTTTTTCTTTACTTTCACAGTAAGTCATGCATAGATATTCCTATTCCCATTCCACAAAGCATTTTTTATGATGATTGCCACCTTTTTCATGTCCCTCTTATAATTGGAGGGGAAGGTTGAAATCTGACTCACTTTTCTGCTTGTTAAGATGATTTGTGATGTTTGCAAGTGTGTTGATATGTGTCACCATCATATAGTTGTTTCATGTTTCTGAATGAGGCACTACCTGTAGCTACTTACAGTATGTAGATGTACAGTAACATACAGTAACCACTAAGCAATTTTAAATATTATGTATGCTATCCAAGCATTTTAAGTGATGACCAAAATGGATTTTTATTTCAGTTTTACCAAAACATCCTTGAGAATTGTAATTGGAACCAAAGAAACCAAAATGACTTTCTACAGTTGAGTTGATTTTCTCTCATGGCTGGGAATGCATTATGTTATTATCTTGACTTCCTCTTGGTCAGAGACCAAAGGATTGTTGAGCTGTCCACATTGCCTTCTCTTGTGTAGGCCTAATTGCTGCCTGGCTGAGTAACTGTCTCACACACCCATTTCTTCTGTGGTTGAAGTACAGTGAGACGAATGACTCTACCAGAAATTTCACCCATAGGGGAATTTTTTTAGATGGTCTGCACAAATGTCATAGATCACACTTTGGTGATAAGTTGTCAGATATGACACCCAAGTTTAATTAGAAAAATTGTGATCCCGACTTCCTAGAGGTCATGTATGTACTGTATCAGCTGATTACAGCACAGGGGATGAGGTTAGAGAATTAAATGGGTCCCACAGTATTGCATTATACTAACTGCAATTGGCAAAGATCTATGACGTGGGAATGGTCTGTTTCTGGTTATCAAACCATTTTGTCTTTTCCTCCTCTCTCTCCCTCTCATTCACTTCCTCTGTCTTTGTTCCTTTGTCCTCCTTCCAGATTAAAGTGGTTTGCTAGAAGGTGGCAGATGCAGTGATTCATAAAGGTCCAGTCTGCTGAGCTTCTCAAACAATCACAATTTAAACTATATCCTTCACTAGAGCTTTGACGCTGAGATTTGGGTTAGGTGGTTGAAGCACAGAAAATGTGTTTTTGTGTGTTACATTTAGCAGTACAGACAGGCCTTATCATCTTATCAAGTGATTCAGCCTCACCACAGTGGTGTGAAAACATGTGCTGTGATTTTATCTGTCAATTATCAGGTGATTTTCTTTAAAAGTATCTATGCTAAATTTAAGCTTGACCTAACCTAACCTACATTTTTCCTAAAAGCTGATCCCAGCTACCATCCAATCCACTGTCTAGCTGGAGTAGGAAAGGTACCACTTACACTTTTATAAGCCTTGGAGCCTTCATCTAGTCTTGTAGTCACATGGCTACAGAAAAAAGGTGCAAGATTTTAAAGAGAGAAGTGTGTACAGAGAAAGAAAACACCCAGTGAATGAAGAATTTAAAGCTAGACCAGCTGAAAGATGGATGGAAAGTTGATGGCTCTCGCTAGAAACACCAATTAGTGGACAACAGGACAAACCAACGTATCGCTCTAACACCCTTCAGACTGACTGATAGTCCACCAGCTGTCTCAAAATGATTGACACCTGCCCATTGATTGACACCTGGTGCTGAGGGCTCCAGACAGTTGTGTGACTGCACACTCTTCCTCACTATGGCAGTGTCCAGCCCTTTCTTTTTCTTTTCTTTCTTTTTCCTTTCAATTATTTTTATGTTCGGAAGCATAGAAACGAGCGGGTGTGGTTGGCTGGGAAGAAGAGTGGTATTCTGCTGCTGTCTGGTTGTGTTTCTATTAAAACACAGGACATAGTTTACTGTAACAGCTAGTTGTATTTACTGTAACATCTATTTTTAACATGTTAGACTTGGCTGTAGCAAGGTTAAGTACTAGTATATCTGAACAACAGATATACTAGTAATTTCCTTTAAACCATGGCTTCTTGTTCTCATAGACCACCAGGACAGCACTAACTTGAATTAGAAAATGACTTATGTATCAACATACTGATTTTGTCAACCAAACTGGTATCAAAAATGTTGTGTGCATTTTTATGTATTCTTATCAAGTTCAATATTCCAAATATCTTAGTTGTATTTGAGTATATATTTGTTTTTATAGTGATTTAATAGGTCAAGTTTACTGTTCAAAATATGCTGTTTTCTCTGTGTTAATGTCTTCATTAATAGTTTTAAATAGCTTGATTAGTTGATTGTTCAAAAGACCAATTATGTTAAATCTGAGTTGAGACTGAGTCTAAATAGGCTCGAGACCAAGTCAAGAGTTCCCATTCAGTACACATCATACTGTTGTCCTACTGTTGTCCTTCGTACTTAAAAAGTTTGAGATGTGATAGGAATAGGAGACAACTAGTGGTGTAGTCTATCCAAATAAATAATGTATATGCTGAGAATGTATAGGCTAATTTAAATCAAAGAAGGAGAGGTTCCTACATTTGCTCAAATGTTGCGTTATTTGTTAAAATTTTGATCACAACTCTGAGTAATAAAATCTTAGAAACAAAATGTTCTTGCACAATGTTACAAGCTATTTATGGAAAAAAACAAAACAAAACCAACAATCCAGTTGGAGTCCAGTAGCTGAGAACAGTGGCTCTGACAAGTCCTCGTCAGCCTAAAAAAATCCCACATCAGTCAGGCTCTAAACTGCATGCACAAATACTTTCTTCTTAAGCTGTCTTGTATTTCTCTACAGACAATATCACTAAATATAAATATAAGTAAGCAAAACATACATTGACCTAAATTGGTTTGAAGAAACATGATTAAAATCGGTCAGTGTGCTGTCGCGTACCTCTCTTGGCCTCTCTCTAAAGCTGAAGGGATCAGCCTCGGTGGTCTGGGCCTCCACACTTGGCTCCAAAGGATCAGGGTTCACGTCTGTCCAGAGGCAACTTAATTTTCCCACATTTTCTGCTCTAAACAGGGGATTCACTCACAAAAAAATACATGCATTGCCTTACCTTGGGAAATTACAACAAGCTTTCTTGTTTTGCTCACACATTTGGCTTTTGTTTATCATTTTAATTGTATAGCTTGTTCCACACTATTATTTATTCATTCACTTTTCTCCTAGAAATGCTCAGAAGAGTCATTTTGTAATCTTAGTGAGTGCAAGTTGTTGGTTTCTTTTAGTTTATTTATACAGCAAACATATCATATTGGAGGATTCCCTTTTACAGAACCAAAGAAACATCTAGATCTTGAAGGTCACTGTGAATTGTACAGTATGTAATCAATAAAACACATTAAAATCAGAACAGCTTTTGACCTCCAGAACTGAGAGTTTCAGTAAGAGAGATCCCTTGGGGCCAGAGAAATTTAACGCTCCTTTTATGCCGTCTGAGGTGGCATGGGGCCGGAGGTAGACCACCTTTATAGGTCATGTGATATGTGGGTCATCTTGGGGCCCACGCAGCGGATCACCAGGATCAAACACTCTTTGATTGGCTCTCTGACTCATTGATTTACTGAGCACTGAAAGGCAACAGGCGATCCACAGTTACACATATAGTAGAGACTTTTTACACAGCAGTAAGTGACTTGCAACTTTTAACTTAACGATGACTCAGTTAAGAAGGTAAAGCAGTAAAATGACAAAATGATTCCCGTAACTCCAAAACTGAGTTGTCGTTAATTATGTCGGGGTCAGGTGGTAAATTCCACCCAGAATCAGGTCATTTTCAGCGCTGTGTCAAGTTTAGTTATGAAAGCTGTTCCTTGGAGCTGTGTCATCAGCATGCAATGTGTCTTTGTCAGAGTCTATTATCGATTGCAATAGATGTACCTTTGTTTCCTCTGCATGCCCAGAGTTCAAACATGCCTCAAACAGCTGATACTGAAGATATGAAGAAGTCATTTTCCCAAATACTGACAACCTGTTAACTTTATCCCTCCATTTCTATCTCACCCAGTGCTTCCCTCGTCTCCTCTCTTTCTCAAAGTCCAGCCGTCCAGACCAGTCCAGCCTTGTAGAGATGTACTGGTGCTGAGCCCTGCGATGATTGGTATGGAAAAGGCACCTATACAATTTTTTACAAGGGCCCTTGGGCTACAGGGGCAACCTTCTCTGTCAGAGGCTTATCACCTCTGCTCTGACTCTCAGCTAGCGTGAGAGGCTTCAGAAGACAACACCATGATTTTGAACAATTAGAGTGTACTGCTAGAGCCAGCAGCCAGACCTGCCTGTCAGTTTTGATCCACATACAGAAGTCTATGTGTCTCTTAGAAGCTGTCATTAAGGTACACTATTAACATGGCACCTTTGTGTAACTTTCTGCTGAGCTTGTTCATGGCGTTGAACTGTTGAAATAAAAAAAGGCCTCTATGTCAGGTATGTAGAGAAAAATCTGAATTTTTTGTTGAAAAACAACTGAAAAACTGAAAATTGATTCGTTTTTGCACAGAACTAAATGAAAAAGAGAAATAGTCAATCATGCTCACCTTATAGACCTAAGTTAGGGTTATGCAGTCTTACACAACTCTGTGTTGTGTAATTATAAAGCGAAATGACAGACATACAACTCTTAGTTAAGATGTTGAAAATCTTACAGAAACCACTAAATATACAGTAAGTTAACACAAACAACTCTTGAATTATTTCCTTTTAAGGTATTTTTCCGTAGATTTATTATAGACTAGACCTCATTAAGTTGGGCTACTCTGTCTTCTTTATTAGACAGTGTGACTCAATGACTAAGGTGTCATTGGCTCAAAGGGAATTCTTTATGCTATACTCTAAAAAAAAGAAGTTTGCTCAGTATGGTTTGATTATTATATTGTTTTTTTTTTGTTTGTTTGTTTTTGTCTCTGAGATGTCAAAGACCAACCGGAAGAGACATGCCTTAGACCCACACTCCTTGGAGGTATAATCACTGCCAGACAGCAGATTACCTACCACACACACACACACACACACACACACAGGCAGGCACACCTCACTCACTCAGCTAAGCCCTCCTCTCTATCTAGCAGTAACCAATCGTGGTGATTATTAAGCAAGAGTTGATAAACTGTGGTCCAGCCTCTCCCCCCTGTGGAAAAGCCAAGCACAGAGGTTTTAGTTAAGCACTGTTTTCTGACTGCTCACCACTTCAGTCATGTTGATCACTGATCACTGATCACCAATTCCCATTAGAGATGATCCATTTCTATAGATATCCAAGTTTCTCCTAAACACACTCTGTATAATTTATACATGCAAACACACAATGACACTCCAGTTAAAACTTGTGTCTAAAATAACTGAACTGAACTTATTCTCAGGGCAAACTTGATTGACTTTTTTTTTCTGTGAAGTCCAGATACACATGACAGATGCGACTCCATAAATGGTCCAAATGCTTCAGTACGATGGATGAGAAGAACTTCTTCACAGTATTGACAGAAATGTGTTGTTGGAAACAACAGTGAGTTGTGACTCAAATCCAAGAGTGAAGGACATGTCTGCACCACCCTGTTTCCATTGCGCACCCTTGGATATGACTGGCGCGCTTTAAGCAGGGCACCAATGAGAGACTTAATTAGTTGTTGATACAGCAAATGATATAATCATGACACACCTATAAACATTTGAGAAAAAATGATATAATTTATTTTACATCTGATTACATTTATGCAGCTTTGGTATCAGATTTAGCGTTCTGAAATGAAGATGCACTCACCCTAAAATGACGGATGTGTTACCTGTAGAAATAACCGGCGTGATGTCGGAAGAGTCTGATTGGATGAGGATGTACCTCTCAGGCATAGGGCCAAATTAAGTATATTTTCCTCCTCCCCAAGGTGTCTCATTCACTTTTCAGATGGGCACTGCCCCGCCTCTCTAACACTGACGAAATAACAGTGTGCGTTAGGCAAAATTGAACTTGTTGCTTGCCAGCACTTCACGGTTTCTGTCGCTCCGTTCAGAACCAGGATCATCCCGGAGCTGTACCCAGCAACTTTGGAGCATCAAGGAGAAGGGAAAGGCGCACCGGGGGGATAAGTGCTGTTGCGCCGATTTGGAGTGGACATATTTGGGCACTTTTTACGCACGCATGTTACGCACTGGGACTAACTGGATTTAAGGGCACACATAGTCATTTGCACATTTTATGGAATAAAACATCTTTCAACGTAAGTATTTTTTTCAGTATTTTTAGTATGAACTGAACTATGAATTGAGACTATTGCTAAAAGCCTGATAATTGCAATTAATGCCATAGTTGGCATATTCTTTTCTCAATGTGCAACATTTTATATATTTTAATCTCTTTAAATTAGGGTTTGGTTCAAGGGGAAGTTTGTTCTCACTCGACACATTATTTAACAGGAACGCACCCAATGATGCCGTGTTGTCCTTAGTTAACCTTCACTGGTGTATCCCGCTACTGAGCGAGGCAAGCGAGTTTCCAAAATCAGCACTGCAGATTGGATAGTACTTCGGTACTTTTTGATTCACAACATACAATTTAGTTATCAAGTTAACAAATTAACCTGTCCACTCTTCCTTCCAGCATCCACAAACAGCAGGTGTTTCTTTGAGGGGAGAAAAAAAAGTTACAGAAACGACACCAAAACCAAAAGTCGAAATTTTAATACATTTCTCACTGGATGACAGTATCAGCATCAGCTCCCAGTGGCTGATAATTATTTGTATTTCATAGCAGGGAGCATCTTGGTGTTGCACATAAAGGACCACTGGCTCCAAAAATCTGTAACCAATTATACGCCTGTGTGATGCCCAAGTGCTGATCCTCCTCTGAATTACTCTTTTTTTCGGATTCCTAGAAAACCTTCTGCAGCTGCCTGAAGTTTGCGCACATCATTGTGTGCATTAAAAAAACATTTACATCAATAAACACAGCAGAATATGTAATTCGTTATTTGACCTGATTTCTTGCTCTTATTTTCTCCCTCATTTCATTTAGTTTTCATTTGGGTGGGTCTGTTGACTGTGGATAGACGTTTGGGAGCGGTGGCAATAAAATACAATCACAGGCTGCAATATTTTAGATGATGCTCTTTTGTCATTGTCAGTTGCCATTAAATAGCAAGTGTCTCGTTTTTATAGAGAATAACAGTTTGCATCTCCCAATGTGACCCACCACTTGTGTTTATACAGTGGGGTGCAAATGAGGGCGGGGGGCTCACTGCTCTCTGTCCTCCTGTCTCCAAAAACTCTGCAGACCGACCCCACAGGAAGCTTTACCTATCAGCCCTGCCACCCACAACTTCACTGAAAACATAAGCCTATTAAATGCCATTTCAGCCTCCTTGTGTCCAATGACTTTTGAATTGTTTTACTGTTCTATAAAGTGTAGACATATTTTAATGAGGGAGCTCAATCCATTAATATCAAGAAAAAATGCTTTATAAAAGTTTATGTAATTTATGTGATCCTGGTTGAGTTTCTCATTTTCTAAAAAAGATTTTGAGCTGCACTGATGTCTGGATATTTTATATTTCTGCTTTGTTTAGATGAAGAATAGATGTTGAATTTTGCTGAAACCCATTCAGAAAAAATCTTGAATTGATGAATCTGTAACTCCCTAAGAAAGTATGGATGCAATAAAAGAAAAAAAAAGAAACACCACAAAAAGGAAATCTGTATGAATTGCTTCTTAATGCACCCTTTTTTTTTTACTTTCACCAACAGATGATACTAAATATAAAGCACATCCTGTGGTTATCTTTTCTCTGTGAAACTGCAACTGCAACAGGTAAGTCTGCCTCTTTCTCATTCTCAGTCACTTTTCTCCATCACTCTATCTTTTCATTTTTAAAAAAAATTTCCTTACCTCTCTCTACCTGTGTGTTTCACCGTACATAAAGTCAATATGACATGGTCACATTCAGGTGGTGTGGTTATACTCTACCGCTTATCTGCAGCGAACTGAGTGATGTGTCAGTGTTGCCTCACAGCATTAAGGTTTTACTCTCTTCTTAAAGTAGCAGACTGTGATAAGCCCCTCACAGTCTTCTTCTTGTGAAACCTGTGAGACTCTACTCAGAGTTGAAGGTGACAGTGTTGGCAATGGAGGTTTGCATTTCGGGTCCACCCGGCCCCTCTGGCTCTCCTGGCCCCTGGTCCCTCTCTCTGTCTCTGGGTATGGATAGACACCTTTCAATTAGACTCTGTTTCCAGTCTGGAAATAACAGCTGGTCTCACCCCTCATCCTAATAAGGCCCTCTGTTAAAGCACACACAATCATGCCTCTGGGGCGGTCTCACCACTGTTTCCAGAGCATTCCCTACATTGTTCCTTGTGAACCCCCCCCCCCCTCCCCCTACAAAAAAGAGAAAAAAAAACAAGTAAATCTTCTTCCTCTTCACAGTGCTAAATGTGATTCAGCCTGTTGCCATTCATTTGTGTCTGGCTTCCTGTCTGATATCCCCTTTGGTTTGCTTCATCACACAGAGGTGGAATGAGACTGAGATACAGTCACCAGCTTAGACAGGGCTCAGAGGGGATTAAACATAGTAACCGTTACCTTGTCTGGTTTTGCAGTAATTTAAGACGTAGGATTAATTTAATATCGATACCCATGTACACCAATCTAGGTGTCTAACATCAGAAGTACTTTTTCTGTTGAGAATAAAATAGTCATGAGAGGTGGAAGACATATTGTCCAGTGTGCTGCATGCTGATGACATATTTCACTGCTTTTTATGTGGGTCTACCTGTCATCATCAATTAGTCCTGTAGCTGAAGGAAGGATTGTTTGAGAAGGATGACTAACATGCACAGAACCCAGCGGTGGCATAACATGAAGTGATGCAACCTGTTTAACCAATCACCATTAACTCAATGCAAACATGTTGTACATACATTACAGTCAGTGTTAAATTTGTTTCCACACCCATCATTTTAAGAATGAGGTTTGACTTTCCAAGAACCACTTTCAGGCCATGATGCAAGTTTTTTTAATGGTTTGGGTGTAGTTGTCACACCCTGTCAATGTAAATGAGTCAGGCAGTAAAGAGAGGATACATAAATGAAGAGAAATGAAGAGCAGCAAAAAATAATCAAAAAATACAGTTGTGAGTGAATTAATATGAATTGAAACTGTGTTTATAGTAACCCTTTTGTTTGTCTTTTGCCTTTCAGCCTCCAATGTATTATCCATAATGAGACCAGTCACTGGGTCACTCTCAGGGAAGGTAAATCTTCCCTGCTTCTTCTCTAACATTCCAACCTCAGCACCAGTCATTAGTCCCAATGGAGCAGCCATTTATACCCAAGATTACTTGCGTATCAAATGGACCAAAATAGAGGGAGAAGTGGAATCAACAGTGCTGGTGGCACAAAATGGGGTCATCAAGATAGGCTCCAGCTACAGGAACCGTGTATCAGTGCCTAGTCACCCCGATGATGTGGGAGATGCCTCGTTGACAGTGGTCAAGCTACGTGCCAGTGACGCAGGCACTTATCGCTGTGAGGTGATGTACGGCATTGAAGACACCCAAGATATAGTTAACCTCGATGTCAACGGTAAGAAGTTCATGTTATCCTTCCCAGGTCATGCTGGAATCAGACAAAAGACTCTAAAATTGCTTCTCCCAGGATACTCTCTGATTGTAGAGGGGGGTTGCAGCAAGGGCTTAATAATAGTGAAATGCAATACAAGTGATGATTGAAATGTAAACCATATGAGAGAACTATGGACGCCCTTCTGCTTGCTTTGATAGTAGCAGCTACCCAGTAGTTACGCAGAGTAACCACAGTTTTCAGTTGCTCTTATTTTAGAGGCGATGTAAAAAGAGTCAGATGAGAGTTTGGTACACTGTCCATATCATAAGTACTGCAATGTTTTAATTCCAATATTCATCTAACCCAATCACCAATTGGAGCCCAATTATAGATGGTGTTCCAGATGTTGGTATGGGCAGAGCAAAAGCTATGACATAACGTCATGCATCTCTGTCATCTTGGGTGCCACCTTGTCAGGGGAGATTTTTCTCTTAGTTGGGCACTCAGTGAGTGCCACCAAGTTTTTTTTCCCAAAGTCCCTCATGAAATTTACACAATTATGTATGGTTATGGTTAAATTATGTATATGATAATGTAACATTACTGCACACTCAAAGCCAAAAGATATAGTCTCC
Source organism: Thunnus albacares (assembly GCF_914725855.1). Taxonomy (NCBI): domain Eukaryota; kingdom Metazoa; phylum Chordata; class Actinopteri; order Scombriformes; family Scombridae; genus Thunnus; species Thunnus albacares. The sequence goes on along the minus strand of NC_058107.1, from coordinate 18,680,181 downwards.
ATGGGGGAAGTTGCCAGTCCATACCTAGTGTCATTATATGTATTCTACATATTCTCACTTAAGAAGTATTCTGGGAGATATAATCGTGTTTTGGGGATGTAAAAATCATGGGTGGGGTGGGGGGATAGTGGGATAATTTTGGTTTTCAGTGGTTTATAATCTGCACAACCTCTTTTCTAACTATCTGCAATGTTAATTAGGACCATCAATCATATCTTTTGCATCTGTTTATTGTCCATAAATATGGGGACATATTCTCACTTGAGAAGTATTCTGGGAGATATAACTCGTGTTTTGGGGATGTAAAAAACATGGGTGGGGTGGGGGGATAGTGGGATAGTTTTGGTTTTCACTGGTTTATAATTTGCACAACCTCTTTTCTAACTATCTGCAATGTTAATTAGGACCATCAATCATATCTTTTGCATCTGTTTACTGTCCATAAATATGGGGATTTCGGGGCTGTAGCATCATCTGCAGTTATCTTGTTCATTTGTGGTAAACTGTATTTTGCTTATCATCTTGGTTTATTGCAAAGTTCTTCTTTTCCAAATAAACTGAGACACAGTTTCACTCATGTGTGTACTTTATAAGACATTTGCCATAATTTACAGCACTGAAATTATGTTGTTAAATTACAGATTACTTTGTTCACGTTTTTGTACAAAACTTCATTATGTTTCATACTTAGGTGTTGATTGTTTTTTTACTATTTCTTGCCAGGCGTTGTCTTTCATTACCGGGCAAGCATCAGCAGGTACACTTTTGACTACCAGAATGCCGTCCAGGCTTGCCAAAACATTGGAGCAACCATTGCGACATATGACCAACTGAAAGCAGCCTATGAGGATGGCTTCGATCAGTGTGATGCAGGCTGGATTGCTGACCAGACAGTGAGGTTAGTTGGATTTAAATTCTCTGTGGTCAAGCCATGTCTTTTAAACAACACTGCTATTCAACAATATGTGTTTACTTGTTTTATGAAGTGTTGTAAAATGCTTTTTCACAAAGATAAGATGATTTGACCTATGTGTTATAATGACTCTTCAATTCTCTATCTGTACAGATACCCAATTACAAAGCCAAGGAAGGGCTGTTATGGCAACCTACTGACTAAACCTGGCATTAGGTCATATGGAACCAGGAAACCCACAGACACTTATGACGTATACTGTTATGTCGACAAACTTGATGGTAAGTCAGCCACAAAATTAGGCTTTCCTAATTCTCTAGACAGCAATCAATCAGGTGTCGTTTAGAGGCACTGACACACCCTCTGACTGAAAAATTACCACAGTGGCAGAGCAATATTACTTTTATGACTTACAAGACTGCTGTGGAAATATACTTCTTTTATTTTATTTATTTTTATTGTGTATTTGTAACAATGTTTGACCTTTTAGGACAACGTTGTCCTGTAAAAAGGAGATTAGGGTTAAAGAGAAGCTCTTAGTAATTTGACTCATTGAAATTCTCTCTCCATCATAGTGGCTATTGAAAAAGTGGCCAAAAATGTGATAATGGGTGTTTTAAATGTCTCTGGCACTGCTTATGAGAAGTCTTCACTTTTCAGCCAACACTCTGTGACTGCTCATGGACTCAATTCCACTCTTGGCGGAGAGCATTTAGTGTTAATATCCCTCTTAACACTTTTAAAGCTCAGTCAGTCCTCTTGTTCTTCTTACCTGGGATTTATACAGTGCAGCCCAGAGATTCTCCTGCATTACATAATAGAAGTTTAATTTATTTTGGGATAAGTTGCAAATCAATTAGTTATGAATATGAAGACATCATTCAGTAATGTGACATTTGCATTATTAAGGTTTGAGCAGATGGAGACAACGGTGTCAGCCAGGGAACACAAGCCCCAGCCCCGTTGCCACCTGGGACAGGATTGTGTTGTGTTTATTGGCAATAGCAAGTATCAGATATTTTAAAACAAAGTCTTCGACTTGAGTAGTTGGTTCAATATTGTTTGAAGCTGAATGGAAATGACTAGTGCTATAAATGAACCATAACATACTGTGCAAGTGGCTTTAAGATACACGATAAGTTCAAATTTGGCAGGAAGCACATATTCTAGTTTGACATATAGATGAAAAAGTTTTGCTAACAGGAAACTTGTCCTTAACAATAACTTAATAGTAGAAATATCATCAATGAATTTTAAAGGGCAGAAAATGTCCATGTAAAATAGTGTACTTTGTTGAAAGTGACTGTGGAGGATCTCATGTCTCTTTTCTGCTTTTAAGAGGGAAAACATTCCTGGATAGAAGGCATCTCCTAATCTTAATGCCATTGTAAAGTCAATCAATCAATCAATCAATCAATGGGATGAAACCAATATGAGATGTTTAAAACGTTTCCCCCAAGACTAACTGAAAACATGTAGTCAGTCAGTTATCCCCTCTTGTAAAGTTGTTTGGTTTCAGTTAAGATCTTGTCTTTCTGTAGTCCATCATTTATATTACCCTGTAAGCAAAGACAATTGTTAATAATCAGAGTGTGATGATCTTTCAGAAGGTAAGATCCTTATCATGAACAACATAAAGGAAGTAAACATAGAAGGTGTAAGCTAGTTCTCTAACCCACTGAGGGGAAAGCTAATGTCTTGAAACACAGGCAAGGCACATTGTCTGCATTGCTATCCCACCTCAGAATAATATAATGAATGAACTACTGTTGTCCTAAATATGATCAGTGGGAGATGTTTTGGGTCCATGCCCTGCACAGCTGTGACTTTTGTCAACTGTTTTTGGGCTATGTCTCTTCTAAAAGGTCAAAATGGTCTAAAATCTGAAGTTTGAGATGACTACAAATGATAAGCTTTTTAACTCTGTTTTCAGTTCAAATAACCTAAAATGAAATATGAAATTACTGTCCATCTGTTAGTGATACAGTAGCCTACGGACTGCCAAAATTGGTTGAAAGTGAAATGAACCCTGCCCTGCATGACTGCTTCAGATTTTGTTGCCATGATCACGGATGATTTGTTGCTATTTTGGCTATGAGTTAGTGTTTTTCGTTAAGTCTTCATTGCATTTTTCCATTAGGTGAAGTGTACTATGCTCCTGTGACCCGTAAGATGACGTTTGAAGAAGCAAGTGAGGAGTGTAAGAATAGGAATGCTGTTCTGGCAACCCCTGGTCAGCTTCATGCTGCTTGGCGGCACGGCCTGGACCGATGTGACTATGGGTGGCTCTCTGATGGCAGTGCACGACATCCTGTTGCCGTACCCAGAATAAAGTGTGGAGGAGGCCTTCTTGGTGTCAGAACCATGTATCGCTACAGAAACCAGACTGGCTTCCCACAACCAACTACTAAGCTTGGGGCTTACTGTTTTAAAGGTAAACTCACTCACAGGATCTTGTGGTCACTATTTATAATGTTTACAGTGTGTCATGGAACAGTGTGTTACCTGCATGTAGTGGGTCATACAGCATATATCTTTATATTTTGCTTCATAAAGACATAGTGATTGAAGGAACAGACCATTTTCTGTCAACACCAGGCCTAGACTGTAATGACCTATGATCTCATCTATGCTCCCCCACCCTTTGATTTTCTGCTTCTTTGCACCACTATACACATTCCCACATCTGAACCAACCCAACATTTTAAGATGTTTACAATCTGTCTCATCCTTTGTCAAATGTTCTGTTCACTTTGTCTCTGTTTTTTGGTATATTGTTTCAATGACAAAACATGAACAAAGCAGAGGAATTATTGTTTTATGAGCTTTGTGTGTTATATGCCAGACTAGTCTCACTGATCGCAGTGTCCAGTTGTCTCACATTTTAGTTTCTCGCCCATTTCTGTGGCAACAAAATTAGCCAAGGGAAGGGTGAAATAGTGGTAAACTCTGTTTATTTAAAAGCAATGGGCAGACCAGTTGTTACTGTAATGGGTTGCAAGTTTGTGAACAGTCAGTGTCTGTCTGTGTTTTTTTTTTCTTTATTACTTCCAGCTGAGTTAATCAAGACTCCTTAAGCTATCTTAATATAACCTCACTAATGATATAAAACAAACTTAAACAGTTTATGTACTATTCAGGAAGTTCAAATATTCAAATTAATTGTAATTAATTAATCAAATGAGTAAGTAGGGTGTAAATAGTGTGGAAATTCATTCAAATTGTAAGTATGCATGTAAATATACTCCTTGTTGCAAATCATGGCGATTACTGACCATGGGAAGAAAGGAGAATACAGCTATGGATCTCTATAAATAGTGACACTTCATGGTTCACTGGAAGTTAGCAGAATTAGACTAATCCCTCAAAATGTGAGTGTTCTTAACTAATCAGCATCCCCAGGGCAAAACCAAATGACAGATGATAATCACCATTTAGAGAAGCAGCAAAAGTAACTAATACCACACCTGTCAGCCCTTTTAGTCCCACTATCTAACTCCCTTTGCATCTTTCTCCTCTCATTTCCGCTGTCAGAGTTTGCCCTCTGTCATTCTCACTTGTACTTATCAGAGCAGACGTTTGGATAATGGACAAAGCTACTGCTGGACTTCTAAATTCAGTCATCCTTGGTGACCTCTGACCTGGCCTTTCCATCTTTACAAATGAGAGGTTGGACAGATAAGCCATCCCCTGCCTGGCCATTTACTGCCCCTAAGCAATGCTAACTCTCGTGGTGATAAGTCCCCGCAGAGTTCAGAGGGCACACAAACAGGCCACCCTTACCTCCTGCTCTGTGTATTCCATGTCAGCTCTCTCAGTCATGTTGTATTTACGCCCCCGTCTAAGTGCTTTTCAAGTACCCTCATTTGGTGGGACTCACTCCATCATTCCCTGCTTTCCCACTCCCAATAATATCTCAAAAGAAATATTATGTAAACTATGAAAAACTACATCAGTTAGGCTACAGAGAAAGACAGGAAGACAGAAGGTGGGTGCAAAGGGAAAAAGGGGAAAATTGGTTTGTGATTGGTTCTTGGATTGGCCTGAAGAAAACAAAGGCCTCAGTAACAGCAACAGCTTAGATGCATCGGTGAGATAATGCACTCCCTCTGAGGGCAGGCTTAATTTTTCCTGTTAGGAAAAAACATGTCTCACACCTTACATCAGAGATAGTTTCACGAAGAAAGAGGGCTAGTATGTAATAGTCAACAGCTGGCTTTACACAATCTGTCTGCGCAACCGAGGAAAGCTTTTTAAAGCTGTTACACTGTTACACTGAGTAAATGAGAAAGAGCATGTGAGGACAGCGGGGCGTGGAAGAAGAGGCACAATTGAGAGAACCATAAAGGAGCTTGTTCATTAATAAAACCTTAGAAATACATGGACAGTTTAATAAGTGAGCATTTGAGGACCATCGCAGAGAGCTGAAAAGATGAGATGAGGGACTGTTGCTGAATGACAGAACAGAGTATGAATACTCAGATGAACTGTGGGAGGACAGACAATGCACAGGGTACAGCAGAGGACATGAATCGTCAGGGCAACGAAAACCACAACAGTAAATTCCTGGAAGTTTATATGCTGTGTAACTCCTCTGCAACAGTCACATCAATAATTTCAGGAGCTTCAGAAAATGTTTAGAGAAACATTCAAAGAGCTCTTTGCTTTTTTTGTAAAAAATAGAAGACTACCTCATTTGCCATGAGCTGATGGCAAGCTTTCCAATTTCATCAGGTCCAAGGAAAGGCAATTAAATAGAAAATCAACATGATAGTGTTGAGGTCAAAGATACCTTAACCTCTTCACATCCACAGGGTTGCTGGTGACCCGCTTAAGCCAGTTGTAAGCGGTAGCATCACACAGTAATGAGTAAAAGCAATTGGCACAATTGGAGATAACCAGAGAGGTTCAGGGACACCAGTGACACCACAAACTAAAAACTCCCTAAGCTCCCATAAGGTTAGGCCTAGAGGTCTGGAATCTTATACAGGTTGACAAGATGTAGAAGGTATGTGGTGATTTGCATGGTTCTGGCATGAAGCATGTCCTAATTATTGTGATTCAAATATGAATCATGATAAATGAGGACCAAAAACACTTTTTTGAGCCTTATTGATGAACTGATGTAGTTTTGTTTGTGTTTTAGCCACATGCTAGGCAAACACATTTCCAGAAACTAGAAGATGTCAATTGTCAAATGAAGCCTAATACATGCATCTTGGCCTTACAGTTCTTCTGTTATAAGCTTTTCCATTTGGGTGTGCCAAATATGTCAAAATTCTATAAAAAGGGTGGATGTTAGGGTTGTTAGGGTTAAGATAATTGAGGTTATTTTCCAGTTAATGCACATTAAAACTCAGATGTCTATGTAACGTGCACTGTTTCTTTGACAGCATTGCATGAATTAATGTTAGAGTCGGTGAGGAACAACATCAAGAACTCAGAGAGGACGTCCTTGACCCAGAGGTTTCTGTCATAATGTCAGAATCACACTGTCGTTGCCACTGCAGCATATTGCTGCTTGATCAGTGAACATCCTGTCTGCTTCACATACTTGCAAAATACAAAAAATGTAATAATGTCTACAATATTTCATGTACCCATGTTTTAACTGTTTTACACACCATGAATTCCACGCAATTCACCAAATGTTGTCTGCAACACTGTGTGAATTATGGCTGCTTGGCACTGTGACATGGCAGATATGGCATTCTGGTGCTCACCAAAAGAACCACTGAGGAAATTAATGGTCTTAATAGATCCTCGATTAACAAAGAAAAATATGCCCCAGAAATAAAACTGTTGCTCATTTATCTTGAGAACAATCACACCATTTCCATATAACAATTACATTTGATATTTAAAAGAGTAATAGTTTATTATTAGTCATTATTTTTTAAATCTGCAATTGCTTAACTTTTGAGCTTGAGGTCGATGTGGTTTAATTGGATGAAGGTTGCATAATGTCTATAACTTTGTGTGTTTTATAGGATGGAAAGAGTTGATCAACCACACTTCCTTTGTTGATGTATCTGTGGTAAACATCACCACCAGCAGCTCCACCACCTCCATCCCTTTACTGGAGAGTAGCACTGTCATTGTAACCACAACATCTGAAACTGTATCAGAGGAAACAGAATCTCTGGACACTCCATCTATGTTCTCTACCAGTATGGCTCCACCTCGCCCGACTCCAGTAGGCCAAGAAGAGGAGTTATTCACCACAGTTGCACCCACCATAAAAGAAGAACACGAGGACACTGATGAGGTGACAACAGCCGCACCAGACTTTGATGTTGATGACTTTGTAAGAGAAAATGTAACCTACGTAGAATCTATTCCCCACCGAGGTGACACATTCCCAGAACCCCAAAGCACTGCAGAAACCATAGACTCAGTGTCAGCGCCAATTGAGGAGCCAGATGATCACTCGGTAATTGAGATCAGCACAGTCCAACCCGATGTCCCCATACCAGATGCCTCTCTCAGCACAGAGTCCATGTTCGCTGAGGGGAAGACGGAGAAAACTATTCTGGATTCTGGGATCACCACAGAGATGACCTTTGACCAGAATGACACAGAATCAACTGAACTGACCAGTGAAGAAGTGTTAAGATCCTCAGAATCAACACCCTCACCTGCTGGGACTCATTCAGCAACACCATTTACAGACTATGATAGCAACATTGCTGAGATTGAGACTTTTCCTGTAGAGGGACTGCCGCCTATGCAGCCAACCAGCTCATCAGACAGCACTACTATTACTGATAAAACTGTCATTCCAACTGACACCACTTTTATCTTTAACACCCGACCCAGGAGTGAGGCGGACATCACCACCACAGCACCACCAGAAACAACCAGAACTGCAGCACAAACCACACCTCAAACGCAGGATGTAGAGACACCAGCTGTTGTCTACAAAGAAGAGACCGCATCTGTAGCAGTGACAGCCAACCCTGTCCTCATTGACAGTGGAACCTCAGCTGAAGATGTGACATCATCAACAAGTGTCCATGTCTTCGATGAGTCCTCTACTCAGGTGCCAGAGCACAGCGGTGATTCCCTGATGGAGGATGACACAACAACAGACATCGGTACAGAGTTCTTTACATCTGCTCCAGTGGTGTCAGCTGTGGCTGGCAGAACCACCACTCCAGGTACAGTGGTCGCTGATGAAGTGACCACTGTCATGCAGAAGCAGAATGAATCAGGTAAGACATACCAACAATGATTTTAACCTTTGAAGATAATTTATTCAATGCATCTGATTCCAATTTAAGCCTTATCTTCTTTACTGCAGTAATGAAAGGGGAAACAATTACAAGAGGGCCTTACTGAATAATACAGTAATGTTGGATGTAGTTGAAGCTTTCCACAGCATTGTTTTAGGCTGGCCTGTTTCTGCCTCTTTTTGTTTTATATGATAATACTAGTATTTCTAAACCATTTGCACTGTACTTAACCTTCAGTGAATTGCTATCCAAATCACTACAATCTTTAGTGGTAACTGTAATTTAAATATAAGAGCACTTATAGTGTACTAGTAATGATGTGTGCAATGGTGAGGAAATGCTTTGCATGTAAGTTCTTCAACGATGAAGTGTTTTGTGTTCCGGTTCCCTCGGGCTCATGTTTGTGTGTGTTAGACATTGTAGGCTGCTGCTGAAAGACTGTTTAGCCTGAGGACCTCCTCAGTCAGTCCAGCTTAGCAGATGTCCTGACAATGATTTTGACATAGACAAGAGAGAGGAGATGGGAAAGAGAGAGAGGGAGATTATGAGAACCCCCCCCCCCCCAGAAGAATACAAGGATAAAGGAGAAAGATCACAATCAAATCTGAAATACAGTTACATTAACAAAGGTCGTTATAACCTTTGCATGAAGACCTTAAATTTTCTTTTTTCAAATATCAGTCTGACAAATATGCCCCTCATTCTTTTTTTAAAATGTGATTCTTATATTTATCATATTGTGAATTAAAGGAATTTGTAACAATACATTGAGATTATTCAAATACATATCTAGGCCATGACTTTCAGGTCAACAGCCTATGATCTCACATGCAAACAGCAGCTGCATCTTTTTTTATTCATTTAATATGCAGTCCATCTGAGATGCAAACTTTGCCATGGTGACTCATTCCTTGTCTCTGAAGAGCAGCTCATGTTGGAGGAGAGGGATCTGCTCAGTTGGAAAGGGTACAAGTCAATTAATTGGTTATTTGGCAGTCTGGGGAATTTGGTCCATCTTAGCAGTAGAAGCAAAGGCTTCCTGTGAGAGCAGTAACATGTATTCCTTGTTATACACACTCAAACTGCCAGTATGTTTAATGCAACACATCAGTATTGTGTATATGCAGCATGGTCAGTTTAGTTGCCAAGAATACAGCCAGTTTAGTGTGTGGGAATGTGCTAAATGTTTAAGGGAGAAAAATGTGTCTGTGTGTCTGTATACCATGTGTGTATTTGTACTTCAAACCAGTATGCATTTGCAGTATTTCTGTCCTAGCGTGAGTATGTACCAGCTTACTGACAGCCAGCCTGGCAATGACACAGACATGTTGGCAGTCTACCTGAGTAAGCACAGATGCCTCTCTTCAGCTTAGATTGGACACTACCTCGAGAGGTGATGTCATCGCTAACGCAAAGTCTCTTCTCTCAGTAAGGACAGCTGGAGGCTGCCTGACCAAAAGGGGTGATTATAGCTAGTTTTACTGCTACATCATGCGATGTGGCTCAGCTAAGACACTCAAGATCTCTTTTTGTCCTCCCAGTTAGTGTGGGAAAAGCTTGTGGAAAATACTGTGGCACAGGGAGACGTGTGCTGTCTGGCTGCATGGTAACATAGCACACAATACTATGAGTATATTAAAAAAACAGTTCATAAATATTTAGTGTTGCTTAAAACCTGGCCATATTATTGTCATGTGAACAGTGCTCATGTGGTTCTGATTAACTGAAGACAATTAAATTCACTGTTTACATAGTGTTTCAATGATTTGTAATGACTTGTAGAAATATTGGTCCTCTGAGGCGTGTCAACCACAGATGTCACAAAACAATGCACAAAAAACCGACAGAATATTCTTACTGTAATAAAACATCTATTTCGTGTCCAGCTCAGTAAGGCTTGGCAAACCTCCTCAACTAGCCTCCTTAACTAACCTACTTACTGTTGAAGTCTTTATATATTTTTTTAATTCTTTAGAATCTAATGAGACACCACAATCCTTCATTTTTGCTACCCTCAATAAATTGCTTTCATCCCATTTTTAAACCATACTGTGTAAGTATAGTGTAGTAGGTCAAAAATAGTATAGTATTGCTTTATTGATGGCTTTAAGATGATACTAACGATTATGATATGCAAGGTTAACTTATGCTTTTATTACAGGGTTATGTACTGTAGATTGGCTGGGATGCAGTCCACATTAACCATAACAAAATAGACACTGTGCCTAAAACTACTAAAAATGACTGGAGTGGCCAGTGCTTCTGTGGGCTACTTTGATTCGGACATTCATGTTTACTGTGGCTTTGGGAGCTTTAGCGGAGCCAACTGATGATGCAATGTGGAGGCAACTAGAGGGAAAGGCCTGTATGTGTGTGTTTTCAGTGTGTGTGTGTGTGTGTGTGTGTGTGTGTATGGATCAGTCATGTGGGTCCGCTGCTTGAGTTCTAAACAGGTGTGTTTCTGCAGAGTTGAGCTGGTGCAGGTGTTCTTGGTTGCAACCAATAATCTTTCTGAACCACCATTTGTGGGAAACTGAGAGAGAGGGGACAAGAGGCTGAGTGAGAGAGACGGAGAGAGAGAGAGAGGGAGAGAGAGAGAGAGAGAAAGTTTGTATACTAAAGGATTTCAGGTTGGTGTGTGTGAATAATCTCTTCCTCCTCTTTGCTTGTACTATATGCAAACACTAGCAAGCAATTCAGGCCCAAAAAACCCCCAAACTGTTCATTTAAGGATTAACCACAGCTGTCTTTTCTTCTTACCACCTGCCCGATTCATATTATCAGATTTGTCAAAAGCATGACGCTATGGCTCACTTTCAAGGCCTTTTATTAATTAGGAACAATCAAAACAAAAATGGAATGTATGTTCCCGCAGAGAGGATAGACACATGAGTCATAGAGAATTGAAGATGATTTCCAGATATGAAGGGCAGTTGTGAAGGTCAGTCTTCATATGTGGCAGGTTCCTTTCTACAGACACATTACATGGACTTTCTGTGGATGTCATCAGGGTTTTTTCCTTGCAGCATTTCAAGGAGAGGTGCATGAACTGAAGGCCTTTTCTTAGCTTCAAAAGTTATGGTTGGCATCTATTAATTTACCAAATTGACCTACAGCTTTATTATCTTGATAGTTTGTGTAGTTTAATTATTTCCAGCCAGACAACATCTTGTTTATTTGTTGAAATACATAAACTCATCTGAGGCAACATAGCGTAGGAAGATGATGATAACATTGCGTGCTGTTAAGGGAACTGAACACTGCTTCTGTCTTAGACTTGAAATTAAGAGCAGACAGCTGCTGACATGAAATCTCTCAGTCTGTGGTCTGCTTTTTAGATCATATACAAGGAGTGGACATAATATGAAGACTTCAACTATACAATGCTGTCCGAATTAATAGCCCTCCTATGCATGTTACCTTTGTGAATGTTATTGTTTATTTCTATTTAAAATAGGACAGAAATGTTTTGATTTATCTCTCTCTATTAATATTTTAGCTTGTAGTGTAAAGTGATGATGTTGTTTTGGACTGTATTGTATGATATGAATTTCATGTTTTATATCCCACATACGTAAGAATATGTTAAGAAAAGTTGCAACAATATTTGCATGATATATGTCATAAATGTTTTTTACTTACTAACATACTACGATTCATATTTTCAGTGTTAAATCTGTCGCATTTTTTCAGTGAACACAGCACACTATTCATTCCATGTCATTTGTACTCAATTATATCAATAGTACCTCTGGAAAATCAATTCGATGCAGTCTCTGTTGAAATTACTGAATGACTTGGCAATGTCTAATAATATTTGGTTTTCACATCCATTCAGAATATAAATCTTTGGATTATGGTTTGGATGAAGTTAAGACACCAACTCAACCAAGGCTTACAAATATGTTGAAGAAAGATTTAGTTTCAGTGTTGTGCAATGTTTGTTTATTTCTGAACTTTTTTTAAGTTTAAAATGTTTATTTTGTTTTATTTGATACAGATTTAAAAAGTAATCATCAGAATCAGTGTAGCAGAGGGCGAATTATGCTGACTTTTAGTGCCCAGTATGAGTCAAGCTCCAAAAATACAGAATCCTACAATTCCTATGACTCGACAGCATTCGTTAGACCCTCTTGTCTGATAAATGTCCACGTCTCTCAAACTCAACACCTCATTTTTAACATTGGCTTTCTGTTAAAAATATATTGTCTCCAAACCCAAGTTGAGATAACCCTGGTGACATCACTGGAGTTATTTTCTCAAACTCGATAAAGCTACCTCTAAGGTCACCGTACCAGAGCCACCAGAGCAAGTAGTAGTTATTTCTATGACTAGTAAACTAAATTTCTTAAAATTGGTGGAATTTCCCCATAAAGTTAACATTTAAATCAGCCATTTCCAACACTTTAAATGAGCTTGTCTCCTTTTTCATTAAGTTATTTATTTTTAGTGTTTTTTCCACTGACAACAATGGCACCTCTTAAGTGTGATCTTTAGGGCTGTTTCAGTTCAATCAGTTTTTTACCCTCATTTTCCTTTACGTTCTTTGCAGATGACCTGGGTGTACAGCCACAGTATTCTCAGTCTCCTGTCATACCAGTTGTGCCTGATCATCCCACCCCTTCCATAGTAGATGGTGAGCCCATCCTTCAGAGTGGAGACCCAGATGACCTCTTCTCTCCAGCTGCAGTAACCATCACTCCAACTGTTAGCTTTATAAATGGTAAACATGAGATCACACTGGAGCCACTGAGCCCAGAAGAAAAAGAGGCCAAAGGTACCCAGATTTTGACAAATGTGACAACTCTGGGAGCAAGTGATGAAATAACAACAGTGTTCGATCATAGGTTGACTGATCTCCCTGATTATAGCTCCACTGAATCTACAGAGGAACCCCTCTCACCCACAGCAATACTAACTTCTACAGAGGTCCCAGATGTTGATGACTATGACACAGTAAACACAATAGTTGAATCAACACCTCCTGATATATTCCCTGAAGAGCTGACCACAAAAGGCCCCACACAGAAAGACACAACCTTTGCTTCAGCCTCAACAGTGGAGGAAACGGCTTCATTGAAAACTACACAGAAAACTGAAACTGGCTCAGCTGCCACAGATGCCACAGAGGGGATGAGTGATGTCACAGGTACCTCTGCTGATTTTGTTCCTACAGTATCACCAGCTAAAGCACATATCACTGAAGCAACAGAAGAAACTGGAACAACAATGGCTGAAAAGGAAACCACCAATGTCATCACCACATCTATACAAAAAGAAGTAGGTGAGTCAAGGACGACTCCTACATATGTGAAAAGTGACTCAGAAGTAACTCAGACAGAAAAGGCTGAGGATCAAACTCCTTTTACTCCTACATCCGAACTTCACACAGACAGAGATGACGCTGAAATAACAGAGGATACAAAGAGAACATCTGCCTCTCCAGCTGCTGAAGATGCCACTCAATCTACTTCACAGACTGTGTACACTCCCTCCTCTGATGACACTGATGCAAAAACATCAACAACTAGTGACTCACAGAGCTCCACTCAAGACATGGAGGGAGGGAAAGAGACTCAAACCCCAAAAGAATTTGCCTCGAGCTCAATATCTCCAGTATTTAGTAGTTCAGCCTTTCCTGAACAGACAGCCAAGACTGAGATAACACCAAGTATAGATGCAGGCAGCATTGAATCATCATCAACTGTAGCATCAACCCTGGCTGAGTCTTCAGAGGGTACAGTGACAAGTCAAGGAGGGAGTATGGTGAGCCACATGTCTTCCATCTCACCTACTGAGAAAGTTGCAACTGATGCAATAGAGGAGGAGGGTTCAGGAGTTCAAACAGTAAATGTGTTTACAACCAGCCCACCATCACATACCTCTGCAGGGACTGTGACATCATCCTCAAGTTTAAGCTCTACACATACAACAGATCAAACTACACGAGACAGTGAAGTACAAACAGCATGGACAGATAAAACATCCGTTCCTGCCACTGGTGAGTCGGACAAAATCTCAGCACCCACTGCAAGGCATGAGGAGAAAGAAGATGAAAAAACTCCTCCCTCTCATGAATCCATTGCAACTACTGCTTCACCCTTATACAGTGCTATTGAAATAATCAAGACAACAATGGCCTCAGTCACTGAATTTTTCACTCAGTACTCAACACAGAGTGTATCACTAATGACAACATTACCTGACCAAAAAGTGGATACAAGTGAGGAAACTACTGGTGTTATGGATAAGGAAAGCTCAATAGATCAAACATCCTCACCTGTGGCCACCTCTACTTCTCCAGTCATTAGTACAATGAAACACCATGAGTCCGTTTCAACCACAGTTTCTACAGCAGAAATCTTAAGTGTAACTGGGGACACAGAACAAACGCAACCTTCAACAGTGACCCCAGTAAGTGACATTACAGAGACAAATTCATTTCATCCTAGCATGGCTGGACAAAGTACAGACACCCAAACTTCTGGTATGGCATCAACAGCAGCTACTGTGGCAACATCCATCTTTAGTACAGAGAAATTAATAATAGCAACAACTCAATATGAAACAGCTCATGGTTCAGCCACAGCTGAAACTGTAGCTCCTTCTGCTTTCAGCACTGACATACCAACATCAGTATCACAAGAAGTTAGCTTAATTTTCACACCCACAGATGAGGTGCGCTCTGAAGGACAGACAGTATCGCCTGAAACATCAAAGAGTAGTTTTACAGAAGGAACACTAAAGCCATCAGAATCAGAAGTAACATCGAAGACTAATGTTTCTTCTGACATCAGTGCAACCCCCACTCCATCCTCTACATTTAGCACAGGCAGTGAGGTGACCAGGGAACACTCTGAAAAACCATCCAGCTCACAGGAGCCAGTAGTTGGTGGCATCACTGAAGTACATACCAGCACACTGCCCATTTCAACAGCAAAGGTGAGTTCTGGAGGTCAAACAGCTACATCTTCTGTGTACAGCACTGAGAAACCAACAACATCGTATGAAGACTTACAAAAACCAACAGTTTCAGTGCAACCAAGCACATTTGCTACTACTAATGCAGAAGAGACAGCTACATTACCAACCTCTACACATGAAGAAAGCTCGGGCAAAGAATTTGTAACATTACTTCCAGTTGAACAACAAGACAGGACTGTCAGCGGTCAGACAGAAAAACCCTCAGTCACTTCTATTTCTGATAAGACAGAGGGAAGTACTGCTCTCACTCCAGCAGATGATGATGGCTCCGGTGACCAAACCCCTAACATGTTCACTCCAACCCCTTCTATTATAGCCACATCTTCTCTCTTCAGCACTGAGGCACCGACAGCAATGTCACCTGAAATGACAGAAAGTGATGTGACAGAGGAGACAGAGATGGCTTCACAGTCTGGAGTACCAACGGTTTCTCCAGTTTCTTTTATGACAGTGACAAGCTCAATAACAGTATCTCCAAGTGTAGCCTCTGCTATATCCTCACATGAAACCAAAATAAGTGAAACTTCAGAGGTAGCTGTTAGTACAGCTTCATCTCTCTACAGCACTGAGAAACCAGCATCACTGTCAACTGAAACAGAAAAGACTGTTACCACAGCTGAGACTAAGGAAATATCTTTAACATCAGAGAAAAGTTCTATGTTCCCAACAACAGATGAAGAGAGCTCAGGTGAACAAACAACTGAAACATCCAGCAGAGAAACAGCAGCTCCTACATCCCTCTCATTGTTAAGCACCGAGAAGCCAACAGCTCTGCCAGTTGAGGAACAAGAAAGTTCTGTCACAGGCCAGACAGGAGAACCTGCAATAACTCCAATAACTGGCACGGCAAAGGAAGATTCTGTTTTCACTCAAGGAGATGAAGATAGCTCAGGTGGCGAAACTCCTGACATGTTCACGCTGACCTCTCCTATCCCAGGTACATCTTCTTTTTTCAGTACTGAGGTACCATCGGGGATGTCACTTGAAACAATAGAAAGTCTAGACAAAGATGGGACTAGAACTCCATCACCCTCAGGAGAACCATCAGTTTCTCCCTTCTCTGATATAATTGTGACTAGCTCAATAACAACGTCTCCTAGTTTGACTTCTGTTACTCCAACTACTGGTCTAGACAGTGAGGATGATGATATAAGCAGTGAACCTACAATGGTAGAGTCCATTCCTTTCTTCAGTGGATCAACAATGAAACCTGAAACATCATCACTCTTCACTTCAACTGACAGAGAGAGTTCTACCTTCCTAACAACAGATGAAGAGAGCTCAGGTGAACAAATGATGGAGATGTCCACCAAAGACATTGCGTCCCCTACAGTTTCATCATTGTTTAGCACAGAAAAAACAACAGCACTGCAAGTTGAGGAAAAAGACACTGTTTTCAAAAGTCAGACAGAACAGACCACAGGTCAAACTGAGGAAGCTTCCATAACACCAGAGACAAGTTCTGCTTTTCCAACAACAGATGAAGAGAGCTCAGGTGAACAAACAACTGAGATGTCCAGCAAAGACACTGCATCTTCTACAGCTTCCTCTTTGTTTAGCACCGAAAATACAACAGCACTGCCAGTTGAGGAAACAGACAGTGATATCACAGGTCAGACAGAGAAGCCCTCAGTGTCTACCACTCCAGATAAGATTGAGGGAAGTTCTGCTCTCACTCCATCAGGTGAAGATGGCTCAGGTGATGCAACCCCTGACACGTTCACTCCGACGACCCCTTCTGTGACTGGTATGTCTTCCCTATACAGCACTGAAGCACCAACAGAAATGTCACCTGTGGCAACAGAAAGTGATTTGAAAGAGCAGACAGAGATGGCTTCACACTCAGGGGAACCATCAGTTTCTCCAGTCTCTAATGTGAAAGAGACAAGCTCAATAACAAAGTCTCCGACTTCAGCCTCTGATCTATCATCTACTATTCCAGACATTGAGGATGAAGATATTAAGAGTGAACCTACTATGGTAGAGTCAGTTCCTTCCTTCAGTGGATCAACCACGAAACCTGAAAGAACATCACTATTCATTTACACTGACAAAGAGAGCTCTGGTGACCATACTTCAGATTTTACTACAGAGTCATTAATTGTAGCAACCACTGTCTCCTCTATGAGCAGAACAGAGACTCCTGTTGTGACAGCATCACATGAAACTCAAACAAGTGATATCTCAAAAGGAGCTGTTACTGCTACATCTTCCCTCCACACTACTCAGAAACCAACATTACTGTCACCTGAAACAGAAGAGGCTGTAACCACAGGTCAAACTGTGGAAGCATCCATAACACCAGAGACAAGTTCTACTTTCCTAACGACAGATGAAGAGAGCTCAGGTGAACAAACAACTGAGACGTCCACCAAAGACATTGCATCACCTACAGCATCGTCATTGTTTAGCACAGAAAAAACAACAGCACTGCCAGTTGTGGATAAAGATACTGTTGTCACAGGTCAGACAGAACAGACCACAGGTCAGACTGAGGGTGCATCAATAACACCAGAGACAAGTTCTGCTTTTCCAACAACCGATGAAGAGAGCTCAGGTGAAACAACAACTGAGATGTCCAGCAAAGACACTGTATCTCCTACAGCTTCCTCTTTGTTTAGCACAGAAAGAACAACAGCACTGCCAGCTGATGAAAAAGACAGTGCTGTCACAGGTCAAACAGAGAGACCCTCAATAACTCCAATAACTGGCAAGACAGAGGAAGATCTTGTTCTTACTCCAGGAAATGAAGATGGCTCAGGTGACCAAACCCCTGATATGTTTACTCCGACCTCTTCTGTCACAGGTACATCTTCTCTGTTCAATACTGAGGTACCATCAGTGATGTCACCTGAAACAACAGAAAGTCTGGACATAGATGGGACTAGAACTCCATCACACTCAGGAGAACCATCAGTTTCTCCTTTCTCTGATGTGATTGTGACTAGCTCAATAACAACGTCTCCTAGTTTGACTCCTGTTATTCCAACTACTCATCTAGACATTGAGGACGATGATATTAGCAGTGAACCAACAATGGTAGAGTCCATTCCTTCCTTCAGTGGATCAACCATAAAACCTGAAACATCATCACTCTTCACTTCAACTGACAGAGAGAGTTCTACTTTCCTAACAACAGATGAAGAGAGCTCAGGTGAACAAACAACTGAGACGTCCACCAAAGACATTGCATCACCTACAGCATCGTCATTGTTTAGCACAGAAAAAACAACAGCACTGCCAGTTGTGGATAAAGATACTGTTTTTACAGGTCAGACAGAACAGACCACAGGTCAGACTGAGGATGCATCAATAACTCCAGACACAAGTTCTGCTTTTCCAAGAACAGATGAAGATGGCTCAGGTGACCAAACCACTGACATGTTCTCTCCAACGACCTCTTTTGTCATAGGTACATCTTCCCTGTATAGCACTGAAACACCAAAAGTAATATCATCTGAAGCAATAGAAAGTCATGTGACAGAGCAGACAAAGATGGCTCTACACTCAGGGGAACCATCAGTTTCTCCAGTCTTTGATGTGACAGTGACAAGCTCAACAACAATGTCTCCAAGTTTGGCTTCAGTTATATCATCTACTGTTCCAGATATTTATAATGAAGATATTAGCAGTGAAATTACAATGGTAGGGTCAATTCCTTCCATCAGTGGATCAACAATGAAACCTGAAACAACATCACTATCCATTTCCACTGTCTCCTCAGTGACCAGGACAGAGACATCAGGAGTGACAGAATCACATGAAACTGGGACAAGTGATACTTCAAAGGAAGATGTCACTACATCACCATCACTATATACTACTGAAAATCCACCATCTCTGTCACCTGAAACACAGGAGGTCTTTACCAGAGGTCATACTGAGGAGGGATTCATGACAGAGACAAGTTCTACTTTCCCAATAATAGAAAAAGAGAGTTCAGGTGAACAAACAACTGAGATGTCCAGCCCAGACACTGCAGTTCCTACAGCATCCTCATTGTTTAGCACTGAGAAGCCAACAACAATGCCAATCATGGAAACAGACACTCTCACTCCATCAGATGAAGATGGCTCAGGTGACCAAACCCCTGACATGTTCACTCCAATGACCTCTGTCACAGGTACATCTTCCCTGTACAGCACTGAAAAACCAATGGCAACGTCACATGAAATAACAGAAAGTCTTGAAACAAAAATGCCATTAGTTTCAGGAGAACCATCAGTTTCTCCAGTATCTGACGTGACTGCAACAAGCTCGATAACAGGAACTCCAAGTTCGACATCTATTGTTTCTGATATTGAGAATAAAACTATTAGCACTGAAACTATGATGGTAACATCCATTCCTTCCATCAATGGATCAACAATGTCACCTGAAACAGCATCATTCCTCATTTCGACAGATATAGAAAGTTCTGGAGACAGCACTGCTGATTTCACTGAAGAGTTGATTATCACAGCAACTACTATCTCTTCAATGAGTACAGAGACACCAGCATTAACAGCATCACATCCAACTGAAACAAGTGTTGCTTCAAAGCCAGCTGTTACTGCAGGATCATCACTGTACAGTACTGAGAAACCAACATCACTGTCACCTGAAACACAAGAGACTGTTAGCATGAGTCAAACAGGGAAAACATCAGTTACACCACAGATAGATTCTACTTTCCCAGCAACAGATGAAGAGAGCTCAGGTGAACAAGCAACTGAGATTCCCAGCAAAGACACTTTAGCTCCTACAGCCTCCTCATTGTTTAGTACTGAGAAGCCAACAGCACTGCCAGATGAGGAGCAAGACAGTGCTGTCACAGATCAGACAGAAAGCTTCTCAGTACCTTCTTTTACTGATAAGACCAAGGAAAGCTCAGTTCCAACCCCAGCAGATGAAGATGGCTCAGGTGACCAAACCCAAGACATGTTTTCTCAGACCTCTTTTGTCACCGCTGCATCTTCTCTTTTCAGTACTGAGGCACCAACAGCAATGTCCCTTGTTATATCATCTACTGTTACAGAGTCCATTCCTTCTGTCAATGGATCAACCATGAAACATGAAACAGCATCATTATCATTTGTCACTGCCTATGATACTGAAAGTTCTGGAGATAGCAGTGTTAAATTCACTGGAGAGTCATTAATTTCAGCAACCACTGTCTCCTCAATGTCTAGCACTGACACACCATCATTAATAACATCACATGAAACTGAAACAACTGATACTTCAAAGGCAGTTACTGCAGTGTCATCACTCTACACTACTGAGAAACCATCATCACTGTCACCTGAAACAAAAGAGACTATTACCACCAGTGAGACTGAGACAAAGACAGCTACACAAGAAACACATTCTACTTTCCCAACAACAGATGAAGAGAGCTCAGGTGAACAAACAACTGAGATGTCCAGCAAAGCAACAGAGGCTCCTACATTCTCCTTGTTGTTTAGCACTGAGAAACCAACATCACTGTCACCTGAAACACAAGAGACCTTAACCACAGGTGAAACTGAGGAAGCATCCATAACACCAGAGACAAGTTCTTCTTTCTCAACAACAGATGAAGAGAGCTCAGGTGAACAAACAACTGAGATGTTCAGCAAAGACACTGCATCTCCTACAGCATCGTCATTGTTTAGCACAGAAAAAACAACAGCACTGCCAGTTGTGGATAAAGATACTGTTGTCACAGGTCCGACAGAACAGACCACAGGTCAGACTGAGGATGCATCAATAACACCAGAGACAAGTTCTGCTTTTCCAACAACCGATGAAGAGAGCTCAGGTGAAACAACAACTGAGATGTTCAGCAAAGACACTGTATCTCCAACAGCTTCCTCTTTGTTTAGCACAGAAAGAACAACAGCACTGCCAGCTGAGGAAAAAGACAGTGCTGTCACAGGTCAAACAGAGAGACCCTCAATAACTCCAATAACTGGCAAGACAGAGGAAGATCTTGTTCTTACTCCAGGAAATGAAGATGGCTCAGGTGACCAAACCCCTGACATGTTTACTCCGACCTCTTCTGTTACAGGTACATATTCTCTGTTCAGCACTGAAGTACCATCAGCAATGTCACCTAAAACAACAGAAAGTCTGGATGCAGATGAGACTAGAATACCCTCACCCACAGGAGAACCATCAATTTCTCCCTTCTCTGATATGACTGTCACAAGCTCAGTGCCAACGTCTCCAAGTTTGACTACTGATAAGTCAACTACTGATCTAGATATTGAGGATGAAGATATTATTAGCAGTGAACCAACAATGGTAGAGTCCGTTCCCTCCTTCAGTGGATCAACCATGAAACCTGAAACATCATCATCATTCATTTACACTGACAAAGAGAGCTCTGGTGACCACACTTTAGATTTCACTGAAGAGTTATTTATTGTAGCAACCACTGTCTCCTCAGTGACTAGGACAGAGACTCCTGCTGTGACAGCATTGCGTGAAACTCAAACAAGTTATACTTCAAAAGCAGCTGTTAGTACAGCCTCATCACTCTACAGTACTGAGACACCAACATCACTGTCACCTGAGACACAAGAGACCTTAGCCACAGGTCAAACTGAGGAAGCATCCATAACACCAGAGACAAGTTCTACTTTCCCAACAACAGATGAAGAGAGCTCAGGTGAACAAACAACTGAGATGTCCAACAAAGACACTGCATATCCTACAGCTTCTTCATTGTTTAGCACAGAAAAAACAACAGCACTTCCAGCTGAGGAACAGGACCGTGCTGTCACAGGTCAGACAGAAAAACCCACAGTAACTCCAATAACTGACACGACAGAGGAAGCTTCTGTTCTTACTCCAGGAAATGAAGATGGCTCAGGTGACCAAACAGCTGACATGCTCATGTCGACTTCTTCTGTCACAGGTACATCTTCCCTGTTAAGTACTGAGGTACCATCAGTGATGCCACCTGAAACAACAGAAAGTCTTGAAACAAAAATGCCATTAGTTTCAGGAGAACCATCGGTTTCTCCAATATCTGATGTGACAGTAACAAGCTCAATCACAGTAACTCCAAGTTTGTCATCTGTCATATCAGCTACTGTTTCTGATATTGAGGATAAAGCTATAAGAACTGAAACGACGATGGTAACATCCATTCCTTCCATCAATGGATCAACAATGTCACCTGAAACAGCATCATTCCTCATTTCGACAGATATAGAAAGTTCTGGAGACAGCACTGCTGATTTCACTGAAGAGTTGATTATCACAGCAACTACTATCTCTTCAATGAGTACAGAGACACCAGCATTAACAGCATCACATCCAACTGAAACAAGTGTTGCTTCAAAGCCAGCTGTTATTGCAGGATCATCACTGTACAGTACTGAGAAACCAACATCACTGTCACCTGAAACACAAGAGACTGTTAGCATGAGTCAAACAGGGAAAACATCAGTTACACCACAGATAGATTCTACTTTCCCAGCAACAGATGAAGAGAGCTCAGGTGAACAAGCAACTGAGATTCCCAGCAAAGACACTTTAGCTCCTACAGCCTCCTCATTGTTTAGTACTGAGAAGCCAACAGCACTGCCAGATGAGGAGCAAGACAGTGCTGTCACAGATCAGACAGAAAGCTTCTCAGTACCTTCTTTTACTGATAAGACCAAGGAAAGCTCAGTTCCAACCCCAGCAGATGAAGATGGCTCAGGTGACCAAACCCAAGACATGTTTTCTCAGACCTCTTTTGTCACCGCTGCATCTTCTCTTTTCAGTACTGAGGCACCAACAGCAATGCCCCTTGTTATATCATCTACTGTTACAGAGTCCATTCCTTCTGTCAATGGATCAACCATGAAACATGAAACAGCATCATTATCATTTGTCACTGCCTATGATACTGAAAGTTCTGGAGATAGCAGTGTTGAATTCACTGGAGAGTCATTAATTTCAGCAACCACTGCCTCCTCAATGTCTAGCACTGACACACCATCATTAATAACATCACATGAAACTGAAACAACTGATACTTCAAAGGCAGTTACTGCAGTGTCATCACTCTACACTACTGAGAAACCATCATCACTGTCACCTGAAACAAAAGAGACTATTACCACCAGTGAGACTGAGACAAAGACAGCTACACAAGAAACACATTCTACTTTCCCAACAACAGATGAAGAGAGTTCAGGTGAACAAACAACTGAGATGTCCAGCAAAGCAACAGAGGCTCCTACATTCTCCTTGTTGTTTAGCACTGAGAAACCAACATCACTGTCACCTGAGACACAAGAGACCTTAGCCACAGGTCAAACTGAGGAAGCATCCATAACACCAGAGACAAGTTCTACTTTCCCAACAACAGATGAAGAGAGCTCAGGTGAACAAACAACTGAGATGTCCAGCAAAGACACTGCATATCCTACAGCTTCTTCATTGTTCAGCACAGAAAAAACAACAGCACTTCCAGCTGAGGAACAGGACCGTGCTGTCACAGGTCAGACAGAAAAACCCACAGTAACTCCAACAACTAGCACGACAGAGGAAGGTTCTGTTCTTACTCCAGGAAATGAAGATGGCTCAGGTGACCAAACAGCTGACATGCTCACGTCGACTTCTTCTGTCACAGGTACATCTTCCCTGTTAAGTACTGAGGTACCATCAGTGATGCCACCTGAAACAACAGAAAGTCTTGAAACAAAAATGCCATTAGTTTCAGGAGAACCATCGGTTTCTCCAATATCTGATGTGACAGTAACAAGCTCAATCACAGTAACTCCAAGTTTGTCATCTGTCATATCAGCTACTGTTTCTGATATTGAGGATAAAGCTATAAGAACTGAAACGACGATGGTAACATCCATTCCTTCCATCAATGGATCAACAATGTCACCTGAAACAGCATCATTCCTCATTTCGACAGATATAGAAAGTTCTGGAGACAGCACTGCTGATTTCACTGAAGAGTTGATTATCACAGCAACTACTATCTCTTCAATGAGTACAGAGACACCAGCATTAACAGCATCACATCCAACTGAAACAAGTGTTGCTTCAAAGCCAGCTGTTACTGCAGGATCATCACTGTACAGTACTGAGAAACCAACATCACTGTCACCTGAAACACAAGAGACTGTTAGCATGAGTCAAACAGGGAAAACATCAGTTACACCACAGATAGATTCTACTTTCCCAGCAACAGATGAAGAGAGCTCAGGTGAACAAGCAACTGAGATTCCCAGCAAAGACACTTTAGCTCCTACAGCCTCCTCATTGTTTAGTACTGAGAAGCCAACAGCACTGCCAGATGAGGAGCAAGACAGTGCTGTCACAGATCAGACAGAAAGCTTCTCAGTACCTTCTTTTACTGATAAGACCAAGGAAAGCTCAGTTCCAACCCCAGCAGATGAAGATGGCTCAGGTGACCAAACCCAAGACATGTTTTCTCAGACCTCTTTTGTCACCGCTGCATCTTCTCTTTTCAGTACTGAGGCACCAACAGCAATGTCCCTTGTTATATCATCTACTGTTACAGAGTCCATTCCTTCTGTCAATGGATCAACCATGAAACATGAAACAGCATCATTATCATTTGTCACTGCCTATGATACTGAAAGTTCTGGAGATAGCAGTGTTGACTTCACTGGAGAGTCATTAATTTCAGCAACCACTGCCTCCTCAATGTCTAGCACTGACACACCATCATTAATAACATCACATGAAACTGAAACAACTGATACTTCAAAGGCAGTTACTGCAGTGTCATCACTCTACACTACTGAGAAACCATCATCACTGTCACCTGAAACAAAAGAGACTATTACCACCAGTGAGACTGAGACAAAGACAGCTACACAAGAAACACATTCTACTTTCCCAACAACAGATGAAGAGAGTTCAGGTGAACAAACAACTGAGATGTCCAGCAAAGCAACAGAGGCTCCTACATTCTCCTTGTTGTTTAGCACTGAGAAACCAACATCACTGTCACCTGAGACACAAGAGACCTTAACCACAGGTGAAACTGAGGAAGCATCCATAACACCAGAGACAAGTTCTACTTTCCCAACAACAGATGAAGAGAGCTCAGGTGAACAAACAACTGAGATGTCCAGCAAAGCAACAGAGGCTCCTACATTCTCCTTGTTGTTTAGCACTGAGAAACCAACATCACTGTCACCTGAAACACAAGAGACCTTAACCACAGGTGAAACTGAGGAAGCATCCATAACACCAGAGACAAGTTCTTCTTTCTCAACAACAGATGAAGAGAGCTCAGGTGAACAAACAACTGAGATGTTTAGCAAAGACACTGCATCTCCTACAGCATCGTCATTGTTTAGCACAGAAAAAACAACAGCACTGCCAGTTGTGGATAAAGATACTGTTGTCACAGGTCCAACAGAACAGACCACAGGTCAGACTGAGGATGCATCAATAACACCAGAGACAAGTTCTGCTTTTCCAACAACCGATGAAGAGAGCTCCGGTGAAACAACAACTGAGATGTTCAGCAAAGACACTGTATCTCCAACAGCTTCCTCTTTGTTTAGCACAGAAAGAACAACAGCACTGCCAGCTGAGGAAAAAGACAGTGCTGTCACAGGTCAAACAGAGAGAACCTCAATAACTCCAATAACTGGCAAGACAGAGGAAGGTTCTGTTTTTACTCCAGGAAATGAAGATGGCTCAGGTGACCAAACCCCTGACATGTTTACTCCGACCTCTTCTGTTACAGGTACATCTTCTCTGTTCAGCACTGAAGTACCATCAGCAATGTCACCTAAAACAACAGAAAGTCTGGATGCAGATGAGACTAGAATACCCTCACCCACAGGAGAACCATCAATTTCTCCCTTCTCTGATATGACTGTCACAAGCTCAGTGCCAACATCTCCAAGTTTGACTACTGATAAGTCAACTACTGATCTAGATTTTGAGGATGAAGATATTATTAGCAGTGAACCAACAATGGTAGAGTCCATTCCTTCTGTCAGTGGATCAACCATGAAACCTGAGTCAGCATCATTATCCTTTGTCACTACTACTGATACTGAAAGTTCTGGAGATAGCAGTGTTGACTTCACTGGAGAGTCATTAATTTCAGCAACCACTGCCTCCTCAATGTCTAGCACTGACACACCATCACTAATAACATCACATGAAACTGAAACAACTGATACTTCAAAGGCAGTTACTGCAGTGTCATCACTCTACACTACTGAGACACCAACATCACTGTCACCTGAAACAAAAGAGACTATTACCACCAGTGAGACTGAGACAAAGTCAGCTACACAAGAAACACATTCTACTTTCCCAACAACAGATGAAGAGAGCTCAGGTGAACAAACAACTGAGATGTCCAGCAAAGCAACAGAGGCCCTTACATCCTCCTTGTTGTTTAGCACTGAGAAGCCAACAGCATTGCCTGTTGAAGAACAGGAAAGTATGGCCACAGATCAGACAGAAAAGCCCTCAGTTTCTACCATACCAGATAGGACAGAGGAAAGCTCTGTTCAAACTCCAACAGATGATGATGGCTCAGGTGACCAAACCCCTGATATGTTCACTCCGACCTCTTCTGTCACAGCTACATCTTCTCCCTACAGCACGGAGACACCAACAGCAATGTCACCTGAAGCAACAGAAAGTGATGCGGCAATCCAGACCATGATGCCTTCACAGTCAAGTAAACCAGCAGTTTTTCCTGTTTCTGTTATGACAGTGACAAGCTCAATAACAGAGTCTTCAAGCTTGGCCTCTGCTTTGCCATCCACTTTTCCATACACTGAAGATGAGGATGATATTAGCAGGCAGCCATCACTCATTGGCTCACCCATTCCTTCTGTCAGTGGATCAACCATGAAACCTGAAACAGCGTCATTCCTCATTACCACAGATATTGAAGGTTCTGGAGACAGCACTGCTGATTTCACTGAAGAGTCGATTATCACAGCCACTACTTTCTCTTCAGTGTTGAGTACAGAGACACCAGCAGTGACAGCATCACGTCAAACTGAAACAAGTGATACTTCAAAGCTAGCTGTTACTGCAGCATCATCACACTACAGTACTGAGAACCCAACATCAGTGTCACGTGAAACACAAGAGGCTGTTACCACAAGTCACACAGAGAAAGCATCGGCTACTTCAGAGACAAAGTCTGTTGTATCATCCACAGATGACAAAAGTCTCACTTATATGTCCACCAAAGAGCCAGTCAGTGTTGTAACTGTTTCTGTCTTCAGAACTGAGAAACCAACATCAGAGTCAGTTGAAACATTAGAAACTGCTACCACAATTCAGTCTGAAATTTCTACCGACACTTCTAATCAAACAGAAGGCTCTACTTTTACTGCTACTGGTGAGTCCCAGACTTCTCCTGTAACTCATACATCCCTTCTTAGCACAGAGAAACCTGCAATTACAACAACATTGTATAAAACTGAAGCTGACAAAAGTTTATGGACAACTGTAACTACAGATGTGGAAGGTTCAGGTGACCAGACCACAGATATTTTGGCATCTTCTATCCCAAGCATAGATTCTCTTAGTGCCACATCATCTGTACTTCTGAGTCAGGATTTGGATCACAGAATAACAACAGAGTCTACGTTTGTTAAGTCTGTTCCCTCCACACTAACTCCTATGGTTGAAGACCATGAGATGAGTACAGTCATCTCTTCTATGGATGCAGAAAGTTCAGGAGATAAGGTGACACATATTACAACCAGTGGAATAATTTACACAACTGGAGCACCACTGTCCAGCACTCATCACAAATTATCATCTACTATGGTGTCACTCACTGATCTCTCCAGCCAGTCCACAATGGCAGGAACCACTGCTACCCCACCTCTGCAATCAAAATCAGACATTACAATCACACAACAAACTCAAAAGCTATTTAGCACAGAAAAACCATCAGCCATCCCGTTCATCAATGAATTTGAGACAAGTTCTGCAATCATGTTGACAGAAGAAGACAGTTCACCTGGGCAAACAACTGAAATTTTAACAGAAGCATCATCCACCCATTTTTTGTTGCCGACTGCAGACCAAACAGTTAAACCAAGTAGCCACTCAGCTATAGTGATTGGCAGCTCACAGGAAACAGCTACTGCATCTCCAAGCTCCATAAGGCCCTCCATTCCAATCATTGATGACACTGTATTTATTGATCAAACCCCTGACTTTGCCACCAAAATCACTGGCAAAACACCAAGTACCTCAATGTTCAGCACAGAAAAACCAGCAGTAACAACAGCATCAAATGCAACTGGAACAAGTGATAGCGCAGAAGCCTCTCTTATTACAGATTCTTCACTGTATA
Source organism: Thunnus albacares (assembly GCF_914725855.1). Lineage (NCBI taxonomy): Eukaryota > Metazoa > Chordata > Actinopteri > Scombriformes > Scombridae > Thunnus > Thunnus albacares. Next base: position 18,651,749 of record NC_058107.1, on the reverse strand, counting down.
GTACTAAGACACCAATTTCACCTGACACAGAAAAGAGCACAGAAAAGCACACAGTAACTCCAGAAACAGCATTTGTGATTACATCTACCACCGAGGAGAGCACTGGAAGTCAAACTCCTGATAATATATTCACCAAGGAGCCTCCATCTCCTCCCTCTGATGTCTCATTATCTTCTGTGTTCAGCACAGAGAAACCTGTGATGACAACTGTTTCACATGCCAGTGCAGCAGTTCAAAGTTCAACAGCAGATGTTACAGCAACAGATGTTGAAGAGGGCTCTTGGGACCAGACCCCTGACAAGTTAGCTCCAACTTCTGCTGTGACAGCTTCTTCTGTTGTCAGCACAGAGTCCCCAAGTTCCACGTCCTCAGTACAGCCAGATGAGGAAATGGACAGCATCAGCACAGATGTTAAAATAGTTGAATCCTTACCTACCTTTGTGAGAACAACTGTCAAGCCTGCCAGCACTGCTTTTACCACAGACTCAAGGTCGATATTCATCGATGAAGAGGGTTCAGCTGATGTTGACACTCATCCAGTTTCTTCCATGTTCAGTACAGAAACACCAGCAGCAAAGTTTGCAGAGACAATTAAGAGCACTGCAACAGATGAAGCATCAGTTTCTCCCACAGAGGTTCATATAAAAGAAACGGCAAGCAGAGCTTCCATAGTGTCTTCGATGTTTAGCACAGAGAAGCCATTGCTGACAACAGCATCACCTGAAACTCAAACAAGTGGCGTCTTAAAATCCCATGTAACTCTTACTTCTTCTATCTACAGCAGTGACAAACCAACATCTCGACCACCAACTGCCTCCAGTGAATCTCAAAGCAAATTGCCTATCTCTGTAGTCACAGATGAAAGTCAGATATATGAGACTCTGAGCACATCACGCCCTGGTTTCGAATCATCAACCCAATCCTCATCACAATTCATAACAGAGAAGTCTACAGATGCTACCAAATTTTCTGTCTCCACCAGCACAGCTACAACAATTGAGGCAATGACATCAGTGTCTGAGTCAGGAAGTGGTGATTTTACTGAAGCAGAGAGCTCGGGAGATGACACATCTCTATCCACAGATGAAACTCCCCTAGAAACAACAAAAGCTGCTGAGCAATCCATTGTGGAAAAAACCCTAGCAACAACCACATTTACACCATCACTCACATCCACATTTGTTGAGAAAGAAAGTTCAAGTGATAGAGAATTTACAACTGTTACAACAAGTCCCTATACACTTGAAACTTCTCAACCTATGGCAATCCCTAGTGTCACTGCATTTACCTCAAAGGAAACCTCTCCTTACATTGATATGGAGAGTTCTGGTGGCTCACCTGAGGAGGATGATTTGGAACCAAGTATTGATGGATCTGGTGCAGAGATAACTGAGACTACTACAAAACCCCAGGATGAATTCACTGTGGCCACAGATGAGACTGAAATAGCTGAGACTGAGAGCACATCTGACATGTCGACTCAGTCCAACACACAGTTTACCAAGGAGTTTGTTTCACCAACCCAATCTCCACACATAACAAGCACTGAGATTTACATCACTGAGCAGGGAAGTGGGGTCTTCACCGATGACTCTACAGTTGAGGATGAGGGATCAGGTACTGAAATCTTCGACAGGTCAGCTACATCTGTACCAACCACAAGATCTCCAGTGATGTCCACTACTGTAGCAGCAACAAAACAAATCACTTTGTCATCCAGTACTGTTGCTGTCTCTGAGCAGAGCTCAAGTGACCAAACAACAGTTAAGTCCAGTGATGATTTTATTACACAAGAACCTACTAGCACTGCAGCTTCTTCTCTTTACAGCACTGAGAAGCCAACAACAATGTCTCCTGAAATGCAGGGAAGTGGGGTCTCCACAGATGACTCCACAGTAGAGGATGAGGGCTCAGGTACTGAAATTTTTGACAGGTCATCTACATCTGTACCAATCACAAGATCTCCAGTGATGTCCACTACTGTAGCAGCAACAAAACAAACCACTTTGCCATCCAATACTGTTGCTGTCTCTGAGCAGAGCTCAAGTGACCAAACAACAGTTAAGTCCAGTGACGATGTTATTACGCAAGAACCTACTAGCACTGTAGCTTCTTCTCTTTACAGCACTGAGAAGCCAACAACAATGTCTCCTGTAATACACATTTCAGCTTCCTCCTCCACAGGAGTAACTGACAGGCAAGCAGGGTCAACTATGAGTAGTACTGCTCCTCCAGCAGGTACAGGCTCAGTGTATACAGAAGAGGATGGTTCAGGTGACCATACCACTGATGTGCTTATTAAAGTAGATTCAACAGTGTCTTCAGTGTTCAACACAAAGGAGCCAACAGTAACAGCAGCATCTCATGAAAGTGCATCTACTGATAGCACAAAGATTACAGCCTCTTCCTTGTTCAGCACAGAGAAACCCCAAATGACAACAGCATCACATGAAAGTGGAACATCTGATATTCCAAAATCTGATGAATCAACACCAAGTCCAGCTTTTACTTTGACAGAGGGAGAGAGATCTGGTGACCAAACCATAGAGATGTTCACCTCAAAGCCATCAGTGATGGAGAGCATCACATTTGGAGAAGCAACAGGTGAAACCGAAACTTTTGTTTCAGTCACATCAACCACTGAGGAGCAGGTTTCCTCACAGGAGGGTGAAATTTCTCCAGATACAGAAACCCCCATCTCATCTGAAAGGATAGAGCCTCCAGTTTATAGCACTAGTAAAGACGACATTATTGTAGCTGAGCACACAACACAATCCTATACAACTATGTCCCCCCATACAACTGGAAGCTCAATTAGTGATCACAGTACAAGAGACTTCACCACAGTAAGCTCCAGCAGTAAATATAAGCAAGATGGATTCACACCTATGTCTACCCCTATTCCCTCCATTATATATCATAGCGTTACAGACCAACAGGTTGTGATCATTACTCCCAGTAGCAGCCAAGCCAAGACTGACCTAACAGAACAAACACCTACCATGGTCCTCCATGTGTCCAAACCGTCAACCAGCACAACCATCATATTTACAGAAGATGTAAAAAATGAAGACGAGCTGTTCTCTGCAGTTACAGACAGTGTCAGGGAAAGCAGTCCAACTCCTGAGCTTATCACCAAAGACAATACTATCATTGATGCAGATACTATCTCCATAGTTCCCTCTTCTCCATTCTACCCAGCCATTCAGACAGAGGAAGCTGGAGGTGTCACAGCAGTTACAATGTCACAGAATTTGCCGGTGACAGAAGAACCAGAGGGCTCAGGGACCGATAGTGCCACCTTCTTCACTCCTACACCAGTAACTTTACATGCATCACCAGCCACTGATTCATTAGCCTCAACATCTTCTGAATATTTACTGTCCACTTCAAAATCATCACCTGTGGATGGTGTTTCTAGTATGGAGACATCCAGTGACAAGACAGTCACATCATCACCACAGGCCACCTCAGCTACAACTGTATCCACAAAGTCAAGCTCAGAAGATACATATGATTTAACTACACCACATACAGTTTTCCCTGTTGATGCTCATACCACATCAGTTCCTGAGCTGGTGGAGAATTTATCAAGCGAGGACACTGCTGATAATGTTACTGAGTCTGTGACTGAGATTGCCACCTCCTCATCTTTGCCTTCTCAAATTTTAACTGAAACATCAGACACAAGCTCAGCCACTCCAGTGGCTAGTGAGGAGTATATGGTCAGCACAGTTGAAAAAGAAAAATCTACAACTTCACCCACAGCCATCACAGCCACAAGTCATGACATGACAGATGAAACCTTGAGTTCATTGACTTCCACACAAACCAGTGTACCTTCGGTCACTGCCACACCACACACATCAGTGTCCACTGAACCTGGCACAGTGAAACCAACCAGTAAAGCATTTTATGACGAATCATCAGGTGATGATGACTCTGACGAAGGCTCTGCAGTGGAAACCTCCACTTTGAGCTCTGAAACTACTACAGAGACAACGTCAGCACACTCTGTGAATGGATGGTCAGCATTTGAAAAACCAGTGACATCTGCAGCTTCTTCGCTGTTCAGCACTGAGAAATCAACAATTTCCCCTGGCACAGATGATAAGGACAAAGAGATTTCAGGTGACCAAACCCCAGTGTCACCAACCTCACCTGGAACTGCCACAGGAGAGGATGTAAACCCACCAACAAGTGCTTCCTCGTCTTTCGATAGTACAGTGAAACCAACCGTCACTTTTCTGCCTGATGTTACTGACATTGTCACCTCAAGTGACCACAAGATGACAGCTTCAACAGTGAAGGCCAAACCAGAAACACTTTCAGTTGCCTCACCTGAACCTGGCACTGGGGAGTCTGAAATATCACATGCTGCTTCCAATCTTTATAGCACTAAGAAGCCAACTGTCACACCATCTCCTGATGTTACTGATAAAGATAAATCAGGTGATCACACAGAGCCTGTGACACAGACAGCTGCTCCTCTGCACAGTACAATGACAATGGACCAAATGCTATCCACAACAACATTATCTCCATCCCACAGCACTGAGACATTGTCTATGGGAAGTATAACTGATCTTGCAGGTATGGAAGGTTCTGGTGATGAGATCTCAGGTGCCACAACTGCATCACCGAAGACAGTAACATCTGAGAGTGAAAAGAGTGTAGCCAGTCCAGTATCCCCTCTGTTCAGTACAGAGAAACCCACCACCATGACCCAAGAGGATGAAACTCAAACAAATGAGATTACCACAGAGGTAGAGAAAGTCCCATTGTCAGAAGCAGTTCCACCCCCTACCGATGGAGCAACAATCACATCACATGAAGAGAGCACAAAGGACCACATAATGTATTCATCTACAAAAGAACCAGTTTCTACATCCACAGTGTCTAGCACTTCAAAGCCAGATGTAATTGTTCAGTTTGTCACCACTTTTGTCCCAGAACCAGATCCAACACCACCTGAGGGGTCCTTCCAACAGGCCAGGTCTGAGATCACGTTCACTCATCATCCCCACACTGACATCTACTCTGACAAAACTGTGTTGGCCACAACCAGCCCAATGATGCCAAGTGAGGAGTCAAGCCAGCACGTTGAACATAGTGTTTTAATCCCACAAGCTGGAGTTACAACCACATCAGTGGAAGATAAGACTGAAGCACCAAGTCAAGATTCAACTGAGGGTGAAGGCAGTGCTGACAGAGACAGCAAAGTTCAAGAAACATCTACTGATGTTACAATAACGTCACCTCCTACACATGAGCCTGTTGGGGATGAATCTACTACTCAGAAACTGGAAACTGAAAAATCTGCAAAACCTGAAGAAGAAACTGCAGCTGTTGAGATGGTATCTTCTACAGACTCAAGCTCAGTGCAAACATCTGCAGAAGGTTCAAATGAACAAAGCCTAGATGAAACAACTTCCTCACCGCAAACAAAAAAGACTCCAGCAAGCACACATCAACCTACTGTTCATGCACATGCTACAGAAATCTCTGCACACTCTGAGACTAAAGTAGTGGTCACCACAATGCCAGCTGAACATATTTCCTTTGAACCTACTTCAGATGTCCTTTCAGCATCAGCACCATCACAGCCTGATGTTATGGTCCAGTTTGTGCCAACATTTTCCCCTCGACAAGACCCAACAGCTTCCCACCAATCATTGGAACAAGCCGGGCCAGAGATTGCACTAACGCATCGCCCTCACACTGATCTTTTTCCTCAGGATGTAACACTGAACTCAACCAGCCCTATGTCTGCAAGTTATGAAACAAGCCAGATTACATCAACGACTGTCCTTGCCACTGCTGCTTCCGTGGCTGAAGCTGCATCTGCCTCAGGAGAAGGTGAGACAGTTGAACCCGCTGTTGAACAGGTTTCAAGAGGTGGAAAGACTGAACCATCTCCAGAGACAGATGTACAAATAACACCTTCTCCTGATGGAAGCACAAGTGAAGCACAAAGCCAGCCAGTGTTGGTTGCATCAGTAGCCCCCACTCCATCCTTCTCTGACAGAGATGAGCAAGTGGACAGTGATATACCTGCACCTGCACCTCCACCTGTCATTAGAAGAGAGCCACCAATAAAAGGGGAGAACACAACTGCCCTACGTGAAACCGGACTCGATTTGGGGAACACTATTGTTGGCGAGGCGGTTGAAATTCCAGGTATGTTTCAAATGGCTTTCATTGGAATAGAACAAAATGTGTAAGCTCAGAATGAATTTCAGTTTAACACAATTTTACTTTTATTTCTTTTCTTAACAGGACTTAACTCATGTGCAGAGAACATTTGTCTGAATGGAGGATCTTGTTACAAGACTGGCAGCATTCTTACATGTAGCTGTGCTCCTGGTTACAGCGGTGATCACTGTGAAACAGGTAGAATACTGTCTGTCAAGAATTCCTCTAATCATATCTCACAGCCTTAACTTTCACCCAAGAAACATCATTTAAAGTGTTTAGAGACTAGGATTTTTTTTTGGATGTCTTCTATAATTCATTGTCTTTATCTTATGTAGATATTGATGAGTGCCAATCAAACCCTTGCCGCAATGGAGGTACATGTGTTGATGGGCTGGCTTCCTTCACTTGTGTGTGCCTCCCTAGCTACTCTGGGCTATACTGTGAGGAGGGTAAGTTAGTGTTTCATTTGATGGATTCTCTCCCTGACCGCCCTCTGAGTATTCAGTTTTAGATTAATAAAAGCTTTTCATTTCCTTACTGTTTTAACTGCTTCCAATCATCCATCTTAACAGTCTAGACTCTGCTTAAATTATCTGACCTGATAGAATAAACAATTGTAATATTATGGGCAGGTCTATCATTTGATAATGTATTTAGACACTTATTGTAATCAATCACCGGAGTCTCTGGGAAGTAAACCAGAAAAAAAAATAGACATTCAAATTTCAGACAGAAATACAATTTAATTTAGCTGCATGAAGCAGAGTATTGTCTTCAGGTTTCTCCCAGACATTAGCTGAGTCATAAACACCATCTTTATCTCATCAACACAATCACTTTTTGCAGTCTCCTTTTATTGTTGCCTGAAGTTCCATTGTATGTGCACCCTCCAGCTTTATTTTCCACCTGTTTCAGATACACAGATGTCAACCCATTTTTAGTATACTCTATTTCAGACATCTGGTTCTTGTGGTATACACTGAAGGTATGCTAGACTTCAAGCTAATCTACACAAGGCATTTCTGAAATAGAATAGATGAACTTATACTGAAGTTCCCATTCCTCACATTTTTACTTTATTTTCCCAGTTGCACCCTACTTTCATCTGTCTACACCCTAAATTTTGTCAGGATCACTCATCAATGAATCACACTCAGATTGTGTATTCAGACGCAGCTGCTGTCGTAGAAAGCCTTGCCAGGAGAAAGGGTGTAAAAGTAACTGGACGAGGAACAACCCAGGGAAAGATTCTGTCTCTGTTTTTGTCTGTTAGTGTCCTTAAGCTGGATAGAGGATTGGAGGGACAAATAGACAGTAAACTAAGTTGTTGCGGTATATGTTTGGACACACACAGTGCGTACACACACCATCAGTAGGGTAAAGATGAGGGTGTTATCATCATGTCACTGGGGAAACCTCCAATCTTTGTTCAAATAATGCAGAATGCATATCCTTTTGAACATCTAACCTTAGCTCAAGTCCATTTTAAAACTCATCACTCAAGTTTCAGGGTTTGACACAAATTTGATGTGTTAAAGACTGCATGGGTCATTCTCCATTCCTTTACTTATGAGTCTAACTATAATTCTGAATCTTAATTTAGTTTAACTCTTTGGTTTTTCATCTATGATACCTGTGAAGTACTTTCAGAAGAGGCACCTGCTTCAGCACCATAATAACACCTTTTCCAGTTAGGTGATAACTGGCTCTTTAATTGGACTCCTTTTTGTTTTGCCTCCTTGTCCTCTTATAGTGCTGATGTTAGGAGCTGTATTAACCCATCACATTGTTCCCCTTTCATCTTGATTAGAGACAGTAGTTGCAGATAACAGCAGGCCTCAAGAGGTGGTATACTCAGGTGTTAAGAGTAGACACAGTACATTAGATGTTGTCATGAATTTTAATGTAGTGAGGTTAATAGATGCATGGATAGAAGCAACTGCATAATGTGTGAAAATGTTAATGCATTTCATGTCTTTTGATCTGTTGAAAATCTGTCAATTTTCCTGCCTCATTCCCTCTTGCTTTCTCTCCCATTAGATACGGAAACATGTGACTATGGCTGGCATAAGTTCCAGGGCCACTGCTACAAGTTCTTCCCCCACAGAAGGAACTGGGACACAGCAGAGAGAGAGTGTCGCATACAGGGTGCTCACCTCACCAGTATCATCTCCCACGAGGAGCAACAGTTTGTCAACCGTAAGTTAAAGATTATAGTTGTAGATAACTGATAATCAGTAAAGGAACATATTCAAGTCCCGCTCTTTAAAATCTGCATAAGATTTAAACAGTACAAGTTCTCCTTTAAAGCGACACCAAATACACAAATGTAGTTGCAAATGCAGGAAACCTGATTCAGGCATCAAAAATGCCATTGCTATCTCTGTTTCCTCTTTGATTTCTGTAACTGAACAGTCCTAATAAGGACATATGGCAACAGTGAAATGTAATCTGCTGTGTTTCACTCTACCCTGTATGGCAGGTCTTGGACAGGACTACCAGTGGATCGGCCTGAATGATAAGATGTTTGACAGCGACTTCCGCTGGACTGATGGCAGCCCTGTGGTAAGATAGGTTGCTTTCTCACATATTTTTTTCTCAACAAACATGGCACAGAGACAGTGTAAATATTTGGAAGTGATGCCGATGACAGATACAGTCATTAAGGGTGAGCCAGTCTTTTTCAGGGGCTGTGGTGATTTTCTCATGACGCACTCTCGTCTGCCTCATATCGCTACACCCTGGTGGGTGACTGTTCTGGTAATAAATCTGATGTAGAATATGGCGCCACTGAATACTTTTACTCACTGTGAGACCAGCGCTTGAAAATCAATTGCTGCAGCAATGCAGGAAGATGACAATCCAATTTAAAAAATGGAGCAAGGGAGAGAAATGCACACTGTTCATAAATGCAGTGTATATAAAGCAGCACACAAGTGGGAGCGTGTTTGCTGTAGTGGCTGAAGCTGTTGAAGATCCCCCTCACTAGACAGGAAAGTGGCTAATTACTATGAGCATCCGTGTTGTACAGACTGATGTCCTCACTTCAAAGATAATCCTCCAGGACCAGAGATAGGGGAAGCATTGAGACAGCCTGGGGGTTAAAAGATAAGCAAAGGATGGCTATGGAGACCCTTGCTTAGCTGAGAGATTGAAGGGAGATGAAGGTGTGAGTGACACTGTGTATGGGGAGCCTGGCAGGCGTAGACAGGTATGGTCCCTCTTCAACCCCCACATGCATCAGGAGGCCTGGGCCAACAGGCAGCCACTCGGGGGAAAGGCCACCAGGCAGGCAGACACACAGATGGGCAGCACCTGTGTCTGGCTGCAGAAAGAGAAAAAAATGACTAGAAGCTTTCCGGGGGGTCTGGGTGGGTGGTCAGCCCCAGTGGATTTAAATATAATAAATAAGACTACCTTTAAACAATTTTGAAATATTTACATTTGGAAAATTTAAAGAAAGTCGATTAATATTAACAGAAGGGCACCCAAACACCCTAGCTGGAGTATCTTTGGTTGTGTGTGTGTGTGTGTGTATGTGAGTGTGTGTGGGTGATCAAAGTTTGTTTGATTATTTTGAAGAGGATGCAGGCCTGCTGTGCAGATGATGAGTAACCCATTTGTTAACTTGAAGTGAGCTGAACAGGAAGTCGGTGTGTGTTTGTTAACCATAATGACAGAGTAGCAGAGCCCCAGGGCATGATTGGTAGAGTGGGGGGTCATGACTTTGAAGAGACTGTTTGAACCTAGAATGTGCTGAAAGACTGCAGGTAGCATCACTTGCATGCTGAATGCCCCACAGCACTACAGCTGTGTGTATACTGTATAAATGTGTACATGAATGTACTATATAAATGTGCATCCATGGAATTTTGTGCCTGCACATGCAATGCCAAGTATGCAGACTGTGTGATGTAATAATATAGCACTTAGGTTTGTCTATTATCACACAGCCCTTTAGTCTCAAGCATGCCTGTAACATGGATAACAATCATGCCAAGTATATAAAGTCACATCAGTGTGTGATTTGATTCATCATCTTCATATAAATGCACTGGACTACACTGTGTTTCAGAAACCTGTTTTTGGTTATATTGTGGCTTAGTGTATAATTTGCAGCACAGTAATGAAACTAACAAATATCCGAACATTTGTAAGCTAATTTTTTTTTACATGTGTTGGTGTTTCTTTTGTTAGTTAAAGGGAGCATGGTAGGGTTCCTCATAGCTGAATCATGATGAGGTCACTAAATTGCTGAGCTCAGGTTAGCTCATAGAAACATACAGTTTCCTCCTCCGCTTCCTCTTGTGGCCATTAATAAAATCACAGGCAGTCAATGGAGATGGGGAAACTGCTGCTGCAACAGCACAGGATCCCTGGTTTTGGGATCACTTCTGAAGGAGATAGGTGGTATTAACAGTCTTCAGTGTAATGCTGCGCTGGCTGACTAAATATACATACTGCAGTAGATTACTACTGCTCCTAAAATATGTTATGATGATAAAAAAAATATTAAAATAAAAGTAACAATATCTTTGTAGGGTTATAATTAACATGATTTATGACATGTTTTTTGAGATAAATTGAAGGAAAGGTCCTTTAAAGGACACAAAACCATAAGGTCTTACTCTTCATGCTCTGCTCTTATTGCAGCAATATGAAAACTGGAGGCCCAACCAGCCTGACAGCTTCTTCTCATCTGGTGAGGACTGTGTGGTGATGATCTGGCATGAGGATGGCCAGTGGAATGACGTTCCTTGCAACTACCACCTCACCTTCACTTGCAAGAAGGGCACAGGTAAAGATACAAAAGACACTTACCTGGTTTACTGTTGTATCATCATGTAACTGGTTGGAATTGAAAGATTAAGTCTTGCTCAGAAAGAAAGAAACTTATGAGATGACTTGTAGAATCATGCATAACTTTGAGGAGAAAATCTCTAGGTACAACTCCTCACTTTAATGTTATTGTCTCTTCTGTTCCTTAGTGGCGTGTAGCCAGCCCCCTCTGGTGGAGAATGCATACACCTTTGGTAAGAAGCGAGAGAGGTATGAGATCAACTCACTGGTGAGGTACCAGTGCCGCACAGGCTTTATTCAGAGGCATGTCCCAACTATCCGTTGTCGTGGGGATGGACGGTGGGATATCCCTAAAATCAACTGCATGAACCGTAAGTATAGCAAGTATTGCTGAGAGGATATACATTGCTCTGGGTGTCTAGCCACTGTGTAAGGCACCATCACTGTTTTAGGGCTAATTTATCACTTTTCTCTGACAGCATCGAATTATCAAAGGACCTTCATTAGAAGACATCAGCACAATAGTCTCTACAGCATCAACAACTTCAAGCAATGGCCAAATGAGGCCTTCCGCTTTCACCATCAGCGCTCCAGGGGCAGGAGAGACAGGACTGAGCATAAGAGGAAGAGACAGTGATTGCCATGCACTGTAACATGGCACAACTTCCCCTGAGACGAGAACACATGTCTGTCACTTGTGTGGAAAGAGGAAAAAGATTCTCAAAGGAAAAGCACAAGAGAAAACTCATCAAAGAAACCAAGTGGATAACCTGCAGTTTTCTTGCATTTTGGATGACGATGGAATCTTGACTGAAGTGCCTTTTAAAGAGATGTTGATACATGACTTTTCTTATCAAGGGGCACTGTTTTTTAGCAACGCCAATGTGGATAAAATACTTTCAGCTGGCTACTGGAAAAGCAAAAAAGTACACCCATCATTTTTTTTAATTTCAGAAGTGTTTTCTTTGCCATTAGGTTATCAAATAATACCTTCATGACTGTTGTCTAATACCTTTGTACACCGACTGTGCTATTTAAAATCACCCTAAGTGTTCCTTATTCATAGAAAAAAGCTGTTGAGAAATTATAGCGCTTATGTTATGTAAAGGAATTCATTATGTTGTCGTGCTGTTTTAAGCTGGACTTCATTTTAATGAACATGCATATATATGCATATACATATATTGAAGTTCTCAAATTTTAACTATGTTTATTCTATGTCAAGAGATTCAAGTTTGGCTTCTCATAACACAAATGGAGAAATCAGTGGCAATGACCCGATCATGCAAAGGACTCATCGTTTATTTTAGCAGAATATCATATCACATACATAGAACTGTAAACCCTTTTATAAAGAATCTTTCACTACTCTTAAAACTTTAATCAGCAGAGGCACAAATGCTCATTGTGAAATATGGTTTCATAGCATTGATAATAGTAATGAATCAGATTCCATATTAACGGTATGTGCAAGTCTGGGGAAATTTCACCAAATTACTCATTTAACTGCTGGAGACCTTCTTTGTGGTGGCAGCTTTCAATGTACTAAATTACCACCTTTCATGAGCTCCAGCCTTCACTGGATGTCATTGATGTCTTGTCAAAATAAATGTTTATAGAGATATTTCTATGGAGAGAATTTTTAAAGACTTACTGATGTTTTTTACATATGATACCTTGCATTCTAATATGAGAGATTGCTCTCTAAGTACGGTACGTATCGATAAAGCCTTTGTCCATCAACTATTTTAAAATGAAAGAAGGGAAGTGTGGCTCAAGCAGCCTGTATTTTCTGCTCAAATGTTTTTAGTGCATATCTTACAGTTTGTTGCTACAGTATGTTTACAATAACAGTAATGCTTTTCATAGCCTGATTACACACCAAACAGTCTTTATCTGTTGCTGCTGAGCTGTAGCTTGTGGTAGTTCTCTAGGACCTGCTTTTCTTCTGCACACTTACCCTTTCTGTCATTGTGGTCAATTGAAATCAGCCATTGAGAGAATGTATTTTGTGAAACACTCAAAGACTTGAACATAACGGCTGTTTAAGCAGAGATGTGTATAATTTATTTTCAAGCTGCTCTTGATCTCCATAATTGTTTTATACCCACATGTAAAATATGATGCTGTCATCTGGCCCAGCAGTGCTCTTCATATATTTTATTGTATGTTCAACAGGAGCCACAATCACAGACAGTTTAAATGGAATGCATTGAAGATGAAATATTACTTAACAATATGATGGATTTATATGTTTTTTGTTTTTTTTTTCTTTTTTACATCTTTAATGCCAGCAGTGGACCAAAGAATATGGAGGGCCCCTTTGGCTGCAATATTGTTGTTCTGTAACATTAACAAAATATTTTTACATGTGGATGCATTTTTTAATGGAAACATGTTTTTGTTTTGTCTGCCTGTGAATGTCTGTGTGTTTGTTTCAGCCTTAATGTGCACATAATATCATTTTATATTTATAACATTCGTTTCTTATTTTACAATGTGAATGTCTGGGATGTTTGTGAATTTTTTGAAGAGATCAAACTGTTTTTTTCCTGCTTTAAATCACAAAAGAAATAAAATAAATATATGAATATTATATACTAATAACATTTCATATAGACTTTTTGTATTGGAAATACAGTGTTTGAAAGTTCGGCATGTTCTTCTGTGTTTGTAAGCTTCTTCCAGATGTTGTGTTCATGCTGTGGTTTCACCAGCAGGTAGTGCTATCAGACCAGGCCATAAACCAGAGTGTTTGCGCGTCCAGTACCATGGAAATCGTAATGTGAAGAATTCACACTGAATTCTGTGAATCACAAGTGTAACTTTGTAGAACAATTTTTCCATCATGTTGCTACTATTGAGGGGTCTTGCACATACATCAAGCACTGCTGAGAAACCTATTAGACATGCTCTACAAGCCTCTTAGGAGACAGACAGGGTACATTCAGGGGGAGCAAATAGGAAGTGACTGTGAATTATAGCAAACATATGGAATAAGAACTGGATTAGGGAAAGTGACATTCATGCTGAAATGCGGGAACTCTTGACCTGCATACCACACCACAGTTTTTGGGTTTTTTTTTGGTCAATAGCATGGCTGTACTATAGGAGCTCATCTTGAATGTTAAACAGTTCTTTTGCCTACACGACAGTTTGTGCAGGAAGCAGATGAATTCCCTTGGTGTAAAAACAGAAGCTTTTTGAGTACATTACCGGTGTTCCCAGAGTGCCTTCTTATACAACAATCAGTTGAAGTTCACATTGACACTGGCTAATAGCACAAAGCACCATTACCAGCAAAATTATAAAATACAGTTGGTCATTGTAATCTTTGTGTTAGTTTGGGTTGCTGTTGTTTTCACTGTGATTTCCAACTCTGTCATTAGAGCAAACTTGACTTGTGATTAAAGGCTGCTCCTGGATACCCCAGCGAGAGTAAAACCTACAATCTGCCTCATGAAATGCAGATGTGTCTTGGGTGATCAGTGGAAAAACCTGGACTTCTCCAACCAGGTCTCTATGGGATTTAACAGGCTTTCAGGGTTTGTTTTGCAAAGGAAATGCACACTGGCTCTTCCTGATTTCGTAGGCTTGACAGGCGCCTCAGATTCTGTCTGTCTCAGTCTCTGCAGAGTGTCTATCATTTACTCATTACCCTGCTATTTTCCTCTCCCGTGTAACCTAATCTGGATACCTGTGAGTGACAAACATTTGGGATGTGCCACCATTAGACTTGCTTAAAGATATGCAGTATTTGATTGGAAGAAACCACAAACTGCAAACCAAATGAAAAGCTCAGCATTACTCCTGTAAAACCAAAGACAATGTTTATCTACAATAGCAAATGTTCATCAGTTTTACAGTTTGCCCCGAGCATAAACAAACAAAAGACAAAAAAAAAAAAAGCTCACCTCATGCCAATAGTGTGCCGAAACAAATGTGTTCTGCATTTCCCGAAAGTGTGTACTAGCACAGTTTACTCCTCAGATTTCACTTGAGAATTCAACATTGTTAGGATTTTCTATGCTGAAAATTGTGTGAAAAGTTTTGCAAAATCCCTGTTTTTCTTCAGTTCCAATCTGCTGCAGGGTCCAACGAACAGAGAGCTCGCATCAATGGACTTTTCACCATCACATTTACATTTGTCTAGTATTTCACTGCTGTATCACCCTAAATCTGACCCAATTCCCATGCATTCCCACAAGAAGCCTTTAAGACTGGGGTACTGTTCCCTTTGTCCAGCTCAGTGGTGGGCTGCCAGCCTAGCACTGAATAAAAAAAGCCAAAGAATAAATAAATGTGAGGAGAGTCCTCTAATCTTAAGTCCTCTCAACGACATGAGTCCATGCCAGATACATGGCCCCTAATTTGGCAGCTTAAACAATACAGTTTAAATCTCTAATTAAAATTCTGCATTACCACATATAAAACATGCTGATTTTGTTCCAGTGGAAATAAAAACGTTCCTTGTTGTTAAAACTACAAATAAAAGGGACAGTTTCAGAAATTTATTTAAAAGTTGTATTCTTTATTTCAACTTGCTTTGTTGAAAAAGGTACATGGCAATAAGATACAAAAATACCTTCACCTTTTTTCATGCACAAGTGTGTAAAAAGTTTTGCTTTTACAAACAATGCACCACCATATTACCACATGTAACCTGCAGTAAGTACCATATGTCAGTGCCCAGGGTTAGGAAAAGAAATGAGATAAAGTAACAAAAAGCATAACACAAAACTGTTCCTGAAAGCTAAAAAGAAGAGTGCTGTTTGTAACAGTTTTAGATTACCAGCTCTGTATGTCCAGAATATGCTCAGTGTAGTCAACAGAAAACCATTAGAGACAATATACAGTATACTAATTGTTTACTGGTTTTGATTCTACTTAACTCCAAAATACTTATTCAGATTCAATCACTATAGCATGATTAACAATGAATCCTTATTTTGCAGTACAAGTGATCATCAGTATTAATCAGGAGTGCCAGTGGAACTGTATCATTTACAGCTCATAACCTCAGTAACAATTTGTGAAACTGTCTCAGCAGAGTGGATCTCCATTCAGCTAATCCATGTGTTAGTTGTATTTGTAACTACTGTAAAATTAGATTTTCTATATTATCTAATTGCTACTAATGTTTGACAATCAGGGGTATGTTTTGGTAAAAGGTGGTTTTCAGGGCAGAAGGAGAAAATTTGTACTTTTTCAGCATTCATTAGTATTTAGATGAAATAGTACTGTTTTATATGTGCCAGCTATGAATAGTTCAATAACAGAACTAAAAACTATACAAATAACCTTCAAGTGACTGAATCTGTATTTTTCTTAAAAAACAAACAAACAAACAAACAAAAAACATTATGAATGTGTAGAAAACTATAGTGACAAACATTAAAAAAGTAAAAACATTTTGTTCAGTAAATGTCTTTCAAATTGTAATTGGGAATTGATCTAATGGGAGCTATCACTGCAGAATAGGTCACAGTCCAAGACATTTTACATTCACTTTCTCGTTAAACAGTAAATTTAATCACAACTCCTCAGGTTGAAGAGCCTTTTTTTGCAGTTAAAGATGTGAAAATGAACACCTCCAATAGCTCAACAGTGGTTGTCAGGTTATGCTCATGACTCTGTAATCAATTTATGGTATTTCTATGAAATGATAATTGAGATATGTATCACAATGTTTTGTTCTTTAGACAAATTTTAAAGCAACAATAACATCTGCACATGAGCATACCTGCTCTAAACCTTGAACTTCACACATCTAATCATTCTGTGGAAGACAAACCAAACTTAGATGATGTCTCTCAACCATCAAGTTCTTGTCTCTGTCACTTTAACACTGTTGCCCTTTACCCAACAGTCTGTAAAATTAATGAATGCACAGTTAGAGAAAAACAAAACTCAATGGCTACAAAGTATTTTGTCAATCATCGCATATGGATGTAAAGTGTACAGTATTTGTTTTCTAGGAGTTAAAAAGGTTATCACAGTTTCTGAAAGGTGTTGAAATCATGCTAGTTAAGATCCAAAGCGTATCTGCTTTATTGTTGATTTTACTGGTTGTGGTTGTTGCTGCTCTTTGGTGGTTATGGCTTCCCTACTCTCCTCTACCCCTTCACTGATAAGCCTTGAAGCAATAGACGCCATAGAGCTTTTGATCCCTGTCTGGGAATCCAACAAAGCGCACTGCAGCTTCGGTGGGGCTGCAGTTCTTGCGGGGCCTGGAGATAGGGTAGCGGACACTACCATCAGCCAACCAGCCAGCATCGCAGCGATCGTAGCCTTCCAGCTTCCAGGCAGAGTACATCTGGCCCACCTTAGCGATCTCTGAACCATCGTCTAAGCATGCCTGCACAGCCTCGTGAAAGGTCAGCCTTTCTGGCTGGACCAGCCAATAGAAAGTTCCTGACAGCAGAGAAAGCAAAACAGGTGGTCAGGACAAGAATTTCCTTTTTTCTAGATACAATGCTTCAAGTAGTTTACATATTGGTCTACCAAGTTATGCTACACAAAGCAATTTTTTAACAAAACCATGAAATTGGTGCATGGTGCAATCCTACCATGAGAATATTGAATCAAGGCAATGGATAAACAAGCTAAATACTCACCCTTCAATGCAGAAGCAAAGCAGAACACATCGTACTGGCTCAACTTGTTACGCCGACCATAGTTTCTAAGGCCAGGCCCGTTGTTGGAACCACCGCAAGGCCCTCTTGGTTTGGTGATTGGATACTGCACTGTGCCATCATCCAGCCAGCCAGCATTGCACCAGTCCAGGCCACCTTTCCAGGCCTCAAACAGCTGGTCAAAGGTGGCAATCACAGCATCCTGGTTCGTGCAGGCCTGCACAGCGTCTTGGAAGTTCAGGTTGTAGCGGCCTTCATAGGGGGAGTATGGGAACACAATGCCTGAGCGAGACAGAGGACACAAAATTAACATGATAACATATCATAATATTTGTCTGAATGGAGATCCATTCCTGATAAAAGATACCAAATTAAATAATATGGCCATGTACAACACATAAGTTATCACATTGTTGCACTGTACAGAATCTTTGGTTTAATTTCTCTCCACTTAGATGCTGATATACAGCAATTCAGGCCAGTAGATATATAAAGATTGTGTGTCTTGGAGTCCATTGCAGTCTCTCCAGGGAAGCCAGCTGAGCTGCCATGAGATATGTTTAGTTTTATGTTATTGAATGTAGGCCTATTAGTCACTCAGGTCCAGCAGCTTGCAGAATGTCGGCATTGTCTCCAGAGGCCAGACTTTGCTAACTTATGAATTTAGTGCTTGTCTAGCCCCTTGCAGGGAAGAAAAGATCATCTCATGCAAACTAGGTGTTAAGTTCTGCTTCATTAAAGATCAAAGCAGTGGGCTCTAAACTGCTCTAACTGCATGGATCAAACAAGAAGTATTTAAATAATAATTTAAAAATGAATCCACACATCCGTGCAATCTAACTCAAGGGAAATATGTTGACCGAAAGACTGCACATATTTGGTTAAAAATATTCTGTTAAGACTACTTTAGTCTAAAGTTACATGTGTTTGCCTAGCCTCTGTCCAGATTGATCCTTCCCACATGTGGAAAACTATCAACAAAAAGTAGATGGGAGCTGACCTTTTGTCCAGAAGAACTTTAACATGCGGCAAGGATTTAATATGTCACCATGCAAGGATTCAGAAATCTATGAATAAATATGTTGATAACCCTAGCTGGCATGAAAAGCAGATTCTCTTTGTATGGCACATTTGAGAGGGAAAACAATTTAATGATTATAAAATCTGATAAGTAAGTCAGATGTCTGACCATGTGGACTGGAAAAGATGGAAAATGTGTTTCTGTTTACTGATGTTGAACAGTATTCAAATGTCATCATGACTAAATCACTGCAGTGGATTGAAAAAATCAACACAAGCTGTCTGTTCTTTTGTTTTGCCTCTTCCATGAGAAAGGGAGAGGTGAATGTTTTTAATCGCTAGAAACATACACATTGTTAAGGAAGATGGTTTATCCTGAACAATGCATTTTTTAAAACGGAACAGGTACAAAAATGGTCTGATGAAAATAAAATATACACTAATGTCATTACAACTGGAATTTCAACATATACTTTAAGTATATGTTGAACCAAAAAAAAAAAAAAAAACAGGATTTACCATCAATTTTGCTAGCTTGCACCTCCAAGAAAACATCTTGCATTATGTCATCCATCCCATTGATGATCTCACAGCGGTACTTTCCCGTGTCATCCACGGAGAGGTCAGTCATTATTAGGGAGGCATCTTCATTGTCTTGCTCCTGCAGAAAGACACGGTCCACGAAGTTTCCATAGGTGTTCCTGTGGAACCCCATAGAAGTCAGCACCTCCTCATTCAGAGCCTCATCCTCCGCTACCTTGGTCCATTTGATTCGGATACCACCAACGATACCAAAGGCATAGCTGTCTTTGGCCATGTACCGGCAGGGCAAAGTGACATTGGCACCAAGCTCAGCAAAAACCTTTGTAAAAGTTGGAAAAGCTGGAAAAGAGGAGAACATGATAGTTTGACGATAGGCCTATAATACTTGGATATTATGTAATGTTTATATAAACTTGAACTACAATTAATGCATTGATTCTAAAGATTGAATCAGAACATTTTTGAGTTGTGTTTGGCATGAAACTGACGCAGCATGAGAAAACACCAGAAAAGGAAAAATGCCTGCACACTGCTCTCTGGTTCCCTGTTTTTAAATTTATGTTATCTGATGTAGTTTTCCTTTTTTGTACATAATTGTTGCACAGCACCTGTGAAGCAAATGTTATGGCCTGCATATACTGTTCAGAATATTACACCATACACATGCACACACACATGCAGTTACAGCTAAAGGCATTCTCTCACACACCAAACTATCAAAGTGTCTGGGGGGTATCCTGTTTGGTTTATTAGATACAGTATTGGACACCAGCCAATGCTCAGACCCTGGAGTCAATGGTCTTCTTCAGGCTCCTTCCTGCTCTTGTCAGTTCTGACACTTATAAACCTTTGGCTCCTCTGAATTGACCCCCAAAATAAAGTGCTTATCTTTCATCCGCTCCATCTGATTTGTATAAAGTATGTAGGTCACCCAGCAAATAACAGGAAAAGTTAGCAGATAACACAGTTAATGCAGAATCTAGCTGATAAATGTATTTGCAAACAAAATGGGGGTTGTCCTGCAGATTCTTACTTATTCCCTTCTTGTAGTATTGCTCTATCCATTTCTCTTTTCTAAGCAGACCACAATTTAACTTAAAACAGCAGGTCATTTGTGTCTCAACATGGGTTCCTACAATCTCCCTGACCTCTATATTGAGACCTCACAGGGTTTGCTTAGTTAAGAAGACCCCAACCAGTGAGGGGTGGCCTGTGCCAGGCAGTAATAGGCACCAGATGGACTGATGTAAACAACCCTTGACCCCTGTCATGACACGTACAGCCTTGAACAATCAACCTTGTAAGTGGAGTCAAGATCTAAAATGCACAGGACATGTAATATAATGTGGTAATTAACTAACTGAGTAATCATTGTGTTTAAACTGGCTTTTTAGATAGAAGTAGTCTGCAGACATAACCATTAATCTTATGCAACCAGGCAGTTTTTGGCTGAATCCAGATCCAATGCTTAATCGTAGTCCCTTGAGTGTCTGTAGCCATGTCTTATATTCACTAGGAAAAAAAAAAAAAGTAGGCTGCTCTGCTTTTGATTTATTTTATACGCACTCACTCAATATGGATGATCTGTGCCTGAAGTAGTCTATCTCTACTTTCTGAATGAGGATGCCAACAATTGTTCTTAGGCGCCTCATTTTGAGCAGCCACACCAGAGCCATGACTGGAATACTGTGTCACTGGCTCTTCAGTAGGGAAAACGTTTCCCACATGGGCAATGCAAGAAATAATTGGAGCCACTGGCTTGCTGCCTTCCACTCTGATCAACCCATAATCTGCCCCCATCCACAGACAGAGGAGTGACACTAAAACAACTTCTAATCAAGCCCGTGTCTAAACTGTCTCAATCCTCCATTCTAACCACACAGTAGGCGCGTGTCTGAACTTTGTTCAGTGGCCGTCAGATCATTAGTATTGAGCTCTCCTGCAGAAGGATTTAATTAGCAGAAGCACTGCTGACAGACCAAATCTACCCTTCAATCCCACCTTTTCCACTTTTTCCTCCATTTCTTTCATAAGGCTGCATATGCCAGAGACTGCTGCTACCACACCCAGTAGCCTCACTTGCCTCTTGACTGGTCAGCAACATGCCAGCTAGGAAACACCCTTTTGCCGCTGCTAATAACTTATGTTTTCGAAAGAAGTGCAGAGTTTAAAAGCAGTCTGGACAAGATTCCACATTGCCTGTTTTGCCAGTAATGACTCAATGCTTTACCGTGCCTCATTAATTCTCTGCATGGGTAGCAGTTGTATAAAGTGTGATTGAAACCTGAAGAACCCGGAACGACTAAACTGCTAATCAAAAGCCCTGGCAAAGGTGAAGGTGACATCAACATCATCTTACCTTGTGTGATGCCATCCAACATTTATGCCTAAAAATTTCCAAATTTCTAATTCATACTCAGGAAATAAGAGTAGACGGAATGAAGACTTTCATTGTACAGTCTTATGGGACATTGTTCTACCCAGAGATGAATAGCAACCTCTGGATGTGATTTGTGGAAGGAGGAGATTGATTAAACATCACAGTGCCAACATAATGCTGAGAAAAGAGCTTGAAATGAAATATAGAATACGTCCTGACCTAAAACCTTAGGAACTCTGCCTCAAAGACATATTTTAGAAATACTGGCGTGAACTTGAAAGAAATGATGCCTGAGAGACAGCAGTAGCAGACAGAGAGGCAGGCATGTTGAAAGTAATTCCATACTCTTTCCTGCTCCTGCAGTTACCAGCAGACACATGTCCCACAGGAGAATGTGGCCCCAGCCATGTGGTGCACACTACACTCATAAAGCAACAGCCTGTTGTGTGTACTTAGCCTTCTGGGAAGAGAAGGAAGCCTTTCTTTTCTTTGTCGCCCCTCAGACCAAATCTTATTTGTATAAGACTCTCTGAGGTTAAAGGTGTCGCATTTAACATACAAATGGGTCATCAAAATAATTCAGAACCATTTCTATCTGGAATTCTTTGTGAAGAGTGTAGCTAGGAGTGAAAACACAACAAAGAAGTAAATGAGCATATGTGTAAGACAATAAAAAAGCTCTGCATCTGCAGCCAAGACCTACTGCCATTTTATGAGAGAGCACAATTCTCTCTCACTCTGTAAAAGGCTGCATTAGCAAGTGATTGGAACCATCTGCTTCTTTGTAACACCAAATTGTAAATTAACAACAACAGTACAATGGTCCAAATCTACTCAATGACCTATATATTCTGAAACTACTGGAGTCTAATTATGCTGTTAAATCCTGAAACATAGTTTGCACTGTTACAGTTATTGAATTTATTGAATGAGCAAAATGTTTAATTGGCTGAAATCTCTCCTCTATGAAAGGATAGAAATCTGCAGAGAGCAGTGGCTGCATGTTTATATCAACGTGTGCACAGCCACACCCTCTGACAGACATGAGATACAACATCACAGCTTTTCTCTCTTCTGTTGCCTGCCCGCTTGTGTCAATATGGAGAAAGAATTAACAAGCGAAGCTGGGACAAACACAGCAGGGCAACTCCTACACACTAAGTTCAATAAACTCTTCCTCATGCATAACAAGCACAAACATAAAGTATGGGTGCAGATTGCTCACATGGGTACACATACTCAATCCCCAGCACACATGTCCAGGAGACTTGTCACCAGAGACATTTGTTAAATTTCACTCAAATTTAATGAACACATACACAGTAGCACTAAACATGGTTCCATCAATGTCTCATGTCCTAACCTGAACACATTTTAAACTCAGCCCCCAACCTCAGCCAATTTCCAGGCAAGCCCCTTTTCCCACCCAGCCCTAGCAACCATGCCAAGTCTCAGTTACCAACAGCCACACTAAGCATTAGACTTAACAGACTATTACCTCACAGGGAAAGACAGAGTCATTTGGCTGCTGTTCAGCATGGGGCTCTATACGTTTGGCTACGGGTCGTTAATCTTAACTTTGCTTCTGTCAGGCCACTGCCTGACTGCCTGTTACTGTGGCGGATTTCCAAAAGCTCCCAGTGCCAGAATGAGTCAGTAGGTATAAGGACAGGCAACGCCCCGTGAACAGGCAGAGAATACACTGCTCATATGGCTAGTAAAAGACTATACTGTACTTTATGGAACAATGATTCTGAGCTGAGCCAATGCTTTTTCATAATGTAGACAGTGAGGTCATGTATAAACATGCATGCACTGTACACACACACACACACGCACACACGCACACACGCACACACACACACACACACACACACACACACACACACACACACACACACTTGTGACATCACTGGCCAATGGGAGTAATTTCAATGTTTGGATAAAAAAAGCATCATCTCCTACAAGAGTGAAACTATTTTCCCTGCAGACAAGCCATTTCCTCCCGTTTTGGAAAAGAGAGAGCTGAGACATCCCTAATTTGACATCTACTGAGTCAGCTTGCAGGGCTGCTGAAAGCGCATTAAATATCACTCAATACATATAACATGAGATATGGGTTTCAAGCTAGCCGTTTTTGTCTTCTTTCACCACAGCACCCATCTCATTGTGTCATCCTGTAGGCAGGTGTGAATTTGAATTATAACAGCCTCATGATGGAGTGCAGGCACTTGCTGATAAGACTTCTTTCTTCGTTTTCATTTTCTGTCTGCCACAGGGAGAACAAGACAGAAAACTGATAAAATGACAGAAAAAAAAACGACAAAAGGTCAAAACTTTGCTGCGGGAAACTCCTGACCATTTTTGCACTCTAAGAAGAATTTATATCCAAAAAGTTAAAAGCCCTACTCGCCTATTTTCAGACACAGAGGCACCTGTGACCAATTTTAAGGGTGCACCCAGTAGTATTAGTGGTGTGGTCCTCATTAAGTAGTGCAGGCAGTGAGCCTCTATGAATGACAGGGTGATTTATTCACCAGCTGGATCATGCTGTGGTGGTCTGTATGCAGCAAGTAAATGAGTCAATGGTGAGTCACACTGTGTCTGTGTGTGTGTTTCCCCAGAGACAACTTGTTACCTACTGCTACAATGACTCTGTTGTTACACGAACTTGTGCTGTGCTACCACTTTTGCTCAGGTCTCTTACACAGCTCATCTACTTCTTCTTCTTCTTCTTTAAGCATGTATACACTCACACACACAAACATGCATTCACCAAGGATGGTAACAGACAGCATACAATCATCCACATATTTCAATATCACAACTTTTTTTTTTCTACATAAATTGAATCTTACCTGATATTGGTGCAGGAGTAGTCGTCATCTGACTGTACACACTGCCAGCCAGGGTCAGGGAGAATATAGTGATGCACAGCAGACTTGTCATTTTCTCTTTTTTTCACACAAAAGCCCTCTTCAATGAAAATATAAATATAAAATTCAAAAAGAAAAATCTGCACTTGTTATCTAAGCAGTAAATATTTTAGGAGAGCTGAATTTTATCTTAAAATGTTAACAAAGTTTCTTCTTTTTTGATTTTCTTTTAATTTTTATTCATGTAGCCTCTTTCTTTCTTTCTATGCAGCAGCCGCCTGGTGCTACAGGAAAGTTTGGGCTCCTTAGAAGTCCAGACAAGTGCCTTTTATTGTAGCCTAGCATGGTTGAGACCACTCCCCCTCCCCTCAGCCCATCACCATGCACAGCTCTATACTGGCTCCCCTTTGCCACATTATGTATGAAAAACTCCCTCCTGTCCCATGGGAAAATGGGAGATACAGTGAAACTCCAGCCAACTGACCTGCAGATAATTATGTGCAATGATTGCAGTGATTAATACAGTTCAGTAAAAACTACACAACATTAAAGTTGATTAGATATTAATTTATCTTCATTAGAGGCTGATGAAGCAATGAGTGAAATATGATCTTAAAATACAGATTTGCATCCATAGTCCCATGACTAATGTGGTTATTACAATTTCTGTATGTTTTCACTCTGTTAACTCTGATTCAGTCTGGTTTAACGTTCCATTACATTTTTTTTGTATTTATAGTCTTTTTGTTAGTATTTATTTATGTATGTATTTATTATTATTTATTATAAGTTGAATAGTGTTGTCATGTTTAGCTCTGAACTCTGTAAATGGCCTGAACACTTCCCCCATGTTCAAACACACACACCCACAAACACCAACACTTGGGATAAAAGTGATGTGTAGTCACTTTACAGCCCTGTTGGCTGATATGTTTGATGCAAGATCATTAAATCCAAAAAGATCATAAAAATGATGTATGCAGTAGGTCCTCCTACTTCATACTTTTGCCTCGTCCTCTTTTGCTTCTTTTATTTATTAATCTCCCTTCTCTTTCCTCTCTTTCTTTCCCCTGTAACATTTACTCTGTGCAATCATTAAAGGCCACATTTTTCTCTTTCACTGGTCCTATTTGAGAGTTGTTTGATAAATGTCTGTAACCAAGAAAGTAAGAGAGTGAATTTGTTAATACCCATCTGCCCTTTTAAACATTTCCACAGTTACCTTAAATTATGTGAACATTTTTCTCTCTGTCTCTTCTGATGCTGTAACAGAGCAGAGGCATCAGAGCAGCTCTAGGGAGGCAGGACATGGATTTGCGACCAGTCATGGGCTAAGGGGGCCTGTGTGGTCTCTCCTAAACGTTTTCTCAGCCGCCTAGTTTGTCTCTGAGAGATGGCAAAGCTGGGAGTGGAGCAACACGCTGCAGATGCTGTTCTGTAGCACTCCATCAATGAGGTTATTACAGCTGGGGCAACTCAAACACTCTCTCTTTTTCTTGCTACTCTGCCCTGTCTGTCAAGTCCCTCAAACCCCACAGAGATGGAAACTGAGTACATGGTGGGCCTCTGTTGTATATTCTAAACTCCCAGCTTGCCCTGGGCACATCCTCTCCGCCCCAACCTTGAATCCTCCAATCTGCTGGAGATCTAAGGAACTGTTACATAAGGCAGCCTTATCCCCTGTACACAGGGTGAAATTATAAACATACATGGCCTCGGTGTGAGGGCACAGTCTCCTCCTGACACAGGCTGTGAGCTTAAACCAGAGCTGCAATCATGTACAGCATCATGGCAGCATCTGTGCTCTGAGGGTATCAAAGCCAATGTAGTCCCCAGTTGTACCAGCATTGTTAACAATAGGATTGCTACAGAGAGGCAAGCACTTCCCTCCCTCCCAGCAAACAGTCATTTGTGAGAACACAATAGTCTGGCAAACATGTGTTTGAAAGAATTGTCTTTTATGTTACAATATTCCCATTCAGTCCTGCTTGACAAAGGAGTTCAAAGAAGAATAGGTTGGCAGTGCTCATGCAGGGTGTATACATGACGGAGGTGTAAAAGAACCAGTAAAATCAACAAAAAGTGTTACATAGCTTACCATGGGTTGCCAATCCATCAGCAGATATCTAAGCCACATTACGAAACTGTAAATATTTTGGTGGTCAACCTAATTGTGTTTGAAAGAGCTTGGCAGTTCATATGAGAACTACAGTTTGGCTCTGGGTTTGGAGAAACTTCATGGCTTGTACAGTACTCATTTTGGGATTTTGGTTCAACATGAACTCCTGAGTGTTCTCTGCTGATGAAATTTGAGTGATGAAATGTTACATAAGTCCTGTAATGATCAACAGCATGAGGGGAAACACAGATACTAACAAGGACATTGCTGATTTATGTAATTTAAGGAATAGATACAGATAGATAGATCTTTAGAGAGATATCTACTGCAGATATTTCCTCCTCATAAATTGCTTCAGTTTTCATTGACCATGTTTTAAAGGTTCTATTTGTAAAAATCTCATTAGTGACACCGGTGGCCGTTAAGTTAGCTGCAGTCAACACGCTGTTGCTCACACTCACTCGCGGAGCAAGCAGGCGTGAGCCTATTGCTGGAGGTGGTGTCCTTTTCCTTGCTTACACTTCTCATAATAACTAATTAAATTAAAAGAAAATCAAAAAAGAAGAAACTTTGTTAACATTTTAAGATAAAATTCAGCTCTCCATAATAACATAATCTCTAATGTTGTGTTTTGCACCGTGTTTCAGCAAAGCATCGCTCACTCCCAGTCAGTCAGCCACTGCTACGCTGTGGCTGTTTGCCAGTGAGAGCCAATCCGCGCCGCCCAACCTGTAAAAATACGCGTTTAATCAACCACCCGAACCTGACCTGACCCACAAACCACCAACTTTTTTTTTACCAAGTGCGTGTTTCCTAAACACCAGTAGGCTCATGGAGCTGTGGCCTGGAAGCAACGCGCTGTGGTTGGGAAGCAAGACACTGCTGTTGGGAAGCAGCGTGCTGCAGCCGTGGAGAAACATGCTGTGGCCGGGGAGCAACACACTGCGGTTTTGTTGTGAAATGTGTGCTTATTACGACCTTTGAACTACCAGCGGTGGAAAAAACAAAACAGGTAAGCTATGTTCTGCTATAGTTCTGTTTTAGTTGTGTGTGCTGAGGAGAAGGCAACTTGTCATTGTGGCGGTGTTTTGTTGTGAAAAGTGTTGTTTCTACTTGGTCCGTTTTTGTCTGTTGACGTTAGCGGGAGAGAGGCAAGGCATTCAGGAGCGCACAAAAACGTCACATCCTTTGGATTTTTGCGGAAAATCCAGCCCGGGTCTTTCACTTACAAATCAGTCCACAGACTGTTACAGGTAACCAAGAAAGTCAGAGAAGGTCTCACTTTTTAAGTTACGTAACAACTCATTCACTCATTGGCAATAAAAAGTGATTATTACATGTAAATTGCTTCACAATTCGTACATATAGAACCTTTAACTTTTTTGTTTTGCTATGCTTTTGGATGCACAGCTACTTCCATCTGCATGTCCTGCTCCGCTACAGGAGCCAAATACAAGACCTTTAATCATGACATGTTCTGCTTGAATGGTATAATGGAAGTAGATTTGTTGTCTGGAGAAATGCATTCCCGATGACGTATCCAGAAGGAGACCTGGCTGATTTTGACATCAAAACAAAAAAGGAATGGAAAACGGATATATCCCCACATTTTACATATGTAGAAATTTATCAAAACACCTAGGCCTGACTTCAAACATGTCACAGAAACACATCAAAAAACACAAAGGCAGCACTTTCTCTGAAAGTTTTCCACTATCTCTCCTGTATGTGACTACAAGGAGTTAATTCATGTGCTTAGTGATGAGAGAGTGAATCAAGAAAGTCTGTGTTGCCAGACAAGCAGCACTATAGATTAGTCATTGGCATCTCCATGAATACCACTTTTCCAGTACTGGCAATGTCAATGTCTGTTGATACAAGCCATACCACTAAAGTAAACATGTGTGTATCAATTTTTGCATATGTCTTTATACTTGTGCACGTTTATACATGCACAATAAGTACAGAATGTACTGGCCTGTATAAATGTATATTGAATGTCTAGAGGCTGAGAGGATTTGGAGTCCCACCCAAAGGCTCTTTCATGCGTCTGCTGTATCAGAGCCAAGTCTCAGGGCCATGAGCACATTTGCAGCTGGCTCTCTGCAGACTGCGCTCCCAGCTCTTGGCCTGGTGATATGATTCCTGCTAACATTGAGCAGCTCCCTTGGTCCCGGCCATCGCATGAAGGCAGGGATGGCGCGCAGCATCTGAAGGGTGACTGGCAGGTCCCATGGGAGTCTGTTATATAAACCTCTGGACTGGAAAGGTCAAAGCTGAACAAGAATTGGTTATCTCATGTAAGCCACACTCACATTAGCCACCGCCAAACATGTGTTCCTCATTATCTGCGCTAGGACAACACGTGATTAGACTTGGAAGTGTTTCTGAAGGTGACGTGGGGATAATACGTTGTTCACGCCTGGTAATGAGGCAGTGATAAAACAATGAAGTGAGAGACTAGGGCTTTAAAATATCTGGGTGGGATGAGAAAGCAAACGTGCTGAATGGGTACATACGTGAGCAAAGCAGCTCTGACGCCACACAGCTGTGTCACAGCTTCATCCCCACCATATCAGATCGGGAAGAACAAAAAAGAGTATGATTCATTTTGCGTTTTGTAATGGATATACTCTGTCATCAGATCCTGATTAGAGATGCCTCCACACATGGCTGCCTACTCTTGGCTTCACCGGCCGTTCTGGTTGCCATCTGTGTGCAATGAATGGTGACTGAATGGTGGCCAGGGTGGCAATGGCAACTATGACAGCTATACTTAAAAGATCAAGTTGTTTTATACAAAGTGCATGATTCTCTAATTAAATTTGAGGTGTTGTTAAAGATTATACTATTTAGCAATACACATATTGCTTACACAATAATGCATTTGTGTAATTGGTACTCAATGTACATTACTTTTACTTGTAATGGAGTGTTTTTCATTAAAGAATTATTATTATTTTTACTCAAGTAATACCACTTTCAATTTATATATCTCTTCCAACACTTTCAATATCCAGTTATTTTCCAGACTGTGTCACACTTTATACTCAACTTGCAAGCACACAGATTGAGGATGGTCTTTTTTCAGCATCTCAAAGACATAAAACAAGCCAGCTGTGAATCAATCCTCACTCTGAACCAATAGCTTCAGGTTAATCCCTTTCCTTTCCTTTTTTCCAAAGAGTGTTATTTCTCTCTTGTGATTGCACAAAGTTTCAGTTACATTGATGCATCACATAAAACCTGGGTTATATTCACATATGTGTAGTAGAGCACAACTTGGATCACATTATGTCATGAGAAAATTGTATTTATCAACTGCTGTGCCACAAGCAACCATTTGTTTCTGCTTATCCTTTTATCTCTTGTTTCCATCTGATGGTTGGCCTTCTTCATCTGCTTGGCTGCCAAGCTCTCATCAGGAGGCAGGTCGGAGTATAATTCCATGTTAGAAACAGCTCCAGAGGACTGTGGGGGAGTCACAGTAACGCAACTTGAACAATCACAGTAATGTCAGCTCGCAATATTAAATTATGTTGTCAAGGTTAGTTGTTCACCATTGAGTGGCTGGATATTGGCGGGGGATTTTCTGTCAGCAACCACAGTTAAGTTGTTGAGTTGAGTTTTGAGTTGATAAAATAAACTCATTATATCAATATTGATCACTATGGAGAACACATGTCATATGTTTCATCTGTGAAACCACTGACATCTGAAATACTGAATAAATAAAGCTGTAGAAATATAAAAAATATAAACAAAAAACATTTACTTGCAGTCATTTTTCTTATGTTTAGATTGGTGAAAATGCATTGTGGTTTGTGATGGAAATAATTAGTCTTTACTTTAAACGTCATCTGTCGTAAAAATTTCACAGTGTCAGTAGTTTTTGGCACACACAAACACACTGTGCAGAAAAATAACTTAGTAGGACATGACTCAAACCAACATACGTATATCTGAGTCATGCCTCACAAAACAAATGGACCATGGTCTGAATGCATAAGTGGGGTATAACTGGAAGCTGTAACTGCATTCATTTGACCTGTGTTTGAGGTGAGCTAATGGAATCTGTGTAGTCATAACACAGTGAGTAACACATGGAGATTGCCATGTTACAGTCATACAGAAAAAAGACTCTAATATAGGCACACAGTCTGCATCATTTCCAGGAACCTGAGAAAGAGGAAAAGATGAGAAAGTCATCATCAAAAGTGTATACATAAGGGAACTGAAAGTTATGCTTTTGGGGTTTTGCATCTTAAAAATCATGACAAAACTGCATGTTCCTAACCATATCAAAATAAAAATAAACTAAATATTGCTTTTGAATGTTGTAGGATGTTACACTATAGGGAACAAGAGACAAGGTAAGCAAATTTGCGCTGTAGGTACAAGTCATGGGCAGACGTCGACAGCTTGTTGTTAGCAGTGGTATTAAAGAGTAAGTAGTACACCATCTAACAGGGCCAGAGTGACATTTGTAGGTGTGTTTACATGTTTAATGTGCTACAGCTGAGCAGCTAATTAGCTAACTAGCCTACAAACTGACATTAGAAGGTACACTTTTTTCTGGTGAATGTCTGTTTGGTGGCTGTTTGAACAAGCTAAGGCATTTTTGTTCATGTTTGTAAGTTAGATAAGAAGGAGACTTTAGCAGGAAAACTAATGTGGGTTGTTGCTCAGAGTCTACGTTGTGCAGCAGGCCGCCATCTGCTCTGCCAATGATTGACATTATTGCTTTGTGCAAAATTTGATTTGCTAGTTTCAAAATGCTCTCCATCCATGTCCATCAAACTAATGCAAAACTAGGGGGCATCGTCATAAAACCAAAAAATATAAAATATAAATTTCTACCTTTTGGTTTTCATTTTTGAAACACAGGAAGTGATTCACAGAGCAAATGCTGTAGCAGTCAAAAATGTAAAATAATACTTTACTTAATTTCAGTGTGGACTTTTCAAGTCTCCCTTATGGGGTTCTTGTTTTAATACAAGTCAGCTGGAAACATTAAAAGGTCAGTCTTAGATGGCATTTTCAACAAACTCATGAAGATTGTTAATTAAATTAGCTAGCTAGCTACAGCTGAATTAATCTGCTTACAACAGTCATTTCAGCTATCAAAATCAATGGTCACTGGCGTGAAATGAGTAGCCTGCTTTTGTCTGCCATTGTCTGAAATCAAGGGCCTATATTGTCATAATATGAAAAACATATAATATGAAAAACATATTAGGAATTTTAAGTGGTAAATCTGACACTGTCATCATATGTGCCATGCAAGACTGGAGAGCTTGACAAGTGTAGAACCATTAGCTAAGGTCATTAACTAAAGACATTAACTGGTATTTCAAGCAAGTTGAAAATCTGCTTGAGTACATTTTAATACTGTAAAAGAATTCAGTGACTACCAGGAAAGAGTTAGATGCACAATATAAAAATCTAATAAACTATCTTTAAAAAAAGAACAAAAAAGGGGTCAGCAGTAACATGATGTGTGGTAAAATAGGTTGTTATATGCAAACCCCCCCGCTAGGGCCCTTTAAAACAATAACAGTATACGTCTCTTTAAATATTTTGAATGGAAAGCTATAAATTCCACACTGATGGAGCTCTTTAAAGGTAAACAAAAGGGAGCCATGGAAACTTAGATGTAATTACAGTATGTTGTCAAAGCCCACACATTTCTCTTTAGGTTTTCTGGGATGCATTTCCAGACCACATTGGCACAGTTAGAGAATTTACAGTAGCCCTGGGTAATGACTATGGAGACATCATTTATGGGAAACCAATCTGCATTCAGTTTTCTTCTGGTAAAGGTGCAAAAGAACAAAACAAAAGTGTGATGTGTGGTGTGTCACCCTCTAACTGATTATACCGTCTTCTAATCTGCACTTCCTGAAGGATTTTTCTTCATTATTGTGCAATATGTACATTAAACTATGAGCCAGACCTGCTGAAAAGTAGCTACTGTAAAAAAAAATGTTAAAATGGTGCAGTTAAAAAGGAGAACATTTTGTCCTGCGGGTAAATGAACATGTGTTCTCCTGTTTTGTTTTTTTTTTTAACTCAAATTTCTTCATTGCTGTTAAGTCATTATCACCAAATTTATTGTATTTAAAGAGAACTATAGTTGGAGTTGAAATAAGAGCGAAACATAGAATTTTGACATGCCTAGTTGAGCTACAGTGAGGCTGGATGCCAGAATGTGGTCAAAAACAGCTGAGGGGAAAAATCAGCATCAAATGACAATTGAGATATTAAGAGCTAGATGAAGGGAGATAGTTTGGGTGGGTTCATGGCAAATTATTACACCCTTACCAATTTAATGTATAACCCAGGAGCCCAAGACAAAGCCAGCATTAAAGCCACATGTGTGTTTAATTCATGATTGATTTAAGGAGCCATAAAAAGTCATACAATCCATTTAGACTTCAGAATCCCAACCGGAGCTCTAGCCAAGGACAGGGGTGGGGTCACTCAGCCACCTGGCATTGTGAATAAAAGACAGACATCAACTTCAGTTGGTTCTCTGGCCTGATGTTTAATTTTACTTGAAACTAATCAGCATTATCATGCTTCTCTGTGAAAGTTACTAAACCTATATGGCATGAAGTTGTGTGGAACTGTCTGTTTCAAATTGAAAAAAGTGGGCTTTTAGCATCTATTTACAGATTGGAAACAGATGGTGCCTAAACTTCAGGTACAGCACAATCAAAACTATAAGATGCTTTAGTAAAATGACAAAAAAGTAAAAGCCATGCTGATTTAAAGGGAATCATTCATACTTAACATAGAAGGAACTGAACACCGTCCATTGACCAGCAGATCTTCGGTTTAAGAGAAACAACTTCACAGCACAGCTGGACAGGCAAGTGAGACTTCAAGTGAAACAGTGTAGATCTCTCCCAAGCCAGTAGTATGGTAAAGTTATAGATACCATATGTTGTGGGAGACTGAGGAGGAGGACATGTGGGAAGCAAGAGGCACAACGCAAAGATTTCCGCTAAGTGAAGACTGAAGGAGCAATCAAACACATGAAAAACAGCTCCAAGCTAAACTGTGTGACTTGTTTCAAGGCCCGTGTTTAACAAAGAACTGTAATTACTCTAGAACAGCTGCTTCATTTATAATCGATTAGACATGAAATCCATTTAATGAGCCAAACAGAGAAAAAACTGATGAGTACAGGCCCCCAGTTGTTTAGCATTCATATAAAGCTTATATCAAACTAGATAACTGCCAAAATTAAACACAAATCACTCAATATATAGCTCAGGAAGCACTGACTCATAAAAAACATGCAAACATTTATTAAAATAAAGATAATAAATGGGGAAAACTTAATCTGCTCTACATACAAATTACTCCATACCATATGGGAAAATTGTAGCTACTATGCTGTAGTGTAAATAAAAAACACTACAGAAACATGAATATAGTTGCAGCACATATTTACATCAATTAACTATACAATGTAGCAGTGCAAATTGCCAGGAGACATGATTAAATTTACTTTCAGATCACATGGTTATTTTACATGAACACTTTACATGAACACTTGGGTCGTTAATATTACTGCATACTTAACAAAAGAAGTCATGCCAACTCAGCATCTAACATATGTTGGCTGCTGATCTAGGCAAAATACAGTAGCTGTGACAGTAATTTCAGCTCTTGGACTCATTTGAATGTTTCATTCGTGATCAGAGTAGTAGAGAAGAAAGGCCACATTTCCATTTAGTTTGTAAGGTTATTTTCATTATACCTTCAGAAAGACAAATTTCTGTTTTAGATTACTGTAAATTAAGGCGATGTTCAGTCTGGAGGAGAAAGAGCTCCACTAGATCTGTGACTTGATTGCATGAAAAATTGTATGACTTGTCACTACTTTGTTGGTGTAACTTGACAATGACATAATATTAAGTTGGCACTGGAATCATTATCAAAACAATGGTGTCACAAATCACATCAGTAAGGCTAAAATACACTGTAAATGTTGGCATCAAACCTGGCATTGACAAATTAAATGTCTAGCCAAGAGTGCAACACAATCCAATGCATTTTCTCTATTCCCCCAACCAAACTCCCAGCCTCCTCCCCTCCCCTGCCACACACCATCTCCTCTCACAGAGGATCCTTTGTGTAACAGGAAGCAGTGTGAAAAGAGGGAAGAAATAGGAGAGGAATGAATTTGTTCCATCCTCTTCTCTTCTCCTGCTCAATCCTGATGAACAGAGCCCTGTTTGACAGGAAATAATCCTCAAATGGAGTGGTGTTATAAACTCTATTAATCCCTCAACATTGCTGAAGTGATCATTACTGCTCTTCTTTCCCTCTTTTTCTCCCTTTCTCTCTTTCTCCACCTTCAGTCAGACTGCTGATTTACATTCCTGTGCAAGCCTGCAAGGCAACCTGGATCACACTATGCCCCCTTTACTCAAAATCATTTACCAACCCTGTGCTTCGTTCCAGGAACAATTAAGATAGAGGGAAATATGAGGCATAGAAATTGCAAAAACATATACAATATAATGAGAAAAAGCTCTCAGATTATTAGCATAGAAACACTCTGACACTATAACATACTGACTATTTTTTTCAACTTTCTTTCATTACTGATTTTATAGGAATGTTGGAGCTTTTGCTAGCATCGAAGGAGGCATACGGCCTGCAGTGTTGTGCTTGTAGAGAGACTTTGACTTACGTTACATAACATGATTGACTATAAAGTTCTCAAAGTATTAACGTTCAGCCAAATAATGATTCAACTTTTACAAGGATGCCTTAACCCTAACTCGCCCCACCCATCCACCCAAAACTAAACAGCATTAGAGCTGAATATTTTTTGTTTTCATCAAGCCCTGAATTTCCAAAGTGGTTACATGTATCCATAAACTTTCCATCTGTGCACTTATAGAGTAAGATATATCCTACTCTTGTTTTCTCTTCATGCTGCTGTGTAAACACAGTTTCAACAGAAGTGTCTTAAAGCTTTCCCAGGGCAGGGGTGGGCTAGGGGGATGAAGTTTGAAGACCACCCTATAATTCTAAAGCACCAGTATAGACAGGAAGGCCACCCTCAAACCTCAAATGGGTTCAGGGACAGTGTTATGGTACAGTGCCCAGCTGTTCCTACTTTCCACTGAGGTCCCCAAGATTTGCAACAACTGAAGAAACATGTCTGTTCTCCATTGTTATGTATGAGTGACTTAACCTACTACATAATGTTCCTTTGTTTCCTTACACAATGCACCGAATACTGGCATTGACAGTATTCACTGACAGTATTCTTTTGCCAATTTACAAATCCCAGATGGATACCTCTGTGTTATTTCTGACAATAAAGGGAGATTTCCCCAAAGAGTAATGCAAAATAAAGCACAGAAGCTATGATCCAGAAGTTTGATGTTCTACAATCAGATCCAAGACAGTTCACATTTCATCAACAGCAGTCCAACACCGGTGTGTTCTGGGCAAAGTAACAGTTCTCCTTTATAAGTGTGCTGTGTAATGCCCTCTTCATGCTGAGTCTTTTTCCCCTCCACTCTTGCCCACTTACACCTCCTTTCTTCTCTCCAGCTCAGCATGACACCCTCCCATATGTCATTTATTAATAAAATAGGGCTGTGAGTGACAAATATCACCTATGGAACAAATAGTATACAATGTTACAAAGGGAGCTGAAAGCTGGACAAATAACTCATGGGTCTTGAATACAACAGCCTTTTCATTTTGTCTAGTTCAGCCCTTAAAATCATTTTACAGCATCTTCCAGTGTATCTTTGCTCTAAATCACCCAACCTAACTATGTTTCCATTTTAATAGTGATGTGCAGCTGCCTCTAGCTGCTTCCCTGTTCTGGGGTCAGCACACTGGAACATGAGAATAACTTCCACATGTTCTCTACAGAGGAGGGCAATGAGAACAATGAAGGGATAATGAGAGGGAGAAGCCGCAAAGAGATACTGTATGGTTCTAAACAGTAAGAAGACTCAAAATCATTTTTAGACCCTAATTATTGTTTCCAATAGTGACAAGTTTTACAGTGGAGAAAAAGTAGATTTCCATTGAAACGTGCAACTTCTCCTGCAGCAAAATCCACTCTCCTGTCTATCTGTGTGCACAGATGTTCCTAAATCTGGCCAAATACATGCAACAAATGAATGCAAATAATAGTCACATGTTATTCATGCAAAGAAAAGCATCAGCAATATTTTGTGGCAGGGCTCTTCTTAAAGCATAAAAGAACCACCATCTTGGCATTTCAAGATGGGATGTAAAATGCATGCTGTATACATTTAACTTTAGTGACAGGAATTCTGGGAAAACTCCTTTGTGTCTATCTCCGTGTTTGCCTCACGTGCAGCAGTGACTCAGCACCTACTGTTTTCATGGGACAAAAACTGAGGAACCAGTCAAAATCTTGAACACATGTGTGGAACAGTAATTCCATGTGCACGGATTGACTCCACAATTTCTTGGTGGCACTGGTATAAACAGTATGTCAGATCCCCATGATTCACTTCAAAGAACCACCGAAAAAAACATCACTTTTTTGTGTAAAGGTGGGTGGAGGTCGGTTTGAGCTCACAGTGTTCATATTAACAATTGTTCATCTGTGTTGTATAATAAACCAGATGCTACAGCTGAAGAAAACAAGGCACACCAAACTGACAATAGAGGCGACTATAGGATTAAATTACCTCATGGAATTCATTAAAAGATCCCTTATGTACAACATGTTTGCCTCTACATTGGCCAAATTAATATGATTCTTTTCCTGTCTGGGGTATATGCTTTACAGAACATAGTTCCCTTGGTTTGGACCACGTGCACACTGTTCTTCCTGCTGGGCAGTAAAGCTCATTGGCTACTGAGCATCAATCTGTTTCCAATCTATTCTTCTGCCTTTCCCACCAGCAGGCAGTAATGTGACAAAAACACATAGGAAAACATGTGCATGTTGAATCTTACATACATAATTGATGAAGTTATATAGGTGAAAATGCCTGGGTGAAACACAGAAAAGTAAGATATTAGAGTATGGCCTTGTCATCTGTCTTGTGTCATTGTTAGTTTTGGTGACAGTCAGTCAGCTCTTAGCTACACAAAGTTGATCTTTCTTTCAGAGCCATCTGACGCAATGTGGAAACTCTGAGTGTGCCTTCTGGTTAGCATCAATATCTCAGTCTATCAAGTAAGACAGCATGCACCCTGATGATTGAAATCTTTCTTGTTTGTGCAGTTTGGGCTCCGTTTAACTAGAAAATATTGTTTCCTCCATTTTATTTCCTATGGCAGCACTTGAATTTCCCACATATTTTCCAACCAAGGCATTTCAACACCTCCCTGTGCTAGTATTTTGTAAGGGTGGAATGACACAATGTACATTAAACGGTATGAAATTCGAGGGCATGACAACAGAACCACAGAATTGGAAACATGTCACAAACAGTAATGGACTAGTGGATGTATGAAATTATTAAACATCAGGAGCAATATCCTGTCTTGGCTAGATGTCTGAATGCTAAGTTTTCTCAAGTGTATGGTCAGATGTATCCATTTGGAAGTCTTGACGCAGCCTGCTTTAGGCTGACTGCACTGCCTTTTATAATAGTCAGTTATATGTCCGCAGGATCCTCCTTGCTATTCTTTGTCACCCCCCACATTGACCCCATCACTCAAACAAGTGCTCAGTGTAGCAATTCAGAATTCCTCGTCATAGAACTACTTCCATTGGAAACATATTGTTGGCTGTATGTATACCCCACAAATGTAAAGAAACAGCACCTCAACTTAGTACCAATATAACACCACATATTTTCTCGACCATAATCATCCTCCTTCCTCCTTTCTTCATCCTTTTTCCATCTTCCACAGAAAATCAAAAAATTTTAGGGGTCATTCTTAATATTTTTCTTCAACAAGTCAAACAGATATTCTACACATGGACCACACTGAACTGAATTGATTTCGTATCTACCACAGTGAGGGAAAAGGATCCTGTTTGCGCAGCAGGTGACAGCAGGACCTGGATCATGGTATCCTTTATGTTAAAGCTGACCCAGCAGACACCCAGGTCAGAGGTGTGCCAGTCTTCATTCTCAGCATGAGCTGCTTAGGTTTGAGGGAGGCCCAGATTTGCTTTCAGCAACAAATGGATTCCAGCAAGGCTCGATAAGATTACATAACCCAGTAGTCCTGTCATATACTATCAATCCATCAGGGCTACAATGTGCGTCTCCTGTTAGCAGAGTAGGCCAAACTTAAACAGGTAATATATGGATAAAAGTCTGTGTACCCTCCGTCAAAAGCTGTTTTCTGGTTTTGGTTTAATTTCTATTCCAACTGCTGATTTGAAGACAAAAATGGGAAAAGCACGTAGATTTCTGTTTTTTTTAATTCACATGAAAAACAAAAGCAAAAATAATGTATTGTGTATTTGTTTATCCTGTTATCAAACAGGTTGAACACAGCTTTGGACGGAGGGTACACGGATTGATAAAAGTAACCTATGAAAACATTTTACAACTGCTGGCGACTGAAAATTTACCAGTATAAACCAATAAGATGTGTTACTATTGCAAATGTAAAGAAATGACAAATAGCCCATGTCTGAAGCCTTTAGATACTCCGTCCTTTAATGGATTTGGACTGGAATCAGTCATCTTGCAAAAAAAAAAAATTAAGCTTTAAGACAAATCAAAAATGATAAACATCACCATGTTTCTTGCATATGTTTTGAATCGTCTTGACAGCCCACTGATGCCAGCTAATTGATGATGGTTGGGACTTTTAAGCTTTTAAGATTTGTTGGCTTAGACTGCAGCTTTAGAAAGAACTGCTTCTCTGCTGCACTGCTGCGAGTGATTCAGCTCAACACTGACCCATTGTTATAAAAAAAAAACATTTGGTACCACTTATTTCGGAGGGGTCCCATATGCTTCCTCAAGGCTGCAAGAAAGGACACCTGAGATTTGGCTTGATCTGATAATGTTCTGAGGGAATGTTTATCTGATAAATTTTTACAAAGCAGGGCGGGGAAATACAAACAAATCTTTTGTACCAATTCATTCTCGAGCCTGAAACATTAGCAATCCGCAGTTGTAGTTTTTCCAGCAAATCAAATCTTGCAATGCAAGTAAGACAGCAGCTCTTCCTGGCTCATTGCTTCTCTCTGCCCACTAATGGCCTCTGACCATTGCCAAGGTAACTACACACTGCTAGTGTGCAATGCAATTTGATGACAGGCTGTATATATCTATACTGTTTGTGTTACTGTTTCTGTAGCTTACTTTAATTGTTGTGGTTGTGCTGACATTCCTGTATGAACTCACATGCTGGCATTACCCATGTGCTGGAAACTATAACTCGATTGGCTCAATGGTGGGACTGAACATGGAAGATTTCCATTCATTCAGAGCATCCCATACTCACATCAGTGCTGTGCTGACACAGCACAGAATTGGCACAAGGTTTGGAACATAAAAAGAAAACCCAACTCCTTTCAGCAGTGACACTGAAAGGTAAAGAATCTGTTTGTGTGTTTAGTGTTTCATTCAGGTACAGGAAACAAGTACACGTCATCCTCTTCTCATGACAGCCAGCGGATATCATGCTGCGGGGTTGGTGAGGTGCAGTGGTTGAATACCAGGTGTTGGTGTAATCTCCAGATATTTCTCATGTGTGCCTCTCCCATGACATAAGATACACAACCATGGGTGTGTATATGTTATGATAAATCATAAATTCCATCTATCCTTCCATCATCTGCAACTGTTAATCTTGTGCAGGGTTACAGAAGGCTAGAGCATACCGCAGCTCACATTGAGCAAGAGGCGGAGTACACTCTGGGCAGGTCGACAGTCTATTACGGGATTGACACATACAGTACAGTATAGACAGACAGCCATTTGCCACATTTACATCCTTAGGCAATTTAGAGTTTCCAGTTCACCTAACCTGCATGTCATTGGACTGTGTGAGGAAACCCTTGCAGGCACAGGGAGAACATGCTAACTCCACACAACTCCTGTTTCTAGTGTAACCACTGCACCATCATTAGTATCAATTAAAACTAATTACCTAAAAGAAATACAGAAGTGAAATAAATGCACAAGTGCATGAAAAAGAAACACAATCTCATAAGTCACCACATCAAATAAAACTGTAATGACAGGATAATGAATTATAGTCATCATGAATTTAATTGGATCTGCCAGAGTACGCTCTCTCAATGCAGGTAAAAAAAATATTAATGTGCCCTGGCCTCTACTGGCATAATAGGTGCACAACACTTAATTAGCTCAGCTATCTTCCAGGTTGGTCAACATGTTTGATATCATCGCTGGAGTACCCTATAAATTATCATTGTTATGCTGACTATGGCGGATGTTTCATTGGTTTCAGTGGCACAGCTCCATTATGGCCCATGGAGATCACATTGATTAATCCTGCAGCATGTTGCCAGATTTAAAAGAAAGGTAAAAGGTGTTTTTTTTCCCTCTGGCCTTCAGCTTAATATTTTGTATTTGGCTGTAATATGAAGCATTCCTAGAAGCATGGAATAATTCTTGGATTCACATAAAAGAGTCACACAAGATGTTCTGTTAATTGTAAATTTATGAGCTGAGTGAAAATAATTAAAAAACATAACAAAACAAAACACTGGGCTTCAGATTCTCATGACCAAAACTTAATGGCACATGAACAATCAATTCAAGTTATTAGCTCATTAGTTTGGTTGGTTACAGTCCCAGATTATAGGGAAACATGGTTTATTTTAACAGATTAAAGGCATATTGTAATTTTTTTTTTTGTTTGTTTTGTTTTTTTCAAATTCTATATTGGGACTTGACCTGCACATTTAAAGATCACCGCCATTACCAACTGATACAATATTTCTGAAACAGAACCTATTGCTGGCCTGCTGTCACAATATTTAGGATCTAACACTACTAAATTTTACACAGGGTAATATCCATATCTCCACTGTGTACAAACTGCCTTACATTCAACTTTCAAGTACAGCATATATTTTATTCATGTGTTAGTGTCGACTGTTTGCAAAATGTAAAAGGTCCTTAGAGTCCAAAGCTCCTTCCACCTTTCAAATACTGCACCAAGGCTTGCTGAACACAGTGACCTAAAATATCCAACAGCCAATGAAATAATCTTATAAATCATATATATATTGTGTACCTGTATATATTTAATTAAGTTATTAACTGGTAAGTAAACACAAAAACCTATACTTTCCTGGTCTTTCAAATGACACACAACTCAAAAAAAGAACAAAAAAACCCTTTCCAAATGTTTCTAGCATGATATTCTCATGATCTGTCACTGCTCGCAGTAAACTTGCCCTGAAAATGTAGCAAATGGGGGGGGGGGGGGGGGGGGGTCCTCATACATATTGCAGTGCTCCTGTTGGGTAATTGTCTTGTGAATTTTTCATTTTCTGTCACTACTGTATATACTGTAGATCTCTAAATGGCCCACATGATCTCTAGCAGCCAGGTCAACTTGAGTGCGCCACACAGCTGCGCCAAATACATCGTTCATCATTACACCACCAAACATTTTAGTGCAGCGGCTATACCTCACGCACAGAGAGGGTCTGAACAAGACTTTGTATTGTGTTTATTATGTTAACAACTTAATATGTATATACTTGACATGATTAACACAATGCCTATCTCCAAGCCTTTATCCCAGTTGTCTGTTCAAGTGGCTTCTAGCTCTGGTTAATGACTGTATGGTGCAGCAGTGGCTGATGTCATTAAACTGTGCAACACTGTGCTTTAACACAAGTAACACTGTGTCATGCTGATAAAGAACCATACTGATTACTGCCAACTCTCACAGGATCCTGTAAGTTGCTGTAGATCTCACAGTGTAGATGGTGTAACATAATATAATCATCAATGTAATGTAATTGCTGGCTGTCTTTGGAGAGCACCATAACTCAACTTGCTGATAGAAAATATAGGTGAAAAAACACATGGCCTTGGGACCAGCAATGTTCATCATCTTGACTTTAAATAAAATGAGGAAATAATGACAAATGAAAAAGAATAATGACAAATACATCACACATTAGTTGTGGACAGCAGTACCACAATATGTACTGTCAAATAAGATACATTGCAAACCCCAGCAGAGGATATAGATAGCAGTAATATATACACAGCTGTATTCTTTATCAATGCCTGCCTCTGTCATGTACAGTATTCTCTGTGAGTCTGTACTTATGTATAGCTAGCTTCCTTCCTTCCTCTACTGGAAAATACATGCAAATGTATTATGTAATAGAATAAAGACTAATATATACTCCAGAATAACAGAGGATCCATGAAGAGACAGTAAACACAAAAGTGAACATCATTTTTTTTTACCTTTGCTTGGTGATAAAACAGAGCCACTGACATTTTTAGTGTTTCTGTGGAGCAGAACCTGCTTCAAACATCACCCTGTGAGACCAAAGCTGAAGTTTCACAGTAAAAATAGGCGTGTAAAACATATGGCACGGCTGTGAAGTGACCATTGACCCTTTGTATTTACCATGGACTTTGGGTTCTTTGTCAAAAAGGAGGGAAAACCATATAGCCATAAACCATATAGAGTCTTTGTTTGTGATGTGCTGGCTCTGTCACTGCCTCTGTCTGTGAGAATTATGTCTATGTGAAGTTAAGACAACCAGTCCTCTCTGTATTTGGTAGTTTGAGGCACCTTTTCCCTCCATCGATACATAATTTTGTGTATATTTTGACTGTTATGCACCACAACACCAAAACGAATTCCTTATATGTGCATACTTACTTGGCAATAAACCTATTTCTGATTCTAAATTCTGATGTTCATTTTAACATGTAACAATATATTTTCTGTTCTTATCCATACTGTTATAGGTTCTTTCCCAGCAAAAAGATGGCACACTCTTAATGAATGCATATATGCAAGGCAAAAAAAAAAAAAAAAAAAGTACAGTCCTTGTGTTGCTATAATGAAATATGGCATTTTCAGAATCTGGCTTAAACCCCAATGTAATTCCTTAAGCAAATTCCCTGCGTAACTTGTGGAAAATCAGCAGCTGGCTGAGGAAAAGAGATGGATTGCTGGAGTGACAGCTTGCAAAACACCCACAGAAGACCTCAGCAAGGCTCCGTGACTGCACAGACAGTCACGTGCACGTTGAGCCACAAAGCCAATGACAGATTCATGCATGGCTTTAACATATGTGTGCCTGTGATACACACATACATATACACACTTACACATACATGTTACTATACTTATGAGGACGCTCACTAATGTAAGGCATTACATGTCCTGTATTCCTGTCCTTATCTCTCATTGGAACCTTAATTTAACCCTAACCCTAAAACCAAATTCAAACATCCTGTTGGAGAAGTGAGGATTAAAACACACACATACACACCCACTTTTGCTTGAGACAATTTGACCTTCTCTTTTCCCATTTGCTAATAAATCTGAAAACACTAGCATCTAGACAGCAAAAAGTTAAGAAAATACGGTTTTCAAAGGTGTGGACGCATAGTATATACCTTATATTAACAATAAGACTAGCCTGACTAAATATCCTAACACACATACATGTACATATACACGTACAGAGCACACGTGAGTGGTGTTTGACGTAAGCAAAGCCCATAAAGACCGTGTGGATTCAGCTGTGCGCCAACTCAAGTGAGAGGACATGCAGAGGAGTTTTATTTGCAATGAGAGAATCTGACTTCACAGTAACACCCAGTATCACGCAGAAATGGCACGTGTACACTTTCCTTGTCACTGGGCATTGCTGTACAGTTTTTCTAAAATAGTCAACATTAAGGAATATCCTTTTATATACTTATATGTAATGTATGTACCATGTGTATCATTGTAATATTATTTCATGTATAGAAATGTGTTCTGATCTGATCAATTGCTCTTAAAAATGCTATTTGAAACACATCTGCAAAAAACAGACAGAA
Source organism: Thunnus albacares (assembly GCF_914725855.1). Classification (NCBI taxonomy): domain Eukaryota; kingdom Metazoa; phylum Chordata; class Actinopteri; order Scombriformes; family Scombridae; genus Thunnus; species Thunnus albacares. Next base: position 18,607,176 of record NC_058107.1, on the reverse strand, counting down.
CAAGTAGTAAAATGCAGTCCACAACAAATGACTTCAGCTTTGAAAGTGTGTGTGACATGTTCACATTAAATACCAAATGTTACCCTGAGGAAGTGACTTAGTCATGATAATTGGAAGCAAACTTCAAAACAAATGCACAGAGTTCAAAAAGAGACCCTCCCCTGTTTCTCTGGATGTAATGATCCACCTCCACACTCCTCAGGCAAAATGTCACATTCATACCAATCAGACTCCATTTGCCATGAAAACAAATGCTGTCCTGCTCTCTTTCCCCATACCTACCATTCACCGCTTGTGTTTTTATTTTGTATTATTTCCAGATTTTTCAAAGCGACTTGTTGAAGAAGTGTGCACATAAAAGGAAACATTTTTGACCCTCACAAAAAGGACATAATCAATTAGAACATGGATATTCTTTTTTCCTAAAACATATTACTATTAGGTTACTGTAAAAGCAACAAAACAATTCCAATTCTCTGTGAAAGTAAGTGTTGTGAAAAGAGATTTTTCCAGACACTGCCAAGTTGTTAGTCAACCTGAAAGCATGGACAAGGATCTTTGGAAAAACAACCCTGAAGGCTGCAAGATTTTTTTCTCAACATGACAACGAAAAACTGCATCAGCAACAACAGTTTATAGTGCAGCACAAAAAAAATGACATTTCTGTAAGTTGTGCCTGTGCTGTGCCGTAGAGTCATGACAAATGAGGGGACACTGAGTGGAATCCAGGTGACATTCTTTGGCTGACTGCCTTTTCTCTGCCCACCCAGGGGAGTAATTTCACACTGTTGAGAGGCTCCTCCATTTTTCAAACGGAGGGAGGAAGCAGCTGGAATGGATGGTAGCATTTGATTTCCCATGTGTGCACCTGATGATAGGTCTGGTTTTGAGAAGTTTCATGGATTATAGAACTCTGGAGTTTTCTGAAAACGGCTTCACAAGGTGAAATTAACTCTCTATAGGCAAAAGCGGACAGAGAACATGTCTGCTATCTTAGTTTAAAAATGAATCTCAAAAGCACTTGACTTTTGTGTTTGCCCTTTTATTTTGCTCTTCCACTTCTCTTTTCTCCTCACACGGTGTGAGGAAAAGAAAGGGGAGGCGACAGAATGCACTGTAGATTCAGAAGTCTCTGATATAGGGACAACACCAACCCTCTGTTTTCTGGGTGAATTCTCATAAGGATTATCTATGGTTATGCTTCTATTTTTTGACAGGTCGATTGAACAGCGCTAGCTTGTTTTCTCTCCTAAGATACTGTAGGACCCAGAGCAATGAAAAATACTTTGTCTGCTTTCATCAAAGGCCACAATAATCCCCTGTGTTGAAATATATAGAACTCCTGTCATAGAAAGCAAAGAAAAAGTGAGTGGACATGAGGAGAATGCAAGAACAAAAATCCACAGAAAATTAGTATTTTAATGCTTTGTAGACCGGGTTAACTGTAACAACAAAAGAACCATTCCTGAACAGTCAAACTGTAGCTTTTCTGTGATCAAAGCCAGAAAATTGCAGTTTGTAGTCTCTCAGAAACTCGTCATATGGAGAAATGCCCTGGGCAGAGGAGCTGCTGAAAACAAGTTGGTGTTAGAATCCTTTAAACCTCCTTTTAAGTACCACTAAGGTTTTGGCTGGGTGTGTTTCGTCCCACACTAATTTCTATCTGTCAGTGCAGTGTGCAAGGTAATAGAGCAGAGGAGAAACACCAGCGGTGCAATGTGAGACAAGTTCAATGAATGAGCCCATTCTATTCACATTTGCTCAAGGTCAAAAGTCAAACACAAACATTTGGAATTTGCATGCTGTGTGCAAATAAAGTGGTGGGTAACAATAAGAAATGATAATAATGACAGTGGCGAAATTCTTTATTCTCAGATCATTATAAGAATCCCTGTTATGAAATAACTAATTTTCATATTTTAGCACAAACCTTTCCAAAATGACAGAACAATAAGGCTTCTCTAATAATAAATAATCAATTGAATTCTCTGTTGTAAAGAGGTATGCAATGGTACTATTATGGGTTATTCATTGACCACCACAAAAAAAGAGACATTTTATTAAATTTTGAAAGTTTTGGGATATTTGCACTACACCTGTATTTTCACAATCAGACTCTACACTATACAGTATAAGAGATGTATAGTGTTAAATTATGCACTGTATATATATATATATATAAATAAAGATAAAAAAATGGACAGCATCAATTAACATAAATGAATCATCTAAATCTTGCAAAAGAGAATGTGTTAAAGATATTACATAACATAAGGGATCTTTTGAGCTTGTCTCCCTTGATGCCTGCTGGATTTTTAAAATTCACTGAGCTTACTGTCACTGAGCGCTGAACACATTTTTTCTCATGTTTATTTCTCTGGAAGAAATACACAAGAATGTTCCAGCAAATTAGAAGAACTGCATTGCACATTTACAGACAATTCATCAACCTGACTGCACTCTGCAACAGGTTTTGTTTGTGAAATATCATCATCATTATATAATGTATATGCACTAAAACATAATGCAGTTACCTTTCCGGCACCCTCTTCTATCACCTTCTACTAATCCATTTATGGCATCTGCAGACCAGCCTAGTCACATACAGTGCCATGCACGCACAACACCTGTGAAAGTTAAATTCCACAGTTATTACAAGTTTGTGACCATACAAACAAAGTATAAGGCAGGTCAAAGGTCAAAGACAATCAGTATCATTCAGTGAAAGTGACAAAGCTGGACACTCAGGTCAATATTGACTCTCTCTGTGTACCTACATTCTTCCTACTGGGAGACCTGGAGCTGACAATACAAGGACAGCAGACTTCTCTGGACCTTTCATCTCCCCTTGCACTACCAAGATTTGATGAAAGGAGGAACAACTCAGACAACTTTTGAAGTGAAGAAAACTTCAGCCAAACTAAATGAAAGATTTCAGAAAAGGAAGAATGAGTAAACCAGTTTTATCCACCAGATATTTTTTTTAAAGAGAGAGAAATCCTTGTCACCTGCTGAAGTGCTGAGTATTACTTTGAGGAGAAGGTCGTCACAGTGTAGACGCAGACACTTGTTCCTCATAGCAAACGCTGAGTCCTCTTCTTGCTAGCTGTGATAGGTGCGTTTGAACAGGCAAATGACAGCAAAAGGAAATCACAGACATCATGTGGGTTACATGCCACATAACAGCAGGAAACCGACAGCTGCGTGAACACAGGTGAATGTGTTTCATCTCTTCCACCCATCCACCATGGGCATTAAATACCTGCAGAATCTTCAGGTATGATGGTGTCACCATTTTCACTTGCTGCAGGTCCAAACAGGAAAAAAACCCCACAAATTAAACCGTTACACCTTAACAGCATCTTTTTTTCACCCACACAGGAATGGGCCCGAGACGTCTATGCTTAGCGTAGGCCTTATTGAGCTATGATTGGCTGGTCACATTGACCTCAGTACATCATCAATCACTGCCGCCCCCATGTGCCCCAGTTTTTTCTCCTCTTATTAGTCTCTAAAGGGCCAATGCCGTGATGGATATCACCATAGGGATATCGTTCATCTTTTCATTGCTGGTAATGGGGTGGGACCACCCCCACATCCAGATACAGAGAGGAAGAGATGAAGAGGACATAAAGAACATGTAGAGAACAAGGAGCAGGGGGAGAGGGTTAAACAACAGATCATTTAGGGCTGTACGTGTTATGATACATCAAGGACTGACGCTCTTTACTGAGTAAGATGTTTGTCAGCCTGCGCTGTGAGAAACCTGCTGTTCTATGCTGAGGATGATTGCATCCAGTTCCTTTATCGCCTACCGAAAGGATATTGCATTTAAAGGCTCTGGAAGAAAGATAGATTCTATGGATTCATCACAGACAAGATATCCATTCTGCCCCATTTGTGGTTCAACATTCAACTTAACTGAGCTGTTGTGGATAATAAATAAAGTCTAAACAGCAGGTGGAGCTGTCTGTACAGTTAATGGACCCAGAACAAGTCTTTTTTTCTTTAAAATGAAGTAGACATCAGTGCATGCTTAAATATATTGTCCTTGTCTGAACTTATGGTATCTTATGGTATCTGGTACATCTGCATATAATCTATTAGCTACATTTCCATCACTTGATGTTGCAGTATGTAAGTTTGTTTGTTTAACATGAATCCTGCCAACTGTTTTACCGACTGAAAGCTATATATTTTGTCATATCTCACAGGTGCTTTATTCTATCATTTTTCATGACTTTTTCAATCAATTTATTCCTGATGACATCTTACAATCTTACAATTTCATTTAGCAGACACTTTTATCCAAAACAACGTACATCTGAGAGCTGTTACAACACAAATGACTTCATAACTTCACATCATTGTTTTATGTTTTTGTTTTAATTAGTGCTTTTTAAAAATACCAGGACCCCAGTCAAAAGCACGCAAGTCCTCCTATGCAGTTTTAATAGATGAAACTATTTATTGAGTTCATGTTTGCATGAGTCCTAATTTAAAATATCACACACTATCAGGGGGAGTATAGGCACTCTGTCGGTCATTTTGAAGTCTTTGTGGAAAGATTGTACTGGATAAAAGCTGCAATTTGTATTAAAGAAAAGTATATATTTTCATTTTACACAATGTCCAAATTAACTGTAACTTTCCTGAAATAGTAATAAGAATCGATTTCTTTTCCAGAGGACATTAATAACATAACTGATAATGTTTTGAGAAGAAGTAAGTTAATATTTTGCTATGATTGTTGTTTCTTACAGTAGTTTATTCTTGGGGTCTTCAGGGACCTCAGTAGTCCTTTTATGTTAAATATGTTTGTAGGATGAGTTTTAAAAAAAGGAATTAAAAGTTCAACTATAGTGCAGTTGTTATGATCTATGTGTGGAAATTGTGCCATGGATACATATAACAGATGGTGTTAGTAAAAATAAGTAAGAGCAAAAATAGAGAATATCAGGCTGTAGGAGATCACATAATTCAATACAAGACTGTGCAACAGTAAAGGGGTTTGTAAAAAGCAATAGCTATAACTCTACAGCTCCCTCTGACTAAAATCATGTCATACATGTGCATTTTGAATTAGAGGGACATCAGATTAAATTTTACTGGTGAGAAATAAATCTTTGCACAGTATCTATCAAATACTGAAGTGAACACATGCTGTTAATACATTTAGTCAGGATGTGTTTTGATCCCTTTCTCCCAACAGGCATTTTAACATTCAAGTGCAGTACATAATTAAGTGCAGTGTGACACTTTGAACAGCAGATAGCACCATTGGACACAGCATACGCCACTGTTTCCCCTCTTTACACAAATGAGCTTGTCTAAGGAGGTGGGTTGAGAAGGGTAGGTGGATTCAATCACTGTTCTCTGTATGCTCATAATGTAAATGTTCTACAGTGTCTCTCCTGACCTTTTATACTTAAACATCACATGGTCTGTTTAAAATTCCCATTTTTTTGATAATACTAAATACAATATGTATATTATGAACAGCTCCTTTGATACCTGTAGTTCATGCTTGTTCTCACAGGAATGCAATTTACAGTACATCAAAGAAACATGAACACAAGAGAGGTCTGGGCGGGGAGGGGCAGTGTACTGAGAAACACTCACTATGCGGTGCATTGCATAATGTTACACTGGGGTGACTCATTATATAAATACATGTGTGCTGTAACAATGCTGCAAGAGAGTCAGAGTATGATGGCATACACTGAAGATGCACTCTGACAGATCTTCAGATTTTCTTTTTTGGTCGGGTTCAACGGAGGCTCTGTCTTTTGAACAGTGCAACTCAGGAATGCACGTTTTTGTTTTTCTGTATTTCACAGGCACACATTTTACAGCAACATAGGCAGGCAGTGGTGGTGAAATGTAACAAAGCACATTTACTGATGTACTTTACTTATGAATTATGAGGTATTTGAGTATATTCCATTTTAGGTTACTTTATACTTCTACTCCACAACATTTCTGAGGGAAATATTTTACTTTTTTCTCAACTACACTATTTGACAGCTTTAGGTACCAGAATAGTTACTTGCAGATTGATTTTATACACAAAACAGATGATGAGCCTCTAAAATATGATACATGATACTGACTAAAATAAAGTATATACTTGTTACATGTTAATGTATCACTTTTGTGAATGTATGATAAGTATATTTTTTTCTGAAAAAGTAAAAATTTGAATGCAGGAATACTTCTTCCACTACTGTATGTAGGTACATTATATAAACCAATATTTAAATATAATGAAGGGAAACATTTATTGTGATAAATTCTCCCCTTTTACCACAATCCACACATTGACTCTTTCAAACATTAAAAAAAAAGATATGTAACACTTCTGCTTAAGTTTGTCTTCATCTTTCCATTTTTGAAAGCTGAAGATTTGATAAGTTAAATCATTTAGGGATAACAGCTTTTACCTGGGTTATTACAGCCATGAATAGAGTAGAAGATGTCTGTGCAAATGTCTTTTTAGACGAGCATTACTGAATTGTGGGCTATTGAGTTTTCTTTTTATTCCTATATTCAGTAATTTTGGATATTCATCGGGGAGCATCTGCGACACATTTGAGAATGAAATATTGTGTTGTTCACTGCGGTCCTGCGAGTGCTACAGGGCTGTCTGGAACTATATCCCTGCTTTTATGTCCTCTCTCAAGAGACCACATGACAAAAGATACAGTTAATGAGTTTATTTGAAAAGGAAAAAATAAGTTGAATGGAAAGAGACTTAATAATAATGATGGGATGAATAGGCGAAGGAGCATGAATAGTGGCTTTGGATAAAAGTCCTCTGTTTTACAAAGTAAAAATCCTCCTCCAGTGGAGATTTAATTTTGAATGCTGGACAGACGAAGATTCAAACATTCACAGTCTGGAAATGTTCTTCTCATGAGATGGATCAATTGGGGAAAGCAACTTGTTGAGCTAAAGGGGAGCTGAGGTGTCACCTTTTCTCCCAAACAAGCCATTTTATTCATAGAACAATGAGACAAAACAATGCGACCAAAGCAAACAAGACGATGATGTGTTTTATTGAGCAAACCACTGCACCAATCTGATTCAAATGTATCCTAAGCAGCAGTCGTATCCTGCAGCGGCATTTGAACCTGGTGATTATAAATTCCATTAGTGGATCTTCCTCTGTGGAAATCCAACATAATGGTAGTGATTAGGCCCAGTGGGTCTTTGGTCAGTTTGGAAAGCATCAGACTATGCTCAGTGTTAGCACTCTTCCCCCAAGTCCCCCCGCTGTTCAGTCCAGCTGCGAGGTCAGTGAGCTCCAGCTAAACCTCAGATGGTCTGGTGAGAGGAAATTACTTTTTTTTTAACCATGATATTAAATCTACACGGTTGGTTTGATTTTAGAGGCACCCTTTCAGACTCTCTCCAGTGGACTGCAGAGTAAACACTCATGGGAGAAAATGCGCTTCTGGTGATTTAAGTCAACATTTTTTCAGTTTCTTGATACCCACCACATATTTGGACATCGAGACTTCCCCTACAATCATGTTGCCTTTTGTCTTGAGTTTGTTAAGATCTTCTTTTTCCTGCCTGATCCCTTCACCTCTTGCTCTGTTTGCTGAAGAAGGAGTGAAGTGGTATGAGGAACGCTCTTAACTCACCCCCACCACCACTGCTGCCTCCTGGCCCTGCATTATTGAACATCCTGCAGCACGGCCAGAAGGCAAGACACCAGGTCAGAGTCACAGTATCAGGATCAGTTGTAGTGGACAAGCTATATTTAAATCAGGGTCAGGGCTGTTCTGAGACAAGCATGCAGCACATTACCATTTGTTAATAATCATTGAATGGATTCTGTCTGCCTTTTAGCATCATTGATGTTGAGTTCAGGGGCCGTAATCTCTATCAACAAGAGTTAATGGGAAAAAGAATTGCAAAGCAACACGCCCAGATTAAAGAGCCAATGCAACCTTGTTTTTCTTCTAAATCGTGACACTGACAATGGAAAAAACAGATGTGGTGAACATATTGTGAAATCACTATATAGTGAGTTTGCCTTCTTTCCAAATAAGATTTTCAATCTTCTATTTTGAGCCAGGGACATTTGACCCCAAGAAGAAATACCTGTTTTATCAGTGTTGCTGCCAGGCTAAACTATAGGGCTACAAGACGTGGATCATCAAGCATTTCCTCCTACACTCCCTGGAGTTCTCCTATATTTTCACACATGAGTTGGCAACCCATCCAATATCCTGCATGGGGCAGAATTGTGAAGTATCTGCACTGCACAGGTCATCTAATGTCATACTGTAGCTTTCCTGATGTCTAATTTCTCTCCATTCTTTCTTCCATCTGGGTGTTTTATTCAGGGGTTCAGTCTTTCCAGACCATGACTGGTCCAGTCGGGTGTGTGATGCCCATACTTAAAGAACCTTAAGGTGGAGGAAGGATCACTGGGAATGCCAAGGCAATTAATACTGTGACCTGCTCTAGGTCACAGGGAGACATACATGGGCAGAATTTCATCAATTCAAAGGAAAATGTGCAAGAACTATAAGAGAAAACTATGAAGGGACTTTAATCAATACAGTTATATGTCTTTCACTTACTGCCATAACTGTAATTTGCCACTATTTTGCTATACTTTATGTAACTTCTACCAATTTTTCGTTTAATTCAATTTGGTTTCAAAATGATGCAAAGGAAAATCTCCCATAACACAATAGATCCTTTATAACTGTGTACCATTTGTGAAATGAATATACATGTACCATCTGCAGAGCTTGGATCACTGGCCTCTATTCAAGAACAGACACAAAAATGGGTCGCATTGTGTTACATTGTCCTGGAAACTCTGGCTCTGAGAAGGGAGTGTGCTAACTTCTGCAGTACCTACTGTGAAAATAAGAAGAAGAAGAAAAAAAAACTTCAGCCTAAATATTCAAGTATTTACATATGAGTCATTATCCAATCACTGCCACACACCAATGCACTAGATGATGAGGGGTTTAGTGTGATGCACTGTGAGACACTGAGCTGGAAAGTGGCTGCGATGAGTGAGTGGGTGTGTGTCTGCGTGCGATGATACCAGCAGCAGTGACTGAGCTGTTCAATACGACTGGGAGACCAGCTGGAGTTGCAGTTAAGATTGGGTGTTTGATTTTTGCTTCCCTTTTCTCCTCCAGGTGTTTTAATAGCATCCATGTGCACTCTCTGACTCCCTTTTTGACAGCCATATTGCTCCACAGTCTGGTTTGCATCTGCTATCTCCAAATAAATAATGAGAAAACAGTTCGAAACCAAGCAACCAAATCTTATAAATTGCACTTAACCACAATTTGTTCTTGTGACTTGGACACACACTGAGTAACTTGCTGGATACATAAAATTATATGACCAGAGCACAGATTTCCAAATTGTTTAAATAAAGTGTTTTGACAAGAAGTCCTTCATCTTTTGTCTTTACATGAGTCTTTTCAGTGTGTTACAGAAGAATTTGAATGTTGGCAAATTCTTCTGTGAAAAATTGAATAATGTTTGAAGGCCTTGAGCATAAGGTATGGCTTTATGGAAAAACCCCACTGCAGACCCCCAAACCCAAGGCAGTTTAGCAATTTACCCATTACCCATGTGTGCCATTGAGCAACACTGTATGACTTGGATGCAATGTGTATGTTTGGCTTCACAGCACAAACTGAGAAGGGAACTCACAGCCAATTCAGCCAGCATTGTGGCTACCAATGAACCAACCATTTAAAGCAATGTGTGTCCTGGGCAATATAATGCATCTATACTTAATAGCATGATTAACTCTCATGCTACCAACATATTTAACATCCAAGGACTACCCACTGGGGTCCCTTGGGACCCCAAGAATAAACTACTGTAAGAAACAACCATCATAGCAAAATGTTAACTTATTTCATCTCAATAGTTATGTAATCAGTGTCATCTGAAAACATAAACAACACAGATTATTAATATATTAGGAAAGTTACAGTTAATTTGCATATTGTATAAAATGAAAATATATACAGATGAAATGACATTTTGAGAGTATCTAACTTCCGTATCGTGAAACATTTCCGAGTGAAACAGGATAGATAGGCGGGACATAACATTAGGAGGAATATGATTTGAATGTTGAAAAGTGGGCGCGTCATAATGAATCTCAGCTCTGTGCTGCTAAACGTTGAAGGGATTGAAGGGTGGATGTGGATGATATTGGTTGAAATTGACTGGTTCAAGCCTACATAAGCACATGTCATATTTTGTTTTACAGGCAGAAAACATGATTGGATTTTGATATAAGAATACAAAGAAATTGTTTTTTTTGTATTTTTTGGCAGATTTTGTTAGTTGCACAATATGACTGGGGATGTGATCTAAAAAGGTTAAAAAGACATTTTCCATTTTTTTTCATTTCATCTCGAGTTAAACACAAATTGCAGTTTTTATCCCAAGTACAGTCTTTCCATAAAGCCTTCAAAATGACAGAGTGCCTGTACCCTCCTTGATGAGGGATGTGCAGACAGCCCAGTATTTGTATCTGTATTAGTTGAGGCAGCAATATGATTTGTATTTGTATTCAGATAAAAGTGGAAATAGGCATAAAAATCCTGTATTTGTTTTTATTACAATTTTAATTTTAACACAGTGGAGCAGAGGAGAGAGGCTGAGATAGAGATGTAACCGACGCTTGGATATGATTTTTTCTTTCTGAAAACAAATAATTTTTAAAATATTTGTACGAAATAAATATTCAAAAAAATCCACTACTTGTGCATTTCCAAATACTGGATTCAGATTCAGCTCCACCCCTACCACTGATAGTGTGTGATACTTTAAATTAGGGCCCATGGCAAACATGAACTCAATAAATAGTCCCATCTATTAAAACTGCATAGGTGGAATTAGGTGCTTTTGATGGGGTCCCCTAGGACCCCATTATATTGGTATTTTTAAAAAGCACTAATTAAAACAGAAACAGAAAACAATGATATGAAGTCATTAGGAACAAATTGATTGACAGAGTCATTAAAATGAAAAAATGGAATGATAAATAGAGCGCCTGTGAGATACAACAAAAAATATATCTCTGGGGTCTGTGGGTACCCCAGTTGGTAGGATTAGGGTTAATAATGTTTTACTCTTTTCATGCTGTATAACTTGACAATGTAAATTACACAAATACTATATGTATCACAGGTAAAAGAATATGTAATGCTGTTTTCTCTCTGAATATAATGTATGGTATTGCTACGCTATGCACTGTAGTTAGCAGAAATAAATTGTGGCAACCACACAAAGGAATCACGGCTTAAGTCTGAAGGAAATAAATATTAATGTAGGGCTGTCTCAAACCTTAGCATGCAGCATATGTATAATTTAGTGTATGGTTAAGTTATAGTTGATAGTGGAAAAGAGGCTCTGGGTTCCCTATATACTACAACAACACAGAGCGGCTGCAAAGAGTCAAATTAATTGTTAGTGTCTTAATATAACAGGAATGTTTTGTTGTTATAAATCAACCAAGTATAATGAGAAGTATGTAAATCATCATAACAATGCACAAGGTTGTCTGTTATAATGAAATAACAGAACGATGGTGTCTTTGCAGAAGAAAGAAATCTTCCTTCGACAGAGCTGCAGAGACATACTCCTATAGCATCTGCATATTAATGACAGTCTCAGGAGCCAAATTTAATTGTGTGTTTCAGCCTCAAAAGGGAGAGTTGATCAGTTCAGTCAAATGCCCGCACTAATTTCAGCTATATCACAGCGGCAACACTGCCCTTAAATTTTCTCATTAACTTTTTCTGTCTTGTTAACTAACTTTCTTTCTTGTTAAAGGAAACTTCGGGATTTTTCAACCTGGACCCTGTTTTCCCATCATTTTGTGTCTAAGTGACTAACAGGGACACCAATTTTTCAAATTGGTCCAGTATTGAGCAAGAGCACTTTGGCCGGCAGCTGTGAAATAGGCTGCAATGTAATCCTTTGATGCAATACTGCCCCGTCAATGTACCTCCACTAAAAGTGCTTGTGTTTGCCACTGACAGGTTCAGATTGTTATAATAAGTGTCTGACAACATTATGGAAAGGACAGTACAGAGGCATAAAACTTTTTTCTTTACCTTTCACTTGATCCGGTCTGTTTGTTATTGTATCAAACCAAGTCTCGCTCAAGGAGAAGTCTCACTCTGAAATCTCTTTAGCTAAATATTCAGCCATGACTTTTTAGATAAAACTAAACTATGCTTTTTGTACTCCGACACAACAAACTCCTCTGGCGCTCCTCTCTCCCTACAACTCTCACTCACATTTCCTCCATACTCTTCATGTAACAACTCAATTCTCGTGATATTTCAGAGTGAGACTTCTCCTTAACTGAGACTTGATTAGACAAAAACAGACTGGATCAAGTGAAAGATATAGTAAAAAGTTTTATTTCTCTTTAGGGTCCTTTCCATAATGTTGTCAGACACATATTGTCTTGTTACACATTTTTCTTCTTATAACAAGGGATTTTGTTAAAATTATATTTTTCACATTAAACATAAGAGAATTTCATCCATATATCAAAAATCTTTGTAAAATAAAACACTTTTAACAGCGACAATGTTTTATGGCAGTTATGTATAAATGATCATCTAGCAGGAACATACAGTAGATAAAATTAAATTTAGTTGTAAAACAAAAAAGAAATTGCGGGCAATCTTTTAACATTTAATAACTGAGAAACAAACCAGAAATTGTATTGGTATCAATCTTCTTGTGTAGAGCCACAACTCCCAGCACATCTAATTGTGGAGGTAAAGAATAGCATACATGCACTGCAGACTTTGGTGCAGCCTGGACTGTAGGTTTGAGCTGATGTGCATGTGAGAATGCCAGCAGGGTTACACAGCCTGGGATGTACTGTATATCAACCAGTGAGATAAAAACTAAAAAAAAAAAAAAGTAATAGTAATAGGAACTACAGCTAGCACAGGAAGCCTAGAAGGAGGGAGAAAATCACCTAAAACTGAAATAAAAATAGAAATTGCCAAAAAAAAAAAAAAAAAAAAAAAAGATAAGTTAGACTGAATTTATCACACTGTGTATGCATCCATGTGTCTATATTTGTGTATGTGCGTGTCTGCGTAACCATTTTCGAAGAGGTGTCCTCTACAGGTCAGAAAATTCTTTGATACAGAGAGAGTTAGTCGCTCAGACAGAGTACAGGTGACAGATATGCATTATGCATGGAGAGGAAGGGAAGGCCGGATATAAAAAGAACACTTTGATATTCACAATTACGCATACAGTTGAGCAGAGGCATACTGTACTATTGCCTGTGCAACCATATTAAATCAACACGGACAAGTACAGTGTGCAGTCAATACCGTTTCAAACACATTAACATAAGAGAATACATCGATATATACAGTATACAGCACATGTATCTAGAACACACACATACTTGTGAGCTTTTGTGCATGTATTAACAGCCCACAACCTACCCCACCACGTTCCTACTCCCTCAGGCTCAGAAGACAGCCTGAGACTGCACTTTAGTGCCCGACGGCAGAGAACAGCTTTAAAAGGAAAGTCTCAGGTCTCTCCATCAGTTGTTCTGTTCTAGGCCAGGCAACAAGAGCTACAATAAAATCGCTTCAGTGACCAAAAATTACACACCTGATGTCAGCAAGCAGCATGATATATCCAACAGTCAGCTGCCTACATCTCCCAGAGTCCCACAGAGAACTCCTTGCAGCTTCACATTTGTCCTCTTTTGTGTTTCTGATTGATACTGCAGGTAGAGAGTGTTAACTATCTTCAGTTGGGACAGGTGTTGATGATGTCTCTAATTAGCTGCAGGAGATTAACAATGCAGATAAATTGGCTCTGTGTACTCCTCTGTGTCACGTTCATTTTATGGAAATAAGGGTGATTTGGTCAATCATTCTCCCACGTGTCCTGGATGTTTTAAATAGGTCCCACTATTAACTCTGTTAGTACTGAAAACTTTAAAGCCAGATAGATGATCAGGAACTAGGATAAACAGAACTTTTACTTTTATTATGAGGTATCAGTGTTTCCTTAGTAAGATCACTTCTCAGCCACCCAATTCCACAATTTCAATATAAAAGACTAATGACGAAAGTTGCATCAATAAGACACCATCAAGAAACTAAACCCAAACCTCTTTGGATAAGTGTAGATGTGAACTGATGATGACAGTGAGCTCTTAGCTAAAAAGTCATACACCATCTCTAATAGAGGATGAGAGGGGTTGAGTTAGTGTGTGAAGCCTGGCAGGGTGGAAATAGCTGACATGTGAAACCTATGAAGAAAGAGGCTTAGCTGAGACTCAGAAGAAGAACAGAGTACCAAAGAGAAAACCAGAGGGGGATGGGGGAGTAAGGAACACATGCGCACATACACACATACAAAACACAAGTGCTACTCCAGGCTGCCTTCGTGAGGTTTTACCTATAGAAGTTAGCAACTGCGCAGAGTGCCTCATAATTAGTCTTTCAACAGGCTGGACTTTGTTAATCTTAATCTGTCTCTTATCTCTGGTTCCAGACGAGGGGAATTAGTGGCCTTCACCCCACCACTTGGCTTCTCTTCGTGCCTCGGCCATTTCTCCTCATTACAGCATTACAGGACCATGTGGCCCGGCGCGATACCGCAGCAGGCCACTGCTAGCTCGTTAGCCCCATTCTCATTTTTCCTGATGAATGATATGTGACCTCTGTGGCATCGGCGACTCAGTGACATTGATTTTGCAACTCGAAAGGTTCTTTAATCATGTTAGAATTGTAACAGAGTGCTCATTGTACTCCTCAAGTGCACATGAGCTTGAATGTATTCTGGCATTAACATGGGGAAATAAATGCTGCATGCAAGGACTTTCTTACATACTAACAGTGAAACACACAAAGGGGGTGTTCACTTTCTTATTCTTTATCACACTCCTCAACACCAAGGTGCGCAATTGAAATTCCTCAGCCTTGTTTTCCCATAATCATCCCCTGGGTTTACCTTGGCACGGTTTAAAGAAATATGATCATTTCTAACTTATCATTTGCATCTGGCACCTTCCCCAACCATCCAGATAAAGCAAATTAATACATTGTATACTTCTACGGCCATAGGCTACACAGCCTGTTATATTTATCTTCCACTGAGAACCGTTTCCTGCCTGCCATGACTCACATGTTGACACTAGCCTATAGCATTTTGGTCAAATCAGATAGTTACATAGCAGCTCATAGTCATTCCATTCACAACACAGTAATCCCAGAACAGGGTATGCCAAAAACAAGAGATAAATAAGTAATGAAGAAGTGAGTGGAGAGGAAAAACAACAGCAAGAATGGAAGACAATATGAGAACAGTGAGTGAAAAAAGATGAAAGCGCTTGTGCATCTTATCTATGAAAGGTTTTATCCCCCTGTCTCTTTTCAATTAAAGATATAGCCCTGGTCTTGTCTCAGGAGGATGACACTTTCAGCATGGCCCTGCACCATCTGATTGCTATTTCACTAATGTTATTTTTATGCAAATGCATCTTTCCCTCATCCTCTTTTTTGTGTCCTAATGAAACGTCTGCTATGCTCGCAGCATTGCCCTCTCTGGCTACATGTGGGACAATCATCAGATACACGTCTCAACACTTCTGAGCATTGTCTTCCCATCCATGATACTGTAGGGGAGACGAGCTGGATGCGTTCAGGGTAAAGCGGTTGTGATGATACATGGAAAAGAGGTGATGCAGTTTTCCCATCTGAAGGCTCATAAATATTTAACATGTAAACATCATAACAAGGGAATTATAGAAAAATCCTACAAGTAGCAATATCTTGCCATCATAAAATGCCCTGGCTGTACTGATTCACTGACTCAGTTGAAAGGTTTACTGCATTTTAAGTTAATGAAGCCAAATGACTTGATCATGAAGGCGTACTTATTTTTTATATATAAAAACCAGAGAACAAACCATATCTGTACTATAACTGTTTATTAAACTGATGCATTGACACAAAAGACATGCAAAGCTAAAAGACAAGATAATTTTTATAAATATGAATTTACTTACGGTGAATCAGTATAATTCATTAGTTATATGATTGACAGTGAGTCCACAGAAAATAATATCAGTATTAACAAGTATCATCTTGTCTCTATACTCTCTCTCTCACACAGTTCTATACAGTCTTGTAAATTACCCAATTTGGCATTTTTAAGCAACAAAAGAGACTCACCCCTCTTAGTGTCAGTGTTAAAAAACAGGAGAGAATGAAAAACAGCAATGAACCACTTTACATCTGATACATCGGCCAAAGAGTCCATTTTGTGCTGGCACAGTTATTGCAAATGACATAATAGAGGTTGGAACTGAAAGGGACTTTTAAAATCCTTTATTACAAAATTGTATAGCTACATTAGGCAACACATGTATTGCCTAATGAAAATATTACATTATTTTGAACATCTTCCTTTCACACAGAGATGACACCTCAAGACAGGAATCACCACATTCACATCCTTCCTGGAAAAGAGAAGGAACACTTGTGGAAACAGCACATATTTCAATTAACACGCTGCTGTTTATATTTTTGATGAGCAACTGTGATACAAAGCCAATGAAGGTTGTAAGTTTAAAATTCAGACTTGTTAGCTGAAACAGGAAAGTTTTGCCAGACACAGTGTGATCGTGTGAAGTCGCATGAGGTGCGAAAGTGAAAGAATTTTGAAGTTTGAGATCATATCAAAAAAAGGAGATAATGAGGGATAACAGAGAGCTGACAATGAGGTCATTGTCACATATGGAAAGAATATTTATTGGATGACAAATAAGTATCCTGTTTTCAAACTTGTTTTTCATCTCCACAGTGATTTATACTAACATGACATGTTAACATTGCACCCAACATTGTTGTCTTTTATAGGACAGAGGGGCTGCAAAGATAGCATGGAGCACTGTAAGCATCCTAAAGGTTATTTTACTGTCCTCGTTGTAAAAAAAAAAAAAAAAAAAGGGAAAAAAAGGAGAGAATCCAAATGGCTCAGTAATTAAAATGTCATTAATTTGTGGTGTCTTATCAGACCTCACAGACAGCTCTTAATGAAGGCCTGCGAGGAAGATAGAGCTCGTGAGTTCCCGGACAGCACCACATGCTGCTACCACTCTCACATCAGCTATCTCAATAATGGGATATATGGGGCTGCAACAGACTGCATGGCATTTTGACAATTAGTCAATTACATTTCATCTGTGTAATACTGGGATTGGTTTGCAGCAATGGTCGCCTTGTGCAAATATCTCATTAAAAAAGTAAATTAGGTTTCATGATCACTAGCTTTGATGTTTCATAAGCTTTTCCCTTCACATCACAGACTCATGTTCACACATGAACACAGGTGTGAGGACAGTCATGTACGTATGCACATGCACATACATCTCCTATCAGATGCATATTAAGTGGGCTGGTACAGCATGCTAATACTATTCAATCAGACATTGTCATTTGGACAACATAAATATGACCGCAGCAGATTTGTTCAAACTGTTATTTTCTCTGAATAATTTTATACATGGTCATTTATAATGAAAATCCACTTCTACAGTATTTCTATTTTCTCAGGTTTCCATTCCACAAACTGGAAAAATCATTATGTGACTGAATAAAATGCAACACAGAGGAAAAAAGTGAGGAAAGAGCTATTCTACAGTATCCAAGCTGAACAGTGAATTCTCTAAAGTACCACTGCAACCGCTGTGTTGTTTCATGCTGCTATTATCCATTTAAACCCCAGATGATGACATGTTCTCATTTTCTACTTTCTGCCCTCAGTGACATGAAGATACCTGTGCACCTTTGTTGGCATGTAGCCTATAATATTGCTAATGCAGAGGACAAACAAAACAATAGTGTACTTTACAAAAACACTAACAGTCACTTAGCTGCCTGCATGTGTTTCTGTCAACCTGGAAAGAGAGAGAGATGAATACAAGCAGAGAAGACGATAGACACACATGCAATAAAGACATTTTTACATGAATAAATAAACTAACATGAATGTCTTGGATTCATTTCAAGACTAGAAAACTAAAATCAACATGCATGCAAGACACTGCAGTCAAGTTTCAGAATTTAAATATTTCATTTAGAAAATTTCGTACGTCACATTGAGTTGGTGAAATTAATTTCTTGCTTGGAAGTGTAAGCACATCTAGATATATGTAGACAATTTATTGTTCTCCCAAATGAAATATACCAGCCCCGCATCTTTAAGAATTATGTTCATATAGGACAACTCAGCAGGTCACGATTTCATTTCAGGCCAAATGGAATTACATTTTACATTTTGCCTTTTGTCATTTTGCAGACACTTTTATGTGTTAGAGGACAGTGACTCAGAAAGACCCATGGTACAAATTCTCAAGTGGCTGACCAGGTACAAGTGCAGTGAGAAAGAGCGCCAGACAGAATTATTATTATTATTATTATTTTTAATACATATATGGTGAGAAACAACTGTAAGTAGACAAATGCATAAGAAATACCATAAGCAACAAGAAAGAAGGACAACAATCAACACTAACACCAACACCAAGGGAGTTAGCAGACCATATGGAGTTGTGTAGCTCATTCCACCATAGTGGAACCACAAATGAAAAGAGTCTGGATTGTGATTTCATACTAGGCAGTGATAGTATTACCAGACGTTGTTCATTTGCAGACTCGAGTGGACAGGGAGGGGATATACGGCCTGGTGAGTGACTCAGTGTGGGAGGATGCCATTCCACTGGTCGCTTTAAAGGCAAGCATCAAAGCTTTGAACTTGATGAGAGCCACCACCTGGAACCAGTGGAGATGAACAGAGGTGAGACATGAACTTGTTTAGGTTGGTTGAACACCAGACATACCACTGCATTGTGAATGCTCTGCAGAAGTTTAATAGTGCATGCTGGTAGTCCAGCCAGGAGCCAGTTGCAGTAGTCCAGTTGTGAGATGACCAGCGCTCGGACTAGGAGTTGCGCTGCATGCTCAAACAAGTATGGCTGAATCCTCCTGATGTGATACAAAGTGAAGCTGCATGACCTTTATAGCAGAGCAAAAAGTTGGATTGTGGACGTCGGGATAGCACATTCAACTTTCATGCAGGAGACTTGAGTTTGTGTCCCATCACAATCCAACAGTTTATGTTTGCTTGTTTAACTGTAACCAGAATCACTCCCCAACCAAGTACCTAAGAGTTTTAGTTGTGTAAGCATAGTTTTTTCACCATAAACACAATAACTTTTACCATACTACAGTTACTGTGCCAAAATTTTGCAGAAAGAATTTTGAAAAAAATGGTATTTGATGTTTAAAAAAGTTTAACATCAAAGTTGTTTGCAGATTATTTGAATGTAAAATGTTCTTCATTGATGGCCTAACTGCCCAAAGATACATATCTTGGTTACTGCTAAGCAGAACTGGCTGAATATGCCATGTTACACATGGGGCTTATGATGTAGATCAGACAGGCTGATAAATGACTGGATGAAGCCAAGGCAATTCACTGGCAGCATCATTCCTGGTGATGTTTGAACCCAAAGACAGCCAAAAGAGGTCATGGTAGGTGGCCTGACCTGGGCAGATGAGAACACAAGCGAGGACAGCTGCCGGGTACAAATGCCGCCATTTGGAGAGCAATAGTGGATTTTAACCGTCCGTGTCATTAGGCTGGGTTGTGGCAGGAGCTCTCAGACTGGAGTCACTGTTCAGGCAGCTCCCATGCACTGTTTTCAAGCTTGAAGACAATGCAGACTGGCTTGTTCCACCCCAACAGACTGCTTTATTAAAACACTATCTATTCTAGTTTCTATGTGGAGGAAGAAGACAAATGTTGTGCTGGTCCTGTCAGTGTTGTTTTTTTTCCTTTTTCTTGTGCTTTTTCTTGTACTTTATTTTAAACACACAAGCACAATCACATGCACAAACATGGACAGACGTGGTCTCCATTAGGAACCCACATGCAAACAGATGCCACCATGCTTATATTACACACAAGGGTGGGTTATTATAGCCAGCAGCCCAGTTATTGATGTGCTCATCTGCATGTTTATGACACACTGTGATATAACTGGTTTAACAAAACCCCCTTGATTCCAAAATGATTACATAATAGGCTTGTATTGCATCACAACTTATCACTGATAATAATAATTATAATACATTAATTATACAGCACCTTTCAAGAGCAAACGTCTCAAAGTACTTCACAATAAAAACAAACAAAAGCAATTAAAAAAACAAATAAGAGGCATAGCAACAAACATTAAATGCAGATATCCAGCTAAAAAGACAAGGCAAAAACATAACTGAACAAAACTAATTAAAGAAAAGCAAGTCTAAACCAATGGATCTTGAGCTGCTTTTTAAAGTTGTCCACAGTGTCCACAGATCTTAAGTCCAATGAGAGAGAGTTCCAAAGTTTAGGAGCTACATCCTCAAAAGCACAGTCTCCTTTTGTCTTGAGCCTGGAGTGAGGGAAAACCAACAAACCCTGATCCGAGGACCTCAGATTCCTACTGGTATTATATGGCTGCAGTAACTCTTTATTGTGGGCAGGTGCCTGACCATGCAAGGCTCTGAATGTGATTACAAGGATCTTGAACTGGATTCTGAATTTGATGGGAAGCCAGTGTAAAGACATCAGGACTGGTGTTTTATGAATAATGATGATTTTTGGGGACTTGGTCAGGAGCTTGGCAGCAGCATTTTGGACCACTTGAAAGCGGATCAGGGATGTCTTACTTAGACTAGTGGAAAGGGAATTGCAATAATCAAGATAGGAGGAAATGAACACATGTATAATCATCTCCATCTCAGCTATAGACACAATGGACCTGAGTTTAGCAAGGTTTCTCAACTGGTAGAAAGAGGAGCAAACCAAACAATTTACATGTTGGTCAAGACTCAAAGCCTGGCTCATAAAAATGCCCAGATTACAGAGGGGTAGATTTAACAGAAGAAGAAAAAGAGCCAGAACTTTCCGTCACCTTTTGGACAATGTCATCAGGGGCAGAAATGAGAATTTCTGTTTTATCACTATTTAGAAGTAGAAAATTATCTGACATACAATCTTTTATAGAGTTGAGGCAGTTCAGCGGACAGTTTTGAAACATAATAATACAATGCAAACAACAACGAGCCTAGGACAGAACCTTGGGGAACACTACAAAACAAAGATTCAATTGATGACGCATAACTTTGAACTGCAACTGAGAAGGTCCTATCTGACAGGTACAAGGAGAACCAATCCAAAGCTGATCCAGAGATACCCACCCACTACCTGAGCCTGTCAATCAATATACAGTGGTCCACGGTATCAAAAGCAGCACTAAGATCCGACAGTACCGATACAGAACATTGTCCTGCATCAGCCTGTATTAACAGATTATTTGAGACTCTGAGGAGAGCTGTTTCTGTTGAATGCAACCGACAGAAACCAGACTGAAACTTGTCAAAAATGTTGTGCTTATCTAAGACAGCTGTAAGCTGCTTACCAACCACTTTTTCTAAGACCTTAGTTATGAAAGGTAACTTAGAAATAGGCCTGTAGTCCTGGGCCAAAGAAGTGTCCAGATTTGGTTTTTTTGTATTTTTTGAGAAGAAGTGGTTCAACAGCAGCTTGTTTGAAATAAGCTGGGACATGACCAGATGTCAAGAGTTATTGATTATAGAGAGCACACATGGACCAATTGAATCAATAATGTTTTTAACAAAGAAGTGGGTACAATGTCAAGGGGACTAGATTAGGTTTTTTGTAGTCTTAACCAGATTTGTGAGCTATTGTAGTGAGATTGGAGAAAAACTCCAGGATTGTTAGCGGGGAAGGGCAAGGTGTTCGGGGGATAAAAAGAGGGAATGATGTTTGCTCGTATGTCATTTATCTTATCAACAGAGAAGGAGAGAAAGTTGTTGCACTGATTGACTGGAGAAATTGGAACAGCAGGTGATGTTGGAGAGACAATGTTACTGATGGTGTCAAACAGGATTTTGGGAATATGTCAACTATTTGATATAATGTTAGAAACATATATAGCTCTGTCCTTAACCATGTTATTAAAATCCATTAAAAGTTCTTTTAAATACTGATAGTGAACTTGTAGACGGGTGGATTACTGGATACTGTCGTTCATCCAAGGGAAGGTATTAATCAGTGGAGCCAATCTAGTCTAAAAGACAGTGCTCATTAAAAGATTGTACTTGAGAATCGACATCACTATTGGACATAATAACAGGGCTGTTATAAAAGGCAGCAGAAAACTTTGCCGCAGAAAGATGGTTCAGGTGTGAAAGTTAATTTCAAAATTTTATTTAAATAAAACCCCAAACAGAATCAACATTTAAACCAAGGGTAAAAACAAGGCCAAGAGTCTGCCCTCTGAGGTGTGTAGGGCCTGTTACATGTTGAATGAGATTAAAAGACTCTATTAATATATATATTAATAAAACTAGAAGCAAATTTATCAGAAGCATCATCAATATGAATGTTAAAATCACCAAGAAGCACAAATCTATATAGCATAAGAACAGTCAATAAAGAAATCACAAAATTCATTTAAGAAGGAGCTATTTGGGCTGGGTGGACGGTAAATTAAAATACCATAAAAGAGATTAGTACATCCAATTTTAATCATTTGTAATACAAAAAAAGAGAAAGACCCAGTGTTCACCAACCGACAAGAAAAACGGCTTCTGAACGTGGCAGCGAGTCCTCCACCACGGTCTGAAATTCGAGGCAAGCTAATAAAAGTGTAATCCTTCGGGCACAGCTCAATGAGGGGGATATGTTCCATATTCCTCTATCAGGTTTCAGTCACAAACAAATGACTGATGATTTAAAAAGTCTACCCTGATTGATGAGACATACCGGAATATCGCTGTTAACAGACAGACAGAGTACTCACTGTGAGATGTGAGAGACTGAGTCTCTCACATCTCACAGTTTGTATGATGTACATTATTATCACATCTTCTGGGCTGCTTGACTGCTACTTCCTCTTATTCTGGTATCACACCTGTTGGAATGCAATATTTTCTTTTTCCCAAATAACCCTTCAAATCAGAGTGCTGCTCCGCTCACTCCATCAGAGCACTGCACAGGCTGTGTGAATGTTCATTTCGTAGTTGATTTAACTGTCATATCACATCTGCATCAGCAGCAGTGGTACTGAATCCTGTGTTGAAACCCCTCATTAGTGTTTCGTTGCACTCTGATTGCTGATTGACCAGATTGAGATTGCTGGCATCAAAGCTATTTCCTCTTCCCAGTCACATCCTGCCCTATATTCCCTTCCTTATCCTCTCCTGTCTCTCAAGCTTTAAGGGTTCTTTAGCTTTGGCTCAGGTCAGACCAGGTTGCTCTTTATTCAGGTCTGCTTTCTCTGTCCCCAAAATTGTATCTTTTATTGTGAAGTTTAAATAACAGATAGAGATAAATTTAAACCCTGAAACAGCCAAAAGGCCAAACTCTTCTTAAAATGTATTTATGATCGCAATGGGGTACTACAGCATGTAATATTTACACAGAGATTCAGCAAAAGTTAAACACAATACAGTGAAAAGAAGTATAGAAGATTAACCTTGTATTATACCTCCCACAACTCACAAAATATCAGCGATTATAACATATCGCTTTCTCTGAGGCTTGTGGCCTCTGACAATGTCTAAAATGAAAACAGACTTTTCTGATGTTATCAGAATCATATTTGCCACTCCTGTGAATATTACAACTTACCTGCTGTTTACAACCATTAACCAGCAATCAGCTTTACTTTCCCTCACAGGATGAGGATAATATTTCCTGCTTGCATATTGTAGCTCCATTTAGTTTCTCTGGACTCAATTTCAGTGCTGAATATAATTCATGCAATGAAACATGTATCACTGCAGAGATGAGATCACTGGTTATTCCTTTTCATTTCCTCTTCATGTCTTTTTCCTCCTTCCTGATGTGGATTTCAAGTCGCAATTTTTCACTCTTGATAAAACTACTGAGTCGCTTCCTGTGTTTTGGCATTAAGTTTTAATGACATGCAGCATTCATTGGCAGAGATGAGAGGGCGGTTGGTTTGAAAGGCTCTCTGAAGTGTAACGCTGCACCCAAATGGCTCATTGGGCTTTCATGCCAATTTGGTATGATCTCTGCCATCTCAAAATGTAAATAAAACAGCTTATGCAAATGGGAAGGATTTTATATTTCTGCAAGGATTTAAATGTTTGTTTACTCATATGACTCCCAGAGAGGATATGTGTTTTTATATGAAGCTGTTGGGAAAACATATGAATATGCAAATAGTGCTGGCTTATTTTTCCATATGATGACAGGTTTTGATTATCTTTTTGGACATAATATGTGTATAAGAAACATGAGGTAAAATGCTGTATAATTCAGCAAAAGAAACATATAAAATGCTTTTTTTGTCATTTAAAGATATAATGCAGTCACGATTGCAAATGAATCATTAAATGTAGGCCAGCACAACATCACAAGTGCAAGAAAATATTAATTAAACAGATCAGTTTGACTTCAAGGGCACTGTGTTCAAAAATTAACTTCAGAAGTTATCCAGAAGTTGTGAAGCCAATTATTACAGTTCAACTTAATTTTAGTTTAGTTTTCTCACAGAGAATCTCCCGTCTTTAGAGGTCAACATTTTAACGACATGTATATTAATAGAAAACTAAAACATATCCTGTCATCACTATGTTGTAAATTAATTAATTCAATTATTTTTTTATTTTAAATTCTCTTAATATCTAGCCAATCCAATTGCTTTAAAATATAACAGAAGACAAATACTGAAAACACATAAATGTCTTGCTGAATGAGGTCGTGTAAATTCACTGCAGGTGTACAACTCTTTGTTATCAGTAAAGCAGCCACTGCATCCATCACAGTGACCCGTGGATTCAATCTCTGTCTAGTTAAAATGTCCTTGAGGTTCTGATCATGAATGAGATAGTATGTTTACCCTCTAGATAACAACGTCACCCTTCAGATATCCTACCAAAGGGCATGCATTCAGTTCTGACGTTAGAGGACAGGCTCAACATGGCACATTTACAAGAAAGAGCTTCCTCAGTCAAATTTCAGTGCTCGCCTCCAGCAGTTTGTGCGACTGCCCAGCTATTCTAACGCTCAGTACACTGGCTCTAATCATTACACGCCCCAAATCGTCCCATTAAAACATTTTAATTACATCTGGCTACACTGGCAAAGTGGAGCAATATGTGGAATTAAACAATAATGTCAGTGGACACAAAAGCAAGTTTTGCTGGGTGGCAACAACTGATAGTCAACAGTAGTTTTTTTACAAATGGGGAAACAATAGTACAAAGCATTATCTCACTGGACATTTGCACTTATTTGTACAAAACAAATGACTATGATTCATATTTGTACAAAAATGGAATCCTGTGGACTCAACCAGGTCACTTTTCCACAATAAACCCATAAATTAACTTGACCATACCCTATTGTCACAAAAAACATGCCATACAATTCACCCTAAAATCAAAAGAAATATACCACTTGTATTAACGGGCCAGTTGAATAAAGTTTGTATAGAATCAGCTCCATCATAACTGTACATTGTATAATTGGTCTTATAATGATGGTATCTTACGGTTTCCGTACTTTTTAAAAAAATTATTACCTCATTACTGTGACTGATGTACTCAGACTTATGTACTGTGACTTTTAACCTAAATAATGTGTTTGGCATACTACACCTAATGTTGTTGATTTTGTTGTCTTACTAAGTCCTGAAAATGGTTTAAAAATAAACGAGATCAGTTCCAAATCTAAATGATACAAGGCCAAGGAATTGTTACAGTATGTATGCAGTGAAAATGCTTCAGGCTAAAGCACAGATACAAATATCCAGACCACACTATTACTACCATTAGGGATTTTGTTTGTATTATTTGATTCTAATTGGGTCCACAGAGGGTCTACAGAAGCATGCATATTTATACTACCAGTCAAAGAAGTAATTTAAACATGTTGGCTAGGTTTCACAAGCCCACAGGATCAGCAAAAGATAAGAGCTGTCATAATTTATTCCAAAACTAGTCACTAACACCATTCAAAAATCATTGATGGCAAAGCAATGGATCAGTGCGTGTGTGGCCTTGACAGTATTTTTCTCTTTAGAGTGACGAAAAGATGGAGAGGTGTGAGAAATGAATTAATTAGATTTTTCAGATATCACATCAAATCATTTCTCAATATCATGCCCTCAATGTTCCCTCTAATGAAATGTATTTTTATAAAAGCAGAACCAGTGGCCATGGAGAAAAAGAATAATACAGCGCAAAATCTCATACACTGTACCATTTCAATTAAATTAATTTGTTTTTTAATTGTTCTGGTGTATGTTTGCACAACTAAATCTTGTTGTTCTATACTTTTGTCCAGAGAAGCACCAATAAAGAGATTTGACTGTAAAAAGTGAAAGATATGTTGGCAAAGCAGTGTGAAATGCTAAACCTAAAGAAGTGCACTTTGCTAGAACCTCCAAGGACGATTTGCCCTGACTCTGAAGTTTTCCATATGTTCACAAAGCTTTCAGCCTACAGTACTGAGTAGTTTAGACCATATTTGTGCTCAGGTTTTGTGCAAGTGGTTAAAGAGATGACTCGCAGCCCCTGGACTCTCACATTCCTCTTGACATGGACTGCAGGTTCACCGGAGCCAAGCTCATGTATCTTTCATAGATTCTGCTGCAAAGTTCTTGTCACCTTCATCAGACAGTCACATCACTGAGGGACAAGGACCACATCTCCAGACATCTCTCATCTATCTCATTCTGTCATGAAAGAGAAACTGCTTCTCCCTCTTCCTTTTCTTCTTCTCTGTTTTTCTCCCCCGTCATGTCCCTCACAAACCTTTGATTGTCCCATTGGTTTCTGACCTTTAAAATCTCTTTTCCAATTTGTGGTAATTGTAATGCAATTAGCACCACAAAGGTTTGCCTAAATATAGAGTGTTAAACTCTACAAAGTAAAGTGAAGTGAACGTACTCAGAGGTATATGAAACTACCATAGTAGCAAAAGCTCAGGACATTGCAGTTTTTAAAGCCAATGCAATGCAATATTAAATTTTCCTTATCTTTGAAAGTCCTATTAAGAGAAAATGTAGGAGAATATGGAAGCTGCTGTTCAAGTTTAAACAGTTAAAAAGCAATTTCAGTCTCTTATTCAATTCTCTCATCTGCTTCCTTTCATTATATTCCTTTCCAATCACTGGGATCCTCTACTGTATTGTGTAATACATTTTCTCATTAACCTTCCACATTCTGTTGCCGCATAACAAGAGAGTCATAAGGCTCAGCATTTAAATACATACAGAAGAATCAAATATAACATTTAAATCATGGCAAAGCTAAGATTTATTAATAATAACTTCAACTGCCACTATATCCAAATCCAGAAACAGACACACCCTTCTTTGACTGCTGTGATGATGTAATTTCATCATGTGTCCATATCAATGTAAGTGGGTATTCATTCAAAATTTTAACTCCTGATATTAGCACTACTGCTGCTAATGCTAATACTTATAGCAGTATTACCACCACCACCACCACCACACCTACTACTAAAACTAATACGAAATAAAACAAGCTGATATGGCATTGGCTAACTTGTTAGCAAACAGTTGCTTATTTATGCATCCAGCTGACATGGAGGAACATTAGCATTCATTTGGAGTCGTGTTTCTGGCCACCTGATGAAGAGGGTCCAGTACCCACTCTTTTTTTAGCTCTGGTTTTGTCCCCATCAACACTTGAGGGAAATATCTGGCTTGGCTTAGTGGCTAAAAGCTCCACTATGTTCACCAGCTTGCCTGTTGCAACTGACAAAAATGTTGTTGAGAGCAGTGAGAGTTAACCAAGAGAGTAAATGCGTGGACCATGAAACCAAAACAATGAACTGAAAGACATTAAAACACTCTGAGGAGAATTACAGTCAGGTGAATTCTCCATAGGTTCATTACTTTGAATGACCCTTTTGATAATTCACTTGTTAACCATCCATTGTGATCTTCATTAGAACAGCTTTAACTTGAATCAGACAAGTCACTAATAATGTACTTGTTTGCTATGTACATGAAGTAATGTGAAAATATCAAGAATCTAGTTAAAAGCATGTGTTTTACTCAGACTGTGTTTTAATATAATTAGGTATGATTTGTTAAACTGTAGTTAAATAATGATAACCAATGCTAAACAGCTTGACTAATCAGTCCTTGCCCTTTCAGAATGCATTTCTTGGGAGCAGATACACATGCTGTCACACTGTGAAATAATGACTTATGTCCTTGTGATGTTTACTTTGACAGGACTAAGTTTTGTTCATGTTATCTGTTCTCATAGAAACTGGAGTTCTTCTGCCGCAGAATACATATGAAATAAGGCATTCAAGATGACCTCAATAATAAATGATGAGAGTTAGCTTTATGCTTTCTGAAGCTTTTTTAGTGGTAATTTCTGTCCCACTTGAATGTTCAACAGGTACAATAACTGAATCCAAAATAACATTTGCATCATTTTCATTAGAGAGGTGAACAGTGCACACAAGAATGGCCCAGTTCTGCCAAAAGCTCCCCAAAGACTAGACAAAGCAAGATAACAAGAGAGTTATGATGAGTGATGCTAAATATAGCTCAAACATTGGTTGGGGCTGTAATGTTCTAGATATAAAATGCTCACACTGAGGCATGATCGAATTTATAATCACTGTGTTTTTTCATATGGGGTGAAAACGTCAAAGCCATCTAAGATCTTTACTGAATGGACATTGTGGTTAGATTTGTCCCACAGAGAGGAAATCATTACTTTGCCATCTATAACAAGAGTGCTCATTTTGACTGGCAGAAAAGACACATCAAATCAAACAAATTAGATTGTCCTCTGTCTTCACGAAAGAGCACAGCAGTGGTTGTTTCTGCGAATAATAAATCATTAAAAAAGAGACAGAAACTGGAAAAAATGGATGGAAACGTGTGTAAAGCATCTGACTTCAGCACCAGTGTCAGTGTTGGTCTCTTTACCATGAAGACTGTTTTTAACCAAATTGATTCAGTTGGTTACATACCTCACGTCATAATTTATGAGGGTATCTCTCTTGAATTATCCCCCTTTATAAATGGTTTACAGGTAACTAATTGCTTTATTAATGGTTAACACATCACCTCTAATGCTCTATAAATCAGCAGTAAGATATTCACAAGAACAAGTTTTGAGTTGACAACTTAATTGTGAAAAATCCCTTGGCCTGGTTTACCATGACGCTTGCTTCATTTAATTAGTCAGGAAGCTCCCTATAGTGGACCATTTGACCACATACCCACTGGAAAAGGCCTGCAGAGCATGTGGACCAAAATCCAGAACTGATAATTAATAAGTTGCAGGATGATGTGACAACTCACCAGTTGCCTGAAAAACTGCCTCCCTTTCCATAAATGGATGTTGAATTTACAAAAATGTATCAAGCATCAGACATGAGCAATTAATTCAGCAAAAGAAGCTGTTGGTGAGACTTGCCTTATACATTAGCTCCACTGTATACCGTCCTGTCACTTTAATTTCATAATAGTGCATATCCCATTCCTCTAACCCTGGAGTCAGAGTGATACATGTACTTTAGTGCTGGAAATAATTTTATGTGTAACATTTGCTCTCTGTGTGAGGCGGGAATCTGCCAATTGTTTTTCTGCAGTTGAACTTTTTAAGACAGCTACCTTGACCATGTGAGCTGTACTGTATGTGAGACCGTATGGCACAAAATCCACCCCCCCTCCCCAGTACCGTATATTCATGTCAACAAACCACCAGACTAATCTATAATCAGCATAATGTTATCCATCATGCTTAAAGTATTGCAACATGTACTGTCACGGCTGACACAACAATTACAGGATTTTGTAATAACCCTTTCTTTTGCGGTTATGCATCATGCAGTACTAGTGTATGTGCAGTGAGTATTTACTTTGTAAATATACTGTATGACAAAAAGGAGGAAAGGGAAAAACTCCATCCAGCACATCAAACAAAAGATATATAACATAGGATATTTTTCATACTTGTAGACTAAAATGATTTAACACTTCATTTTATTGTACATTTATGTATTTACAATTATGAGCACAACAAAAGGATGAACAAAAATCAGTTGTTTCTCTTTACCAAAAAGACAAAACAAAATCACAGAATTCATAAAGACAGATAGTGGCAACTATGTCTTATCTAGTTGTTGAGATCATCTAATGTGTTTTTTATATTCATAAAACTAAACAGTGCTAAAATGTCACGCCTCATCACTAAATTTACAGTTAAGGTATGTGTTGCTTTCATGGTGTGCCAATTAACAAGGATTCATCTTCCCTCTGTTTAATTTAAAATGTGAATATTTTTCAAAAGAATTTCTACATTTGAGCTTTTTTTCTCTACTGTAGGAGGCAGCTCCTGCTACACTTCTCTTTTTTTGTCGGTCTCCTGTGCCAATCCTGTTACGGCCCTGTCAGTCAGTTACACATGGGAACAGCAGGAGAGCATTTAATGTGATCCAAGCCCTGTCATTTCTGCTCACTTGATAATGTAACGTTTTACAGCACAAGGGTGGACACGCTCCTGATGGGAACAAGACCTCTAATCTCTACACGTTTCCACAAATAGCTTTGCACATAGGCTACTATAGACTTACAGTCAGGGAGACTCCAGATTACATTCTTCTCTCTGTTAACATTTTATTCCTCTTACTTATTCGTTCACTCTGGCCTTTTAAAATAACCTTTCTGAACCATTATATGCTACTCTTAATATCTGTAGTCTGAGGAAATGTGAGGGCTCTTGGGTTATGCAGCATCACACTTGAAACTTTAAAAGATTCAGAGGGGAAAAAAAAAATTGAAATGGATTCTGGCAAGACCTTGTACATATTTTATGTTATTAAGTTTGATGATGCCACTGTTCACCATTTTAACACAGTTTCATTTTATGGAGTTTGGTGCAAGTCAAATTAGAACCACTACACTTTTAATAATGCTTATAATTTATTTCATTGATCTCCCTGGTCAGCAGAATCATGATTATGTATTCATCTGTGCTGAATTAGCACAAAAAACAGTTATTGAAACTGATAACCTCACTTAGGCTGAAAAGCATTTTCACACGCTTGCACATACTGTGTCTTAGTAACTTGTGAAGTTTTAAAGAAATAACTTACATTAATTAGTAAAAAAAAAAAAAATCATTTCTTAGAGGGCCTTTTGTAAATGACCGTGTCATAGCCTCATTTCACCTCAGGTTTACACAGTGCAGCGACGCTCTAATCTGGTGACTCATTGATTCAGTTTGGAAAGGTAAATTTAATCAGTGGATCACCAGAATAAATATGGCTTGCCTTTTGATTGTGGTAATAGAATTGGGCTCCTTGCATGAGAAAATACAGAAGAAGTGAAGTTGAACAGGGAATATAAAGGTCAAGGAAAATAGAAAAGTCTGAACACAAATGTCGAAGTAAAGATGGCAAACAATGTAATGCTGCTCTATTACACAGATCACTTCTCAAATGAAAACAGAAGCTTCTTGAATCCAGATAAATATGTAGATTAAATGTACTCATGAAATTTTGTTTTTATAATTGACAACATTGCAGTCGGTGGTAATGATGGCACCTTGCTTGTGAAATGCTGTCATAAAAAGTCCTAAACTTATTTCATCAGATAACATGAGTAGATCACGTTCATTCAAAAGTCCTTTGCTAGACAGGAAATCTATGCGGAAATGCTTTGTGTTCTGTATTGATTTGACGCTGGTAAAATACCACATAGGAGACATTCATTTAAAGTGGGAACAATCCTTCTCAAAGACCACCATAAAGTGGTCACGCTCTCTTTGAATGTAATCTTTACTGATCAAGCTTTAATGGAAAGGACAACCAGACTAAACTGATTGTTTTCTAATCAACTTTTAATTGCCAAGTAGTTTCACTCACCTGAGTTACGAGGCAATTACCTCTCCCTGCAGACACTTTGATAACAGAATCATTACTGGACATTTCAGGTGCCACTGCTGTGTCGGTCCTGCGACTCACACTTTGATCCCCTGCCACAACTGGGAAAACTCCCCTGAGAGACACAGAAACTGGCAATGGCAGGACAAAGAAAATCGATGAAAGCAACTTAATGTGGTAAAATCATGTTGACACTGAGCCAAGCTTGATGGAGTAGAAGGCCAAGCAGGACAAAGGCAGCAGACTACTTTACAAAGAGGGTTTGAATTGGAATTAAAATACAAAGCTACTGTATTTGTATGTAGAATAGTTATAGAATATATTATTTAAATTATGCTTATACTAAATTTGGTTATGTTTAGCTGAGTCAGCAATGACAAGCCCAGAACATGTAATGTTTATCTGTTGCAACATGTTAAATACTGTAGTGTTGTTTGGACATAGTGAACAATATAACTTGTGGTCACTGTCATCATCTGATGCTTCCTCAGATGGCATATAAACTCCAAGGGATCAAACTACCATAACCAGTATTCAATTTTCATGCATTTATTTATGATTTGATTGCTGTTGCATTACCACTCAATACTGACACTTAAAACAGTCCTGGTTACAACTGATAACAGTAGCTAGAGTAGGCTAACAGAACAGGAAGAGGACAGTGATCCAATATTTTTTATTTTGCCTTAATTCTGACTATTTTACACACAGAATTGCTTCCAATTTCACTTGTAATTTAAAGGAATAGTTTGACATTCTGGCAAAGTCTGTGCAGTAAATATGAAGCTACCGCCAGCTACAGGTTTGCTTATAGTGACCAGTTACTTCTTAGAGTTTCTACTGGTTGCCTGGCAACTGGTCCCAGCCAGTGCATAGTCCCCTGCAAAACCACAAATTTTCAATTTTACACTGTGGTTGCTGTATTTCATAAACAACTGAGATAAATGACGTGTTCACAGATTTTGTTACCTTTAGACAGAGCCAGGCTAGCTGTTTTACTCCTGTATAGGCTAGACATTGTATGCATTTTGCTGTCCATTGTTGTGTGTGTATGTATATATTTTTTAAAATTTTTATATATTTTTATACTTCTTTTTCCACCTACTTTCCTTCACATAATAGCTGTTTATGCCCACTTATCTCTCCTTGTACTTGTTTAGCTGAATGTATGTATGTGTCTCTTTCTGTACATTGAATATGAGTACATTGAGAGCTGCTGGAAATCGAGGTCAAATTCCTGGCAAATAAAGCTGATTCTGATTCTGGTTTCTATGCTGAGCTAAGCTAATCACCTGCTGGCTCCAGCTACATTTTGAGACAGATCTTAGTGGTATCAATCTTTTCATCTAACGCTCGGCAAGAAAGCGCATAAGCATATTTCCCAAAATGTTGATCTATTCCTTTAATGACTCATCTTTAGCTAATCTATAAAGATGATCAGCAAGTCAGAGAGGCCTGTTATTTTTTGAATGGTATAAGTATAGCAGGCAAAGAACTTGTCATAGCAACTATTGTAATTGCAACTTCATAACAAAAGTAGACAAATAAAGGTAAAAGAAAAACAGTGATGTTAAACAAGACAAGATAAAAACAAAGGTGAATATTGATAATTTCTTTCATTTGATGTTACCTTCTGCAACACATTCTATGAATGCCTGATACCTCAGCTTCAGGCTACAGTAGGTGGACTTCTCATCTCATCAAGATGAGATGAGTGAGGCTAGTAAAACAAACTTATCAAAAGGGATAGACAAAATATAATGAACTGTATAAAGATTAATCATTTGAAGGGATTAAGAGAATAAGTGATCAGACATTTAAAGAAAACACACCAACCACATCCTTTTCACAGATATGTTTTTATTTGTCAAACTGAAAGAGCTTTTGTTTGAAGCATCATCTTTTTTAACTGTACACAGTTTCTCGCTCTCCTCTGCCGGCTTGAACCTAACCAGCATTATAATAGGTACTTTTTCTAGATAGTGATTGACACTCAGACTGAGCAGGTAAAATGTGAACAGCTGACGCAGAAATACAAAGACAGGATGAGTTCCCACTTTGCTCCCCTTTTTAACCCGTGAGATGAAGTTTTACAATGCACAAGACAATCGACGGTGAGTACAAAGTAAAGGCTATTAGATCCTTATGATATGCAAGAACATAATGTGCCTGTGGACATCTCTGTTTTACTGTACAGTTCAAACTCACATCATGCAAACTTCTTCAAAGCTTTGTATCAGTGCTCACAGGCAGCTAACTACAAAGATCGCTCAGAGCAGATGCCGGCCAAGATGAAGGTATTTGGCAATAAACAATTGAAGTCAGAATGGAAAATGTCATCTGTGAGGAATAATTAGTTTATGCTTATCCTGTGTTTATGAACCTAAGGAATGACAGTCACTGATTCACACCAATAACAATTTTCACATATTGGTAATCTACAGCAAAGTCTTTCAGTGGAACTTACATTAAAGTACAGATTTGGAGTTTGGCAACATAACACAAGTAAACTTTCCAAGATCATCCTATGTTTAGACACATCAGGGCCATTATAGTATATTGAATTATATCATATTGTAGTTTGCCAAATCAGAATACATTTGGCTATTCAGTTCCAGTTATCCAGATAACAATCAAAGCTGTTTTGTTTTCAGACTTCATACAGTTACTTGTCAACTACAACAACATCCATGTTAAAGGTAGGACAGCTTAAAATGCCCTGGCATACAGCAATATAAAGTAAGCTCCAAAACATTTGGGTGGTGACAAATTTCTTGGTATTTTTTTTTTTTCTTTTCTGTGCTTTCTGTCATTTTGGGTGTAAAATTAAGTCCATAAAGTTTTGATTCCGAAGAACTTTTATTCATGAAATATAAAGTGAATAAAATAACAGTGGCACTCTTGTATTTTCTATCTATTCAGGGAACTAAAATTACTTGGAAAGGTTGAAGCATTAAATTACCTTTTTTTCCCTCTTTCAGGCTGTGCTGCAATCTCAGAAAAAATTTATTGTATTTCTACAATATGGAATGATTGGTTAGTTAAGTGACTGAAAGCTAACAAGTCTTGAGTCACACAGGGAGCAAAAAAGTAGACACGGCTCCCTTCAGCTCTCATTTTAGCATGAGAGCTTTGGGAAAATTAGTCAAGAGTGAAAACCACAAGAGTAATCCAAGCCTATTTTCAACCCATGTAGAACCGGCTGCAAGGTTTGATGCTGCTGCAATACCTAAGTTACTTGTTTACTTCCATTTATTCAACCAACCAAGCATTCATTTACTGCAGGATGCAGCCAACAGCAGAACCCATACAGTGAAAATTGCATAAACAAAGTGTTCTGACGTATACAGTATATTTATCCCTTGTAACATTAATGTGTCTAAATACTTTGAGCACCCTGAAACCACTTGAACATGCAGAGAGCTGCTGTCATGTCATGAGAAAACACCAACAAGTTACATTTTAAACGTTTCATTGCTATAATTTTTCATCCAGTATAATAATAAAGATCTCTCCCCCTGAAATAAAGACACTGTCCATGTTTAATTTGGAGCGCTGTACTATTACTGTGGTTCATCATCATCATTGCAGATTTGAGATAACATATATTAATATATAATTTATCTTGGACATTTACTCTCTTTTGAAAATAAAGAAATTAATTAGCGGTTATCATGTCATATCAAAGGGATTACAGAAAATAGAAAACTGCTTTTAATATTCAAATTATGCATGAATGTCAATGAATTAAATAATTGCTCTGACTCATTTGACATTTCTTTTAAATAATCATACACAGAAATCTTAAATAGGTGGCCAAAAATTATACATTTGTGGGTTGTTATCAATGAAATCTATCCTGAGCTTTTTAATTGATTCACCTTAGATCTCCAAGACAACACAAGGACATTAAACACAGATTTAATGAATCTGACAGCTGAGACAGATAAATCTAAATAAATACAAAAAAGGAACAAGCACAAACAATAATCCAAATATCTTAGAAAAAGTATACTGATAATCAAATAGACACAAAAATAAGAAAAAAAAAGGAAACTCCTTATGAGAGCATTAAGACATTTCAACTAGAGACAGCCTATATAAGCCTCAGTGTCTGAGCTACAGCATCACTTTTAACTGCAGCGTTTGTTTATTGTCTCACATATCAGTCATCTTCAGTAAGCTTTTGCAGTGTGTTGTAATGTTTCAGAACTATTTAAAAATGCACATAAAAATAGGTCCCTAAATCAAAGCCATTGCTCTCAGGGCAGCAGGTTTTAAATGATTTGTCATAATATACATTTATAATTCACGCACCATGCAATTTCTTAGTCTTTTACATATAATACAAGAGCATTAATAGTGTTTTGATTGATGTAGTAATGCCAGTGTCCATCAGGGTAAAAGCATGGCTTGAGGAAGTGTAGTTATCAAAGTAAAAATATATTTGATAATGTGATAACGTCTGATCTCTACATGGTATTTTAGACAGTTTAGTTATGGAATGAAGTTGGTTAATCATGTCCAATGAAGCACGGCAGACAGAATTCACATCTTTGTTAAAAAGTGACACTGTACAATAGCTTCCATGGCAACAAGTTAAAACCACAGTGACACCCCCCTTTCCAACCCCCTCCCACCCCCCCATTCCCCCCAACCCCATCTTTCCCATATATATTACAGAAGTTCATTCCAAACAGGATGGTAAATCTTGAGGAGAATAAAAAGACACGTATCACGCTTTAAAGAGGAAAAGAAAAGACAAAAGTGGAACAGGGGCAGGTTTAAATCATTGTACAAAAGAACAAACAGCAACCCACCAAAACCGAACACTTATTCTTGAAAAATCCATTGGAAATCAATTTCTTTTTACAGGTTGCACAGTTTATTTTTGAAATACTGGGTGAGATACTCCAGTATGCCAAGGAACGGGGGGGATGGCAGAAAGATGGAGGAAAGGGCTTCACTCTTCCTCTGTGCATCCAAGTATTTCTGCACGCAAAGTGATCCTGCCATACCATGACCAGGGAAGGATCCGGATGAGCCGAGCGTAGATGGGTGGATCTATCACGTTCTTTCTGTGTGTGTCGTTGTCAAAGTTCCCTTGGAAGACCTACAGAAACAGAACCAGAGAACATTATTATTCTTTATGATTAGGATTCTGCACAATAAAAACAGAAACTCTAGTCAAGATTTTGTCTGATTGATGGTGGTTTCTCTTCAGAAGCAAAGCACCAAATAAAAATTTTAAAAAAGTCTGTAAACTGAGTTTTATTGCTGCAGCACTATTAAATGGATTTTTTAGACTTAAATATGGAATCAAATAAAAGATCTCCAGACACCCCCACATGCTTTTGGAGTCAACGTTTTGCGGAAAAATATATTCAGTGAAAAATCACATGACCGAAGTCTCACGGCTCTCTCTATTAAAAACCTCACGGAGAACATTGTCTCACTTTTCCAGCCTGTTACATCGAAGGCCTCATGCCTGAGCAGGTACCGAATGAAGTGCAGCCAATCAGGATGTCAATTCAAACACTGCCAATACCATTCTCTCAACTCAAACCTATTCTTGTTACTTTCCTTTTATATTCCACACATGCAAGCACATCAACAGTTTCCCCCAGGGAAAATTGTGCATTGCTAGAGCAGCACAGCAGGAAATCCCACCTTCACAATTAGTGACATCTTCTGTTGCTTCTTACCGAGTGGCTTTATTAACTGGCAACTGCTTGTTGCTCTTGTTTTCCTTCAACTATGTTGAACATTTTTTGGTTTTTCACCTTGGCAATAAAGTGAAGGCTTTGGTGGCTGCCAGAAATGTTGCTATAAAATCTCTCTAGTATTGGCTCGTCATGTAGCCACTGGGATGTCCTACTGAAAACACAGTTTGTTTTACCTCAAGCTAAACATTATTCTTGTCAAGAGACACGTTTCATTGTGTTTGCACCCCTTTTGTACTAATTCAACTGAAGCTACAATATATTTAAAGTCTTTAAACAACAGTGCAAGGGTTAACTGACTACCACATAAAAACAAACAGAATTGTCATACTGGGATGTGAGCTCTACTGTTGATTATTACAAGCTTTGTGTTTGTGTGTGGTTAATAGACAGTAGAATGAAGTATATTAAGAAGAAATGTATCTACAGGGAATGCTCCATTGAAGGATATGATCATTTCAATTAAGCAGACATGATTGTGCCTGCGTAATTGGGATGTAATGGGATTCACTGTTGTGCGGAATGGAAAATCAGTGGGTCAAATCCAAACAGGTGCTGGAGACGGGGGCTGACCTTTTCTAGAGTAAACCTCCAACTGATTCTCTTTCAATTAATCATAGGCACTAGTTTGGATTTAGACAATCAAGACATGATCATAAAGGTTTCATTGTAACAAGTGCTGAAACAATGGCCATGCACCAAAACCACATAAAAGATCTTGTAGCAAAATAGTTGAGAATGTGCTTGATTGGACAAAACATTCACACAGTTATATACAGTATATATACGGTTTATATCCTATAATAGAAAGGGAGAAGAGCTTTTAAGATTTGAGTTTTAGTGCTTGATGAAGGGGAGAGAAATTTAGTCTTGCCATATTTTGAGCATACAGTGGGAGGTGTTTGATGCTTAGAAGAGATTTCAGGTTGAGTGCCTCTTCTAGGATATACTGCCAACTGGAAGAAATCATTCACATAAATAACCTAGTGGTAATTATAAACAGGATGATAGGGATTGACAATAGGAATTGGTCAGACAAATTGTGTTTAGTGTGTCAACACAATTGATTACACACAATACAAAAGATCACATAACATTTATAGGCACACTGATTTCTGAATGAAACATGTAATAAAATTGAATATATTTCAAACCTGTCCAGAGACAACAAGAATATCCCATAAATACCCTGTTTTTCAGACTGCTGAATCCTACTTTGAAATGGAACCAAGAACCAAAGTATAAGGCCTTCAGGATAATGTAAACAATTATTAACATAAGATAAATCAGTTTTCACAAATAATATTATGGCTTTTGTATTTAAAGAGTAAAGAGTCAGCTTGATGTTGCTGAAAATCTAAAATAACATGACTGGAACCTAATGCCACCTTCATTATTCTAAAACTAAATTGTTATAAAATGAATCTCAATAAAACACATAATACGTCTCAATAAGGATTTAGTATTGCTCAGAGTATACATGTAAGCTGTAATAAAAAACATATGGTTTACAGATGCAATAAAGACTCTCATGGGCCATTTGGCTATCCAGTGGCAGCTGGATATATAAGATGTAATTGTCCCTGATCAATATGCGAAGATGTGACAAGTTATCAAACCTCTACCTCCTCTTCCTAGTATGTGTGTGTTTGTTTCCATTAATATGACGTATAATTCTTTATTCAGTATGTTTGGTCCTGTTGTTCTCTGTCATTTTCAGTGTTTTTG
Organism: Thunnus albacares; assembly: GCF_914725855.1. Classification (NCBI taxonomy): domain Eukaryota; kingdom Metazoa; phylum Chordata; class Actinopteri; order Scombriformes; family Scombridae; genus Thunnus; species Thunnus albacares. The sequence goes on along the minus strand of NC_058107.1, from coordinate 18,567,661 downwards.
TGACTTACTCTCACAGCGGGCTGAAGCTGAAATAATGTGACAGGTGCACTCTTTCATCACTTTCCTTATTTCACATGTCTAATACAAACGAGTGCAGGCCACCTTTTTATACTACATTCTTTTTCATCATTTTCCTCCTGCAGTGAAACCCATTCTCTCCCCTGTCTTTCTCATCTATATTGTAGCATGGAGCTTAGGCTGGAGTCAGACAAGGTCTCCATCTGCAGACAAGCAAACAACACAACATCACATGGTTCTCTGCCCTCTGTCATTTCAGCCCTTTTATCCCATTTCTCTATATATCCTGTTTTCTTCCAACGAAATTATAATCCCAATTAAAGTTCTTAAGAAACTAACGGTTCATCTCATTAATGTTTTAATGTTGATGAGTACATGAAAATGACTTCCCTGTATAGTGTGAAGAGGTAATTTTAACATGAATGTGTAATGAATAGACCATAATCAACTTTGATGAGTTTCAGTTGAATCTGAAGGTGATAATGTCATTATTACTGTCTGTATTATGAATTGTTGAATCAACAAGACTTAATATTGGTAAAACTTCAGTTTAGATTTTATGGTATCAGCCAGTCTCAGTTTTCTCTAGTTGTGTTGTGTGTTGTCTTATCTACTTACTGTTAAAAAAGACTTATCTCAACCCATTTCTAAATTACGATTTATGCAGAAGGTATAACAACAGTATGGCCTTAAGTAGCAGAGCACTGAAGTAGTGGTAACAGCTGATAACGAAGCAGCATGTGTGTTCGAAGTTTTTTTTTTTTTTTTTTCTAATTGCATGCTGCTTACATTATTTAACAACATAATATACCTTAAATGAAGGGAGTCAGTCAACACAGAACATAAAATTCTACCAGTTTCTGAAACTATTCTGTGTTGACCTCGTCTTTTCACTTGTTATTGTATTTTAGAAATGCAGCATTTGACATTGGGAAGTGAGAAATGTGTCACTTCCTGGAGTGTTGCAACAACTGAATTGTGACAAGAAGGGCACGTGATAGCACAATATAAAAGACAGGCCAGGAAGGCCATAAAAGAAGCAGCTGATTGAAATATGACAAGAATCTCTTCTAGACCGTCTGGGGACCTGCACAGAGTCAGAGGCAATGTCTCTAAAATAAACTGTCTGGAACAGGATATGTGAAAAATCACATTAAAAGGACAAACAATATTAGAAAGAAAAACCAGAAAAAGGATGAGCAATGTGATCAACGTATCCTCAAAAACAACATATTGGCAAACAACTTTATATGTATAAAATAATTCAGGCACATACACGCAGGAGTGAAAATAGTGAAGAATATGTCATTTTGACATGGAGTGGCAGGACCCCCTGTAAATAAATTTTATAGATTTTGAAAAAGCCTTTGACAGCTTAGATAGGGAAGTGCTCTGGAAGCTCTTAGGTCACTATGGCCTATCCTCTAAGATCATCAACCTAATAAAGAACATGTACCAGGATTTCAATGGCCGGGTGATCTGCAAGGGGAAATTGTCAGACACCTTTGCCATCACAACAGGGGTGAGGCAGGGTTGTCTTCTTTCTCCTCTGATTTTCCTCATCGCCATCGACTGGATCATGAGAAGAACAACTGAAAATCAACAGACAGGAATCCAGTGGACCTTGTTTACACAGCTCGAGGACCTTGATTTCGCAGACGACCTTGCACTCGTCTCTGAAAACCATACACACGTAACAGAAGACAGATAGGCTACAGACTAATAGTGACCAGCTTGGACTCAAGATCAATACCAGTAAAACCAAGACCATGAGGGTAAATCCGAAAACACATGATCCAATCAGCAAGGATGGAGGAGCAGACAGGGACATTGAGGCACGTATCAGCAAAGCACAGGTAGCATTCAAGATACTCAGGCCAATCTGGTTGTCCAAACAACTCTGCAACAACACCAAGCTACGGATCTTCACTACCAATGTAAAGACTGTCCTGCTCTATGGCTCTGAAACGTGGAAGACTACCGAGGGCCTCACAAGCAAGATCCAAGTATTTGTTAACAAATGCCTGCACTACATCCTCAAGCTGTGGTGGCCCACCAAAACCACAAATGAGGAGCTGTGGAGGATAACAAACCAGGAAAGCATAGCTACCACCATCAAAAGGAGAAAGTGGAACTGGATAGGGCATACCCTGAGGAAGGACTCAAACAACATCACTAGACAGGCCCTGGATTACAACCCACAGGGGAAGAGGAAAGCTGGTAGGCCGAGAAACACCTGGAGACATTCCACACTCCAAGACCTGAAGAACATCGGAGTAAGCTGGCAAGAAGCAAATGCCCGGGCCCAGAAGAGAGTGAGATGGAGAGCTCTGGTAGACGCCCTATGCCCCTCAATGGGATAAAGAGGATTAAGTCAAGTAAGTCAGATGCAGGACATTGCCTTCAAACTCAGTGAACAGTGTGTAACGTGCTTATGTATTATATGTACATATGTATATTATGTATTTGGCTGCTATAAATGATGGCCTCACTGCACTGGAACTGAATGTTTTATTGAGCAAAGAAAATGAGGAATATATTTCATGTGTGAAAATCCAAATACAACGATACTGAGAAAATAAAATTCAGATACAGCAGTGTATAAATGAGGCAGCTGCTGCAGCTAGAGTCCAACCTGCTGAGCCCAACCTGTGGCCAGCCGGCATGATAGCAGTAGCATTAGGACAATAACGGAGAAGGCACTGCAGTTGATAGTATTTGTGTTAATGAACAACCAGTGGCAACTGAAACTGTTAGTCTATGTTGAATTCTGTTGACAAAATCTGGCAGTACTGTTGATAGTGAAGAAAAGAGAGAAAAACAAAAAACATCCAGCCAAGCAGACTTGTAGCCAATCTGAGTGGCAGCAGCAGCATTGAGATAAATTCTTTGGCTACTTATAAACACACACCCTCTGTGTTTTTATTTCTTCTAGTTTTTAGTTTGTAGTCAAAAATGTGGGAGGTAGCGAAGGCTACATCTCAGTTAATCACCCCCAAGTACAATTATATCATCCAACGGTTGAAGCATAAGAACACATTTCTCTGTGTGTCTTTAGACTGACCCAGCAGCGACAACTCTGCTCCCAACTATTGATTTTGCAAGCTGGTAGAGTGACGGGTACACATTACTAGAGGAGGTGTTGCATGCCTCTGGAGATACAACACTGACCAAACTCCATTATTTAAACCTGCTGCACAGGTCAAGAGAGCGGGTCACTCAGATCTCTTTGCTCCTTGCCCTCATGTTGCCTGAGTCCGCCGTGGTGATACCAGGAAAACACAGCGACATCTTCACTGAAAGGTCAAGAGTGGCCTTCCGGCTAAGAAGTGGCAGTTACACTCACTCAAACTGAAATGCACAATGAACCTTTTCTTCTAAGAGGCTCTCAATATATTATCTAGGTAAGCCTTGAAAACAATATTTTCCAAAGCTGTCGAAAAAAGAAGATATGCTTTTGTTAGTGGCTAATCTTCAGATGATTGTATTCGCAACTATCTAATGTTCTGTTACCCTCTGATCTGGAGGGAATTGAAGGCTCTAATGGCTAATTAACCCTGTGTCACCTGAGAGAAACACTATTACACATAAATCAATTACTTTTGTGCTTGATTGCCCCCATCAACTGACTGTGTAAATATTGACACCCAAGAAAGTGCAGTGGTGCAGGACTAGGCAGAGTAGTGACCCGGGTGTGGAAATTGTATGTAAGTGGGAACGCAGCCGAGCCGATACATTTGATTATTGAATGTATCCTGGTTTAATTATATTTAAACAATAGACTATGTTGTTACTTGTCTCAGTTACAAGTGCGGTACACAGGTATTTGGGATTTGTGTGTGAAAGAAAAGGCAAACAAGGCACTCTATGGATTTTGTAGAGGGATACTGAGGTGTGTGCCACTGTGCCTTGGCTTGACAACATATGTATTCTGACAGAGCCTCCTCTCTCAATCTAGATCTAACTGCCTGCAGCCTCTGCCACACAGGAGCTGGAGGGGAGAGCTGAGAAGAATACTTACAAGTCTCCACCACTGTGCCCGAACCAAACACCCAGACATACCCACACATACACACACACACACACACACACACACACACACACACACACACACACACACACACACACACACACACACACACACACGTACACAGTATATCCCTGCCAAGTGAAGCATTGTGGTGTGGCAGAAGGAGCCTCGGGAGTCCAACAGCCAAATGTGTCCTCTAGCATTAATGGCTGCTTCAGCTGACTGAAGGGGGAAAACACCTTGAAGAATCATACATCTGAACAGCCCCTTGGCTCTGTCTAGGGACAAACTGATTGACATTCTCAGAAGCCTTGCTAAACACGCCTGCCCTCTAATACAGAGCACACACACACTCGGATTGACTTCCTATCCTTGGTTCTGCTCTGAATTATACAGCAATAACAACACAGGGAAGGCTATAGACGATGATAGAAAAAGCTTGCATCTAGTTTAAAGAGATTTTAAAATCCATGGGTAGCTGGACAGCAGTGCTGAGCTCCATTGAGTTGCCTCTGAAAATGAGATTTAAAAATAAACCATAATAATATTAGGTTCCTGAGATATCACTGGAACTCTTTGCTCCTTCCCTTTGCTATCTCTCTGGAAGTCATCCAGTGCTCAGTATTGAGATTGCTTGAGTGAAAATCATGCTGAGCATGCAGTGGCGCGTATCCAAAGATCATCATGGGTGTAAATTACTCAAGGAAGGAATTTGAACTGTAGATATGGGAAAATATTCCTGGGTATTGGCTAAGGATAAGGAGCACAAATTGATATCTGGCTATTGAAGGGTGTTATTTGGCTTAACATGGTACTGTCATATTTCAGCTTTAGAGCTATCACATTGAGCCAAACAAAAGAAAAGACCTTCTTTGTGAAAATCGTATTTTGAAATGGCAGTGGAAGTTACCACAAAACCCTCTACAAACTGGAGTCTGTTTTATGAGAACGCCAGACACCATAACGGATGCTTTTCTGCACACAGAAGAAGGCAGAGACTGCAGTTTAACCATGTAATCCAATATGTTGTCAAATTTAATACAAAATGTTTTAAGTTAATGGCAAAATATCATCAAATGCTTTCAAATTAGTTTATTAGTTTCAAATGTGAGGAAGAATTTTGAATAAATAAATTAATTTGTGCCAATATACTGTATATTGAAGATTTAATCTAGCAAAATCTATATCAATCCAACGTAACTGTTAATCACATGTTTTTCTAAACTTGTATTCACATCTCATACAGTAAGTTACATTTACAATTTTTATCTTTGTCTGCTTGTTTAATCTCTGAGTGGTTGCTCAGCCATGAAAAAGGATTGTACTCAAGCACAAAGACATTCTGTCTGCATCTGGATATCTTACATGTACTTAGATTTGAATTATCTGTGCAAACCTTTCCACTTGTTACTATAAATTATACACAACTAAATATCTTTCAGTCCAGAGGAGCAATTTTCACACATTCAAAGTGTTACATTTGTTTAATGGAATAAAATGATAATTCCAATTTAAAACATTCCTTATGGGACCTTAAAATACTTTTACACTTGATTAGCAGTTATATTCAAGCCGTAAATTAAGACTCTGCAACAGATTATACAGTAAATATTCTATTGTGGCACTGTAAGATACTGTAACATGGACTGATTTCAACAACTCACCACTATTTGCTTATTGTGTAATTTCTATGTAGAAATTTAACTAGATCTTGGCTTCTTGATTTTCCAAAGTCATAGGCATCACCAATATCCAAATAAGCAGATGAAGTAGTGCTTATCTTTCAATAACACAGCAAGAGAGAGAAGTAAACACCACCTCACTTGCCACCAGTATCTGAAAGACAAGGGGCTTCAGCTTCAGCTGTAACCCTGCGCCTGCAGCTCTCCTGATATCAGCAGAGAGGCTGCTGCAGCCCTGCACTGTCTCTGTTGTCGTGGGCGATTGGAATGGACATGTGTACTCCGTTGAAGGGCCGTAAACAAGATTTTCAGCATAGCACTGGCCAAGCCTGGTTGACAGCACAGACTTATCTGATCCCAAACCACAGAGAGGCAATAGGAAAGACCAGGCAAGCTCTGTTTGAGCCACAGATAAGGGGATGCTGAAGGGAAGTGGAAACAGACAGGGTCCAAAATGAACATTTTCACACTTAATACCTGTCTTTTTGACATTTGCTGCTTTCTATTTTTGTCTGCTTGACGATTCTGTTCTTCCTGTGCATTTCTCTGTCAATGTTACTTCTCTCTACCCAGAATGCTCCTTTCCTTTGTGGTGTGATATATAATTCAAAACGTAAGTACTAACAGTGTCCACAAGCATGCATTTATGATTCCACTGTACTTTTCAATATAATTGCTTTGTGTATATGACAATAGTGAGTTTTATCTGGATATGCATTCTTCTTAGTTTGAAAGTTTTGGTGGATATAGTTTGAACCTGTTCAACTTGTGTTTGTTCATAGATGTTAAGGGATGTGAAAGCTGCTTACCTTGTCCTTCCCCTGTTTCTCATCTTGATATACATTCCACCGCTCTCCGTCATTACTGTACGCCAGTTTGTATGAGCCAACAAATTGGACATGGCCAAAGTCTTTAGCTCCCTGAGTGATGATACCCGTGATCTTGGTTGGCACAAGCAAGTCGACCTAAGAGAGGAATGGGCCAAAAGAGAGAAAGGAAGAGAAAGAGAGTTTAATGAAAAATGTCATTGCTCTAAAAAGTTAGCTATTGAAAAACTGTCACAGTTGCTAAATATTCACAATCTAGTCAGCATTTTTTCTCCCCCTTTTGATATCATCAGAGAATTCACTGTATAAAGACACCAGGCACAAGAAGTCAGTTTCAATTATTCACAGAATATTGAACAACAAGGCTAAGTCCGCAACCTCGCCTCAGCAAAACAGAAATCGCATGCAGCAGCAGCAGCTTCTGAGACCCAGACTGCTCCATTTGGGTTAATTTTTAATAGGTTCGTCATTTGTCATTTGTTGCAAACAATTTACAGCGCAAGGGTGAGAAGCAGTAAACATACAAACCTTACCTTTATTGACATTTTATCATTCAATTATGCTTCATTATTTAGAAAAGCACACAGAGAGTAAAACAAAGTTAAGCTGAATCCCCAAATGCATGACAACAATTATATGTTAAATAGGACCACCACATTTACCTGACACACTCTGCTCTGAAGAGAACATAATCTGCAATTATGTCCAATACAGGTCAAGCTTTGTCTAAAAGAGATTATTTTTCCACTGCGTTAATTATGTCAAATGAATAATGTATGTGAATCATACAATTTAAATAGAAGTTAAGATGGAGACTTTCCCTACTAAGATGAGCAATCAAGTGCAGTGAAGAAAAAACTCCTTATGTTGTAATGAGAGATCGGGGGGAGAATTATAAAGCAATAAGTCACTCCTACTGATCTCTTAAGAATAAAGCAGAGGGTGTTGTAGAAATACTTTTTTTCTGTGGCACATTGAACAAAAAGTTTACTGTTGTTTTATGTACAATACACCTTTAATACTCCTAAATATCAAAGGATATGACAAAATAAGGATGTGAAATTTCAATCATTTCACACCTGTGTCACTTTCTTTAAAAGAGCATGCTGTTTAATACTAATATAAAAACACGTAAATGATTGATACGGCATTGTCTGGTGCATTTTCAATCCTTAAAATGCTAATAGCCTTAATGTCAGTGTAAAACTGCCTCACTTATCACTACTGTACATCTACATAACACCAATAAGCAGTCAATAAAGGATGAAAAACAGGGTGTGACTCTGCATTTTGCTGTCAAACGGGAAGATAGTGGCAAAATTTAGAAGCAAAGAGAGAGCAAGAGAGAGAGAGAGAGAGAGAGAGAGAGAGAAACGTACGCATGAAGATTTATTTCCACTGCTGAATATACACAACAATGAGGCAACATACATCACACTGATTGGCCAGGTCATAGTCAAGTTTATTTGTCACATGTAATCATATAAAGTACAATCACAGTGAAAAATAATTCTGCCAGTTCCTTCAATTTGTACATTAAAAAGTATATAATAAAATAGGAATAGTAATAAATATACGAGTATGAAAGGAGAGGGAGGGGGATATCTGGTACCTTCTTCCCGACTGCAGCAGGGAGAAAAGTCTGTCATCCCGGTGGTTGGGATCCTTAATGATTCTCCTAGCCTTATTCTTGCAATGCCTGGTGTAAATATACTGTGTCATACTGCTCTGACAAAACAAAATAGGGCCCTGCGTAGATTAAACAAACAAGCAAACAAGCTGATATAATGCATGAAGTATGGCTCAGTTTCATTCCACCTCCTCGTCTCAACATATTGCCGAACACCACAGCACATCACAGCACATCACGCCACACTTTTATTACCTGCAATATGTTACAAACCCTGAAACAACCATTTTTTTCCTCAGTAGTGATGTGAATGAGCTAACTCACATAGTTTTCATCTCTCATAAGGTTTCAACATTGCTCCCAAGCTCCTCTTTCCTCCCAGTTACTTTAAGATTGAGGATTGCTCCCTCGGTATTAGAGGGGCCTTCTTAAATGCAGACCCCCTGCTGTGTACACGAGCAGGCATAGACCTGGGTCCTGACATACATGTAGACAAAGCCATGCTTAGCGAGTACAAAGCAAACTCTTGGCGTTCTAAAAGGCATCTGAGTGGATAAACTCCCAGTTATCCATTTGTTAGATATTCAGCTAATGAAAGTAGGGCAAAAAACATTGAAGTTTGTGTGCTGCATGACGACAGACATAATGTAACTCTTAATAGTACTGTGGTTATAGGTATGCAATTATGCAGATGCTGCACAGTATGTATGCGTGCTTCATTTGTTGTGAATACACTATAGTATTCATGAAGTTTGTTCCTCAAATGTAAGCAGCCTTTGCTTCCCTTTTTTGTGTAAAGTGGTGCTCATTTCTGTTTCTGAAGGCAGCTGTACAGTGGCAGCAGTGTGGAATATTTCCCTCTGATGTATATGAATGCCTTTAAACAACAGCTCTTTTATACTGACAATAATGTCACAACAACCACCTGGATAAAGGGGGCAGAGAGAAACAATGGTAGGGGCTGCTCGGTTGATTTAGAGAGCCACGACACCTCGCATTGTGAGGCTTTGATTATGCTCCAGCTGCAGAACGTTGAGGTAATCTTGTTCTACCCAAACAGTCGAGTCTGCCACCAAAACAAAGGCACGCTTGAAAGGGGAACCTGTAATTGCTGTCACAGGTAGCGGTCAAAAAATACGACCGCCCCTAGCGACGCCGGCTCTCAACACTTTGATGGCCCAAACTAAATTAGGGAGTGAGATAAGCTTGTTAAAGCAAGGCTGCTCCTCAAACCTCCACCTTTTGTTCCTTCCTCCATCACACTCTCAACCCCATTTCCTCCCCCATGAGCTGTTAACCCAGACAGACTAGGAGTGTGTAAAGTCTTTGTAGCAATCCCTGAATGCTTGTGGCGAGAATCAATTTCAGGATTTTGCTTGCTGTGACTGAGATTAAAAAACAAGATTCATGTACATCTACTCTAATCTTCAAGTTTTCCCAAAAATACAGCTACATATTCATAAGGGGGACAGGGTCAATTACTTATTTGTACTTCTATTTGATGGCAGCATGCAAAGGGGCAACATTTGTGCACTTCTGCCAGACAAACACTCATCTCCCGGGCTCATTAAGACAAGTGTTGGTGTTTAAATCGCATGCCCCTATTTGAAGTGGCTTTTCCATTACAGGATAAAGAGATTAATGCAGTGAGAAGCGGCAATATAAGGAGCCGAATGAGGCCCAGTTTCCTATTTTATGAATACAGCACATGCATACATAGCATCCCACTGACATTCCTCCTCCAGCTGCACTAATTTATATGTATGTGTTGAAGACTTGTTTAATCTTCACAGCCTGTGGGAAATGTGTGTGTGCATGTGTATGAAGCATATTTTCTGTATATTCTTCTAGGTTACAGTGCAGAATTTTGAACTGTGTGCACAAAACTCAGAGATATGAGGAGGACATTGCTATGGCCCATCAACACCACAACAGGGCAGCTATCGTTAAAGCTTAAAACTGTAGCAGGAGCTTGAAAAACACCCTGTTCCACTGCATTTCTCTCCACAGGAAGTCTTTAAAAGCCTATACAGAGGGGCTATTTTTCATAATGTGCTGAAATGCACTACAACATGCAAAAAGCTTTACAATGTAAACAACATGTGATAATGCCATAACACACTCATTATCATGCTAAGTGTGACATTTTAAACAGCAAAAGGTCTGGTAAAGTCTTCTGAGAAGAACCATGTTACAACAGATGACTTGCTAATAAATGCTACACATGAAACTATTTGTATTTGTGAGACCTCAGTAACAAAAAATTCAATTTATAATTCAAAACCAAACTCTCATATTACAGTGCCTATTGTGTTTCACACAACATTGCGGCACATATATTCAACTACAACAACTGTAATGGGACCAGATCTATGTGACTCTGAAGTGACATGATTCAAAAATAGCCATGTTCTGTTCTGTCATTTTTTGTTGTGTATGTTTGTGAGTGAATGTTCATGTACTGTCAATCTTGTGATAGTGAAAAGTGCGAGCTGTTTCACAGGCCCTCTTTGAGAAGTGACCAGACTGATTCTGGGTCCTGTTTGCATGAACCTTTACATGAGATGTCAGATTTGCCTGATGTTTGAACATAATATTATATTACACATGCCAAAGCATCCTATCTTGTACTCCAGCAACCCTTACATCTTCAGAAAAGTCCCTGTAGGAGAACCCAGGAACAAAAGAAAAGTTGAATTCTTTCAGAAACAGGATTTCTTTTAGTCTCACAGTCTGTCTGTGTAGGTGCAGGAACATCACACACACAGACCCAATGACCTCTGACCTAAAGGCATAAGGATGTCAAGGAGACATGAACAGGACCTGTGCCTTCCTCCACCAATTACTTTGTTTTTCTTTTCAGATACTGCATCAACCTGAATGAACCATACTCCCTTCTGCTAGCTCACTATCTTTTAAGTCATAAATTTGAGGAGAAGCCACATTCCTCTGAGTTGCTCCCACTCCTCCTCTCTCTGTTTAAATGCACAATGAATGTCTGAATGGGTAAGAAAATGCTACTAAATGTATAAATATATATGTATCTTGACTTATCAAACATAGAATTCCTTCAATTATTTGAAGGTCAGTTTTCTTCTCACACAAAGAAATTAATTAGTAACCCAAGGCGTTCCCCCTAAAGAGTGCCAAGGGTCCTTTTTTCTTTCAAAACACATCTCCTAGACTATAAAAAAGTTTAGAACTCTTTGTCTGGGGCTCCTCTGCTTTTTGGCTTGGTCCCTGTCTTGCTGACCACTGCTGCGGTGTCTCCTGTGTTTTGTTTTTTTTTCTTGGCCTTGCTAGTCGTGATGGCCAATGTTGCGTTTCAGGTGTTGTCTTTTCATTTTTCCCGAGAGATACAATCTCCAGAAAGGAATTCTCAATTAAGAAGAAAGACTGCACAGATGCCTGCACCACTAGCCAAGCTACGCCGGTTGCTATTTGAATAATCCATTATTTTTGTAATGTCCTATTTTTATTGTGTAGTTACATTTTTAAAATACTTTTCCAAGTATTCTTCTGATTAGTTTAGATCTGCATGCATCCAACTCTGCAGCCTGCCATTGAATGCACAGAGACCAGGACACCTCTCTGCTGAGTGTGTCCACTACATAGCCTCAGCTAGTCTGAGACTAGATTCATCCTCCTGAGAAGCAGTGAACCAAAGCTGTTTCACTGAACCTACTGCAACGGTTCTCCTCTGGCTGTCACTCTGGCGACCCGAGGATAACCCAGTCTGCTTTGTCTTGCTTGGTGCTTTCCGGGAAGTTCGCCCATCAGCACTTGATCACCACGGAAACAGTAGGAGAATCATCTTCCATGCTTCTGTCTCAGAGTTGATGCAAGAGCTACTCAAAAATTAAATTGGTATTGACTGTAGTTAGAATCTTGGTCTTGGTTTCTGACTCATTCTTGATAACATTAATTCATTAAATCATTCATTCTGTCAGCAATAACTTGTTAATTTAATTTACTCATTCATTCATGCATCCATTCATTCATACTAGTTGTCTATATGTATATATATATATATGTGTTTTCCATTCATCCCTATCCCTTGGTAGTTAAATAAATATCTTGAGCCAAGTCGTTGTGCCTATGTATTCCTTTATATCAGAAAATGGGGGTCCCTGTATTGTATTGATGGAGGTCCCTCTATATGTAGAATTCACAACTTTCAGGTATAAGACTGATTGATTTGATTTAATTATTTTTTCATCCTAATTAATGAATCAATTAATTAGTTAACTGATTAATTAATCAAAGAATTAATTAACTGGGTAATTAATCAGTGGAGGTGGTTCCCTGGTGGCACAGTGGTGCAGTGGTTAACACTGTCACCTCACAGCAAGAGAGTTCTGGGTTTGAACCCACCAGCTGGCAGGAGCCCTTCTGAGTTTGCATGTACTCCCCGTGCCTGCATGGGTTCTCTCCAGGTACTATGGCTTCCTACCACAGACCAAAAACATGTGGATTAGGTTAGTAAGGTTAAGGTGAATGTGAGTGTGAATGGTTGTCTTGCTCTATACTATATGTTAGTCCTGTGATTGACTGGTGACCTGTCCAGGGTGTTCCCCGCCCCTCACCCAATATAAGCTGAGATTGGCTCCAGCTCTCACACTCTAGAGGATAAGTGGTAAAGAAAATGGATGGATGGATGGAGGGCAGTGCCCTATTAACTTTACTAGTGTTTATTATTAATTTCCAAGTGTAGTAATACTTGCTACAATTCCCCAATAAACCCTAAAATGACCAAAGAAAACTAGGACTGAGGCTGAAGGAAGACAAAGGGATGGCTGACTGAGTACAGCATATCTCCCCTGAGTGCAAAAAAAAAAAAAAAAAAACTGTGTCATAACACCTTTCTAGATTTAAAAATGTGCTTTTCCACACAAAGGTGAGCTGGCTTAACGGAGCCCTTAATGGAGGGCTGAAAGGTTGTTATGTGACATATATGACTTTTTCTGTGAAAGCACACCCCATCCCAACTTTCATAAAAGCAAAAATGAACAACCATACGGTAAAGATGCAGCAAACTTTAAGTCCTGCTCATTGCAATCACTGGAACTTGCATTCATTTATTTTGTTTGCATGGTTCCATCTGACAGAGGCTTCGCCTTCTACTGAACTCTATCGGTAATACTCTCCTCCAATCACATGCACGCAATCAGCTACTGAAATTTGCATGTAAGTAGCTGGCAAATCAGGACACATCTACCGATTACATGTGTCTCACACACTATAAAAGCAGCTTGTCTTCAGCGATGGCAAAATCAGCTCACTGATCTACCTCTCCGCGGATGGAGTTGCCGCTACAACCTCATTCCTGCCTGTCATGACCCTCATTGCCACCTTGTACAGGACTGCCTTAGACGGGACCAAACAGTTAGCAGCATGATGCAGCCACCGCCATGCGTGCACTGCCGGGCACTCCCTCCTGTTCAACGCCGGCAACAGTGGGACCAATTTACTGCTGTGTGACGTCTCACTCCACTGTGACGAGAGCGAATTGGAGCTTGAGATTGATCTCCACGGTGAAGATGACTTCACCAATTCATCCGGCCCCCTGCCGCTGCCGACGGACGTCTCGGCTGAGACTCTCCAAGTGGCTTCACCAATAGACGATGACAACGACATCTTGTCTGTGTCTGCAACATCGCTGACCTTCAGAAAACTGTCGCTGACTTCAGTTTGCCATGATTTCCCGAAGGTTATGGCCAAGGCGGTGGAGTGTGTTGGGCTCCCTTTTGCGCCCCCCCCCCAAATATTTTGACAAAATATTCCAGCTGTTCGCCTGCTATGGAGAGGGAGTGGCCAGTAAAACCCTATCCAAGAAGTGCCTAGCTAGTTGGCTTTGTGAGTGCATCTCCCAAGCTTACAGGCAGGTGGGTAAGGACCCCCTCACTGTGGTTTGAGTGCATTCCAGATGTGGTGTGGCATTGCCTATGGCCTTGTTCAGTGGGGTGAGTGTTGAGGACATATGCATGGCAACGTCCTGGTCTACGCCTTTTCCATTCATAAGTGTCTATCTCTTGGACATGATTGGCTCCTTTTCAAGGTCTGCGCTTGTAGGTGTGACTCAGGAATTGTGACAAGGGTGGTGTGAGTGTCAGAGGTGGTACACCAGACCCCCCCCCCTGGGAAATTACATGCGTGTAGTCTCCCATGATCCAAGATGACTCAGGGAATGAGGTGAGCAGGGTGTTTGGTGTACGACCTGTGACCCCTGCTAGGTTAGACCATTTTTTCACCCAGCTCAGGTCCATGTTAACTGGACTTGGTTGGGCCCCCAACAGCTCCATTTAAGTGACTGAGATTAGGTAGTAGGAGGGCCATGGCAACTAACCTATAGCTGGTCGGGCTCAGTGAGGCAGTCTGATGACATGTCGTGACAGGGCAAATATTTATCGGGCTCCGCCTACTGTAGCCATGGAGTCCAGAAGAGGGCGGAGCCCGTGTGAAATGGAACAAAGGTTACAATACTGTAACCGTTCTATAAGCACAGGTGAAGCCCTCTACCGATGGACCCTGCCGCTCCTTTGCCATCCACTGAAGTGGTATTGGATAGTGAGCACCAGTGAGACGCTGCTTATATAGTGTGTGAGACACAAGTAATCAGTAAGCGTATCCTAATTGGCTGGCTACATGCAAATTTCAGTGGGTGATTGCATGCATGTGATTGGAGGAGAGTATTACCCATGAAGTCCATTAGAGGGCTCCACCCGTTGCTTATAGAACTAGGGTTACAACATTGTAACCTTCGTTTATTACTGTGGCAAACCTGTACTCCTTCGTGGACAAAGATGCCTTAATGACTTATATAACTGTAAAATCTGGGGAGCTGATTAGAAATAGCTGCAGGTCAGAATGAAAAAAAAACTTTCTAAACAGGTAAAAGCCCGCTCATGGCCAAATCTAAATATTTTAAGAAAGTACATCCACCCCTTTCTCCCTTCAGGCATATGCACCCAAGAAACTGCAAGATGAAAATCCATAAATTACCCCACACTTTCCACTGATAAAGACTCTTCCTTCATAATGTTAAAAAAACAAACAAATATGAAGTTTTACAGCAAACAAAACATAGGTGTATGACTTCACACCATCCAGTCGGCGTCCGTCTGAACCTGCTAGAAGCTCTATCGGAAATAGATTTTTTTAATCCAGTTTTTATCCAGTTTTTAACTACAATTTTACAATTAAATCTGATCGTTTTAAAATTGATTGTTTTTAACTATATCTTTTTACCGGATGAAGGATTTTAGTGATCCGGCGTGGATTTTAAGTTGTTTTTAAGAACTGTTCTCTACTAACATGATGGCTGTATGTGAGTCTTGCCATCTTACCATATCTAAGTTGAAGAACAAAATCTCTCTTCTGGACGCTGAAATTGGCTGAAGAACAAGCTTGTCCTGGAGTTCTCGGCTGTTGCTAGCGCTCAGGCGAAAGAACTTGTTGTCCTGGGCTCCTCTGGCTGCAATGTTTGTGACAGGACCAGCCTGACCCGCTCCCCGACTCTTAAGCCTTGGCACTGGCGGACAACAATGTCACCATCCCATGGTCCTGCTACATCACCACCGCAGGATTTACCCCCTTTGGTCTGTCAGTCCCCTGCACCCAGGCAGATGCCAGCTGCGCATTGGCATCCCAGGCCAGTGATGGGTCACCTTCGCACCTGACACCAGACTGCTCTCAGGCCATCCACTGGGGGAGGGGTGTTGCTCCTCTGCCTGCTCTTCGCTGCCCTGGGCTGCAGACTAGTACAGCACATGCCATGCACGGTTCCAGGTCCAGCTCCGTTGGTGAAGCTCCCCTGGTGCAGTCAGGGAGAGCTCACCTGAAGCCAGCTCTTTCTGCTCTAAAGTCAACTACTTCTGGGTCTTCTTCACTCGTCACTTCAGAGGTTTTTAAGACTAGAAGTGGTTTGGTTTCTTAAATCTAAACATACTTAGTTTACTAAGTCATAACAAATACGATCACTTAAAGGTAAAGTCAGTGATTCTAATCCAATAAACTTTTTGACAAATTCAGCAAATATCTCCTCATGGTCCGCTAGCTATCTGTTCTCTGTGTGTGCTGAAAAAAAATTCTGTGTTCATACACAGCACTGGTTCTGTAAATGGGCATGTAAACACAGTGGCTCAGAGTGAGCCACACAACACTACTCTAGCCAATCAGCAGCAGGGGGCGTTAATGTTTGTGCACAGGACAGGGGGAAGTCATCAGAGCAGCTGTCTGTGTGAGGACATGACAGTCTCCCGTCTTCAGGAGCCATTGAATGGTAAGGGAAGGGGAGCTGGAGAGAGAGAGGCTGTGGTCAATTCACATAGAAAGTGTTTTCTCACGGAATAGATACACTTCCATTTTATTAAATGTATCAATCCACACTGAATCCGAAATAGTCTCACAGAGACCCCCTGCATTTTTTTACGCTCCAAGTCTGTTTCTGTCGCTTTTAGTGAGGCATAATCTGAGCAGGCATATGGGTGTTGAACTTAATAACCATATAAACGAATCAATAAATACAAACACTGTTGATTTCTTCCTATGTAGCCAACATGCAAACTATTTTGGTTCAGTAAATTTCTGCTGTCAGACAGCCCTGGTGAAGGTAGTTTGGTTGGACATGGTCCTCTTGGCTCCCCAGGAGCTGCTGCTGACAGACGGCTGCTTCTGTGGACAGAGACACTGAACGCAGGTCGAGTGAGAAGTGGGGAGGCTGCAGAGAGGCGGAGAGTGTGGATGGACTGTTGTGCTCACATGAGACGATTTCTTTCCACTCATGATAATGTGTGAGAGGAACAGACTCTACAGTTGATGCATTGCTCTGAATTCCGCCATATTTCTCTTCTGGTCATTGCCTTGGCAATGCGTGTCCATGAATTTGAGGGTCAGATATTCTGAAGGAGCATGAAAGGAGGAGTCTATTTGTTTGGGTGTTTAGTTCAAATATCAACAATCTTTCTCCAGAATGACTGACTCTACTTTTAAGTATCCTATTATCTCAAACTCATCCAGATGTCATGATTTTAATAGCTACTTGGTTGAAAAAAGAGATTGATAATCAAATTGTTTCTTATAGTGGTTTTAATATTTTCAGAGCAGACAGAGCTGGTAAAGGATGTGGTGTGGCAATATATATAATTTCCTGTCTCCAGTAGGATGGTAGTTGACGCCTTATGTTATACTGACAGACAAAAATCAACGTGTGATGACAAACTGGAACCATTTGCTTTTGAAATCTTCAGCACATCTAATTTCTGTATATATAACTCATATTTTCAATCTTAGCATTACCTCTGGCATCATTCCTACAGTTTGGAAGACTGTCTATGTTATTCCTTTCTGTAAAGGTGGTGGCAAATCTGAATTAAATAAATTTAAAAATCTTGTGTTGCAAAAATACTTGAGTTGTTTGTTAATGAACAATTTAAATCATTCCACACATTCCATACTAATTCCATTTCAATGTTTTTTGTTCTAGATAACAAAAAACACTGTGCTGCTCTTTTAATTGATTTAACGAAAGCTTTTGAGACAGTTGACCACTCTCTGCTTTTACAATGACTTTCTTCCTTTGGTTTTGACAATGCTAGCTGCCTGTGGTTTCAGAATTATCTTTCTGATAGGTCACAGTGTGTCAAGATAGATAATATTCAGTCCTCTTTTCTCCCCATTACAAAGGGAATTCCTCAAGGTTCTGTCCTTGGACCAGTTTTATTCACTATTTATATAAACAATATTACCTCTTCATCGTACAATTGTAACTTCCATCTGTACGCAGATGACATGGTCCTTTATTCCTGTGCAGATTCTATTCATGCTGCCACTCGAAATCTACAGCTATCATTTAACCTCCCTCAAAAACACCTTCGTAATTTGAAACTGGTCCTAAACTGTGCAAAGACAATATGGATGTTGTTTTCGAATGCAAGAAATATTGACTATGAGTATACTATATACTATAATAGAGAGAGTGCAATACTATAAATATCTCAGCATTTGGGTAGATGATAAAACTTAATTTTAAAGTCCATATTGATTTGTTGTTATCAAAGCTGAGATTGAATTTAGGCTTTCTTTTTAGAAGTAAATCTTGCTTTCATTTATTTATCAGAAAAAGAATTGTTGAAGCAGCTTTCATCCTTTGGACTACGGGGATGTTATTTATGGGTGGGGACCAGTTCCACTCTCAAACCTTTAGATGCAGTATATCACTTTGCATTAAGATTCATCACTGAAGGTAGTTATGGGACACACACACCACCAAAAAACTGGCCTGCATGCTCTGTCATCGAGGAGGGATCAGCATTTGATTTTATTTATTTATAAAGCTATTTTACAAAAGCTCCCCCCGTATCTCTCAGCCCTGCTTTCTTAGAATGTTGGTAGCAATTGTACCGGCTCACAGACATGGCTCACCCTGCAAGTACCAAAAATTCAAGATCTGCTTTCTGCTACTATGCCCCATATACTTGGAATATGCGTCAAACATTGACACTATTGAGTCAATTCTTAATTTTATTGAACGACATTGTAACTGTCATCGCTTTTAATTTTTTGAATTAAATTAAATTAATTAATTTAATTTAATCGTATTGTTCTTATTTATTTATTTGTCTCATTGTCAATTCCTACACTTTTACTTTTTAGCATTGTTAATTTTACCTTGATTTAATTGAGATAGCCATGTATTCTTCTTTTATTGTTATTTGATTTTTGCTATGTCTGCATTTATTGTATGTCTGTACCTCTGCACCACTGAAAATGAGGGTTCTCCAAGGTTTTATGTAAATAAAATGATGATCATGACAGTCAATGATGTGTAAGATTTTTGTGTGTGCCTCGGGTTACAAGTTAATTACATGGACTGATGAGATACCCTGTTTGGAAATGTATTTAATTTCAGGCTTGATGATAACTTGACTAAATATTACAGTCACTTATTGTAAATGTCACCACAGACAAAGGAATGAGAAAATATTAATATTTAAGAAGCTGGGACCAGAATATTTTGGCATTTTTTTCTTAAAATTACTCAAAAAATTAATCAATTATCAAAATGGTTGCAGATTAATATTCTGTTGATTAAATATTCAACTAATCGTTGCAGCTCAATAGTCACTTTACTTTACAATTTTACTAAACACGATGTAAACCTATGGGTTGATATGCACGTAGTAGTAGTTGCCCCTTCTAACCCATATCTATGAGGCCGACAACCACTGATAATTCCCTTTTAATAGAGGGATAATATCTAAAATGGGTGGTTGCCTTGGAGCATTGAGGATAGTAGAGGTAATGTCATAAAGACAAAGTCCTCTCGTGGCAGTATCATACTGACTCAGCCTGGTCAGCATGGCAACAACACATTCTCCTTGTTGAAATGTGACCCGTATACAGGGTTTTTAAAAGTGCTAAATGTGGAATGTGACTCAAAGAGGCATCTCAATATGGAATGAGCTGTCCTGACATGAGGATAGATGTATTCATTACGGAGCAAGATGACTTGTTTTGGCGGTACATTAAGGCAGAGTCAGAATGGTGGCAAGCACACAGATTTGTAAGCCAAACAGTTTTACATGGCATGGACATCACTATGCATTAAACATCCTCTCCCCTCCTTGTTCACTCCATCCCTACTACATTCATTCTCTCCTCATGCCAGCACACTCGCATGAAGCAATGTTGCATGTAATTGAATTTAAATTCTTTGTTATTCTGTCAAGAAATATCCTCAATTTTTCCATCTCTGAATGACACCTATATATAGATGACCCTACAGTAAGCAAAGACCAGAATAATCCTACTCAAAGGATGTTCACAGCTCAGTCAAACATTTTTAGCCACATTAGCAGCTGGGGATGGCAATGTCAGTCAGATAGTTAATTGATCTGCCCCCGGCTTTTGTCCAGACTGATATATCTCAACAACTATTGGGTGAAGTGCCAAAAAATTTTGTACAAACATTTGTGGTGCACAGAGGATGAGTAGTAATGACTTTAGAGATGCCCTGATGTTTCCTCTAGCTTCATCAGCAGGTCAAAATTTTTATATGTCCAGTGAAATAACATCTACTTGATGGGTTGGCATAAGACTTTGTGCAGACATTCATTGTTCACAGCAGATGTATCCAAGTGACTGGTGATCCCCTGACTTTTCCCCTAGCACCACCATTAAGTTCACATTTGTAGTTTTGAGTGAAATGTATAAATAACTATTGGATTGATAACCATTGAATTTGATACACACATTCATGTTCATAATTGTAATGATTTTTTATCTGGCGCCATCTTCAGGTCAAATTTTCCCAATGGGTTATGACCATATATCTGCAATATTACAGACATTCTCATCAGCTTCAGCTATTGTGTTTGTGTTTAGTAAAATCTTGCTGACACACCAAACAAAGATGGCGAGCATGCTAAACATTATACCTGCTTAACATCGGCATGTTAGCATTGTCATTGTGAGCATGTTTGGTTTGATGTTTGTTGCATGTATGTTTGTTTGAGCATGAGTTTTTATTAAGACTACAGATGTACATGATTCCAGATGCAGTTCATCTGTTTAAGTGCCACTAAATAAGATCAGATGCCTGGCTGTTTTGACTCACCTTGCAGCAAAGCACAAAAGAAAGTGTCCTCTGCTGTAGAATTTTGAATATTGGTTGAATAGAAGATGCTTTTGGAACAGAAAGTGTGTACTCATCAAGCAAGATAAAGGCTATATGTGAGAAAAATATTAAATAAAATAGTGCAAAACATTAGTGCAGTCCTTTAGTAAATAAGATAAAACTTAATCTGGCTGTTTAGTGCCCAAACATAGCTGCTAATCCTTAATAAATATTCCCCCTTAGTCTTGTTTATCAAAAAATATTTAACTATCCTGTGGGATTCTCAAAGTTTCTCAAAACTAAAAGTATTGATGAGGTTGCACTGTTATAAATGCTAACATTTTAATAAAGTCTGGACATAAAAGTGACCATCTTTTAACTGCTTGCAAAACCGCACGCCTGGTCAGCTTTTTGTTTTGTAGAACTCTTTTTCTCCATCTATAATTGAACACAAATAACTTCAGTGCTTTAAGATGGGAAGTGTACATTTAGACCATTAAACTAATATTAAATTCCTATTTTCCCCAAAAAACAAAGGCCGCCTTTCATCAAACCCAGTGCATTAAAGCATGAACATTACTACCTGAAATTCTAAGAGGCCACTCAGAGCACACAGCCATAAAAGAGATGGAGCCTCAGTTCAGCTTGTCAAGTTAACTCTAAATGGTTGCAGGAACAGATGAGGGGAATTGGCCATGGCAAAAGGAACAGGAAGGAAATCAACCATGGTGGTCTGGATCATTTAGAGCTATTACAGCAAGGAGAGCAGCATCTGTGGACCCAGAGAGTTTCATACCGTGTCAGTATGAGTGAAGTGAGTGACTCAGATCCATGTGCGTAAAAAATGGCCTTGATGCTAGACTAGTAGAGGACTTGGGGGATTTCACACTCTGTTTAATGTTCACTGTGACTAGACACGTGATGGACACTTTATTCACTGATAAAATCTGAAGTAGTCAGTCTCCCTGCATGATCTTGGTCTGGAATCAAATCTGTAATTTATGTGATAGGAAAAAAAAGCTTTCTGGTGGAATATTAAGCACGTGTAAAATGATTTAATGATTAAAAGTATGGAGTTACCATTCTAACAATGGTGATACAGGTTTTTCCTACAAAATAGGTGAGTTAAAAATAAAATTGTTTTTGACTTTGCCTGCTGCACTTACAGCTCATCATACCTCGCTCCTCTCTCCTCTCCTGCCTCTCACATGGTATATAAAATATTCATAACAAATTCTCACACACACACACACAGCACAATAAACATGGTGTGCTGTACAAGAAATAAAAAAGGCAACTGTGAAATTACAAAATACATAACATTTGTGGACATAAGTGTTCTCTGCAATATGACACTTACCATGAAATGAATCAATGCCCAGTTGCCCAGAGCCTTGGCTTAACTGTGGACTATTCTGAATTAATCATAATACTAGTCTGTAGCATGTAGCAGTGCTGCTTAAGTGCAGTCCATTCTCTCCTGGGTGCATAACATAAAGATGTCTGATTTAAATGTATGGAGGTGAGTGGGGGATACCATGCTTGTCAAGAGATGGCTTAGAGACACACTGAAACCACCAAGATACACATGCAAAACACACTGGACCCAATCTCTGCTGCACTGATTTAAGCTCTGGTACCTTCATTTCTGACAATTCCTGCAGATCGTACGATTACAGCTGGTGCTGCTGCAGACTCATGAATCAATCATCCCAAGATAAAACAGATAAATGCACCCTACACTAGTTAAGAGGGAGTGAGAGGGACAGAGTGAGCAAGAGGGAGATGAGGATCAGGATGTAGTGTTGAAGGATAAGATGGCTTCATTGGATAATGAAAACAAAAGAGTAACATTACAGAGGTTGCAAGCAGAACCTGTACATTTAAGAATATACGTAGTTGAAGGGAGGGAACACTAAAAACCACCCAATTGAATCAGGGAAGCAGATGGATTTACCATCCCTTCCGTAACTTCATTTGGAAGCTAATTGAATCAGCATACTAGCTGCAGGGAAATTGAATAAAATAGAGCAAAGAAAGAGCCATATTGGACAGGATTAAAATGAGGCTCTGACGATAATGCCTTAATGAAATTTGCATCAGACATGTTTTCAAATTAGTGTGGATTCTTTCTAAGATTCTTCTTGAATTCTTGGATAATGTTTTCAAGATGATTGAATTAGCAAAAGCTCCAGGCAACATCTCTGAACCAACATATTGTATTTATGTCTATTCAAATTGGAATACATTTTGTAATATAAAGGAGTCTCTAACTGGGTAGCCAGCAGTTAGAGAACTGATATCAGACGGGTCCCATCTGACATGGCTCTCCATAGAAGTCTGATAATGACCCACAACAATCCCCTTAATATGATCCTCCATATTCAAAAAGTCGCCATGTCTAATGATGCACACACTGTACACAGCAACATGGTGCAAATTTGATCTTGCCTTTCTGCAACTGAGCTGGCACATCTGCCAAAACAAGCGCTGGCTAGGCAATTTGCAGTCATGGTTACATCTGTTATCCTGGCTTCCAAGCTGTGTATCAATGGGCAGTGCCATAGCTCAGATCTTGTCAACAAATTGTGAAACAAACAAAAAAGGAAGAAGATGCAATGCAGTTAATATATTGGACACAGTTGTATATCTTATAATGGATGTAGGAATGCAACTTTGTGTTAAAACAAAAAGTTAACTGTTAACTGTTGTTTGTTGGCTCAGTTGGAAATGTGTATATTCCACAAAACTTGTGTTGAATAATTAATATTCTCATGTTAATTCCTGTGAAGGATGAATCAAGATGAAATTTACATGCACTGACATGTAGATGTAGCAAGACAGATTAGAATGTATGCTCAAGTGTTCATATATATTTCATACTTAACATTTTTTTTGTCCTCGCAGCTGTGGCTAAATGGTTTTGTGATTCTCACTGATTACGACAGAAACCACCTGGAGACAATGTCCTTCTAACATTCTCTTTCTTTAATTAGTTCAGCACCAAAACTTGGTTGCAGGTGCTGTTCCTATTGATTCATTTTTGTGTGCAGAGTAGTGGGACAAATAATGATAAAAAGCTGAGCAGCTGGTACAGTGAAGGATGTATTTAATGTGTTAAGAACTTTGAATAGTCAAATTAGAAGGGACAAGTGCCTTTATCTAGTTTCAGCCAGATCAATATATGACAGAAATAGAAATCCTGGATTTAATAGCTACAGTTTAACAATTGTAAGGACTGTGTTTTCCACTGGGGGCGATCAAGATTGAAGGACACAGAAGACAGCTCACTCTTGAAAGTTTCCTGTAAATTCTTACTGTCTATTTCCTGTGCAAGTAATTTCAACAAAGTTCTAGTCTTGTTCTTGAAATGAAGACATGATCATTGCTATTTCACATGATCAAAATCCCTCTTAAATCCTTTCATGCTACAATGCCTTCACTCTCTCGGAGGCAGCTTTTCTGTTTTTAGAAAGGACACGCTTCATCTTTGCTGCATAAACACTCAAGAAGAGATGAGAGTTTCAATGGGACAAATTAAAGCCATTCTCCACTGTGAATTGATGAAACAAACATCCAGCTAATTCTATTGATTAAAAGAAATAGAGTTTGTTGTCAGCAGTGCTTTATTTGAGGTAGCGATTTGATTAGGAAGCTGTGCTCGGCAAAATTGGTGTAATGATAATACCCGGTTTGATTACAACAAATGCACATTCACAGGCACTGAGCGTGAATCAATCTTGCATTATGTCTACTTATTGTTCCTTCTAGCCTCTAGTCTGCATGGGCCAATGCTCTGAGTGTCAATGTGCACTAATGTTTTAGAGGCCATTAGCAAACAGCTGGGGTATTTTAGTTTGATAGTATATTAATTCATGCACATTCTCAATTACACTTTTAAATAAAACATATTTCAAAATGCTTCCAGGTTGATAAACATATTTAATGCAATTAAAACCACTTAAGAAAAGAATTAAATTTCTTGAAAATGATTCACTGTTTGCTGTTAGTAATTATTTCTATTAGAAATTCACAATTTTTACTCCACAGCTCACATTACTGCCATGTAAGAATGCTTATTTTCAGTCAGAATTATTTAAATTACTACTATTTCTGAATAGAATTAACCACATTGTTGCAAGCTTGTACACTTGGCTACAAAACATTGAACTTATTTTGATTTAACTTATTGTTTAAAATCGTATTAAGTGTAAGCAAAATATAATAACTTTTTGAGAATTTCATTTAATATTTCGCTCTCTCCAAAATCCTTCTCCTGGGTCCTATGGCCCCTGTCTGGCCAACAGAGGGGCTCATAGATGTCCATACATGTCTTGGCTCTCAGTGCCACTGATTAACTTATCAGTGGTCATATGCTGGATTGTTATACATACTCTGTTCTGCTCTGGTAGTTACTTATACTTTCTTACTCAGCATTCACTCAAGTTCCTCAGTTAAGCAGAATTTACCATTCATGAGTTACCATCTGTAATTAATGAGATTAATGAGACAAAAAGGGGTTGTCACTTTCAAGATAAGGAGGGTTTGAGAGGAAGAAGGTGACCCAATGCAGCTGGGCAGTACAAGATTGATCATTCCAGATGAAGTATTGGGTTGCTTCCAGCTAAAGTGCTACCTATACTGTGCCCAGCCTGAACATGACAAGACTACACTCTATCAGCAAGTTGGTGATCTCCACTAGTGCAACCAGTGCCAACCCCCTTGGTGCAGGGAGACTTTAGATCCAAGGAGTGCTTCATTTAGGGATTTTGAACCATGAATTAAGCCTCTCTACTTGACTCATGGAAATCCATGTGGAATCCAATGCCAATGTTTAGGGACTGGCACACTTCTCTCTGGTCCATGAAACCTATACTGGTGGATGCCATTACTACTGTGACCACCATCTCCAGTCCACTAAGGTAGTATCTTCTCTATTTTACATAATCTTGAAAGACCTTGCAAACCTGTCTAGTATTCATCTTGACTATTCCAATCTTAAACAGGCATTAAATAAACATTGAGTGACCACTTTAGCCCATGACAGAGCATAAATGGTAAATGGACTGTACTTGTATAGCATCTTTGTAGTCTTCCAACCACTCAAAACGCTTTTTACACTACGGGTCCCATTCATCTATTCACACACATTCATATGCTGATGGCATGGGCCACCATGCAAAGTCCCAACCTGCCCATCAGAGGGAATCTAATCATTCACACACTGATGGCACAGCAATCAGGAGCAATTTGTTCATTATCTTACTCAAGGACATTTTGACATGCAGACTGGAGGAACCTGGACTCAAACCACCGATCTTCTGATTAGTGGACAACCTGCTCATCCTCCTGAGCTATAGCCGCATATCATTCTGCAAGGCATTATCTCTCCTAGACTGCACTCTTCTACAAGGCCCAAAATGATAATTGTGGAAAAATACTTCTTTGTATCTGCCTGCTGGCACTGCATTGATTATAAACGTACTCTAACACTATAACAACCATGGACCTCTATCCTCTTCTTGAGATCGTGCAGGAAGCCACCATCTTCGCAAAGTTTGTCCTGAGCACACTTGTCATCTCGTATTCATTCATAATGGGAATGAGTGGAAGACAGCCACACAGATGTCATCATACTTTGTGATACCATTTAGGCCCTCTTGCTGTGTTCAAAGCACTCGTCAACAACGTTCTACATGAGAAGCTCAAATACTTTGTCTTTGTGTTTATGGATGTCATTTTCTGCTGGTCTCTTCAGACCATATTCAATGAGTCTGCAAGGTCTTTCGGGGTGGGGAAGTGTTTTTTTGTCTTAGCCAACAAGTGTGAATGTGTCTCGACTACCTCCTTGCTGGGGTTAATCATCTCTGCTGGCCATGCACAAATTTGTTGAGGTAAAAGTTGGGAAACAAATGGCTGAAACCCAATTCTCTCATACAGTTGTAATGTTTTCTAAGGATAGCCAACTTCTTACACAGTTTCATCAAAAACTGAACATTTGTGACAATGCCATTCACTGTTCTTACAACCTATTTACCTGGACTACAATATTGTGTACCCGTGCTCCACCCTAATTGTCACTTAAGTCATCAAGAGTGAGGGTATGATCATTTCCTCAATGATCAGAAATTGCCTCCTTGAGCATGCTTTCACTATCGACTGACACCAGTTAAAAGAAAGTGTGATACTGGCAATCAGCAAATGTATGCAGCTTAACTAGCAGTAGAGTAATACCAGCTGTGACTGTGACTGATAATTTCACTTACGTCTCTCTACTTGTCTTTGTCTTGCTTGTCTTGGTTTATAGTCTCCCACTGTGCTTTCTCCTTGGTCCTGTGTGTTCCAGCAGAGAAACCCATGTGCATGCAATGCTTTACCTGCTAAACTGCCACTATTTACCTCAGCAGCTGCCTATGCAAACCTCTACTCTCACAGATGTAATTTGCGTAATTGTGTGTGCTCTGTTTTGCATATGTTAGCCTACATTTACTCAAGTTCCTGCAGCTGAGTGTTTGTTTTTGGGTCCAACCGTGGGTAAATCTTCAGTAAAACAAGAAAATTATATTTTGTGTCTCAGAAGTTTGAGTCATCTGTAACTATACTGGCTTTCTATCTATAGATGTTGATAACACAAGTAAAGTTGTATGTAAAAATTTGGTGTACTTATCTATGATGACTTACATAACCTCGTCAGTCACATTAATGACTTGTCAGGAAAAGGATGTCATGTTACTGCTCGTACTACATTACTGCATTAGCTGATGTGTGACTGCATGCTGAATTTAACATGAACACCAATGTACCATTAGCACAAGGGCTAATGTAGCTCTTTCAAAGTTTTCACACACAAGTTTGAGCTCACTCTGCATCATCAGAGGCAGAAGTGATTATCAGGTTGCCACAGCCGCACACCACACATATTTATCACTTCAAGGAGACAATTGGGTGTGAAAACCTTTGAGACAGGGGATAACAAATGAACCACCAGAACAGATTTACTTTCATAGCATGTTTTGTCACCTTTGCAAGGTACAAATAAATTTAACAAGTTGCAAAAATGAAGTGCTTCATTCAGCACTATCGATGTCAAGGCCATGTTTACACAAGACATACAATTGTACAGTACATCTTGGAATTAAAAAATAAAGAGATAAAAAAAATGTACACCTTGTCTTTATTTACTGTACAGATGTACATAAAATGCATTGTAAGGATGTAGAATGCAAGAAGGCTTTTTTTATTGTGCTGAATTATATCTCACAGGTGCAGTTGCAGTTTATCATGAACTGAGCTTGTGAGAGACAAAAGAAGAGGGGGCTAAAAATAATGTGAAACACAGACATGAGATGCAGCTACAGTATGTGGCACATGTCCAATAATATTAAGAACGTTTCTTTTTGTTTCACTTGTGAACCATTCTACCGCTAATGCCAGTATATGCTCCCTATACTGTACGTCACCTAAACTGTTATGTTTAAATGCTATGTGACAGAAGAGGAGAATTCCCTGATATGAGAGAAAACAATATTTAAGTGAATATACTATAAAGTGTTAAGCGATGGAGTATATATATCTTCTGTAGTTAGAGTGTGCACAGCTGTAGTTTACGAGGCACTGGAAACTCCACTGTAGCTAACTAAAGGGTTAGATACAGTTATATACAAAGCTAAGAGATGGCACCCAACCAAAGCAAACTAAAGGACCATATCTTATTTCCTGTGTTTACCACAGGGATTTGAAAGCTTACTGTGTAAAAGAGTGGGAAAACATGCTTAACATTTATTCAAGTGAATACAATTTGATCTTTGATCTATGATCTTTTTCAACCTATTTTAAATAATACACTGTCAACCAGCCGACATCTAGCACTGTATTAAAATGATACCTTTATATGTGAAAGAGTTACAAGTATGTCAGTGTTAAGTGGATGAATAAAGTTGAACACATGCATGTTAAGCTGCAAGTAGACTGAGACTGACTATATAACTTGCTCTACTAATATTTTTTATAATTTGCTTATTTATTGCTTATTTCAAGTTTGTCTTTGTAGAAGCATAAATATTGTAAACATTCTTTTAAAATCAATTAGGCATTCATTCTCTACACCAAACATCTCTGCAGTCTCTTAAGTGTGAACAGTCTCTAAATATTCACAGTGCAGCTTAAACTCAGAGCATCAGCTAATAATTTATGTTCTCAAACCGCATTTTTGGACTGAGATTGATGTCAGAATTTCATTACAAACTGGACCACTGTTAAACTTATTCAAACATAAGTTTCATATAATAATTTCAAGTTTTATGTTATATATTAAAATGAAATGGCCTCATGCAAATCATGTACCATCTTTCCAGTTTCTCATGTTAACATTCTGGCCTGCCGATGATGCTATTATGTATACTAAAGCATACCAAAGCAGAGACAGAAGATGTGAATGAGTCCAGGTGTGTTTGAATGGAGTGGAGATACTTATTTCAAGTTTTCTATTCTTCACTTCCTCTTAATGGAGACATCACCTGGAACCTGTCCAGTGCCACCCACAACATGTGATTGTGATTCAGAATCCTGCATTATGAGTCAATCTTTTGAGTGAATCTTTTGGAGTCTGCAGTACAATTAAGATGTGAAATGTCCTGTTCATTGGATGGTATGTGCAGCAGTTATGTTTCCTGTGCTGCGCTGTGTGCTCCATATCAGGACTACACCAGCACAATGAGCAAAGTGATTTCATCAACCATTTTACAGAAAACATGTTAACGTTAATAATAACAACAACAGGGGTTGGAAGAAAGAAACAAGCTGATATTTTCTTTTAGCCCATTTTCTTTACAATTAGGCTGAGAAAAAAAATGAATGCATTGCTTTATCAGGAGGGAAGCAATGTGGCTATAAAATAGCTGGTAAGAATACCACAAATCTGAAGAGACACATTAAGGGTCACCACAAAGAAATTGAGGTAGGTTAATGTTTTGGTGATAACCAAAATGACAAAAAAGTATTGGTTTTGACTGAAATTTTCAATATAATATGATGGCTTAAAAAAGACTAAAATGTCAACAGTTTTCATTGACTAAAACTATACTAAAATAGTTATGGTTTTCTTTGTCTAAGATAATACTAAAATGCCCAGACCTTTAGTCAAGTAAAACTTGACTTAAAAAAACACAAAAAACAACCAAACAAACATACAAAAAACAGGATGTAAATAAATATGATGAAAACTAACAAGGACATTTGACGAGGACCAAGACAAAATAAAAAAAATATCTGACAAAATAAAGACTAGTCTGAGGAATGTTTACCAAAATCCACTCAAAAACTTTCCACAGTCCTGGGACTGTTCTTTTGCAGTGCATGAGTTACATTAACAGGGACACTGAAAAGTAGCTACTGTTTCTCTGGCAACTTTGCTATGTGGTCATGTTAATGCGCATAATCAACTAATCAGCCTATGTCAGCTGGAACACTTGGCAGCTCAGCCTGACAGCTTCAGCTCCTCTCATGAAAACATTTTGAAAGATTCTGGTTCTGTCTCCCTCTGTGTAATTTTATCTCCTGCCAGGCCAGAATAACTTTAGCTTGGATGGTCCCTGAATAGGTCCAGTTCTTGGTGTTTGCTTAAGATTTTATAGCATTTTGCCAGCAAAACATTTCAAATCTGATGGAATGGTCTCAGCTTGTTAAATCCAATCATTACATTCAAATGATTCATCAAATATTTGAGCTATCCATTGCTATGATGGACATAACTCATTGGAGCAATGTGCTAATTAAATCCATAATCTCAAATGATGAAAAATAATTAATTGTCAATGTCTTGTCAAACAGACATGGCTGGTGAGAAGCATGTAATGTGATCAGAGATACAGAACTCTTCAGAAATTACAAAATGACATAATAATAATATATGTATTGAAGCAAACAACTATAACAAAGACAACAACAAATAAGTATTCAGAGCAGGCTATAAGTCAAAATCTGTTTCAGCCGATGACTCCACTGCTTTCTATTTAAGTAGATCTCATGCATCAAGAAATCCAGTTTGATATTCGGTGTCTGTAAAGAGTTTCCTACTGCTTCCACTGCCCAGCAGAGCAGCTGTCTTGATTAATAGGAATACTTAATTTGTCATTAAGGCTGATTAATTCCATTAATCTGTAAGGTTTAAAGTCATTCAGTAATGTCACTGAGAATCAATTGTTTGCCATGGCAACAAGCAAAAAGAAGACACTGATTGTGGAAGTTTAAAAAATGCATATGAGGAGACCACTACAAGATTGGTCAGTTCCAACAGCTGTATCAGTGCAAATGCGAGCAAGCACGATGCAGTATATAAGTCTTAATGTTTACTTTTCAGAAGCTGGATATTGTATATGCCTGTGTGCGCAGAAATGGTCCTTGGCAGTGGAAGCCATTGATTTTCTCACTGCGTCTGCATAGCATCTCCCCTTTTCTGCCGGCACAGCATGTAATATGAGACCACAAGTTTTCCTTTACCCACAGCAATCAATTTTGCTTAGCCGAGCTCCCTGGCCTGGATGGGGCCTGCCTAAGTACCTGTCTCCTACAACGCATAGACATGCATACCCTCAACCTCGGCAAAAAAAAAAAAGCTTTCAGTGTAATAAAAAACATATCTGACTCAAGACCAATCTAATAATGGCCAGACAAGTCAGTGTGACTACTGTGTCACTGCTTGGGAGGTGGTATGCGTGGAGCGAGTGTGGCAGAAAGGCCAAGAAATCAAAGAAATCACTCTGATCTTCAATTCCCTGAGAAGATGATCCACATCACAATTCCTTCTATGCTATCTGTTTTACAGCTTGAAGTAAGATGTGGTTTCTCGCTCTAAAAGCAGTGAGCATTTACTGCCCTTTATCTTAAAAAAACACACCAAAAAATCCAATATATGAGGCCATATATGAGGGCATATTGGGCATGACTGAGCCTGGTTGATATGTATCTTAAACTCCCTGGGCCTCCATCAATCTCATATATTGTTAAGCAGAAAAACTGAGGTGTAAATGTTCACTTAGAGACGTGTCTTGTCCCTTTCAGGAGACATTTTCAGCCATCAGTTACTGTAATGAAAACAAATGGATTGGCTGGTTTCAAAAGAGATAGAAATTCTGGGCCAAAGCCAAAGATAACAGGGCTAAAACTCATCCAACAGGGGCAGTGTGGGTGTTGGATTAGACTTGCATGAAAAAAAAGAATAAAAAAAAAAGAAATGACTACAGATTACTTACTGTTTCTAAGAATAATACTGAGAGCAAGGTAATAGAGGTAGGATTTGGAGATACAATTTCATTCACAACTGACACTGTACACATAAATGAAGTCTTTCCGTATGAAATATAATTGAATCCATTGGCATGCATTACCATTTACACACCATCAATTCCTATGCCAGGAAGGTAAGAGCTAATCCTTTAGCAGAATGAAAGCCAGCTATCTGCTAGAAACCTGCAGTCTGTTATTCATTTCCCTGCTAATATACTGATCTAATCATTACAGCAGTTACAATAGATAACAGATTTAGCTCAGATAATTTCTTACCTGTAGCCACTGTGACTGGTCACTGTGTCCAGCTGTCCAAGCATTGACCTTGCCCTGCTTGTCCAAACGGGCCTTTCCTGGCTCCCAAGTGAACATGTCCATGTTGAGTGTCCTGAAGATGCTGGAAGCTGTTACCTGATAGTCCTGGACATGACCTGACTTCATTCCTAGTGGTTCAGAGCAGCCTGGCAACAACAAAAACAAACAGATTTGTTCTTGTTTTTCTGACTGTACAATCCCAACAAAATAAGTATATTTCTCAGTGTTGTTACCACATACAGTAGCTAACAGAACATAAAACAACTGTGCAGGAGGCATTCTGCAACAGCTTTTCACATCATTTTATGATTAATTTGTGTGTACAGCTGGATGACGAGCTCAGCTCACTCACCTGTTAGCTCACATCCAAGCAGCTCCATGCGTAAGGTACAGTGCCTCCTGCAGACTTGGGGATAAATGCGCACATACTGGGCTTCAATGGGAGGGGTGAAGGAGTTGGCTGATGGAGCGTTGTTATCGACATTTCCTCTGAAAATCTGTTGCAAGGGATGAAATAACAGCAGATGGGGGTGTGGAGGATGGAGAAGCAGATCAGTTTTACCATAATGTGGCAGTCTATCCGGCGCTGTCTCTGGTGTCTACTCCACACTCAACAAATTGCTGTCATTCAAGGTCAATGAGCTAGAATTACAGGGAAAAATAGACAATTTCCCGCACCATTTGAGCCCGTAATTTATAAGCACAGTGGTGTGTTTTAAATTAGTGGTCCAATTGTATTGCTATACCTTCTGGAGTGTTTTATCCAAATGACCTGAGATAGTCTGATGGAGACTCTCTGATTTGAGTGACCAATGTACTGTATGTGTGAGGTACAGAGAGAAGGCAACAGAGAAGGAGAAAACAAGTGAGAGATAGAGCTATGTGTTTTCATGCGATACATGAAATAGACTCTGTCACTGGATGGCAACAGGTCAATGATAAAAATAACAGACAACTTATATTAACTACCTCAAATACACTGACAGGACTTACAGGTTATTTGCTCCATACTGCTCATACAGTTACAACCTCCACCTCCATAAATACAAATGCACACTCAAACATACAAATTTTTTCAAAATTTTGAAACATGCCAAAAAAGAAAAAGAAAAAGAAAAATACAAGACAGACAAGAAAACAAAATTGAGATTACAGAATATTCAAGTCCAGGCTCATTGTTCTACGTAATAAATTTGAGAAGTTTGGAGGTCGGGGTCATTTGGAGCTGGGCCAAATAGAGGACAGCCGCGGTTTGCTGTCAGGCATGATAGAACACCGTGTGGCCTATTTGGTGGCTCTTCATCCCCAAATAGTATAAAAATTCAATCTAGAAGTCATAAAAGTGGAGGGGGGTAAGGGGCAGTAAGATGGGCCCGGTGTGTGCTAGCTAATTAAAAAGCCATCTCATCATGTCCTCCACCCTGCCCTTGACTGAGTGCACAGCCTCTAGTTGCTGTGTGTGCACATGTGTGTGTGTATGTGTGTGTGTGTGTGTGTGCGTGTGTGCATGTGTGTAGCTTTGTCTGTTTATTACAGACTGAGAGGGTAAAGGAAAAAGAATGGAAAAATGACATGGGGCATCTACACTTGTGTTTGTGTGCTGACGCGTGTGTCTCACCATATCCTCATCTTTGCTCTTGACTTTGTATGTCCTCCAGGTCTTCCCGTCATCACTGTAGGCTACTTTGTAAGACTTGACGTACTCTGGGCTGCCAATACGCTTTGCACCCTGGGTAATTAGGCCTGTGACCCTCATTCTCCTCTGCAGGTTAATCTGTGGAAAAAAAAAAAAATCAAGAAATTACAGGCTTCTCAGAGACTATGAATGTGTAGGAGTGAATGGGCAGTATGGGCATGGGAATCAATTCACCCCCTTGTATCTTTTTTGTCAGGCCCATCCATCTTATTCAGAAAGTCTGTGATCAAATGGAACATTTAATCAATCCTCACGCTCCAGATCCAGTCTGTCAACCCTGCGCAGACTGTCAATATAGTGCCAATGTAAAGCGGCTTGGAGAGCCACGAGGCAAAGCGAGAGCTCAGAAAGAGGAAAGTGATGAATGCTTCCATAGATCCTGCTTAGCG
Source organism: Thunnus albacares (assembly GCF_914725855.1). Taxonomy (NCBI): domain Eukaryota; kingdom Metazoa; phylum Chordata; class Actinopteri; order Scombriformes; family Scombridae; genus Thunnus; species Thunnus albacares. The sequence goes on along the minus strand of NC_058107.1, from coordinate 18,533,175 downwards.
CCCACAAAGCAAGATCATTATTATCTAAGCACGGCGGACGTGTTTCACACTACTTTAAGATTCGCTTTGGCATGCTTTTCACTGACAGACAACTTTAATAGAGTATTTATCAATTTCAGCAAACAATGCGCATTTTATACAAATGTTTATCTTACAAATTAGCAGAAATATGTTTGGCAGAGTTACAGATATAGTGATCAGTGGATGGGTTTAGATTTTTAATTTATGTTTTTGTGTTTACATGCCAGCATTCTAAATTACTACAAATCCATAATGCTTATTTTACAACAGAAAAGTTGATCATTTATTTATCTGGTCCTTAAAAATGCAAAGTGCGGGTTTAATTGTACAAGTTTCCTTTCATTTCTTTTCTGTATATCTTAAAAAAAAAAGCGGGCAACATATTGTATGGCCAAAACTTCACCAATGTCCACTACATGATGGCTCCTAAGAGATCCAAAAAATTTCAGCTTCTCTCACTAAGGTCTCGGTGACTGGTCAAAATGGTTTCCATAATCAATTTCACATCTTATATCGTACATCTTGGTGGTAATAAAAAAAATGGTTAAAGGTTAAAGAGCGATACATTTCAATACATTTCGCAGCATTCTTGTTTGATTGACAGCCTCAAGTAGTGGTCGTTGGTGCTTTAGCTCAACACAGGCTGGCACATCTGCCAAAATTTGTACCACCTGCTTCAAATTACTGTCAGGCTGGCAGGGAGCTTCAGAGACCTATGAGTAATGTCTGGAAACAGTCTATGTTTTAAAACTATTATTGCTGGTTGACTATAAAAGTGCCTTGGTCACCCTGTAATTCTGGTGAACTTGTTTAAAAAATGAGAAAAGTCTTACGAGTTATTTGTTATTTTTTGGTAACAGCTGATGACAGCTGATGACAGTTTACTTCACTGTGACAACATGAGGAAGCCTGTGGTGACTAAGTGGTGGCTGTGATGGGTTACTCAAACATACACGCATGTACAGTACTCACACACACACACACACACACACACACACACACACACACACACACACACACACACACACATCCTATTTCTACAGTGAATATTAATATTGACACAAAAAGTAGGGCAGGATAACACAAGGCAATTTCAACATTATAATATTGTAACACACGTGTGATATTCCATGACAAATAAGATAAAGCAAATAAATGGTGATGAGAATTATTCATTAATCCTTCTGGCACAATGTTCACACCAAGCCACTATCTTTTTGGGGAAAAAAAGGCAATTTCCCTAATGTATCTCACCCTCTTACAAAATGTAAAAACACAGCTAACTAGCCTTTCTAGTCTTTCATTAACCTGGAATGGCCAAACCTAAAAAAGAAAGGCAGATTACAATAAAAGAGAATTTGTATTACTCCTATGAAATAGACTAGCTTTGCTCAAGGTAAAATTTATTCTCACGATCTTATTTATAAGATCATGTGGTCTAGACAAAAAAATCAATGACTGATTGATTGCAAACAAACAAGTCTGAATTTCAGTGCATATTTGTGAAGCTGGAAAGGTTTCCTATTTAAAAACATGAACAGTTTTAAAGCTCAGCGAAAAGAAATAGAGGTCTGTCTTCACCGACAATGTGACCGTTTTCAGGATGGTATTCTGGGGGCTTGAGCTCATTTTCCGGTGCAGAAATGTTAGCATTACTATGAAATAAGGCAATTTACAAGTAAAATTTTTAAGTGCAAAAGCTCAAACAGATAGTCTGAGCCCGCTAAGTTGTACTCTCCTTTTCTGTTAATGAAAAAAAGAACTAAAAACTGTGTCTCCTGAGGACTTTACAGATTAGAGTATTGGCTCTTACGGATACAGCACAAGAAAAGAACTGTTTATGTCACCAGCCTTGTCTGCACTGTCAAAAACCAATGGAGTAATGTATAATAATTGTACTGGAGTGTGGATTTTCTTGCTAATTTCCATTTGTAGAGACAAGACTCAATTACACATATTTTTTCTACATACTTAAACCAATGTATCAAGTTAATTATACATAAGGACCCCTCTTAGAGGCTCAGAGCTGCAATGACCCACTCTTTCTCATTCATAGCGTTTCTTCGTTCTTCTCAGTTTTCTCCATGGAGACAGACACTTCTCTGACTAATTAGCAGCCCTGTCACTAAAAGGCCACTGCTGGGGTAATTGGGGTGATCTTTCACATTTTTAATGACGCCTCAGAAACACACCTCTGTCACTTCAGCGATAATAGTGATGCATTTATTTGTTTGAGTAAGGCATCGTTAGGAAACATCCTCCATGTGCAGACCTTTGTCTACAGACTTATATGTGTCAATTATAAGGAAATTGGCTCAGTGTGAGAGACAATTAACCTAAAATGCATAAAATGCACACAGGGACGTGTAAAAGTGACACCCCTGAGAAACACAGCCACAATTTCCATGTACAAAGACATGATATTACCATGATTCAGATGTTTTTCAAAAATCAGCACAAGTATCTATCACTGTGTGTGTTTTGGTGAGGTTCTAGATCCAGATGCAGATTATAAAACATCTAAAGTGTTTCTATCCTTATTAGAAGTATGCATTCTCAAAGTTTGGTTATATAGACTTTGTGCAAGAGCAAGAAGAAAAATTGCAAAACATAAAGTTTAGAATGAACTCTTACCCTTTCACCATTTCCTTTTTCCTGAAACACACAGTATTTTGTATATGAAATGCTCTTGGTGAAATGCATGAGCCTCTGAAGGAAAGAAAAACTTCTACATCAAGTTGTTTCTGTTCTCTTTCTCTATTTGCAACACAAAGGATATACCAATTGTTTGCATGGTTTGATTTAACCTGTTTTCTCCCTGAAAAACATTCACTACTGCGAGAAAATGTTCAGCATGTTACCATCAGCAACATGCTGGAACTGACTATGTCCTGTAGCTGTATTTCACCACTGATCACTGATTTGTTCTGCCCTGGTTTCTACAGTAATCTTACTTTAAGTCATGGTCCTATTGTCAGGGGAGTAGCAAGAGATAGACCAAAATGCAGGACAAAACAGCCAGAACTGAACAATGTCTCTTTAATAAAGAACCAGGCATGCAGGCACAGCAAAACGGAACAAAACAAAACCAGATGGAACAGAGGAGAGCGAAACTGAACAATACAGAACAAGGATCCAACAAGACTGAACTGAAACACAGCACTTAAATACTAACAGAACTAACGAGGAGATGAGGTGCAGTGGGAAGATGGGTGGAGAAATTCAAGTGAGGGGAATGAGTAGGTGAACCAGGAGAACAGAAAATACCACTGACAACCTTAGGGTCTTTAAAAAACTCAAACATACATTGCTGTTGACATAATCATGAAACAGTAAGTTTGTCAAGTGGATTGGCCTGCATGTAACAACAAAAATAGGACTGACAGATAACTGTTGTTCTGAGTTTCAGTTCATTTTTGAGTTTCTACAAGGGTCAGTGCGTAGCAAGCAACAGTCCTCAGTCACATTTCCTTAAGAAAACAAGTGTGAAAGCAAACTTCAACTTCAAGAGCCTACTGCCACTCCAGTCTTGTCTTCAAACATGTCTTTGACTTGCAATTGGTCTTTTGAAACAACAGGGGCCCAGTTATATTATGAGCAAAGACGCTGGCTATATACGTTAACATGCACAGGGAATTCTGGTCTTAACAATGATTTTGTTATTTAGATTGTTTGAATTTAGATTTAGAGCCCAGTATCACAACACAGGTTCATGCAAGAAATTAATTTTAATTATGAATCATTAGTAAAAATGTCATGTGTCATCTCAAATGCTTATTGTTCTTGTCATGCTGCTGCAAGAGATTCAGTAATAATTACATCAGAACCTGAAAGCCTTCTGCTTAACAATTAAAGGCACAGTGTGTAGAATTTAGTTGCATCTAGCAGAACAGATTCGGCAGAAATTGAATAAAATATTCATAAGTAGGTTTTAATTAGCGTATAATCCCATGAAAATAATAATCATTGTGTTTTCATTACCTTAGAATGAGTCCTTTATATCTACAGAGGGAGCAGATCCTCTTCCACAGAGCCCGCCATGTTGCATCGCCATGTTTCTATAGTAGCCCAGAATGGACAAACACAACCCTGGCTCTAGAGTGGGCCTTTCGCGTTTTTCGCAAGTTTCGCAGGCACTGTAGGTTCTCCCACATGCTTGGAAGGGGAGGAGGAGGGGGAGGGGTATTCAGTTGGTTGCAATCTGCAACCTCACCACTAGATGCCACTAAATCCTACACACTAGTCCTTTACAGTAGAAGAGCAAGAAATGACTACATAAATGTTCTCTGGAGCTCTTTAATCCTTATTTAAACAAGCGTGAACACATTAATTTACAATGAGAGCCTAGTCACTGGCCAGTAGTCATTTCTATTGATGTTCACTATTAATATCAACGAGCAAGAAATGTGGCATCAACAAAATGAGCCTCAAGAGAGCTTTGAGGACAAATGACACACACACACACACACATACACACACACACACACACACACACGAAGGTCAAGCACATCTAAAGTGAAAAGATCCCACGTGTTGATTACATATTAATAATAATAATAATAATAATAATAATAATAATAATAATAATAATAATAACACTATTTATATAGCACTTTTCAAAACACAGTAACAAAGTGCTTTACAATAAAAACAGAACACATTTAAAATTCAAAAACAAACTAAAAGCCATAAAAACTAAGCACATTATGAAAAACACAAATAGAGTAAAATGAACTAAAATGCCATAAAATATAATAAACAAGTGGGTTTTTTAACAGTGAAAAGACGAGACAGAGTTGGCAGCCCTGATCTCCTCAGGCAAGTTGTTCCAAAGTCGAGGAGTCCTGTCTGCAAAGGCTCTATCACCTTTATGTATCAATCTGGACTTTGGAACAACAAGAAGTGACACATCTGATGATCTCAGGGAGCAGGAAGGGACAGAGGGCAATAAGAATCTGATAGACAGCCTGGGGCAAGGCCTCTCAGGGCTTTGTAAGTAATCAATAAAATCTTAAAATCTATTCTAAAAGCAACAGGTAGCCAGTGTAGGGAAGCCAGGATCGGTGAAATGTGATCATGTTTCCTACACCGAGTTAAAATCCTGGCAGCAGAGTTTTGGATGAGCTGGAGGCTGGAGAGGGATTTTTTGCTGATGCCAGAAAAAAGGGAATTATAGTAGTCCAATGACTGGTTATAAAAGCGTGAATGACAGTTTCCAGATTTTTGGCAGAAAGAAATGGTCTAATCCTTGAAATTTTTCTGTGATAATAAAAACAGGATTGAATCATTGAATTAATATATTTATCTAGGGTGAGGTTTTGATCAAAAATGACACCAAGATTTCTGCAAAGAGTTATTGAATGAGACAGTGAACCAAGACTGTTCGAAATTTGGTTGTTTACACTACCTTAACCTATGATTAATATCTCTGTCTGAAATTTTGCAACATCCATGTGTGGATGTCATGCAGACAGTTTAGCAGGTTGGCATTGTTTTGATAGTTGTTTTCAGGGTAACAGTTTAGACAGATCTGAGTATTGTGTGCATAAAAATGGAAACTGATATTATGTCTGCGTATGAGGTAGCCTAGAGGGACCATGTAAATGGATAAAAGGATTGGACCCAGCACCAAGCCTTGGGGCACCCCGCAGGGAAAACACAACGTAGCTGACTTAGAATTAGCGATACCAATTCAGAAATGTCTGTCTTTTAGGTAGGACCTGAACCATTTCAGAGCAGCACCACTGATAGCAATCCAGTTTTCAAGACAATCCAAGAGAAAATCATGGCCAATGGTATTGAATGCTGTGCTTCGGTTCAGAAGAACAAGAATGGATTTATGGCCAGTATCAGCTGACAGCAATAAGTCATTAATGACTTTGAGAAGAACAGTTTCACTACTATGGTTTTTTCTAAAACCGGATTGGATTTCCTCACAAATATTATTTTCATTAATAAAAGCAAGCAGTTGATCTGTTACAATCTTTTCTAAAACCAAAATTCAGGAACAGGACCTGTCAACAGAGAGCAGTTTAAAAAATGCAGAATAGAGGGGGAAACTGTAGTAAAAATGTCCTTTAAAAATTATATAGGAAGAATGTCTAAAGGACAAGTTGAGGGTTTCATTTTCTTTACCATTATCAGTCAGTGAAAGATGGAGAGATTGGATTGAAAGAGCAGTGGGAAATTGCACAGGGCTTCTCAACTGTAATTGGAGTATCGGGGAGAAATGCAACTTCTAATAATTGAGACCTTCTGGGTAGAGAGGGAAAGGAATTTGTTGCATTTCTCAGGGGTGGCATCTAGTATCTTGCCCGGGGGAGGATCAATGACACTGCTCACAATGCTGAACAATATTCTTGGGTTGGACTGATTGTTTTCAATTAGAGTAGCATAGTAAGCAGATGTAGAATTTTTAACCTCTGCATCAAAAGAAGAGACCTAAGATGTTCCAGGTGAACTGTGAGTTTAGATGATTTCCACAAACGCTCCACCTTGGGGCATTTTAGTGTCAGCTCCCAAATATTTTCATTTATCTAGGGCATCAAGAGGCGACTAGATTTTCTGTTCTTGAAAGGAGCGACTGCATTTAAGATGTACACTGAGATCAAAACTGTTGAGGGACTTGCAGGAGTATTGTAACAGTTACACTGTCCTGTGTCCTTGAAACAAAGAACCCTGTGGCACTGTTGTCACACATTATCATACACACATTTGAAATAACCTTACCTCTCTCTTTGAACTGTCGTGCTATCACACACACATGCAGACAGACAGCACAACTTCAAATTACAACAGCCTTTTGTGTTTTTCTTCCTTTTAGCTGATTTATACAATGTTACATGCTGTCCATCTACAATATGTTCCAAAAACATATTGTCTACATGCCTCTTCACTTCTTCCACTTCCACTTCTTTTTAAAGAGAGGCCACCCAGCCAATATTTCTCCAAGTTCTAAGTGTAAAAATAATCCTGACAGTGTCACAACCTCACAGTAATAGCCAGTGAAATGCAAGCATGTTATGATTGTATTTGGCCATAGGGATCAGCATGCTCCTCAGATGGTTAAGACACAACAGCTTAAAGGATGTGAAATGGTATGAACAAAAATTTAAGATGTAAACACCACATAGATGTTGTGGCAGGACCAGAAATAGGCAGCCTGTCACTGATTTGTAACAGTTCTGCCTGGAAAGAGATGGCCACCACAGTACTGTTAAGGCTTTTCATCCGCCTGCATTTTAATCAATACAGGTGTTCACGCAGGCTGCATGACAGCTCACGTTTCACTCATGCTATACGCGTCTAACCACGGCCTGAAGCATATTTTCATGCTTCTGTTGCATGTAACTACATTGATTGTGTGTTGGGCTCTGAGTCCTGCCAAAACACGGCTGACCTACACTTAATACTGTGCCAGAACACATCCTGTGTAGACACTGACATAGGACTGAAGCTGCTGCTGCTCTGCTAACGTGCTGCTTTCACTATGCAGCTTGTGTAAGAGACTGATGAATTACTTACAGCTGACATGGTCATAAGTCTCACTGCTAAAGGTGCTCAATTAGGTTTAGACCTAATTGAGCATATTTTTCATCTAAGAATAGGTTTAGGTAGAAAATATGATAACATTCAGTCTAAAAATGCAGAAAACACATTTTGTTCTGTGGCGCTTTATTTAATTATTGCATATTGCAGTCATGCTGGGATTCTAAAATAAACTGTGATGAAAAAGCATTTCTCAGGGTCATACTGTATCTGAACTACATAACAGACTGTAGAGTTGAATTTTTTATTATCTCATGTTATTCTGGAATGAAAAGGGAAAATCTCCCAAGACAGACACTGAATTACATTCTAGGCAGGTTTTATTTATACAGTACCAATCAAAAGTTTGGACACACTTTCTCATTCAAGGCAATGGCAAGCGGTGTCCAAACTTTTGACTGGTACTGTATGTATCAGCACACGCAAGCCAATGTGATGAAGATCTGCATCTGAAAATGATGTCATTAACTGTTTAACTCCCATTAAACTTGGTATAGATCCTCTCAGCCTTCACAAGTGATTTGGATTGTTTCATTCCTCCAACACAGCTGGCTGGAGCTATATTTTTGCTGATATTGGTCAGACCTGCGGTATATTTCCCTGGAGTGTTCAAATGCAATTTTATGTGTGAGCCCATCATGGCGAGGCTGTGAAAAAAATTATATTATTGCGCAACATAGATGTGTGTACAGTGGCACGCTCACGCGTGCACAATTCACAAACACACAAACCGACATAAACACAAACAAACACATATACAGTGAATGCATGCCTGTCTGTGACTCTGTGATCTATTATTCAAAGTATGTTGCTATATGTTTGATTCATTTGTTGTGGTTCAGGGGGAAAAAACGCTAAAACTGGCTGACATTCAAAGATGCATACTGCACCAGAGAAAACCTTACATATAGCCAGACAAATCTGATCTCTTTGCTGATAGGGCTGTCATCTGTGAGTACAGTATAACCCGCTTCACACGCCAGACATGCAAACACAGTCCCACCGCATCACTCTACACTACAAAAACATACCACAGACTCCTTAGCATAATCCCAAAACACTGACATGACTGTGCACCTCTGTACTCACATCCCAATTATCCAGGCCCTCCGCAGAAACACACAATGCCTAAAGCATCCCGCGCAACATCCCACGTGGCATCATTAAAGTCAAACAAACCGCCTGAATGTTTTATGTCCCGTTCTCCTCACCCTCTGCATGTGCCAGGCTCCTTTTCCCACTCACTCATGTTGACTGTTGCTTTGACTCTGTCTCTCTCACTTTCGCTCGCCTTTTTACAAATCAATTTTTTTTTCATTTTTGCCCTGTCTTACTATTCTCTTGTTGTTAGGTACAGTTTCTGTTTCTCCATCACGCTGTCACGGTGTGGCATGTTTTTTCTATTATATTTTGTTCACGGTTCAGTGTCTGTGTATCATTTATCTGATAACAGCCCACTTCAAAGGTTGCTGTCAACATTTCTGTCATAAAAGAAGGGACTCAAGAGTAAGAGAAATGTAAAAAAAAAAAAAAAGAAAGCCGAGAAACCATTATTTTTTATAATATTTGATGTTCTGATAATTCCATGTTTAACGAAATAGTTAAATAATTAATTTGTATGACACCATCTGTATATCTGTCTATTACATATGAGGAAAAATGTACAGTATATATCATAGCTATACATCATCTGACATTTGTTGGCAATGTATGACTATTTGCTCAATGTAAATCCAGAAAATGATTTCGACACATAGTACCAGTCACCTTCTCATTCCCTTGATTGAGAAAGCGTGTCCAAACCTTTGACTGGTACTGTAGGTCTGGGGTTCATAAATTGCAGGTGAGTGAGATGCAGAAGACTCAACAGAATCACTTTAATCATTGCCAAATGCAATGAGACCTCACTGCATATACGTTCTTTGGTTTACAATGATGTAACTCTCAACATGTGGGATGACTATTCAGGATTGAAACAGTCTCAAAAGAATAAAATTAATGGGATCAGGGCAGGATGGGACTGGCAAACAGATGCTCGGGATGTGACGTGCAGAAATAATTCAGGACCACCAGGCAATCTATTCTATCAATTCGCCTATGGTTCTTTGACAATAAGCACGGACTAATGACACAGCATGAAGGTTAACTTTTACAAAGCTGGAGTAAAAGGAGGGTTGCATTTATCAACGCTTTTCTCTTGTAAGCATCTAGTTTCTTTTCATTTCATTTAGATGACAGCCTTCGAAACACTCTGGGGTATTTATAAGGACAAAAAGAGAAGCTGAATTCATTCTTTTTTACAGATAAGAGGAAAATTACTGCTAATGTTACTGTTGAATGCTGTGTAAAATTCAATCAAATCAAATCTCTCTTGACAGCACAGTGATTTGTAGATCACATTTCATTTGAGGCATGACAAAGAGAAAGCATCAATGCATGAAATAATCACATTCATCATAGTTGATTTTGCTAGGGAACCTCTAACGCCAAACTGAAATTATGACACAAAATACAGCTCAAGTGTCAATGCAGTTACAATATAAGCATGTCACAATTAACCTAAAGTAACTAAAGTCAAAATTAGGGATGGCACAGCTGAGTAACTGTTAGCAAATCATTGTGAGAAGCAAAAACTACTGGCTGAAAATAGTTATGCCCTTTTACATTGTTCCTCACACTTGACTACACCTGCATCTGTTCTACCCCCAGCTCACATTTTTAATTGCTCTTTATTACCAGTGAGTGAGCCATCAATTTTACAGTACCTGTAATTAACTCTGAAGTTTATACTGTTGCATTTTCACAGTCAACAATTTATACTAACCATAAACTACAACTCAGTCATAGTCTACAGTAGAGAACATACTGTTATATAGACCAAACCAAACAATTTAAAGCCACAAAAACAAGAGAAAAAGGTCTGTCTGTAATTAAGATTGTCCCTGGCCTGGCTTTGTGTGTTGCCTGTCCTGTGACCGCACTTTACCTGTATCCACGGCCATCTGTCATTTTCGGCAGCGGTCCAGGCATTGACCAGACCCTTCTTGTTGAGGCGTGCAAAGTATGGGTACCACTTCTGCAAGCCGAACAGAGCACGGTGGGTGGAAGAGGCTGTTATCTGTTGGTTGGAGATTATGCCGCCCTCCATGCCCAATGGTCCAGAGCATTCTGAGTGAAGAGAGGGAGAAAAAGACAAATGAGCCTTCATGTATTTCCAGCACTCAAAAATATGTGCAACTCAGTCTTCGGAATGCATATAGATTTTCAAAAATACCACATGTCAATGCTTTTGTCCTCCATATCTTGAAACATAGTGTTGTTATGTTTATCTCAGTCCCAGATATAAAAACCTCAGTTTCTTCTATTTGTACTGTATTAGATCAGACATGGTCAATAAAACTGCAACTTCTTCAGTCTCTGCTGTTGTATCCTGTTACAACCTCCTATGGAGACCTTCTGTTTTAGATCATTATAGATTTGTTCACCCTGACTCCTGTTTTTATCACTATCAATGTTACTTCGATTCATCGCAAGATATTTTCTAATGTTTCCATTACGGCAAAATCCTTTTGAGTCACAGCAGTCGGTGAGAGGACTCTTGCGTGCCTTCATGCTGCCCACACCTAATGGATTAACAAGTTGCTCCTTCATCTCTTCCATCTGTAACAGAGCCCTCAGGCTTGCTTCCAAGGAGCTGAAGCCACTTCTAGACAGCATCGTCCTCAAGTCAACAAGCTTTGTAGCATCTTTAAATATCCCATAGGCTGCAACATTAAAGTGGAGAAGCATGACAGAAATATCTTTTCAGGCCAAAGTACTGTCCTTTCTTCTTTAAGCAGCTTGCATCCCTCTCTTAATCCTAATTGCAATGTCCAGGCACATCAAAAGCATTTTAATAGACATACCTGTGGTGAAAGGGATTCTGGCAATGTTTATCCTGTAGAGAATTTATTGTGCTGGAAAACAAGCATGTCTCTGTATTTCCATGTTTAAAAAAGGCTTATTGGAAAATCAAATAATAATAATAGAAAACACATGAGAAATAAAACAATGCAGAAACAGATGGAAAGTGGGAATGTATAATACAGAATGTTAATCGCAGTACATACCACAATATGCAGTTTTATTATAGGTCTATACGTAGGTCTAAAAACATAAAATTGAAAGTTGGCCCTCCTCTCCAGAGGTGATTTTTATAATTGCTCATTTATACATAAAACATCTGGTTTTCTATCAAAACCTCTCAGATTTTGTGAGATTCCATCAGCTCAGGACAGATTCAATTAGGATGTGATATGCATGCAAATTGTATAGTTTGTGTCTACAATTATAAGATAACTCAGTCTGTGGAAAGGCATTATAATTGAGGAAAACAACCTAAATAGTTCAACTGAAGTTGAATTGTTGATCCAAACACTGTGGCATATCGCCATCACACATGAATCGGATGGGACTGCAGGTCTACAGAATCCTTCAGCCTGAATAAATTGTATTAAAGAGTTGTGAAACTGAACTGAAATAGTCTCTCCAATGGATATTATTCAAACCTAAAGTTGTAATGTGCAACGTATTCACTTAAAAATACTTAAAAAAAACAAAACAGCTGAGAAGTGACAGAAAGTTGGTTTGAATACTGTTAATCAGTCTGGAGGCAAATATCCCTGCATCATTACGTTTCTACAAGCCCACATTGTCTCCTAAACATAAACGGCATCACAGCTGTATTGAAGATGTGCCGCAATAGTTGTGACAGATGCTCACGTTTTAATTAGTCTTTAAGCCAAGCGTATAGTTGACATAAATGGAAGGAATTATAGCCTAGCATTTTTTTTTGTTTTAAAACATCTTTCCTAATGAGCATGATTTGCAGTTATATAAATGCTGCATAGCTCTGCAGCTACCATCTTCTAGATTATAGCATCTTTTTCACTGAACGCAGAAAAGTGGCTTGACAGAATTTCAGTTATTTATGATCTGACCAAAAAAGATAAACATCCATCACAAAATATGGTGAAGAACAGCTGGCTAAATAGTCCCATGAGTCTAGAGGAAAACATTATGAGGAGTTTACTGAAGGTTGATGGCAAGACCGCCTGCATATAAACATAAAAACTACCTGAAAACAGTCTGAGCAATTTAATTCTCTATCAAAGTTGGAAGTCATGAAGTTGAATCTCAAGTGTGTAGCAAAATGGCATTTATACCCCACTGCCTTTTCTTACTTTGTAACAGCAACAAATTGATGTGACAGTCAGAGGAAGTGGAGTGCACATTTTTTACTTTAAATAAGTTTAACCTAATTTATGATGTAAATGATATGGGAGGGAATTCTTTAAATGTATTCTTGTGCTGTTTATTTCAAATGACAACAGTTAGGCTATAAAAGAATACCAGTAAGATGACATAATTTATTACACCCATATGATTTTTCTTATTAGTTTGGTCACAGATGATTAAACAGCTATGTTTAAAAGCCTTAAAACCACAAGTGTTGGGCAAGCTGAGGGAACTTGGAAGTGTCCCAAAAGAATGAGGACATATCAAGCCAGGAGTTCAGCCAGAGGCACTGCTTACTCATGCTGGCTGAACTATAAGTGTCTGTGTAAACCAGCCTTCAGGGTAGGCCTGGAGCAATGGTCACCAGAAGGCTGTGATGCCTTCTACACCATTTAAGTAAAACACCTAAGTATTTCAAATCCAGCACTGACACACAGATAGACAAAGCACACACACACATACTGTACCAGCAGACAATATAACTGGCAGCGCTGAGAGCTGTGTGAAGACTTTCACCACCGAAGAAAGCAAAGAGTCAGAAAAGAATGGAACAGTGAAAACAACCCTAGCACGACTTATCCAGCTGCTAAAACAGCGGGGTTCTAGGCAACGGGGAGCCAGGGAGACAGTGAGTAATGTCTGAGGACCGTCCAGGGGGATCGACTGGAGGCTGGAAGAGAGCAAAGATTATCTGTGTGCATGTGTGTGTGTGTGTTCACTGAAAGAGATGTGTTTATGAATTCCACTATGGTAAATCACTCTCGCTTCACTAGTTCTTTCTTGTGTGTGACTCACCGTTTCCAGACTGATGAGAGGATGGTGTAGGTGGATGTGGTATTCTACTGCTGAAGCTCAGAGAAGAATCTGATTTTCTGATATCTGAGGGATGAACTTCATTCTATCCTCTTAATAAGTTTTACAGAAGATAAACAGTTTGGACAGTTTTGAGACACGGTAAACCAGTTTGAACCCTTAGGCTTGGAAAGATGGCAGCTGCTCTTAGCAGAGTAGGACTTTCCAAAACCAGTATTTTGTTATAAATATATGGGTGCAGTAATCCAAGTTCCATTTGCAGCTTCAAATTATAGGATTAATATTTGATTGTTCATCGACTTGTTTCATTCTCTGACTTGTTTAAAACACGTGACACCACCTCCCTCATCCAAGGACATACAGTATGTGTTCATGCCTCTAACTATTTTTCCTTTTTAGGTCTGTCAGCAAGATGTCTCAAAGCTCAAATTTCCACTAAATGGACATACACATGCATGCCTTGTACCAAGGAACAATTGATTAAGTTTTAAAATATTTTTTTAGCCATAACTGTAAAATTAAATGAGCAATATTTATTTAAAATCCTAGGAGTATGTTTGCAGGCTCAGCAATAAATTACACTTTAAAATAAAGTGATATGAACAAGTCTCTTTATGCAACAGTAAGTTGAAGGAGTGCCATTCTCAAGTGATAAGAAAAAAGCATTCAATATGGTTTTTTTTTCAACCTGACCATCACATTTCTCTGATGAAAAGAATTTGTATTGTGTATGCAGGCATGCCTTCACATGTCGATCTAAGGAGGGTTAATTCAGCTGAGATTGATATTCTCCTGGCCAAATGTAAGAATGTAAAGAGTGCAAATCAATAAATAAAAAGTGAACTAACAGCAATACAACATTCTTGATTCCTGATTCAGGGACTCAGTGGACCTACAGATGCTATTCTGGCACAAGCACCAAATGGAATGTCACTGATTTAACTCCTGAAAGTGAAATGGACTATATGACATTAAGGCTGTGGTGCAATGTCGAATCAACACAGTATCATATTCCCCTCTGTGTTGTACCTCTTAGGCAGCTCTCTAGATATTCTATGTGGATGTTGTGGCAAGACACTGTTGCAACGCCGCAGTCCTTCTCACCTTGCGGCAATGATGGGCCACTCTTAACGAGCTGCCTGTCAGTCGTCCGTTAGAGCAGCAGAGGCAGCCAGCCCCTGGGCCTTGGCCTGCTGGCCTCTGAGCATACATCAGCCCTGCGACAGCACACATCAGTAACACCACCACTACCATGATGTGACAGCTGAATCCATCTCCCACAAGCCCTACCTACAGCCTAAACAAATTAGAGCCCCACTGAAATTAATGCCAGCACACCAATACTAATGAGTATGCAGCGGATGAGGAAAAGAATAATACACACACTAGTCAGACATCAGCCATATGATCGAGATTCAACAGGTGACCAATGAGACTAAATGAAATGCACCTGTACATATTACTGTATGTATGAGTGTGTCAGCGTACATGTGTGTTCGCATGTCCATTTGCGGTCATGCATTTAAAAATGTGCAATCTGCAAGACAGCAATACATATTTTAATAAAAACATAACTAAGGGTGTGTGATATGATGATATTAGATCATTAATGATTAAAATGTCTGTATGATCTGTCTTTATGCAGACTGTTAGTATCGTGCTACAGTGTACATTTTATCAGTTCAGCTCTGTGACAGAGTGCTGACAGCAGAGCAAACTATCTGCACAGTACACATCAGGAGCCCTGGTTAGCCTGCTACCAGTCCAAGCATCGTCACGTCGCCAGCTCACGAGTTAGCTCACAGATTTGATGCTTTGTAGCATGTGAAATTTACAGCAGTTTTAATGTCCTGCTAGGAAGCTTATCCGCTGCATATCATGTTAAACTGACAGCTGGGCTACAGGTAAATGCCACCGTTTAGCAGTTAGCTCGCCTGCTAACTGGTAGCACTCACTTCTGTCATGCTGCAAGCTAGCATGATGTTATCTCGGGTTTACTGTGTTGGTGCCTTTTTTTTTACAGTGCACATCCTGCTAGTTATTCACACAACATCAACTGTTTGCTTTCAGCCGTAAAATAAGTTTAGTTGTACTGTTAGTTTGGTTTCCCATTGCAATATCCATTTTAAACAAGGCCAAATAGACTGTCACTACTTTTTAATGCAACTTTTCACACCTGCCCTTATTTATTTATGGAACTGTTTGTGTTTTAATGTAATTTTGTGAGTCTTTCATGGGTATATGTTTTAATGTTGTTTGTGAGCCCCTAACCTAAGACAAATTTCTATCATGTGATAGACAAAGTTTTTTAACCTTGAATCTTTAGTACTGTTCAGTAACTTGCAAGATACATGAAACAGAATCCTGATAAGATCATGGATTATGATCCTGCCAGAAAAAAATTGTTATGATTTTTTTGCCATATCGCCCACCCCTAAGCTAACTATACTATACTCAACTGCATCATGAAAATGTAGGTTAATTTTCATGAGAGAGAGCCTTTGTTTTTTGGGTTTTTTTTTCATTTTTGTTTGATCCACAGTCACAGGGTTTTATCTGATGTTACAGGGTAGAAGTAAGTTTAAGGTAAACTTGGAGTACTGAATCGATTTTGCTTCTGCTCAAGGCAGATGTTCTACAATGAACTTGAGCTTTAAGATACTTTTGGGAAACAGGGCACTGAACAACCATCACCTTTCCTCAATATCGGATCTTTAAACTACCATTTAACCCGTATTAGTGTCTGAAAATGTGAATTTCTCTGGACGATTACAGCTCTGATTCTGGTAAGTGACACATATGATTCTTCTTTTTCACTTCTCGCTTTCCATTGGATGAAGGGAACCAATACTGAAGCCAATGTAATTATTTCAGTAAAACAGTAGAATCACTGAACAGACAGGAAATAGCAAAAAGCTCACTGCTGCTTTCACATAATATTCTCACAATGATTTCTGGTATAGTACGGCCAGAGGATGTACAGCTGCATAATGTGCAGCAGCCAGTGTGTGTACAAGACTAGCCCACACAGAACGTGGGTTGAAGGAACACGTCAGAGGAGATGATGAGTCCTTGCATAAAAGTGCATTCTACTTTTTCCAGTGAATTCTATATTCATTGGGGACCTGACTGCACTTAAGTCTGCAAAATAATCAACAAATAACACATTTAAACTGATTTTGATTTTAAGCATTCAAGATCAACACTTCCAATAAATTGTCACTGGGAAGCCTGGTGACAGTAACCAAATAATAATAATAATCCTGTCAGGTATCAGGCAGATTGAGCTGTGGGTTTGGGAATTTTAAAGGTCAATGATACCACTTGCAGGAACAACTACAATTTTGTCACTTAAAGGGGACGCATCATGCACATTTCCAGGTGTATATTTATATTCTGGGGCTCTACTGGAATTTCTTCGCATGATTTACAGTTCAAAAACTCAAAATATTGGTCCTTTATGCAGCCCCTCAGTTCAGCCTCTGTGAGAAACAGGCCGTTTTAGCTCCTGTCTCTTTAAGGCCCCCCTCCTGATGAGCCCACTCTGTTCTGATTGGCCAGTTTCTGGAAGCTACCTCTCCGCAGACTTGCGATGGCTCGGAAGGCTACGTCAACAAACAGGAGTAGTAGGATTTCACTTCTTTTTCGTCATTCTTTACTCAAAATTGAAACTCAAATATTTGAGTGACATGATATCAGTAAAAAATAAGCAAAAATCACAAAAAGCATATGTCCCCTTTCATACGTAACTAAATATATTATAGTCATTGTGATGTTTTCATTGTTGTTTTGAAATGGATTATGACAATTTTTATAACAGTTATTCATTTGTTGTTTTTCTGTGCTTGTTCCTTCTGCTATGGTAATTCAGTCTCTCATTTCACAAAGCTTTCTTTTTTGACATTGTACAGCCTTGTCAGGAATCATACAGTGCCATCCAAAAGTATTACGGCAGAAGTTTGGCTCTACTCCAGCACACTAGATTTCCAATTAAACAAGCTTTGGGGGTGTCTGGGGTTGTTTACATCCATAATGGGCTAACAGTGTAGGACTTATGGCCCTTTTTACCTTCAGGGGATGCGTATAAATAGGGCTAAAAAAATCTTCAGCACAAAATCAGCACTTTAACCTTGTGGTCAATGTTTCATTTCAAATCTAATGTGTTGGAGCACAGAGCCAATACAAACCATTCTAATACTTGTAGACTGCACTGCAACTTTGATAATGATGAGCTGAATTAATGGTTGTGTAACCTGCTGTACAAATATTGAATTTATATGGGAAAATGGAAATGAGCATCATTAAACAAATAATGGAGCTTAGCATATGTTCAATCAGCAAGCCTACTTCATTTCTAAATCATTCTCCTCCAAGTTTTTCCATCAGGCGGCTGAACCTCTTGACTCGTCACTATTCAGAAATGTCTCTCTACCCTCTTTTATCTTTCCAGTTTACAAAAGCAACTATAGCACCTGTTTTTGGTTCACTTCAACAAAGCTCTAACTCTTCCAAATTTTCTCTCTTTCTAGACTTGTTCAAACTGCCAAACTGCAGTAGACTTGTCTGTTTCTGAACAATTGCTACACCTAAATTAGAAAATCTGATGGATTAATTTGTGAGTAGAAGTGCAGGGGTGGCTCAGGGCTCTGAGTCCACTGATACTGTACATTAATCCTAATATGTTCCTAGACTGAGTAGACAAAAAAGCATAATAAACACATGAAGCCCCTTTGAGCGCTCTAGCATTTTGCAAAAAAGAAAGCCTCTTCTGATAAGATGGAAGCTCTCTCTCTTTCTGTACAGCCACTAGGCAAAAAGAAAAAAGAAGAAAAAAAAGAGGTCTAGCAAGCACAAAGTGGCTGTGACTCCTCAGCATTCAAATGTTTCGATATTTTTTCTTTGTTCTTATGCTTTAGGGTCTATTGTGTTTGTATAAATATGCAACATTTGAGCATGTTTTCTATTAAAATAGTGCAAGGAGAAAATTGGATTTATTTTTATGATGTTAATGAAATTTAAATAAATGAAACACAAATCACATATTCAGGTTGTAGCTACAGGATTTGAACATCAATTATTCAAAGTTGCAACAGATCTCAATGGATGTATTTCAGGATAGAGGATGTCTTTAAATTCAGAAAACATTAATGCCGTGTGGAGTATGAGGTTCACTTATGGGTGGCTTTGGACTCCAGTCCTATGAAAAATAAATTATGGCGCCATATATTTAAAAATACATAGGAAGAATGTTGGTGTATGTGTGCACTTTCACTGGAATCCGTCCTGTTCAGTATACCCTGTATGTATTTTAAGGTATAATCAGAGGTGGATTATTTAAAGGGGACGTATCATGCAATGTACAGGTCTATGTTTATATTCCACAGCTCTACTGGAATATGTTTACATGATTTGCAGTTCAAAAAAACTCCTTATTTATCTTATACTGGTCCTTTCTGTAGCCCCTCACTTCAGCCTCTGTCTGAAAGAGGCTGTTTCACCTCCTGTCTCTAACATTAATCCTATCAACTGGGGTACCCACAGAACTCAAAGGTGTACTTTTTCATATCTTACAGGTGCTTAATCCTACCATTCTGATTTTTCATGACTTTGTCAATCAATTTGTTCCTAATGACTTCATATCATTGTTTTATCATTAGTCATTTTGAAGGCTTTGTGGAAAGATTGTACTTTGGATAAAAGCTGCAATTTGTATAAAAGAAAAGTATATATTTTCATTTTACATGGTATGCAAATTAACTGTAACTTTCCTAAAATAATAATAATGATCAGTTTTTTTTTCAGATGACATTGATTACATAACTATTAATGTTTTGAGAAGAAATAAATTAACATTTTGCTATGATGGTTGTTTCTTACAGTAGTTTATTCTTGTGATCTCCAGGGACCCCAGTTGGTTGTCCTTGTATATTAAATATGTTGGTAGGATGAAGGTTAAGGTCCCCCTCCCCATGAGCCCACTCTGTTCTGATTGGTTGGCTTCCACAGGCTGCATCTTGGCTGATTTCTGGCAGTTCTGGAGACTACACACAGTAGTAGGATTTCACTTCTTTTTCTCCTTCTGTACTCAAAATATAAACTTCTCAAATACATTTGTACATGTTTGAGCCAAAATCCGATCCGAAATATAAAAGTGGACAACACAAACAACCTGTCGAACCACCTTAGCAACAAAAGCTACGTAACAGACGGCCGTTTGTAAGCATGTACGAACAATCTGATGTCTTCATGAGGAGGAATTAGAGGTAACATTGCAAACAAAGTGTTCAGAGCAGGCTTAAGTCCTGGCTTTTGACTTAAAGGGAACATTTTTACATACATTCACCTCATGTTTTGGACCTTTGACCAAGTTGGTCATGGACATTTGACATTAAAACATTATAACAATAACAGAAAATCCCAAAAAGCATAAACACAACACACTTTTGTGCATTTATATAAAAAAAAACTAACACAAGTTGTGTCAGACACAGTATTAAATAAAAGCGTTAAGAGTTTTCAATGACAATTTAGTTTTGATGTCTACTTCACTGAAAGATTTAGTCCTCTACCTGCAATAGTGAACACTGAGCACATGGTGGCTCCTACACATATCCATCGTCAACTAATGTAATTAATTAGACTGCTCACCCTCCCATCTAACATCTGACTCCTTCAGTAACAATGAGAAAACAGGCTATGATGTACAATTTTCTGAGGGACTTGTTGAGAAAGAAATTACGTAAATTATGATCAAAATCACTGCTGATAACAGCAAAAAAATGTCTTCAAGATTTAATAAAATGATTACAATAATGTGTAACTTCTGAAACATTATCATCAAAGCATAGTATATTATCCAATGATGCATGGTTAGATGTTCTTCGTGGGAATTAGCAACAAACTGTCTGTGATCGATCGGTTCGCTCGGCTAATACTACCCGCTGTGCAATTACCTGCAGCATCAGGTGTGCTGTAAAAAATCAATGGATAGTTGTAAAAGAGTTAAAAGACAAACATAAAAAAGAAGTATGAGCACTTACTGTATTGACAGTTCCTCCCCATGTACTCCCCCGGGCATTCGCAGGAGTAGTTGGCAACCAGATCTGTGCAAATGCCCCCATTCTTGCATGGGTCTCTTTCGCATTCATTAATATCTGGAAGAGCCAAGAAACAAAAAAAGGTGCATTCATTTATTAGAAGGAGACATGTAGGCAATTAGGAAGACCTCATTCTCATTAGAATGCATTGGAAGGGAGCATGTATTGAATGTGTGTGTTACTTGATTCTTTCTGCCCATAGAAACTCTCAAAAAGACACTTGTTTCTTGAAACTAATAAATCAAATAGTTCCTCAGGAGACCAGTAATGCTAGAACACAGGCCAAAGTTTTGAAATGTTAAGAATAATGAACAAAGTGTACTTTTTTTGTTTATATATATATGCTTAGTAAGTTCTACAAAGCTGAGTGAGGAAAGTAATTATCCATATACAGACATACAGCTGTTTTTAGATGCTTAACACCACGATTCCATTGGTCCACATTTCAAGTGCCACACTAAGGTTGTGCGTGAGGCTTTCTGTTTTTTTTTTAACTTTAATTTTTTTTTTTTTTTACAGCAATAATGTAGTCAAATCACTTTAAAAAGTATAGGGACTACAGTACCAACAATCTTCTACATTCATTATTCAGAAATTTGACAGGCCTCTTTACATGAATCGCTGATCTTTTTGTTGAACATTAGGGTATTTAAATAATATTTCCTGACATTTTTACTTGTGTGTGAATAATGGATGGTTGAAACTCCAAAAGCATCCTCTCTACAATCATTTTTCAAGTTCAGAAGCAGATGAGACTTTTTTTTTTTTAGCAATATGCAATAACACAAAATTTTGCACCACTGATGATAATCTGTATTAGGCTGTATTATTAGTCTCCTCATTCCAGTATTATAGAAACACAAACATAAGAGTCAAATAGGGTAACAACCAACATGATTAATTGTCACAGAATGATCATCTGCTGTACAGTCACTTTTTTATGTAATTATTCTCTGAAACAGCTCTTCTCTGATTTATTCAGCGAACCAATTACAGAAGGTGAAAGACCCCTACCCCAACCCATCACACCAATTTGCACTCTGTTCCATTTTAAGTACAGTTAAAGCAAAGGAGATTATTGGGGTCGTTTAGAAGGGGAGGGAGGAAAGGGATTGAACTGTTGAACAATTTTGAACAGATTTCTAATGATTTCCAAACTTGCCTATGGCAGCTACACAAATTTTAATCCTCTAAAACATACCCTGAGTCGTCAGTGACTCATAGGTACATTTTGGCTCCATGAATATGTAACTAGGCTTGAGATTTGGAAAGCTTAAGAAAGTGAAACATGATTAAAGTAAAGTCTGTTACGGTGCTTCATTGCTCTGAGATTTTATCTATAATATCTATATTAGTCACTTGGGCACATTTGCAATATCTATAAATATATCTTTTTTCCTGTGGATGTCTTATATTCCAGATAAATACAGTCATGGTCTTCACAACATAATGGTCACTGAGGTACAGTGGTGCTATCTTTAATCTGAAGCAGAGCAGAATACTAAAAAAACAGACAAATAAATAAATAAATAAAGTGAAATAAAAGAAAGGGAGAGAGGTGAGAAATGTTTTGTGATTCACCCAAAAATCCATGGGTTACCTGCAAGACAACTATATTTAGTTCAGAAGATGTTTGATGAAATTGGGCTGTAAAACCTCTTCCCTCAATACAATAAAAAAATCATACAAGTTGAACTTGAAACACACATTTATTTTGTTTTTGTTTATGTTATGCACAAGGAGATAAGTTGCTTGTTTGTCATCCTGGGGGGGTGTTCCATCAAACTGGCTAACGGGATAGCTTGGCTTATTTCGATAAGCCTCGTTAATTTAAGTGAGAGTTCCGTTCCATCACTGTGGCTTATATGAGTCCCAGCTCAGTAACCATGGTAACTTAGTCAGCAGAACTAGCCTGCTCTGTGGCAGGCTTACGGTCAAGCTTAACTCAGCTGCATGTCAAAGAATGTCCGACAGACAGAGACAGACTCTCAAAAGATGGTTCCATCAAGTGTCTTTTCGCACTTGCAACCCTTTTATTTAAAAGCTTAGCATTTATAATTTAGGAAATAAAAGTGTGCCAGCGTTATTTTGAAGTTATTTATTTATTCATTCACTGATTTTGTGCAAGCTGTGAAGACAAAAAGAAAAATAAATAAAGTCCAAACTATGACCTTCTGCTGTGTTTAAATGTATACAGTGGTAACTGTTATAGTGATCACTGTTACAGTGATCAGCTGCTTATATGGATCAAAAAGCTCTGGGACAGAATCATTCCAATATAACATTTATGCTGTTTAAATATGACTATCACTTGTAGAAATCAAGCAGTCTGCCTACAGTATTCATTTTGGGTCTCTTCATACATGACAACATATGGAAAAACATTTTAAACTACGTAAATCTATTTTTGTCCTTTACTCCCATGATAAGCGGCTGCTGCTACATGCACACTGAAATCATGACAGAGACAGAAGGTCATTTTCTCTCCCTGAAACATATGACTATGGGGGGATTTTAGTAAATTTCACCGCTTTCACCGCTTCAAAAATGTGCACACTGCGTTTGAAACAGCTGTACTGTGTTTTGAAACAGTCATTAAAATCCGTATCTTTATATTCATGTAGGCTAATAAATATACAAATGTCAGTTAGATGGTATTCTGCATGACAAATAAAGAAAAAGAAAAGGTTATAATAATCATCTGCTTATAGTGATATTTGATCCGGACAGACGTGATCATTATAAGTGGCTTCCACTGTACTTATATCCTTCTTCAGGTTCCAGTTAATTTTTAACTTTCAGTGATGCTTGTAAATGGACATCCTGTGAAAAAGAAAATGTGTCAAAGAGTATGATAATGTTGGAAAGTTCTCTTAAATTGCATACATATATCTGATATTATCTAGCCTATTGATAATATAACTACAGCAACTGATTTGAATTCTCATTTATTAACAAATAAAGATAAAACCATGAGCGAGAAAAAGCACTGCTCTTCACTATCACCATGAAGACTCATCAAGCCGAATGCAGGGATTGAACCATCATCCTTCTAGTAATAAGTTCACTCCTCTAACCTTTAGGCTATCACTGCCCACCTACAGGTAGACATTTAATCTTTCATCGGTTTTGTGGCAAGTCATCTCCTTCACCTTGTTAATTGCAGCAGTTTTGCCCTTTTTGGTGAAAACTCCTTTATATTCTTCATATAGTGCCATCAGCAGGGTTACTCTGCTGCTGAGAAGAACACTGCTCTAGTTTTCTCTTCTTTATGTGACATAGTATCGTCTTTTCGACAATCGACTATTCTGGGCTGCTTATGTACTCCATGCACGTGCACACTTCAAGCTTATTCCAGTCTGGCTAGACTTAGCGTTGACTAGACGCAGCTAAGCTGCGTTAGTGGAACAGCTTGAGTCTCAAGTGAAAGTTGACATTAATTCTAGCCAGGCTTTTTCAAGTAAGCGCAGCTTTCTTTAGCTGCGTTGATGGAACACACCTCAGGATGCGCATGTGTGTGTTTATCATATATGTATATTGTATACAATCTTCTTTTTTTTCCATTAGGACCACACAGCTGGCACGTTACAAGACAAGGTTTGCTGTGTCTTACTATACAGCCACTTTAGTGAAATACAGTCGTCAATAAATACTGTGCATAAAGTAAACAGCAAAACACTGATGCTCCAAATGTGAAGGGACACAACTTGTATATTTTAGCACTGGCAAAGTTGTTCGGAAGATTGAAGAAAATAGTTTAACTAGCCAGCATGTCATCTTGTGGCTTACAGAGCACAACAAAAGTGCTGATTTTCACAGCCGGCACTAAAAACACTAGACATGAAAGACAGACTGCTTCAACATACAGCTGTGCTGGACACAAAGATGATCAGACACAAACTGCAGGTTCCACTCATCTTTAGATAATTATTGTACATGTAGTTTATAACAGAGAGAAGTGAAACATATTTGCCCACTTATTTTGCCTGTCAAGCTGTGAATATAGATATCACATTCATATGAGGGGTGGTTTGTGACTGTCTGTTTTTTTGATTGTGCATGTCTACATGTGGCTGTTTTTCAGTCTGTGTTCCCTGAGACATTTTTGAAGCAATTTATTACTAACAGTCCCCATTGCCCTAAAATTACATCATGGCTGGATCAAAATTGTCTAACATCCAGTGTAGTTGAGTTTACGTGCTGCATGGTGGCGACTAAACCATGATGAGATGACTGGAGAGATGCACTGTATACTAAATATAGATTGCGGCTTTAAACTAAAGCTTAAAAAAAAGATTTAATGATCTTACCCAAAGAATAATTATTACAAAACTTTAATATGAGAGTAGGAGCTTGAACTGTTTTATTCCATGAAATTTGGATGAAAAATGGCCCAAGGTCAGGTATTTGTCTTGATCTAAATCATGGGTGATTGGTACACACAAAAGAGACAATCACACACAGTACTAAAAGTCTGTCATTAATGGGGTGGATTTGGCTATTTTGAGGTATATTGCAACCTTGTGACTGCTTTCTATAATCAGAATCAAAGCGTAGAGTAATCAGTTGTTATTGTACTTCTCCATAGCTGATTCCAGCAATGTTTCAAATGTGATTCAGAATCATACTTTATCCAGTCGTTTCCGCATATTTACCTGTGTACTCTCTCATGCTCCAGCCTTGCCTGTAACTGTGCTTTAATGAGCTAGTACAGGACAATCTGATGTAATTACAAACCCAAAAACAACCAGCATGACTAATACAACAATCTTGCCTCCTACTGACAGCGCATTATCCATACAGAGATGAACAAACGAGTACTTGTCAGAAGGAAACATCTTGATTATGGGAGGTTACTGAAATCAAGGGGGATTATGTGTTTAATTAATTCCAGTTTCAGGGGGCTTGCGATCCTGTTAAGAACGATTAACCTGAAGAAATGTCAAATAGTGCCTGCCTTACAACAATGGCCACTCCTCATTAAACAATTTGAGTTTTTTTAATCCTCAAGAACCAAGAATTGTTAGCAAGTATGACAACAACAATAAAAAAATGAATACAGCTATTAATTAAGGGTACAGCACACCCATATGAAACATCATTCATGCATTTCACAGCAGTGTAATTTGTACAGGGAATATTTGGTCTTTACTAATTGCCTTAGTGGAACACTCAAATGGAGATGTGATTTTATAGCCACTTGTAAGCACTGAGATATAATGAATTCAATGCATTAACTGAATGTAAGTCCATCTGTTTATAAATGCTGCAGCATTAATGTGAATATCTTAACATAAATGACACAAATGTTGCTTTAGATTTTAACTTGGCAGCTCTTGAGTGCAATACATTGGAAGTGAACAGTACACCCTCTAAAATATGTATAGAAAAGAGCATGTAGCTGGAACAAAAAAACGTAAACAAGCCTCAGCTCATTCTGCACACAGCACAATCCGCTGTTATTTCACCACTGCAATCATGCCACTTATATAAGTGATGTTGTTGTTACACTTTAAGTTCATATCCTGCTTTGTTGCCATCAGTGGGTTCAAATACAAAGGTGAGCCAAATGGGCAAGCCACTCAAATAGCCTAGAGCACAACACACAACAGAGAGGGGAAAACACAGTTCGCCCATCTTATGATTTGCTTCCCTTTTATGAGAGGCCATCAGCCCCTGGGAGATCAGCGCCAGGAAAGTGAGACTTAAAAGCTGTGTATTGCCGGTAAATCAGGTGGGAGAAAAGGGATTACCTCAGGGAATGCAGTTAATCCACCCAGTAAAAAAACTAGAGGAGAGACAAGAAGCGTGGAGAGGACGGGGGAGAGATGGAAACAGTGAAGGAAAGAGAGGAGAGAGTGAAAGAGTGAGAGCATGAAAGAGAGAGAGAGAAAAATAATTTACACAGGTAGAGAGGGAAGGAGAAGAGCTAGCCCAGTGGTCAGGTAAATAAACTCTGTGTACATGACTTCTTCAACACAGCCACACTTACAGGCACTCATCCAAAGATTTCCCCTCGCTAACAGTAGTCCAGGTCCACCATTCTGCATTAAAACATACCATTAAACATGATAAAACAACATTTTGTAACTGATGCCTTCAGTAAGCTTTAACAGGGCCAGTGCTATCTTGGTGTTAATGGTTTAACAAGCCAATTTGAGTAAAGATTTCTACAGTGGATTGAGACAATAAAACCACTAGCTGTACAATATAATGCAATCAACCACACTGGCTCTCCAACAGCAGCACTTTAGTGAAGCTTATAATGTCCAGCTCAGTTGTTGAGACCGTGCCAAAACAATGCTGATTCACCCAAGGCTGTATTTTGTGGTGTAGTGTTGGATGGCATTTTTTGCAAGGTGTTCTCCTACTGTACATTGAGTGATGGATTAAATGCAATCCAATATATAGATTAACAAGTAAGAGTTAGACTGAAGGGCTAGTTCGACACTTTGGGAAATGCACTTATTGGCTTTCTGGCAGAGAAATGCCACTGTCATATCTGTCTGTTAAATATAAAGCACCCAGCAGCCAGTTAACTTAGCTTAGCACAAAGACTGGAAATATATGTATAAACAACAGTTTGCTGTTTTACAGGGGGTTACGTTCTGGACTATTTCTTGGCAGGGCCAATAACTTCCTTGAGAACCAAGAAGTAATTTGTAAAACAGCAAATGGATGCTAAATAAATTAACCAGATATAACATGTTAATTAGTGAGCTTTTTACAGTCTAAGCTAACCAGCTGATGACTTTAGCCTTACATGTAACGGAAAAATATGAGAGTGGTACTGATTTCCTAAAATGTTGAACTATTCCTTTACATCTGATACAGTCTCATCAGATATTAAAAATAATCATTACTACTACAGTATTTTTTTTAAGGTCAAATACAATGATTAGCATTATATTGTACAGTATTTATTTATTTATACATTAATAAAACATGCTGTACATCAATGTAAAATTTTAGGAATTAATTTGTTGTTTCTGTGAAACATACTTAGACTCCTAATGAAATACCATAGACTAATTATTTTGTCATCATCAATAACATCATCATCATCATATTTATCCCTTGCACAAAGCTTCCTTACACTAAGACTCTCCCCCTCAAAATACATTTCGGAGTCTCAGGTCTCATCAGTTCACTGGAACGTCTCACTCCCTGGCTTTGCTCCTCTATTGCTCTCTGAAAAGTGTCTCAGTTGAACAATAATGAGAGCAATGAATAGTGCTATGTGTCAGGAGCTAACACTGGCTGTGAGTGCTACATTGGCTATGGTGTGTCTTGGGAGCAGGAACAGCCCTGCAGTGGGCTGCACTGACCTCTACAGCGCCTGCACCTGCTACAGCCACACAAACACACAGCCCAAGAAAGTCAGATTTCCATTTGACTGTAGAGCTATTGTGTCTTACACAAAGATGAGTCACTGACGATGAGAGAACTGACACCAACCAAAGTCAGAAAGCGAATAATTGCACAGTTAGAAAACATGTTGAAGGACATTTTTTGTTAATATTATATTAGCAAGACAGAAACAATGTCTTTGAAGACTCAAAAATGCCCATTTAGCCTCCAAGCACCTAAGTAGTGTTTGACTGACAATTAATCCAGCAGGGGCAAGGAGAGACACAGTCACCAGACTTGTTCTGATAACTGGGCTATCAAACCAAGGACATGAAAATTTTTAGCAATGATACTAGAGAAAGGGGGTGTTACAGTATAATTTAGCATCTAAAATGGCAAATGTTTACATTTGTAAGTTTTACACAGTTCAAACTGCTACAGTTGACGAGCACTTATCTAGCCTGCAAAATGGCATTTGCAAGTGCATGTGTCCCCAGTGGATGTTTGTTTGCTAGCTTGTTAAACGACATAAGGTGTGAGATGAGACATTGCTTGTAGAAATTACATTGCGGCTCGAAAGCTAATGTTTGCTGTGGTCCACAGCTCATAGCTCTTTTTTGTCTGTATGACAGACCTCTGTTTGGCTGCCAGTCAGTGACACCATCATACCAATTATCTGAATGTGATGAATATAGCTTTAGGCAGATAAAAATATAAAGAACTAATAAATGACAAGCTTTTGAATCGTACATGCTATAAAGTGACTATTTTCCTATGAGGCAGACATGTAATCTAGAGCTGATTTACTGTACTGTTCACAAGAATATTATAATAAAAGCATTTTGCATTCAGTTAGACTTATATATACAGTATGTATATATTCAGTAGCATCAAAAAGCCTCTACTGGTCCCAAACAACAAAATAAATCACACAAATGATTGAAATGAATGCCTGCTAATAGCTTGTAATCCTCTCACACTTGTTAAAGCCCCCAAACTTAATTACCAGAATGAAAGGTGATGTCCCAGCAGTATTGGCCCTACATCACACCCACTTCCTTCATTAAATTACAGTCAGATGTTGGGTAAAAATGGGTAAAGCCTTCATTTTCCTCTGCCAGTACAGCGTAAGCCACACAATTGGAGGCTAGTCAAGACTTCTCTTCATTGGGAGATGTCTCATCGTGTTACATCTTCACATCTGGACTCAGTTTAACCCAAAGGAACAGTTTCCCCTCGGGAGGCTTATCTGTTTTTCTGTCACAGAGCCAGCAGATCCAGGAAGTGAGCTGATCCTCTTGACCTCTCTATCTGGGCAAAAAAAAAGCGGTTTGACCTCTTTGCTCAGTGATCGACAGCAATGAAGCAGGCAAACGGTTGTTTATGTCTGCCACATAATTAACCTCTGACCTGAACACTCGTACTTCCTTGGAAGTAATCATCCTATTTTTTATAGCAGTTAGGGTTTCCCCTGGGACTGGCTGTTGCCGCAATGCCCTGTGATTCATGGTGGTCCTGCAGATGTTGGATTTGATACTAAAAAAAGATAGCAATCCCTGGGAGCATAGAATGAATTCATCAGGGGAAAAAATGAAAAACACACAGCCAATGATTAACATTACTTGGACGCAAGGCTGAGTAGGAAGAGTGTATATCATTAGCTTATAAGATCTTCAATAGAGCATTTTATTAAAGAAGTTATGAGAACAAAAATTCATGGGAATTTCATTTCTGAGGATGGTATATTTATATTGGGTCCACCTATAGGACATAATATGCTACACTAGTTGTATTGTAGGCTTATACATACTATATATACTCAACAGCACATGCTATCATTCAGTGACCACCCAGATACAATGAAGGGAGCAGAGCATTACATATGATTGAAAATTGCATGAAAATGGCACCGCACATGATGTTCCTGCTGCACATTCCCTGTTATACACATGTGAATGTATAACACCATGGGAACAGTACAGTATAAACATATTTTCAGCCAATGATCGTGTTGCAGTTTTGATAACAACGTCATTTCTCGTGCCGTCCTGTTTTCCATTCCCTCTATGATTAGTGTGCTCATCTATCATATGATGCAATGCCCACTCTTATTTATTTCTTTTGTGGATATTACTTTTTCCACACTCATTTTTGGCAGTTTTGATGTAACCCAGCACCCATTCCAAAGAGGCGGAGATAAAAGGGCCATCTGCTCACGTCTCAGCGGAAAAGGCAGGACACCTCAGTAGGTTGTATGTTCAGAGCGAAGGCTTTATTACCACTAAAAGTCAGATACACGCAATGTTTTTCCACCTTCATTTCATCACGTCATCTTATCTCATCTTCCTGTGTGTCATTTCTTCATGATTGAATGCTCTCACAAGATTCACCTTGTAGTGTAGAAGCAATACAGATTCATACACACATATTGTATATATATGATATCTACTGTATGTGTATATGTTGAATTGATTATTGTTTGCTTATATGAATTCAAGCGTAGGTAGCTCTATAATGCCACAGTACTTCAAGAAGTGCTGACATGTCCTCAAAGCTACATCTTCGTATACGGGCGATCAGCCTTGGATGTTGTGTTTGACAGGTCCTGGTGCAGTGAAATGTGTCTAGTCCGCACTACACAAGGCCAAGACAAGCCCTGTCTCCCCAAGTTCAGTCAGCAATAGAAGATGGAACAAGGAAGTGCCTGTCTCCACTGTCAATCTATCCTGTCAATCGATCCTCGCCTTACCCATGCCACTGAAGTGACTATCACCACATAAGACAGGACTCCTTTCCAGGGTCTGATGAAGTTACAAAACCAGTTGAAAGAGAGCTTTAACATCAAGCGGTGTATCCTCCAAATGTGTTTTCACAGTGATAGGTGTCAGCCTTGGTCATACGCTTCTAGGCTTAACATGAGTATTGATTTTATTGATCTCCTCTACAGAAATTCTAAAATATCCTTCCATATGCAGGTTAGTTTCACCACGGTACTTGCTGTATGTTTCTGGGGATACGATGATGCATGAAGCTGTGAATGCAGGATTAAGAATAGTGTATTCCAAGGACACGCTTTTTGAAGTCGGATTAGCCCACTGAGAAGTTATTCACAGCAGCACTCCAGCAGCCCTTAAAAAGGTATCTTAGGATGCAATGCAGAGAGGTTTGAGTATCTCAGAAGCAAAACACTCATCATTTCCAAGACATGCAGAACAGGGGGCTCCACCGAAGCTGGGATGTGCGGAATGTGAAGAGCCCTCAGCTCGGAGACAGAATGACTCAGGGAGGAAAGCCTTAAGTGTCATTTTAAGCTTACAGATGGAGCCTCCACAGCAGGTGTGTGAGTGGAATACTGATCTACCTCAGAACAACAGAGTGTGATCCATAAGCTCTTTAACATTACCAAGGTACACTGACTAGAACATTTAGGAGACACTCAGCAGGTATAAGATGAAGATAGGAAGTGGAGGGAGGTGATGAGGATAGAGCAAGTAAGGGCTTAATTTGGGAGGAAATAAGGATAACAAGAGACATATGTTCTTAATTATTCGAATAAACAGGTATAGCATAAAACACATGCAATAACTGACAACCTTAGCTGCATTTATGTGACAAATGTCAACAGGGTTGTACAAACATTTAAGCATGACAACCAAACTTATAAGTGAAGCACAGACACTTAAATCTGTATTGAATCTAATTCTCGAGAAAGCAGGTGACAACATTGGCCTGCAATTTTAGTTTTAGTTTAACTCAACATCAGTAGCTACTCTTTCTGTGATGTCTTCACAATCAAACAAAAGGCTGTAAAAATATAGTTGCATTAAATATGAGAAGACTCTAAGACATTATGTGAAAACAAGTAGAAATAATGGGTTTTAATACATTAAGTTTAAAACATTACATCTGAAGAAAAAGTTATGTCCGCTAAAGGAAAATGGTTTTGATAAGGGTCAGATTCTGAATGACTTACGCAGAGTTTAATATTGATAGTGCTGCCAAATTAAGATGCTGCAGCGGTTTCAACAGAGAAATTTAATACTGATTTTATTAATTCATTTCCTTGCTGACTCTCTCTCTCTCTGAACTATCCTTTTCTATGTCTAATGAACACAAGAGGAAATTCCATGAATGCTTTAGTGAAAAAGTAATATCATCCCCATAACACCTATTCACATTATCTATATCATTTCTTCCACGCTGAGTCATATTTATTATTAAATCAGAGGCGCAACAATAGTATAAGAACTCCCTGGTATGCTAGAGAAAACTACACATTCTCATTTTCAACCTCGATCCCTTTTTTCAGTCACAGAATGAACTCGGATCTGTGGCAAAAAAACAAAACAAAACACTGATACTAATTTGGCCACACGCTGACCATCCTGAATTAATGCACCTCTGTGTAGTCAAGCTAAACATTTATCAGTGTTCTGTTTTGGCTGCTAGTGCCAGCCAAAAGCCCTGGGCAGGACTGAGTGTAACTCTTTTGCGCCACATGGGATTTGGAAATGCATCTCTATTTATGCTTTAGCCATCTGCCAACAGGTCCTTCCGTACTGCAGAGGCCAGGAGGTGACAGTGCAGCTCAAGAGACCGAGGGGGCCTTACACAATTAGGCCCTGATAACAGCTCGTTCCTTACATCTCGTCCACAAGAAAGATAGAGCAGGTGAATTTGTGCTCAGGAACTAGGAACAAGGGAGGGGAAAAAACACTAAATTGAACAAATACATCCAGGCTCCTTTTTTGGCAATTCTCATCTCATTATTTTCTTGCTGTTGTTCTTCGTCACAAAGTACACATTTCCAAAGCTCTTGTTTCTTGTCATCTTTTCTTTTAATCTCAACAAACATAATTAAAGAAAACTAGGCTTAACAAAACCCTCTTGAAGCTGTTCCACACATTCTACATTCTTTCAAAAGTGCTTGCCTTTCTCTAGTAGAATATGTTTTGCTAACAAGACTGCACTTCCAGCCCCCAGTCTGACCATTTTACACAGTTTCAACTTCCTGAAGACATTTTGTGCTCTTATATTTGGTTTTAACAGCAACGTTGTATTGTGGGGTAAAAAAAAAAAAAAAAAAAAACTGTCTCGCCTGTAAATTTGCTAGCAAAGCACCACCTTGCCATAGAAGAAAGGTCATCTTACTCAAAGTATGTTTTTACAGCAATTTTTATTTAGCAGGATTTGCAGAACCAAGTGCTTACTGAAGGCATATGGAAAAGGTGACAAATCACTTTAGATTATCATAGGCCAGAGCACTGACAGAAGAGAAGCAGTGACTAGACGACGGCCAAGCACAGATGGACCGTGGTATAATAAATTACGTCTGGTGCCATACTTTGTATTCAATAAGCCTTGTGTACAAATTCACATTGGACCAAAGCAAAAAAGGAATGTTTTCATCTGTAAAGGAAAAGGCTCAGTCTAAAAGGCTAAGTAAAATATCAATGTCAGCAGCACAGGAAGAAGTGGCCCTAAACACCTTGATTCTAGTTTGTTTCCTCAGCCTGTTATCCAAAATGCCCTCTGACAGAGATGAGATAGGGTCAGCTTCTCCTGGGATGGAGAAAGAGGGAGCAGGATACCCGAGAAAATAGACATTTGAAGTACAACATTGATCTTTGACCGGGTCTCTTTCACTTTGTGGATGCATGTATACACACACAGTCGCACACACAATGAGGCACACATACACACTAATACCCTACAAAAGCAAACAAAAAACATATATAGCTGAAAAAACACATTACTCATATTGAGATCTACTTTATAATAATCTATACTGTATTATAGGCAGGCTTTGTTCTAAGTAGGCTTGTTGTTTCAATAGCTTGTGTCCAATAACTGTCCTTATGCTGTCTTTATTCTGATTTAAATAAGACAAATGCTTATGGCAGATTCAGTCTAATAATGACTGACGGTTAACATCCAAGAGTATCACTATCACTGCTTCTTTTTAAGATGAAATATAAACAATATAAAGGGAAAAATTGGTTGAAGGCCGATTTCTTCCCCATGTACCTGGTACAGGGTCACATCCAAGTCCCTGAGAATCACTGCTCTATTGTATCGAGGCGATCTTTCCTCCCACCTACATATTCCATATATACAGTGGTCCTTTGAGACACACTGCAAGTAGACAGAAGCAGTGCTGACCTTCAACAATTTATACTGAGAGAAGAAAGATTTTCAAATAAGATGGTGCTTCCGTGGTCAGTGTAGCAGGTTCAGCTGATTATAATGGACACGCTCTGCTGCCATGCTGCGGCAGACATGTCGTGCCGCGCCCGTGCCTGGTGTATTTCGGCAGTTAGACTCCGTGGGTCTAAAGACTCAGTAAAAACAGAAAAACAGAGTACTGCAGTCACACACATACAGTACATGTACATACGTCAACTTGCATAAGTTCCTTTCCTGCGTTTGCGTCCACTTTACAAGCGGTTTGTCTTTAATTAATTATCACATGACTCAGACTTTCTATAGTTTTCTCAACACCATAAACTAACAAAAGAAAAGAATGAATGAATCTCTGGCAAAATATAATCCATTTGGTTTATATTTTAAATAAGAAGTCAAACTATTCACTTAGGGTATGATAACAAAAACAACTAATTTCCTTTTTTTCATTCTTTCTTTTCCTTGTTTTCATTTCATTATTTAGTCTTTTTCCACCTAAATAAGAGATAGAAACTGAAATGAAACCTAAAACAACTGCTAAGAGTAATGTGATGAAAATAAATGTGGAGGCTGATGCTTTGTTTTTGAAAAATGCCATGAGTAGTTTTAAAACTGTTTTAGACACCAATCTCTATTTCTGCACACAAGTACAAAAGGGGAAAAAAGAAATCATCTGAACACTGTACTGCCTGACCAGATTATGTCTGAACCGGCATGTAAAGAGGTGCTCTGCAGTGACTGTGTGGTGCTTTGAAGGAAGAAAAGCAAACTGTGCAGTGAGCTAAAACAACAGGACTGCTGGCCCACAAGCATATCCATCTTTCCATTTTGATCTGCAGAGACTCCTGTGAGACAGAAAGAGAGCACGCAGACACACTCGCTGCCTCTCCATGAGTTGTTGATCAATGGCGTCTGTCGGTTTGGCTGCGTGATTGTGGTCGCTTCTTTATATGATTGGTGAACTATGGACCCTTCCCACAGGATTCTCTACACTCATCTCTTCATGTAAATGCAGCTCTCTGGCCACAGAGTCAAAGCAATGGGTGGGCTGTGGGATTGTGAATGTGATGTTGAGAGGTTGTCTGGTAATGGTCATGTCTTCAACACAGCTCTACATCACAGTAATGGAACAGCGGGGAGAGCCTTGAGGCTGCCTGCGTTCACAATAGTTCTGAGGGTACTTCAGGAAGTCGGGTTCATTTTTAGCTCTGTGATACAATGATGACCTTGGGAAACTAGCATCTCGCTCACAAGATAAACATTTTTGAAGAATTTCACAAAATAAGACACCGAAGTAAAATACATATGGGAGTCTTGAGTGAATGACCTGAATAAAAACTATGAAATGTTGTTGTGTTGACATGCTGTTACAACAGGCAGTGAATTTGAAATAAAGCTACACACTCACCAGTTATGTGCGTAAGTTTCTTACTCACAAAGAAAGGCTTAAGTCCCACATTTTGAAATAAGTATAAGTTATTCTGAGAAAATTAACTGGTGCTAAAAGTTATTCATGCTAATTTATGCATATAAAAATAAAACTGGTGTGCAGATTAGCATAATTTCAGTAATACTTCCCAACTCTTGTAACCCACAGGCTCTTAAGAAGAGACAGATTTATACCTACAAGAACAGACCTCAGGCACTGTGACTAAACCTATGCCTCTGTTTATTTTGAAAATTGGTTAACTTTCGAACAAAGTACTCCTTCCGCCTGTTTACCATGGAAAAGTTTTTCTCTAACAAACTTTTCCACTAACTTTTAGTTGTACTTAAATCAATCTTAATCCATTTAGCTAAGCCTGCCCCCAAAACTTCATTTTTGAAACTCAAAGTGGAAATCCGCCCTAAAACAAAATTCAGCTATATACTACTCATACGATCGAGACAGTTAGTCGATTTCTGTACATGAACAACTTTCCCCCGGAGCTATAAATAAAACAGCAACAGCACTTTGTGGAGCTGCTCCACTGAGATGAATAGGAAGCTGATTTTGTGGACACAGTGGCAATTTGCAAGATCATTTGCTGGAATTATGGGCCTATTTTCTGCTACAAAATAACATTCACTATGAACAGAAGAGCAAACAAACACTCATTTAGTTCACATGTCCGACATTCTGTATACTGTCTCCACGACTGATGGTGCTAAAATTGTTGATAAGGTTTAAATTCCACAGTATGTATTAATTTAACTTTAATTAAAGCTTTCCTGCTATGGAATCTATATACAATATCAGTGTTTAAAGCATATAAATGTACTGTTCTGTTTATTAAAAGAGGGACATTTCTTGAAGGATTTATGATTTTTTTAAAGCCAGGGTAGACAATGTATTTTAGAAGCATTTTTTGTTATATTTGTTGAAATTCTCTTTACATCCCAACAGCAATCAATAAATCAAATGCTCTAAGAATAAAGAGAAAAAAATCCGGTATCTGCGGCTGTCATAGGCCTCTAATAGGTCCGTCCAATCATTTCATGTGAGCAGTAGGATACTGATGGGTAGGAAGTGACTTGCATGAGTTGCAGAAAAAAAGATGGGGATATCAACAGAAAGCAGAATGAAAAGCAACATGCATTCATCAGACTATCGCCTGTAGTGCGGGGGAAACTGAACTGCACATAACCTAATAAACAACGCCAGAGTGAGAGACTTTCAATGGAAGTGAACTCGGCTCCCAGCAGTGAAAAGCAGTGATGGATTTTTATGCATCGCTGTGGCTTCAGGTCAGATACTGAGTCATCTCTGTGTCCTGGTGCTGCTTGTCGCTCTGGGACTCGGTTCGGAGCTGCAGGTCTGGGTCTGGCTCTCTGACGGACTGGTGACTGAGGAGGTTTTGTAGGCAGACAATGAAAGAGACATTATATCACTTGAATTCAAGCAGGGAGATGGGACACTCATTACTTTTGTGGCGGACTTCAAACAGCCGAGAGGTGGTCCTGTTAACTGTTTACTAAGGTTGTTATGCCTTATACACTGTTGTGTTACATGTGCATATGAAGTGTGCATATGCCCATGCTCATCTGGTGGGAGGGGCTTAGGACAGAGAGGAGAGGGGGGGGAGCTGCAGGAGGAGGGCTGTTTTTTTTTTTCCAAAAAACTGCCTACCCCAGTTTTCAGGCCTGGTGAGATGCAATTAACATTTAAGCACAACTGCAAAAAAAGAAGGAAATCTTCATTCTTCACTGTGATCTTTGCCAGAGTGACTTCCACTGTGGAGCCTCACAGTCAGAAGGAGATTAACAACTGCCACAATCATGGTGAGAGGGAGCAGAAAACCACAAGCCTACCACTCTTTCCTTACCTCACCCACTGTCCTCCCTCACTGGCCTGCATGTTAGGAGTGGAAGATAAGCTGACAAACAAGAGCTCCCTCCCTCTTCCATCACAAGTGTAGATCCGCTGCTACAAAGTCACCTCTGGTGGCAAGTTTGAGAAGGGCAAGTCATTTTTCGCTTGAAGAGTTGCAGGTAAACACTTGGAGAAGTGCTGGTAAAGTGAGGTGGTGGGCGTTAAAGGGGTAGGAAATGGGTGCTGGGAGAAACTGTCGGACCTGTGCCACCGCTTTCTGCCTGACTAATAGAGTTTATTATTGTAGTCAAATGTAAAGATGTACATAACTGTTGTTTTGATACACATTCCTGCTGCCTCGAGCTGTAGTGCTATGCTATTATCACACTCTAAAGCAGTAAATTGAGCTCAACAGAAAATAAGTCACACTCTCCATAAAAATCCATGTCAAGGTGAGTAGTCAGACGAGAAATAAACAGGAAGAGGAAATGTCACAACTGGACACCGCCTTACCAGCTGCAAAATACAGTGAACAGGTCACAAATGCAGTCTTAAATGTGCTACCAAAGAGTAAGCACAAACTGAGTCATCATGGAGTCTCTCTTATCCTAGAGTTTCTCTCTCTTGTGCTGATGACAGGCAGTCTGTGATCTGCCCCAGGTGAATTGACTAACAGTAATGGCTCCTTGCGGCTTTACATTCGGCCAAAGCCATAAACACTGGCTGATTATCCTGTGGCAAGAGGCTGCGGAGGCAGCAGGGCTAATACAGCATGATAGCAACTGTCAATACATGATCAAATACAGGGCCATTCTTAAAAAAAATCCTCACACATCCTACATTTAACCTCAATCAATTCCGCCCTGCTGGTGTGTTTCAGAAAGGCAAAGACACGTATTGATCAAAGAGCAAGATGGAATCTGCTCAAAGGACTTCCACACCATGGAAAGAGAGTGAATCAGAGAGTTAACACCAGTCATCTGATAGGCAATTTGACCAAATTAACTTGTTCATTCATTCTTTTTTACAGTGCCTATATATGTGCATGAATAACCAGCCTTACCACATTGGATCACACTATCTGGAAACAGTTTCACAATGAGCTTTGAATTTCAATGTGATTTTCAGTGAGCTCCACATTCAGTATCACTGAGTAAGAGCTAAAAGGAACCAGAGAAAACCGACA
This sequence comes from Thunnus albacares, assembly GCF_914725855.1. Classification (NCBI taxonomy): domain Eukaryota; kingdom Metazoa; phylum Chordata; class Actinopteri; order Scombriformes; family Scombridae; genus Thunnus; species Thunnus albacares. The sequence continues at coordinate 18,494,408 of NC_058107.1, read as the reverse complement.
TCTTTGAAAAAGAGTAAATAAGCAACCAGACAAACTTTTGATCAAGCTTTGATAGGCAAAGAGAGAACAGGGTGACATATCTTCATCTGATCTGCCAACTTTCCAAGATAGGATTTAGCATCACTGCATCAAATTCAGCTGTGCTGTTCATGTCAGCCTGGTTACACAAGACTGTATGTGGTGAGAGATTAATGCAAATTTCTGTGTAGGGAAATAAGAAAACTTCCCCAATAAAAATCCTAATAGTTTATACTCCATATGTCTTTGATAAACTGAGAACATGTGCCCTAAAAATGATCTAGAACCTCAAGATTACTGCGGCAATCAGTCCCTATCTTCACACTGTGATAGTTCATTACATTGTTTGGCTCCTTTCCTGATAATGTGGCACTTGTTCTGTTTTCACCACAGGGATGTGATGCTGCACTATTCGAAAGAAGAATGACTTTGCAATAATAAAGGCTCTAATAATAAAAGCAGTGACATTAAACCAAAGTTAACCCTGGATTTCTCTAATGGTGTTGAGAATTGGACCTTGTAAAACTGATTTAAAACTGGTATAAAACAGTATAACTAAGTAAAAAACTTAGTTTAGCACAAGCACATTTTTAACAGAAATGTAAAAGACAAGAATTTAATATTATCTGTGATATTTTATAAACTTGAGTTAAATGGAATTGCAGATAATGTTGCATATAAATATAAAACTGCATATAAAGTTCTCAGTGAAATCAAACATATAAACTGTTGAATTTAATGGCGCCTGCTGTGACTACACATTGCCTTCACCTTCAACTGTGATTGTCTGACATATTCCCTGAATGTTGAAATCTCAACATCTTTTGTGAGGTAAAGGCAGCTATGTTCAGTAAGTACTATACACAATTGCTCCCCGTCAAAGAAGTCTGAAATAGCTTGTACTTATCCTACTTGTCCATATGCAACACCAATCCTGGCAAAGCTTCATAAAACAGCTCTAACATGCAGGATATGTAGTGCATGTATTTAGGATAACGTTACAAGGTGTGAAATTGGATTTGGCTCTGACAGAGCAAGGAGACAGTAAGAGCAACAGTATAAAAGCCTGAGCTGGCCTACACATACTGTATGTTATGTCTGTATAGGACAGAGTAAACAAAAGACCAAACATCTGGGTTAAAACACTGAATTAGATATTGCATGAGGAGAAGGTGGCGGAACGGCGCCTGGTGCTGCCACCACAGACACTTCTTGTCTGTAGTTCCCTGGTGGTGGAACGAGTTACGAAAGTCCATTCGATCCACAGAGTCCCTCCCTAACTTTAAGAAAAAGCTAAAGAACCAGCTCTTTCGTGAACACCTCTGCACCTGATGGACTGAAAAAAAAAATCTGCTTCTATGCACTCTATGCATTGCCTCTGTACACTACCTGCTGGCACCTACGTCCTATTGGACTTGAACTTAGCTTTATGGCATGGCTTTCTCATGTTGTTCTCTCCTGACTAGATCCTTGCTTGTGTTGTATTAATTCTCAGATGTAATTGTAACATTGTAACATTGTAAGAAGGTGAATCCAACTTCAAAAACATGCAGAGTGAAGGGTTTGTTTTCTAAGTGTTGGTTTAATATTTTACAATAAACAGAAACTATTCCAAGCAGCAGTGGTCCTTTCTGTATCGTATGTAACAGCTGGGAGCTTATTAAAAAAAGACTAATGAATGTACTGATTAGTGCATCATATCGACAGATGAAGTATTTAAAAGTTATGTAGTAGATGTTATGAAGTTAGTGAAGAATTGTCATCAGCAGTGAAAATTGACATATCATTATCTAGCCATTATAATTGGAGATATTCATTCAAATAACACTGATTCACCAGAACTGAAACAACCATTGTTTTTGTCTTGTTTCTTGTCAGCTTGTATCTAACCAATATCTTTTTCACATTTTTATCCTTTCCATTAAGCGTGTCATCAGTTAAAAGCCAACACCATACCATGACAAAGTCAGTTAAACTGTCATTCTAAAAAGGAAGGATTATTTATGTGTCTTTATCATTTAATTGCAGTAATTATCCAGGCGATAGATTTGATTATTAATGCCTTCAGATACAGAATTCTCCCTCTCCCTTTTCTCTCTCTCTCTCACCCACTCTCTTGCATTCAACTGTAATGGCCGTGAGGAAAATTGGCAGACATTAATGCATTCAGCCCATATCAAATCAGTTTCTCCACCACCCTAAGGGCTTAATAGGAAACAATAACTGAATTATGACATGAATGCTAGCCAATCGCTCACATTTCTGGCTGGAGACAAATACAATGACATACAGTTGATATAGTTACTTGCTCCATTTCCTTTTGTGCTTTTTATTTGAATAAAATGGAAAAAAACAATGACATGTAAACAAGTAAACAAGCAAATATAACCCCTAAACTGCTGTCTTATTTAACCTTGGTGTACTGTAAGTGTTGCAGAACTGTTTAACATATCTATTTCTCTCTCTCTCATATGTCTATCACTCTCTCTCTGTTTCAAACCAATACGTATCCATCTAACCACACAGTTTGCACCATAATACATTTTCCATTACTTACAAGCAAACCCACAATGAAGGACAACTGTGTTGTGCAGGCTAATGCAATGCTCAGCCAAGCATATACAGGCAGGGCAGCCACAGGACTTGGCCTATATATCATACTGCAGGATTTAGAAAGATTTAGCACTTAAAGACAAAGCTACAAGCTATTTCCAAATCCTGGGATCTTTTACAAATGCACAAGACAAGATACGAATGTATACATTTGATGCTTTACTTGAGTATTTGTACTCCTGGCTAACTGCTGATGATTCTACCTGTTATATGACATCCTTTCTTTTTCAGATAAATTGAGTCATTATCTAAATTTCTCTTCCTGACAGTAAATAACAGACTCTTCGGTAAGCAGCACTGCAAGTACTATTGACACAAGCAAGCCTTGACACCATCTAATGTTTGCTGTGAAATTGATTTCAAAACTGCTGAGCCAGTAACTACTGCTGAGAATACTTAAAAGTGACTGCTTCAGAAAAAAAGTAACTTGATTTTTTGAAATTTCAAAAGAAAAAACACACTCCGCTGCTCCTTGTTGTTTCCATCAACAATCATCAACAACAGTATTCTGCAATACCATCAAATGTGTTTCTTAAAGTTTTCTTTGTCTTTTAACATCTTGGGACCATGTTGGAAATAAATGTTTTCACTTTAACATGTTATACCTTCGATTTTTGTTTTTGTGTCTGTAATCCATAGATAAATCATATCATATATCATAAATACACTACTAAGGCCTCTCATTTTATAATTTTGCAAAGTCAGCAGTTGCCACTTTTGTCAGGTATGTGTCCACTTTTTTTACAGTTGCTCCTGGCTCCAAGTACACCGACAGCAGAAGAGCAGTGGCTCATTTTCTTAATTTCAGTTTTAACTGAAAAACTATATCGTGATATATATAATTGAAATCAAGAAAATGGTCACTGATGACTGATGGCAGGTTTTCCTGCGTGAATCAGCCTTGGAGGAGGCAGAGATGAGCCACTGCTCTCCCCGCTATCTGAGACACTAAATGTGGCTCAGCTCGGCCAGACAGCCACTGGACAGCTTTGACTTTCTGTGTCAGTGTTTACATATGTGCACATATCAGAGAACAGTCTGTCATCCTATTGGTCAACGTCAAGAAACATGTCATTGGAGATGTCAAACTAGTCAGGAAAACACAAAAGATTCTGACATGCTAGACTCTTCCTCAGGGTGACGTGGGGTATCCCAGATGCCATACAACTGTTCTTCATTATGTCACACTACAAGGCATAATCAGGCCCAGTGCTGGGAATTTCTCAGCAACAACAAAATGTGTAGCGTAGTGTGATCGCAGCATAATGCAAACACAAGTGGAAATAGCAATATTTGTATTAGTCAGAGGTACATATATACTCTCTTCAAAATCACTAGAAACCCTTTCATCTTGATATACCTGCCCGTTTGTTGCATCCAAAATACATTTAAATACATATTAAAATGATTCCCAATGATAATGTAAACTACTTCTGCTTCTATGATAACCAAATGCAAAAACGTTGGGCAAACCCACATGTGCTTGTAGCCTACATTTGTGCTAGTGATTACCCTTGTGCTCAGTTTTAGAACATTAGAGGCTTCAGAGTTCAGAGAGTCAGTTTAAAGATAGAGCATAAATTGTGGTGAGGCTGAGAACAATGCTCCTGGCCTAACCTAAAGTATTATCTCATAGGCAGCAAAAACCTTCTGACACTAACCTTTATTAAGAGCATGTTCAACAAAAGAAAGCAAGTTCAGCAATTCTTTTCACCACCAAACCCACGACCATTTTGCTGAACTCGTCCTTTCAAAATGATTTACTTCCTGTCAGCTGTTCAACATTTATTCACTGTTCAAGGTCTTTTTTTTGTGTTGGAAAACCTTCAGTATCAAATGTACAAATCATACTTCATGGAAATGTGTAAAAGGAGAAATATTATGATCTCTTTAATTTAATATTCACTTCTGGGAGAATTTATTTCAATGTTTCAAGGTTTCAAGAAACAACAAAAAGGGTGGTCTAACTTACTGTGTTGGCAGTGAACTCCACTGAAGCCTGGTGGACACTTGCAGACGTAACCAATGAAGGTGTCGCCCCGGTAGGTCTCACTGATCTCGCATGTCCCTCTGTTGTGGCAAGGGTTTGGATGGCACGGTCCTGCAACGAAAAGGAAAAAAGAAAAACAGTGTTTCTTACCACTTATGAGATATTAAAATATGAGACACTGGTAATGGGCTACAACTCTTACTTTCTCATTTACTTTGCATAAAAGTACACAATGTTCCAGGTAATAAATTCACTTTCATGTAGCACACTGTTTTTCAGTGTGCACATGAATAAAATACTCTCATGCCAACAGTTACAAACAGTGCTACCACAGCCATTGGTTTAAAAAAACTAAACAAAACAAAGGTGTACATTGGCTGTGTATTTGAAAAAAAAAGTCTGAATGAATAAATTACATTGAGTTAGACCTTGTGAGACAGTGTGTAAGTAAAACTGTTTGACAGGTAAAACTGAAGATGACAGGAGAGCGAGGAGTGGCTGGCTTTCAGTGACTGCTGAGGGTCTCTTTGGTCTGGAGGGCTGCCCAAGGCACCATCTAAAAATCATTGAATATGTCCCCTACAGGAAGGCAAGACTTCATTCTTACAGCGCTAAGTGGACTGGCTGCAAGGTAGAGCAGTATCAGCTATATATGCAAAGAAAGTATGCACGCCAACACACATACACACACACACACAAGAGCAGAGATTGCAGAGGAGATTTTGGTGGCTGAATACTAAGTGGAATACCCTGAATATGAGACAGAAAAATTGATGATATCAATGAATCCAAAACACAGTAGGCAATTAAGTAAGTAATTTGTTACAACAGAGACAAGTGTTTAATTTGAAATAAATAGAAATGAGAAGTGGACACTATAATGCACAATTTAGTTTTTTTTTCTTTTTTGTTTGTTTAGAAGGCCAATTATAAATAGTGTACTGTATTTTTATTCTACAGTGCAAAACATTTTTTTTTCTGAAGAGCTTTTGCTTGAGTGATTGCATAGACGCCTGCTCCACTGGGTATGAGGCACAGGCTCGCTGGATAATTAATAACTGACCTTTTGCCATTGGTGCTACTACTTCTTCTTTGAATAACAGAAGGTTCAGTATGCAGTAAGGACAGTACAAGACAGTTTTACAAAAGGCCCTGGATGCTATTGACAGCTGTTGCATCAATCTTTGATCCTTTTTGGTTGATAACTTTACATCAGTCTACATCAATAAATATTCAAAAATAATGTTTGTTTCTAAATTTAAAAATATATGTAAGCTTCAATACAGTGACATTAATTCTAACTCTCAAGGTGCCACTGTGTGTACAGTGTAAGACACATTTTGAGACTATGATTTTTGGTTGCTCCCTAGTGTGTAATGGAAAATAAACTATACCATGCAGAGAAAAGTGTGAGAAGTTGGAGTATACAATTCAGGATGAATTGTTTAAAAAAAAAAAAAAAAGACTGTCCTCTCTCAGTGCTCTTAGTACACATTGTGACCTCAACAAGAGTTAATGGTATAGTAAGTTCCCAAGTTCCCGTTACATTTAGCCATTTAATTGGAAACTTGATAAAATGGCAAAGTATAGAGAATATGACTGCTGCAGCCAGGCTTACTTTACTAACAGAACTTGCCTTTAAATAGTACCCTTTAAATAATATAGAGAGATTTTTTTTTTGCATAGTTTGAAACTTTTTGCTTTTATTTGTATTCAGAGCCTCCAGTCATTTTGAATGCTGGCCCACTTTGTAAAAGTTTCCACATGTTGCTGTTCCACATCAAATAGATTACAATAGTTAAGCATTCCTACTGAAAATCAAAGGGTGCTCACTGTATGCTATACTCTGTCTGGGGGTCAGTACAGTTCAGTACAGAAAGGCCCTTATGCGCCAAACACTAATTTGCAAGAGGATTCATATTCATAGGCACTAAGCACATGCATTCTTGCTGTGTATGCAGCACCCCATTCATCTTTGCCATTGTTTTCTCTTCAATGTTTGGGTGTGGAGAACACTGGGAAGCTTTGTAGCCGCTAGTGAATTCATGCTTTGGGGATTTAGAAAACAAAAGAAAAAAATTCAATCAAAAAAAGAAAAAAAAAGAAAAAGTAGTGTTGGTAATGATTAATAACCCAGTTGGAGCATTTTCTATGTGTGTGTGTGTGTGTGTGTGTGTGTGTGTTTTGTTTTTTTTTTAATAATTCTCCTCTTAATGTTATCTCTTTGGGACCAATGATGATACCCAGTGCTTTGAATCAAAGTTATTACTACCAAATGAATATGACACAGCAATATATTATAAAGAGAGAAAATGCCTGGCTGAGGAGTGCTACTTCAAGAATTCAGGTATCAAAAAACAGGTTCTCTTTAGATCCAAAGACATATCATGAGACCAAAGAGAGAGGTTAGACTTGTACTTTGCTTTGTGATCAATAAGTCATAAGGTCAAAACCTAGTTAATGGCAGGACAAGTTACGGTCAATATGCAAAATTTTGGTGGTAGTGTCTATAATGTGAATTCCTGGATATTAAATGTTCATCTGCAATTTTCTGTAGAGGTCCCAGTAATATTTGTTGTTAAAGTGAACTGAAGTAGCATATCACTAAGTGATGTTTGAGTAAAAACAAACAAAAAAAAAGGGTATAAATGCATTTGCAAGAAAAATACTTTCCACTCATATCTTGGGATGTTGGACTTGAAAGAAAACTTGTATTAATTTTAATTATGACTATTCTAATTATCTGTTAACTCCCCCTGCTCTTTCATCTGTTTCTATCTGCAGATGTCTGTAAACATATGGTCTCCATATGTTTACATAGGAGTAGCATGCTAGGCTAATAGTCCGTCAGCTCTGTGACTTTATATCCGTGCCGTGACGTCTTTCAGAGCAAACAAACACTGTAAACACACCTGTCACCTGCCCAGCATGGTGCAGTTAAACCAGACACACTGCGGCTGCACCTTATTTTTATACAGTCTATGGGCTACACACAGTATGGCACGGCTATGCTAACAATTCCAGCCATGCTAATTAGCTGCTACCTGCCATGCAGACTGGTCAAATGGATCCGGCGCATCTTTGTATCTGCAAATTGGTGCTCCTGTCAGGATCGGAGCCTCAATATCAGATGCTTTGGTCGGTAAATGTGTGTTTTTAAAACTTACTTTGGCACTGTGCTCACTATCAGTCCCACTGAGAGTAAGCTGCGCTTGGGACTCCTCTGTAAACGCCCCCTCAGGACTTAATAGAAATTTCCGCTGATTCATCTTGAAAGGGCAACAGTCAATGGGGAAATTCCAAAACTGGGCTGGCCAACCAATGGTGTAACTTCATCACTCAGTCAGTGAGTCAGTGACGGACAGACATTCAAGGTTATAGAGCTTTTCCATGGCTGGTCCAGCCAAAAATACAGGACCCTGAAGAAGACTGTGAGTTGAAACCAAGCCCTTAGGAACAGCGCTGGGCTTTGAAGCCAACTTGACATAGTGGCCAGACTGTGTAATTACAATGTCATGTGATGCTATTGGGACCAAAAAGACTTTTTCCCATAGACTTACATTGTGAAAGACACGTATTTAAATCAGCGGATATATTTTTTTGAATGACACTCAAAAAAACGATTGAATGGTTTTATCCCCATTCAATTTAGCCAGAGGGTAAACCATAAGTTAGTCGTCTAGGCCAGCAGAAGTCTTTAGTGAGCCTCCAACACTATATACAGTTTTAGTTTTTAATTTTCGCAAAGCAGTGTGCCTTTGTATTTTTTGTTTATGATTTATTAATTACAAAGTAAAGTACAAGTCTAAGCTCTCTCTCTTTTTTTGGTCTCACAGCAATATATTACTTCGCTGGCAGTGCCCACAGCTTGATGCCATATTACTGCCAAAACCTCCCTCTAGGGCTAACCTGCAGCATGAGGCCAAATGTAAATGATGAGGCCTTGACGCAGAGTTATTGGTTTCATAACTCAAGGACCTGCCTAGCTGTCTCATCTTTTAAACATCAAGTTGTACAACTGCGCATAGGCTGTCAAAACTTTGTAGATTGAGATTAGATGGAAAAAGTTTGGAAGTCTCCCCCGTTGGATATTAATGCAAACATGGCTAAAGCTAAGGGCATGTTGAACAAACAAGTGAAAGTCTAGTGGTCTATGTAATTTCTAATGTGATAATGTCAGTCCTAAGCTTTTAAAAGTCTGTTGACAAAAGAACCAAAAGAAGCAAAACTAATTTGCTTTTCCGCGAGTCTCTGAAATATCCTAATGTCTCTTGATAGAATTTCTATTCCAGTCTTTTTACAGTCATATCTTATAGTTGACAGGTTAACTGTGCTTTGAAAGGTCTCTTATTTCATTTTAAGTGATAAGCAACAAGAAGAAGTCTCAAGGGTGAGACTATCATGCCCTCTTAAGTCAATCTGACAAATGAACAGCCATGAGCAAAATATTTGACAATGTCAAGTAAATGGGTGCGGCCTTGACTTGTACACTACATCATCTGCTAGATCATTTAAGACTAGCCGAACCTGTATAGGCTTAAAAAATAAAGTCAGGAAAGAAAATAAATAAATAAACACCACAAGCAAGCTTATTATTGTTCTCTCATTGGAATTAGTATGCCTCTGGACATGAATTACAAACAAGGTAATCCTATCGAAGTCATGCCATTTCAAAGCCAGGACCTGTATCAGTAATAATGAGAGCAGTGGCTAATCAGTTGAACAGAGGAACGTATAATAGCTTCACAGAGGCCTTGCTCTCCGAGGGAGTGGGGGTGACAGGTTTCAGGGTTGTTTTGACGTGACAATCTATAGTCGAACCAAGGCGTACTGACAGCCTCCCTAATGGAGAGTGCATAAAGCAGAAAAAAAGCAGGGAAGCAGGCAGAGGGAGAGAGGGAGAGAGAGAGAGAGTCAAAATGAATGAGTGAGAGAGATACTGAAAGAGTGCGCTCTGTGTGATGGCTACATTTAAGTCAGAAATCTGTTATTTTTTAGATATAAATGGCTCCAAAATGCTTAAGAGCAATACTTCAAAAAGTGTGATTTGCTGATTCTGTGATTTATGGAGCTGGGTGACAATTCAGAACTAAGGATACTTCAAGGTGAGGGAAATACGGCACATTTTTAAATTCAGTTTGTTGAAAAAAGCCAAAAGAAAAAAAACCCTGATCGGTGGTAGCAATACTGCAAGTGATCATGTGCCATATGATTGGATCCCACAGGGACATGTGGCACTCAGCATATTATATCACAAAATCAATCCATAGGGAGATGATGCGAACTTGCCAATAGAAAAAAACCATGGGTGATATTACAAGTTTCAGAAAGGTAAAATTGTGTGAAACACAGCAGGTTGCTGTATTGCTGTTCTTTTTTATTTGTTTCTTTTTCCCTCTTTGTCTGTCTCTCTCACTGTTTCAGCATGACTAGTCGTCTCTCACCCTCTGAAGATATTTGTATACATTTGCATTCGCTCCTCCCATGTTTTGAATTTCTGAACATAAGCCTTTAAATGCAAATCGCATGAGACCGAACATGCAATTTTCAGCTGTGCCTCTTTTCATTTGACCAGCGCAAAACCCCAGATGCAATTTTGATTGTTTAGTGCCTAACAAAGGGCCACCAATTCTTAGTCTAATAGCTATGGTTGCTATCATGTCCTCAGTGGGTTGAGATTTACAAGACCCTTTAAAAACCTACAAACAACAACAACAACAAAAAAAAGAATGTAAATCTGTGGTTGCTGAACTGAAAAGTCAGTTTCTTACTGCCTCAAGTTGACATTAACAAACACAGATATATTTAGAGATACAAGGCTTTCAACTAACAGCAGCACAATACTTCCCATTAATGGGTTTCCATTTTGGGAAATAAATTGTTCTATTATGCTGTCATAAATTCACTAATTCACTGCAACAACTGACCATTTTCAGTAAAGCATGGAATGACAGGCATGATGGAAGCAGCAGGGGTGAATGGACACAGTGCTGCAGATCACAACACTTCATGGAGAAAACAAGCAACTTTTTCCCAGAAAAAGGACATTGTATGTCATCTGAGAGGACCTCGTTGGTCTGTCGGTGAATGCTCTCTTCACTCTGCATTTAAGTTGTGTGATGCGTGTCTGCGTGATGTATGTCTGGAGGAAACATTGGCAGCTTTCTTGTGTGAATGTCAGCTGCTGCTCCGCTGTACAAGCCAACGCTCCCTCTGTGATTGATGTGAGGCTGTGCTGTGTCCGGCGCAAGCACTGTGATTTCTTTTCTCGCTGCAAAGAGAGACCAATCAATCAGTTGTGAAAACCTGACCAATGGTTAAACACAGGAAAGCATCCTTTGTTTCCTTGCAGATCAATCACGAAACGCCTGACATTTTCAGGGTTAAAGCCACATACAGTATGTGCTCCTACATCATAGCCGACAGCTGTCACAAACATTATCTTGTTCCAAATGTATGAGCAATACTAATTTTATTATACTGCACTTTATAACTTAGCCCCTTATAAATGATATAGTGTACAGAACAACATTTTACAATGCACCATTGAAGCTGGGAAGCTTGAGGTATTAAGACTCACTTGACTTCATAAGAGGGATATAATTAAGTATCGAGCCTCTTGTTCACTCAGTTTTTCTATTAGAGTCTCAGAGAAAACATTCCTCTGTAAAAACAATGTGAACAATATATAACAGCTACTTCACTGACAATTAATAGAAAGAAAAAAGAATTAAGTCTTGCTACTACTACCCCCAGTGTTTACTTGCTCTCAATATCCTTTACATCATTGGGTGGGGTCATGAGGAGGTCAGACAAAGCATTACTGACTGACTGGATGTCTGTCTAAAGATTTCTGCTTATCCCAGTGAAGTGGGTCAGCTTGTGAAGCCAGATGATCATATACAGAGTGCCTTTAATTTAATACTCTTTACTAACAACAAACAAGGATCTGCTCACAACTTGATCCTCGGCGGTTGCACTGAGTAACACTATCCCCTGCCCCAGCAGGAAAAACTGCTATAGCTGAATTTCACTTCCAATTTCGGCCTCTTACACAGAACTGAGTTAAAATTGAGAAGCCAGCCTGTCAACCACCTTGTTACACCTTTACAAAATTCTAAAAGAACATATTTCATGTGCCCGAAGAGTGTGAAATTTACATTGAAGCTCCTCAAGCTCTGAATGTGCACCCAGCCACATCACAGAGAAATCTGACATGGCCTAATTGTGTCAAATCTATTTTAACACAGCCCCTTTTTATGTGATGGCTTCAGTGGTTCACAGGCTCATGGTCACTGCACCCAACCTTCACCTCGACTGATGAAAGTTGGCACCGTACCACCAATATTACATCAGTGCTCTCAGCATGAGGCGCCGTATGTTCGAGCTTTTAGTGAGCTTTTGGCCTCCTATTCTCCTGTGCCCTTGCCACTCTGCCATTTCAGTCCATCAGCATTTGACAATATCAGACACATGCACTTCAGAGTTGAAATTAATAAGAATCATGCAGAAACAAAATGGTTTGGAATGTGTCAAATAAATATCCACATGGAGAGGTCACGCTCCATATCAGCATCATTCTTGGAGGATCCAGAGAGAGGCAGAAATGGAGGTTGTCTTGTCAGAGACTAAATGTCATGGAAATGTCACAGTGGTGTCCCTGTCTCCGAAAGGTCTCTAAAGAAGGAATTTTCCTGATTCTAATGTTGGTGACCAATGCCATATTGTATACGCTAAAAGCAATTAGCTTGTAAACATAATAAGATTTCAAATAATCAGACACAGACCGGCTCCAACCTGTTCAATGGAGGTCTATTGTTCTGTGTTCTGCTTAGAGACTGCATGTTAGTTATCCACTTAACCTTAAGGCTCAATTATGCTGCTGCTTGCGGTCTCAGTGGCATCCGCCAGTATTTTGAGACCATGGGGCTTGTGCTTTTATAGGATTTATTTTGTTGGGGCACCTGCAGCATTGTGGTGAAGTTCATCTCAGAGAGTTTTTTTTTCCCCCCCAGGTTACCCTATCCCTAACCTTTTGCATTAAAAGTGCCCCTCATAGAGCCTCTTCAAGCTGCACTTTGCATCAAGTGAGGCAACTCTAAGCATAAAATAAGATTTGCTTTATCGATACCAGGAACACTGTGAATCTGAAAGGCTGATGTTAGGTCAAACATTCGTACAAGACTCTTTAGCCTATGAAACATTTAACTCACACAAAAACGCCACAACAAAGTAATTCTTAATTTCATGCTACTTCAAGCAGACAATTAAGCAGTTGAGATTTAATTCAATGTAAACTTAGAACGTTGACAGAAACAAGAAATTAAGTCTAACAGCAAATTAGTATATGTGATATGTGCATGAAGCATAAAATATGGTGTATTGGTAGACAATCATGATATATCAAAACACATCAAGCTTATAAATATCTGTAAAATGGACCATGACAAGTAGATGATAGCAAAACTATTATAGCACTCTCTCTTTTTCTCTTTAAAGTGAATTTTCTACTTAAGACACTTGTATGCAGATGTTGAGCACATCCACTGCCGCTGACAACAAATGCCTCACAGAGTTGATTTTGAAGGGGAACATTTTCTTCTTAATGTGGAAATTTGAGCATTAGAGGCTCTTGATGCTTAATGAAGGACTACCGCCCGTTAAAATCACTTCCTGTTTATATGAGGCTGAAAATTGATTTAAATTTACTTTTACTGAGCAGATGTTTTTTGTGAGTGATCAGAGAACATTCAAGATCACATTTAATTAAAAAAAAAATCATCAAAATAATCGAAGTTGTAATAATGTAATATGCGACATTAAAGACTCACACTACTTCATTCAATGCAACATTAAAGGTGAGGCATTTAGGCCTGGTGTATGCTCACTATATGAATTATTGTTCGTCAGTGTCATTCTCAGCTCAGCCGTTACTATTTCTTTATGGGAGTAAAAGTGTAAAGTTACAGTAAGTCACCCATGTCATTTGTGTCTTACTGAAATCAGGAATTTTCCATTTCTTACAATGTGAATAGATTTTCCTAGATGTAAAGAAAGGATCTCATCTTAGCTCAAGTAGATAAAATGTAGCCAATTTCTTCAGTTATTAGTCAATTGTGACAGACGGCAAAATGAAATCCAATATTCTGTCATGTTTAGCAAACTAAGCAGATTTTCCTCCCTCAACCTGCTTGAGATTTAGATGGTGGGCCAATTTTCATAGAATATACTAGAATACAATCATAGACAGAGAATAATTTTATGTACATGGAGATACACACAGTACCTAAAGAAATGCATGACAAATGTGCTGAAGAATAGTCCACTCTACAATGAGCCGAGACAAAGGGTGTGGATATGTAGATTAAATATGTGAAGACTGTGAAAAAAACAGCTGATACGCTAAATTCTTCAAACCTGTCAAGAGTAATTTGGCCTTCCACATCAGCCTGTCCTATTTTCTCTCTGAGTCCAGTTCCAGGTCAGTGGTCACAAGTCACACCTAATTCGGGTCGTTATCCGATAATTATTTCTTGCGCCGTTTACTCTCATTCTCCCTGTTATCTGAAATGTATAAAGCTTTGGAAATAATTTGGAAAAAGGATTTATTGCTATCATTCTTGCAAATAGAAAACATATTATTTATGCCAATTATATTTATGCTGAATTATTACAGTGTATACATTATAAACAGTTGGCAACCACATTACTTCAGATATATAATGAGAGCAGATATTACATACTTTGCAATGATCACTGGACTCCGTATGTTGTTGTGAGAATTTCATCTCTATAGTATGTCTATTGTGTGACATTTATGCCACCAGATAATCAAATTTGAATCTTTATTTTGGAGAAAAAGTTGACATTTGAATGTTGACATTTAAAATTTGCTTTTTCAGTCGTTACTTATTGTGTGAAATTAAACTTTAATTTGAAAAAGTTAGCATCGGTGTTCTGTTTGAACAAATGAGTGAGTTCATGTGTGCACGCACGTGTATACATGCCTTTCTATTTTTTCATAAGACTTTGAAATTACATGACAGTTAGCACTGCAACAACAAACTGCTTTTATTTCTAGGTTATTATATCTTATCTAAATAAATCATTCTTGTTTTTAACCCATTGATCTCAAACAAACCAGCAGAGATTAATATTAATGAAAGAGACACGGACAAAGACAATTATATGCTGAGGATGCACTAGAAAGTCAGTTGCGGTACTTCCCCAGGATGTGAAGTGACATTTTAATTGCATCACTGATGAAGATAAATCAGGTTCTTGTTTACTGTTGTCCTCTGTGGTCTTGCCTTTGTAATAAAACTCTTGTTACATGAGTTCTTTCAATAATGAGAAGCAGTACTTCTGAATACCAAATATGGTCTCTAAGGAACATCATTTTAAAAGGCAGTTTCTGTATGATAATCACAGATCTTTACTTAAACCTGCAGGCGGAACTTTTATCTCCCCCGATAGTGAGAATAATTACAAAAACACTGTTAATGTGTGCTTTATGACGTATGCCGACCAGCTGGTCTCACCCAGCCAGCGGCTCCTCACAGCTCTGAACACATCAGAGCAAATTTCCAAATAGGAAATACTGTTAAAACTTAATAAAGTGACATATTAACAGTCCTACAGCAAAAATTACAACAGCTTTTAGCCGTACATATCCAGTATAACTTGTGGCAAAGATACCCAAGGGCCAAGCACCTATCAAGATGGGTCAGGATGCCAAACATAATTTCCCCGGCAAATCTGAAACTTATCATTGCTGGTTGACGTAAAACGCATCACTACTGATGCACCAGAGTGGGAATGTCATACCAGCCACAAGTTTTAAAAAGTCTGCATACTATGAAATAGAGAGATTTATCTGGCGGTGATAGGCTTAATCAGCATTGTATGAACTCGTTTGGCAATGCTTGAATATAACAGACGTGCATTTATATGTAAAAGCACTGCAGGTTTAACTACAGTAGCTATTACTCGCCATCACTAAAAGCAGCAAGAAAAACACTTAATACACTCCTTAGGGGGTGGATACACTGTACATTCAGACTGATGCTAATGGGTTGCATTTAAGGATGCAATGCATTGTGCTCTTGTTAAATGACAGTAAGGTTTTGAGATATTGAAACTGCTATACTCTCAAGTTAATGGATTATAAAGTTAACATAAGAGCACAGAATCATTTTCACAAACAGCCCTTCGAAAATGAAGCTAAATACTCAGGTATTCAGAACATTTCACTCACGTTGAAAAGTAATGAAGCAAAGCAATCACTGGACTGAATTGGACTCAAAATTCTGCCAGACAAAGAGGAGATATTTCTCATGAGTCACACTATTAGAGGAGGTTTAAATAGGACTTTCTTATGAACGGTATACTACAAAATGAAATAATCATGAGCACTGCTGACCAGGCATGATCAGTGAGTCGATACAGGAATTAGAGTCACTGGTAATAAAGGAAGGAAGGGGCTTGGCCAAGATTTCGCTCTCTCTCTCTCTCTCTATCACACATACACACACAATCATGCACACACACGCACAAATGAATGGAAATCACGTTACCAAGCATAAAAATTTCCCACCTGCTGAAGTTGGTTCCTCACCATCTGCCGCTGTTGAGACACAGAAGAGAAAAAGAGGGAGGAGGGGAAGAAAGGAAATTCATATTAGCTTTATCACAACTATGTCACAGTATTCAGTGCTGCAGCTGCATGTAATACACCTGATTCAACAAAATTATTAATCGCAACGCGCACTACCATATGGGTAGTAACATTTGGCTTGAAATCCAAGGGAACATAAAGGCAGACACACCTGCTACCTGTAGGGTACAAAACTCTACCACACACTGCTGCCCTGAAACGTAACCTGGCACTGTGTCAGAGCCCATCCTCCATTCATACACAGAAACTATGCTATGTCCTGGTCGGTGGCCTTTGACTAATACGTGTTCATCATTCTGGACCAGTGTAGGATTAGCCCCCGTGGCATACATAGTTGCTTGCTGCATCCCTGGCTCCTAAACTCCAGTCTAGCTCCGTGGCTGAGATTTGGCCTGTCTACCATCATTACCACAACCCTCTATCTCCATCATCACTTGTAAAATTGCTCCAAAAAAATGTGCCAGAAATCTGGACACAGTTGCAGAGGCAGAGGACCAAGGGTATCAGATGCATGAGATGACAAATTAGATTGCTATTGCTGTTGGGGGATGATCAGAAATGTTTACAGGATGAACCAATTCCCTCATGAAATCTAAAAAATCTCAAATAAATAATCTTACTCTGTCTAATATTAGTGAAAGCCTATGTATGTATGTACTGATGGGTGTATGTACTGATGGATGGATGGATAGATGGATGGATGGATGGATGGATGGATGGATGGATGGATGGATGGATGGATGGATGGACAAACAAGGCATTGGTGCACTCAAATATGGTGCTCTAAAGACCAGATTAAATATGCATGTCTGTTATTTCTCAATAGCTAATGATACTGCCTACCAATGAGCATGCCAGCTTAATTAAAGTATGATTCAATGTCATGTCCATGTTTTCCATCCACAGCTTTGAATACTAATTAGGTATTAACATATGGAGAGGGTTAAGGCCACACAGCTCATGAGACAGACAGAGAGACAGTTATGGATGCCAGCATTCCATGCAGCTGCAAATGCATGCAAATCCATTTAAAAAAACTAATCAAATCTCATTTCCAATCATAACACAGAAAAAGAAAAACAACAGAGTAGACTTTTCTCCTCTTTACAAATCAAACATTAGTGTTCTGTCTGCCTGCATTCCCATGTAGTGTTTCGAGATGTGAAAATAAAAGTACTTCACAAAGTGCTCTCAGTGGGTTTTAAAAACTTAATCTAATTTGATGTGGTACCTTATTTCTAGGGGGTCTGTATTCAGTGTATCTGGTAAATGTCTAGCAAGACAAGCTGAGCTGACTGTTTTGACAAACTTAGGACACCCCTGGAACGAATGATTTCATCTCAGACGGCAGCCGCAAATCTCAGCAGCTGAAAACTGAAGGGGGGGAAATGATTCACTTAGACATCATCTTGAATAACAGACAGAATTAAAGAGTGAACCGCAGAATCTAACACTGCTTTAAATGTGAGAGAAAGCTTGCATTGAAGTCACAAGAAGCCAAAGCCAAGCACTTTCCCAACCTCTCATCTGTCTGGCTGCAGACGCTCCCCTTTGTATTTTCCCATGCACATAGGCCAATGTAATCCCAAAACCAAGCACATTCCACGCTTCGCTTAGTGCGGTTTTCTCTCTGCCGTTTCCTCTCCTCTCTTACCATAGGGGTCAAGACACACACAAAAGCCTACAGACACATACTGTACATACTGTAGTGAATACACACTGACAAAGAAGAAAAAAACAACATATGCCTCCAAGTACAAACAACTATTCACACCCACACATAAATACACAAACTGCGAAGATAGAGATAAAAGGGATGTTTTCTTTTGTTTATCCAAGTGTTGAAGTGGTGAATCATAACAGCGCATAAAATACACTGTACAATACACTGGGCCACCAAAATGTATGTCTTCAATTGCAGATATTCCCTAGATGAGTCGAAACAATCCATGCAAGTTGCATCACATGACTTATTTCCCATCGAAGTGAACATCAGTATTAGCTATCATCGTCTAAAAATAGTCAAATGTATTTCCCATTTGCAACAGGAAACTTGTAACTCCTCAATTACCACACTTTATCTCACATATGAGCGCAACATGTAGTCTGCAAGTCAGAGGTGCTAGTATGCCTTCACAAGACTTTACTCATAAAAACAACAGATATGGCAGTTTGTTCAAAAAACTTGAAATCACCTATACTTTCCTAATAAGTGACCTTTTCTGGTTGTGAGTGTACTTACTGTCCTCCCAGAGGTAGTTTGATGTTGTTAAACTATTACAAAACCTCTTACGGAGGAAGTTGGGATGAAGGGTTGAGTCAACAAAGCATGTGGCTGTGACACCGGAGAAAACGGTTAAACATCCCATCTCATACTAACAGTAAACATTGGCTTTTTTTTAACTATGACAACAATCTATCCCTAAATTTAACAAGTAGTTTTAGTTGCCTAATCTTAACCAGACCTTAGCAACAAACAGAGGAGGCAAGTAAAGTTTTTGAAGTTGTCATACTGTATGGGCATTTTTGGAAGACAGTGATAAATGACCAATTTTGTTGTTACAATTTTAGTTGCAGTAAAAGTTGTGTTCCACAGCGGGTCCGCAGGTGTTCTGTTTTTATGTTGCAAGGTCCAGTTTTATATCTAATTACTTTATTAAGTTAATTAGTTATTTTCTATTAACATCCATGCCTGGTAGAGAGGTTGCAAAAAGGGTGCTAATTAGTATATCAGTAAATGGCTTCAAAGAATGACTTTAAACATTAGCTCTCGCCCTGTTGTTAAAGCCACTGCTAAAAATATTCTGGTGGATATACTTCAAATATTGGGTTACAAAGCCAGCATTTTTTATTTTTTAAATAAAAAATGCTTGAAGACTGGGAAAGTAGGAAAGTGGCACTATGCCGGTAATTGTACATTTTTTTTATCAGATCCTGGCAACATTATTTACAACATGTGTGTCCTTTTTCTTTGAGCATTAAAATGTTTATATTCATAAAATCCTGCAAATCTAACAGATCTTTCAATTTCCATCCCCATAAAAGTTGTCATCAAAGCCAAATCCCACTGTATCTCCTTCAGCAGTGGGGCTATAAACAGATCTATAATGAATCTTAAAACAAACATGATTTACCACTCAAGTGTGCTTGCTTTATATTGTATCTCATGCAATGCTGTGATAAAAAACACGAACAGTAAGTATTGAGTCATGTCCCATGTATTTCATCAAAAAGTGGTGCAAGCCAAACCCCCATGTACATATTTGTGTAGCATGCACTGGCCTTCGTCATAATCCCTGGGCTGTAAATAAACATAACATCAAACAATTTAAGTTAATCTCCTTCATTACTTAGCGACACAACTATTCTGCTGTCTAACCAGCAAGCTACAAATTAGTCTGGAAGCCATTAAATGTGTTATGGGAGGACTATTAGAGGCACGAGTGCATGTTTTCTTGTGCTTTTCTTACAGTATTTAACACCAGGTGCAGGGAGTGTACGCCAAAGTAATTCTTATGGTCCTAATGTTATTAAGATGGATACTTAGATACAGTGGATCAAGAGACAGACAGATAAGGACATTACCTAACATATTGTTCCGTTTTGCACAATAAATATTTGACACGTGGGTACATCTTGAGACTGCACTAATAAATTTGTAAAACATGGAAGGTTCTGGAGATGACTTATTTAAATGGCCCCTCCTCCTTCCCAGGAGAAGGTCCTCTCTGTAGCAAGATAAGCCTCCATCCTGGGACATATTGGTTTAATCTGACTGACAGCCAGGAGGCAGTAATAACCATCCATAATCTAAATGGGAACCAGCCAGCCTGTCCAGCACAGGGCTGATATGACCTCAAGGTGTTTGGTGGAGATAGAGGGGCCGGTGCACAGGACGTTCAAGTACAAAACACACCCACAGTGCACACACACAGTGAGGAAGGAGGATACACATGCATATATTAAAACACATGTATTAAGGTGTTCACAAATGTAGACATACTGTAGGTGTTGTGACAGGTTTGGGTTGGGGCTGTGTTAAAGGGGTTCATGTAAACTCTTCTTTCATTCATACAGAAAAGTTTTGCCCACAAACTGTACAACATTTAGTACCAACGCATTTTTATTTTTGTTTATATAACTTTTACAGGGTAACGTTGCACTTAAACAGCAATCACCCCATTTACATGCACACAGTAACATCCAGCCACACAGTATATAAAATCAATAACACAACATGGATCTATAGCACATTTTAAAAACAGATATACTGATCAATAGGGTTGAATAATTTGCTTTGAGAGAGTGACCTCAGGCCTCATTTACAAAATACATTTCTCAATATTTCTTAAAAAAACAATCAAATCTCTAATTAGTCAAAGCAGGCTTGGAATGGTGCACAACCCTCTCCATAAAATATCCGTAAATGACACATTAATACATGTATATCTATATATGTATCATTTTTTCTTGTGTCTAAAACACAGGAATCATCTAGTTCCAATTTATAGCAACAGCAACTATCTTACGGTGAAGATTAGGTGCACCAAGGAAGCAAACAAGTCATCAATAGCTGAGACTGGCCTCAAAATCAAGCCATCATCTTATAGTTACTTTTAAAAGCAGTAAGGGCCAGAATGCAGTTTCCCCAGACAATGTTTTATTCTTGAGAGAAATAGTAAGAAAAAGAGGAAAGTTTGTACTAAAAAGACTTTAAATTGGGACATCCTCTCAATTTGACTCATTTGGATGGCTGAAGCCTCATATTATCTTCAGATAAACTTAAATTTTTGCACAAAAGGAGGACTGAATCACTTAAATTGAATTAAAGTGCATTAGAAGGGGATCTTCTAACAGCCAGTATGAACTGGAAGAGTGATTACAGCAAGCTAAACCTGTTTCAATGATCATATGGGCACCTGACTGTTGTTTTAAGCTAGACTTTAAGCTAGACTAATTGTGAACCCGTCCTTAAAGGTCGATCAGCAGGGCACAGCTCATAGCCAGTACTGTGGTAATGTAATGTGTGTATGTGGCACATGGTTTTACTGGTGGTAAAACCAAAAACATAAATAAAAGAACACATTTTTTTTTATTCATGAAAGAAGTTGTGAGAAAGATTTTCAAACCAAAGTGTTTAATCTGGTCTGTGGTTATGTTCGGTTTCTTCTCTTTAATTGGCCAACAATTTAAACAAGCACTATCTAAATGTTTCACAGCTGTGTCTTAGCAAATAATATAAGTGCAATACAGACAACATGTCTACTTTTCTCTCAACATCACTTGTTGAGATGACAAAGATTTTAGATGATATCATAATAGAAGATATATAATAGAAACATACCAATAATTTTAAGACATTATTGTCCATTAGGTGTAATATGATGAGGTAAATACATTTGGATAGTTCTGAGTGGGCGTTTGCATGAAATATTTTTTGTACCTTTTCAGTGTTGTTTCCTTTTCATTAGTATTTAATCCTACAACCCTGTAAGGCTTTCATAATCAAGATGAAAGTGTTGTTTTGCTGTATCAACATTTGTCTGGGTCAGGGGTGACAACAATGATTGCAGTAATTGTAATTATGATAGCAGTCTATTACACAGTCATGGGAGCCAATGTCTGTCTGTTTCATAACAGTGTGTGATGACATTGACCTGGTGGATGGTTTTATACTGGGAGGTTTGAGGAGAAAACTAATTTTAATGTTTAGTAAAGAACAAGCTTTTTGATGACCAGTAGGTCATTTTAGACAAATAGATAATAGATAATTGTAGATTGTTAGGATAATTATATTTTTTATACAAAACATCAGATAAAACATCAATTTAAAGTCCCCTCCATTCAAAATGTGTTTTTCTTATCATTACTTCAGTTAAATGTTTGAGCTTCACTGTGCAGAGTGATGTATGTGCAGAATTTGACACTACAAGGCTGTTTTCACATTCATCTGCATGTGGGGAAAGTTTCTCTGTGCTCACCAAAAAAGACGAGTTTAAGGCGTGTACCTACAAGCATGATTTGTGACATCACAACTAGTTTGGAGCCAATCACGGTCCAGTATGCAACTTACAAAAGTGTGATGTGGAAACTTGAAGCTGGAAGCTGGAAGGGATCTTATATTTATTATATATATTGACCATATATTATGACCAAGAATTGCCAGTGTTAGTTGCAGGAAACTTCTTGGTATTGACTATATTCCCAAACTTAAGTGATTATTTGAGATAAAACAACTGACAACTCTGGACAGCATTAAAATATCTGACATGAAGGCTCTATAAAGCTCATCACTCTTACCTTCATGGTCAGTCGGCCTATGACAAAGTCAAAAACAATCCTGGTAATGGATTGTATTCCCGTTTAGTGGTGTAACATTGAGAGTGACAGTCGGCTGTCACTGCTAATGCTGGCAGCCCAGACACCACTCGCTGGGGCTGACAAATCCTGTTTGTGTCTGTCAAGTGTCTCTTGTTGTGAATCGTAAGCAGTAAAACTTTTTGTTGCAGTTTTCATGTTTCTTCCCAGCATTTGGCGGTGAGTAGGAGATTAGAGCAAGATGGCTGTTTTTAATCAGGGGACAGTAGTTTGAAAAAGACAGAATCCATAAAATGAACGCAGAAACCAGTTTAATTTGCCACAGGACTGCATTTAATTACTGCACGAATCGAGCTGCAATTTAAAATGTTCCATGTGTTTTCAGCCATAATCAAGCAGTATAAATTATCATGACCAACTTGTCAAGCAGCGACAGAGTGCGAATGACAAAAATTGTTACACAAGCTGGAATGGTAAATCTAGGTAAGAGCTATCATTAATAGTTGTGACAGTTTACCAAATCAGCATTTTACAATATTTATATTTTAATGTCACTCACATATTACATGATCCGAATATTTGGAAGAGTAGACTGCATGTCTGAACACTTTTTTACATTTATTTCACAACTCAGTCCAGCTGGCAATAAACACTGTCAGAATTCATATCATCTCATTTCGCTTTTTCTGAGAGAAATTAAAAAAAGCAAATGAGGATTTAGTCAGCCGCACTATGGCACATATGGCAATCTGTGTACATGTGCTACATTACCACGACAGATATCACCTTTCCTTCTACCCCCCCACCCCCATCCCAACACACACACACACACACACACACACAATACGCTCACTTTCTAACCCCCAGCAGATGCTCATTGCACATCTATCTCCCACATAACATCACCCTTAGAAGTGTTTGTTCCATCACAGTGGTGTTTATTAACATTAAATCATCTACAGAGTGGGTGGATAACTGTGAAATGACTCACAGATAGACACACACACACACACACACACAATACCAACAATAATTAGGGAGGCTTTGTTGATGTTCTTTCAACTAATGACAAGGAAGTGCAGTAGCATACTTCTTTGTATCAAGTGGAGTGGTAAACACTATCTTTTTCTAAGTAAATACCCCATCCATCCTCATTTTACCTATTTTGTCAGCAGAGCAGCAGGACTGTAGGGTTAAGTCCTCCATTAACGAGTGGCTCTTTGACATGTGGTGTGGAAAAAATACACCACGCTCCAGACTGAGATCAGGGATTTTTTCCTTGCAACTCATCTGGCTTCTGGGGATACTTTACATGCCATTTCAACTTTGTTTAAGTAAGTAATAATACATGAAAGTAGATATATTGTGAAAAAACATGGCTGCACATTATGGAAAAAAAGTAATGAAAAAAAAATCTTATTGCATATTTTCTGACAGATACTGCAACTGGTTTACAATGCATAACATTTTTGCTTTAGAGCTGCATTTCCTAATGCAGTTGTGAAAGCAGTGCCAAAACAGTTTATTATGGGGATATATGCACTTCTCTATAAAACAGTAATGGATGATATGTGTTTCATAATTCTAATATTACTTTATTAAATTTTAAAACTGGCTGTAGCAGAATCAGCCTAATAAAGTGCACCCTATACTGAAGGAAATGGTAAATAATCCCAAATCATTGTAGTTTATGTAATGCTATGAACAGCAAAGACATTTATTTTCTCCTAAGCATGTGGTAAATAATGCAAACATGAAAAATGAGTCCCCTCTTTTCTGCAAATTGCTTTTGCCAACTGTAACATCTGAAACTATATAAATATAACAGCTATCTCTACTGTTAACAGGCTTTCCACTAGTTTCACAAATGGGATATTTTGCCAGGTGCTAATGTTTTAAACTAACTATTGTCTCCTTTTTAATGTACATATTGTTCTGAAACCAAGCAGCGATCTTAGAGTTATTTACTTTTGACAAGTGCGCCTGAGCAAAACGAAAGCGACCATAAAACTGTTTAAAATCCATAATATCAGAGACTGTATACTGTATGCGAGTGCTTGCGGAGGGGATGTTCAGTCAAACAGAACATTATATTGCTATTCCAAGCATAACATAAAGAAAAACTCATTGGCTCAGACTGTCTTGAGGAAAGTGTTTTTGTAATGTGGTCAATACATACTGCAGACATATCCGAGGCCTGATTCACACTGTGTTTTCGACACACAATCGATATGTTTTTAGAGTCTGCTCTTAAGTGTCAATGTGCAAAACCAAGTGTCAGTAAATAATATATGTTCTCAATAGTGCTATGGTCAGTATTGATCATATGTACCCTATAAGATGCTACCTCAAGAATACAGAAGTAGACAAGCTTGACAATTGTTCTGACAATTGTCAATAAAATGCATTCCCTGATGCTAATAATTGGAGATCTAGATTGCTCAGGCAACTCAAGCATGTTGCATGCAATACAGGCTGATAACAAAACTATTCATTTACAGATTAATTATTGCTATTCTTCCAGAAATAATTCCAAACTGAATAACAGTTGTTGCACTGTTAAATGAGCGACGGCCAGATGCCGACATGCATGGCAGTTCAGCAAGTGTTTCTTTTCAGCAGGGAGATGTTGTTTCCAATGGGTTTTTTTTCTACATCTTGTTTGTTTGTGTCCTACTGTGCAGCAAAAATAATCTTATTACCCCGACAACTATGGTTTATAATAGATGTCATATAAATGTCTTAAGCCTGACACTTAACTCACATGGGTAGGGTGGTGAAGGTTTGAATCTGTCAAGTTACAGATCATCTCTTAATGGTTTAGGGGGACATAGAAGTTGCTACAACTTCCTGCTGTGAATGTATTGTGTTTCCTTGCGTACATAAATAGTATAAAGACCATTATTGTGTCTATTGTGCAAAAGATTATTGTAAAAAGCTGTTACAATATAGAAATGTAGCAATACATTGGAAATGAGCATGTGGAGTGATCAGAACCCTAGCTTCTCTAGTTTCACTTTTTGTGGCCTTTAAAAATTAAAAAAATGCAGATATCATAACCACAGCAATGCCAATAAAAAGAATAATGGTGGATGGAGGGAGGGAAGAAGAAGGACTACACCTGTATCTTCTACTGTATCTCTCTAAGAGACATAACAGCACCATCTCAAAGGAACAGTTGATACCAAAATGAAAAGGATTTCATCATTACTCTCACCCTCATGTAGGTTAAGTACGCAAGTCAAATTGTACTGAAATGTGTATCACCAATAAACAAAAGCAAATAAGCTCCCCGAGTGCTCCAGCAAGCTGTTTCCAGAAATGTCTGGTAATTTTCTGTCCCTTTTGGATTACAAAACTCTGTTTACTTCAGTTTTCTAAGATTGAGCTCTCGAGGTTAACTCCTATTGTCTTTGAGAAGAGAGCTCTGTACAGTTTGAGCTGACAATAGTGAGGATTTTCATTTTATGTCTTTACTTCTTGTTCTTTTAAGATAAAAAAAAAAAACAGGGACACTTTATCACCAGTAAACACATATGATATTACAAGAATACCAAACAGTCAAACGTGCCTCGGCTGCATAAATTGTGGCACAGAAAGCTGCTGTCATGGGCTATGGATACACTTAACGCAAACACATACCAGAGCTGCCATCTGTTTTAGAGGATTTAGTTCTCACTTCACCACTTGACACCTACAGTATGATGCACAATACTAGGGGTGAAATGATTGTTATATTCAATTCCATTTCATCAATACTGTCTGTAAAAAACAGTGCTGATATAGGTCAGGTAGCTTTTATGCACTTCTCAAATGCTCTTGAAATTGTTTTGCAGATATAACACAGGATGTTGAGGTATTTTGTAGTCCATATATTCTGCAAAAGAAAGATGTGTTTAAAGGTCATCTTAAATGCTCTCTGCATATGCAACCCTGCTTTATATTCAACCGAAGAGCCTCTGAAGGGTGCAGAGATTTGGCTCATACATATGTTCTGCAGAGAGAAGACAAAGCAAAGGGAACCACAGCACTGTAAATCAGCATAACTGACTTAAATACTACCAGAACAGCTGATTGTCTATGGGAAAGCTGGAAAACCATGTGCTTCCGAGATACAGCTTAGCATTTATGTCGATTATAGTGTTATTATAATGCCCTTATACATGTATATTTATACTGTCATTATTCAAATCCAAACTTAAGAAAGTAGTTTTTTTTTAACTTGAGAGAGAATTGCTTAAATGAAAGAAGACATCGATGCACACTACACAAGTGATCCCTTTTTCCATTGTGTATCTTGTTGTCCACCAAATGACAAAGAATCAAAACTTGAAAGTGTAATCTGGATCTTTGTTTCCTTGCCAAGTGTATATCTGAAGTGTAATTTGTCCACATCAAAGAATAGAAAAGAAAACCCTGACTTGTTCCACTGTATTCCACATTGTTAGTGTAGAAAGGGAGGAGGGGTGAAACTCTCACTCTTCCTAATTGGATGTAATAGCTAGAGGGAATAAGCTTGCTTTGGCCTCGGGTGGGAGGAGGGGGAGGGTGGGGAGAGAAGAGAGAGAAATGTTTAGAGAGGGCTAAAAATGCTAAACACCCATGGAAGAGTAGAAAGAGAGACAGTGCAGTCCTAGTAAGCCGAACACGTACACAGGCTACTGTACAGAATCAGCTCTATAAAGATGTGCACAAAAGAGAAAAACAAAATGAACACACGGGAATGTAGACCGGAATTAAAAGGCGCCAGAGAGGAAAGAGACAGAAGAGAGAGATTTGAAAAGCAGCACATCAAACAGATGAAGAGGTTATTGATAACAGAGAGCATGCTGGCCGCTAAGTCTGTGAAAGCTTTTGGTAGGACGCTGTCCAGAGAAAAGAGATCTAGGTCTTTATTGCAGGGACATTTGAAGATTAGAGGAACCTTATATGCTCGTGAAGCCTGTCAATTGCTGAGGGCAGTCCTTTAATCGTTCACCCTCATTGAGTTAAACAGATTTGTACAGATAGTGGAAGTGAGGCTGAATGGGCTGATATAACTATTTAAAGAGGGCCTACCAGTGATTTCCCGATTTTAACAAAGTCTAAGGGCTGGCCCAGACCAGCATTTACAGTATCATAGCAAAATTTCAGATTGAAGTCAGTTAAGTCAATTTGCATGGAGTTTTTGTGTTGAGATCAACTTTGGAGAACTTTGGCATGTGAATTTGAGTCATTTATCAATAGCAAACCATATCTGTAGTGCTGACCTTTGAGGGAACAGAAATCCGGAGAGTCTAAAATGAACGGATGCTATCATATTAGCTGTATAACATTGTCCAGTTGTATATAACCTGGTCTGTGGGAGAATATACTGCTCTATAAATGAGATGTGGCACAGTTTGAAGTTTCCTTGAATTTGCTCTTTTGCCAGGACACAAAAATTTCTCTCTCTACCATTTTCTGGTGTCTCATTCTGACTAACACAGACTGAGATGACAAGTAAATAAAACATATTTTTTTTAAAAATTAAATAACAAATTGTTTTTTAAAACTTCATCTGTTTTTGGGCATGAATCAAACTTCTGTTTCAACTCCCATTAGCTCTTCCGCCACCAAACAATATGATGTAAGCTCTGGGCAAGCCAAACCTACAGCATTCTTGGCACAGAATCAACACCCATAATCAATGCGGTGTGGTTGGTCACTACGGGTTTAGAGACTTCACTTGATGTATTCATCTCCTCAAAGACTTGCATGCACAAAGTCCTCTCTTTGGAGGCCTTGTCATAAAAACAACTTCTGTTGCCATAAAAACCACCAACCATAGCACTCAAAGGACTGGGGATCTTTCTTCCCAGCTAGAGGTATCCTACCCTCTTAGGTCTGGATAAGCTCAAACCACTTTCTCTTGAGAAACACTTTAATCGTTTAAGACCACCTCCACTTCTTCTCTGACTTCAAACTGAGAGTAAACCAAATTTACTTTTCAGAAAGTCTGTGCTAAGATACAGTATATTCCTAAAGGAGTCCTAAATTCCAGACCATTAAGGCTACAGTGCATGGTGTGAGGTGTGAAGACCTCAACTGTGCTCAGAGAAAGAAAGAACAGATCAGCTTGAAGTGAGGGGTTAAATAAAAACAAAACAAATAAAAAAACAGCTAGCTTCTTTCTTTTCTTTAGTGTAAAGGTCTCCATCCTTGTTAGGAATAAGCTGGTACCCAATTCTGCCTTCTATTGCTCTCATTACTGTACATCCTGCCTCAGCCAACTCTAAGCCCTGCAGAGGTGCACAGAGGGCTTTCGTCTCAGGATAAGATCGATACCTCTCCTCATCATGGGCCAGGGGCAGCGATAATGCACTCAGCCCAGGGCCTGAAGGGTTGACAGGCTTCTACGGCAACTTGGGTACCAAGGACTCACGTTTTCCTGAAGAAAAACCATCACTATGGAATCAAAATGTTCCAAAACTATGATGACATTTCAAATAGTCAAATTTAAAGATATTAAAACCTACATCAAGAATTAGATTGAATCACAAAAGGTGATAAAAAGGATATTAAGCCATGCCATTATAGGCCATTATAAATCTAACACTATCAGATGCACTAATATAAATATTACAGGGTTGATTATTCACTGCCTGTATCAAACTCCTTCAATGAATGCCGAATAAATGTAAAAAATTGATTTGGCAACCTTTGAGACCCAACCTCAAAGGGGCAAAGCCCAGGTGCTCCAACTCTACGGCTCCAGCTCAGTACACTAAGCATCTTGCTTACAAAGCATCCTCCCATGACACTGCAGGCTCCATAAAACATGCTATCTAAGTCTCTGAGCATAACATCAACTTGAGCTATAAGTTAGCTAACCTCTGACTGCCCTTACCTGGTCTTACATTGTAAAGTGATTTATTTTATGTGATGGCCTTGGCAGGTAACTGATAAAACTGCTCAGAGGCAAGTTAACTGCTGGGGCAGTATCTATTTTAGGTTTGCTATAACTACAGGCCTATGTAGAGAGTGATTAATGATGATTGTGGAACTGCTTAAATTCCTGAATTGTTCTGTATGTGTTGCACACTTAAACAGTGTGACTGGAATACTGAATTGACAAATGTGTGTCCTCTACAGCCTAATGAAGAAATAAAATATAGACATACAGTGTATCCCAAACTAGGAAATCAAAAGTAGTTATGAACCTGAAATGGATCATGTTAATTAATATAATTCATATCCACTCTATTTCAGGTTCTTGCTAACTAAGCTCACATACAGTTTAGCAAACATTTCATTGGATTCACAGTATAATTTCAGTTTGGCAGCAGATTGACATTCAGTTGCAAATGATTGCAGTTATCAGATTATGGCAGACGAAATCAATTCATATATTGTCTATGTATCATTATTATTATTATTATTATTATTATTATTATTATTATTAGTAGTAGTAGTAGTAGTAATAGTAGTAGTAGTAGTAGTAGTAGTAGTAGTAATAGTAGTAGTAGTATAGTCCAAACAATACAGGATTTTTGAGGCCAATATCGATATTGATGTTTGAGAGTAAAAAAAAAATCAGATAATTATATATCGGCTGATATTCATTTTCTTTACACAACCAATAAAATATATAAACATTTTTCATAGAGTTGCCTTAAATTTCTTTGTTTTTTTATAATCATGACCAAGAAATATGCTGGTCAAAACTTGTCCCGACTCTCTGGTGTACAAACTGTCTCATAACTTATCTTTGGAATTTCTGTAATTCAATTGCTTGTCATTAATTGGCTAACATATACAGTGATATTGATATATCTGCAAAAAGCTGAATATCAGTTAATATATCAGCCGGGCTGATTTATGCGTCAGGGTCTGATTGTTATTATTGTATTTTTTTACATGTACATGTACACATTTAGCCGTAACTATAACATGTGACTCTCATGACCTACTGTATGTATGTACATGCCATTATAAAAATGCCATTAACAAATCTCTGATTTTAAAAGGCTCCTAAATAAAGGGTTTCTGCTCAAATTTTGACCAAATGTTTCTTTTAACCAGTTTATAATAACATCTGTGCTTTGTTCCACTGAGAAGCACTGTGCTTGCACCATCCATCTAAGAATCTTTATGCCCTGTTAAAAATAAAGCTAGCTGATTTTCTAGGAGAACATGCTGCTTAGGACTGAGGAGAGTGGTAATTATCAGATTCATTCAGTATCTCCTGTTGAGTGGGAGCTATGACTGACAGTTCCTTCCTCCTCCGTCCACTGGACAGCTGATGTTACAGCTTGTGGCTCATTTCAGGTTCGCAACATGCCTCTCTCCCTTTTCTCTGCCCCCACCCCCTCGTCTCTCTCTGCACGCTCATTACAGATGCCCTAGTTTGCTCGTGAGCCAGGAGAGCCTTGCTAGCCTCATTACAAACTTGGACACCTCCCATCTTTTGTACCTTTTTTCCAGACAAGATCTCCCACATTCATGCTTGTATCCCAGAAGTAGCATAAAAAGACTCATCAAACATGCATAAAGAAGTGGAGCTCACATTTGATCTGAATTTTCACAGTAACCGCTGAAGAGGAAGGTGTCTGTGATGGGAAGTGCCACTGCAGATTAACAGGCGTGGAAAGACAAATGGGCATGGGGAAAATGCATTTCGCTTGAAAACTGTGTCACTAATTCACAGGATTTATGCATATTCAACAGCACATGAAGGCATTTCTGTGACCCTGTTCGTTAAATGTTTACCTCATTAGCTCTCTTGTCATGATGTTTTCCATGTGGCATTTTGGATGAAAGGGAAATTATGCCACACAAATGCACTCTGTGACTGAGCAACGCTCTGATTAAAAATTCACAAAGAATGCACAAGTACAGCAGACTCAAATGTTTAGTCATTTTGCTGTATTTTGTGTGAGAAACAGTGAGACATAGAGATAGCTTCAAAGAACCAATTTGATAAATCCAGGAAAGGGATTTAATTGAATATCTCCCGTTTTTTTATTTCTTGATCATTACATTAAAGCAGGAGAGTGTCAGTGTTCCAGGGATATAATAATCATGTTGATGGGACATTGTGAGCCTTAGTAATGTCAACTTAATACTAATGGGCTTTGTCACTCCTACTATTATTTTTTGTTGTATTTTTATTCAGGGGGCAATCATGCTATGCAGTAAATTTGGAACTATAGTTCCCATGATACTTTGGCAGATGTAAACATGAAGTATAATGTTGCCATAGATTCAGTGAGTTGTCTATTGGCTACAACTTGAACAACTTTTTTTGTTTGTTTGTTTTTTGCTTACATGTATTTACATTTTGGCAAGTTGGCACCATTTAAACGTTAAATTTATTCCAAATTGGCAACTAGCAGTTCCTTCTTCCAATTTTCTTGGATTTATGAGCGGACTTAATAATACTTATTCATGATGAATGGACATCAGAGACAATAATATCCTCATGTAAGTCACACTGAGGACTAGCTCAAATTGTGGGTTTGAAGTGTTTTAATGTACCTTCACTGTCTCTGTGAGCTGTGTGTCACAGCCACAGCTGTTGATGCAACTGTTGACCGTGTTGCTGCACCGGCCAGATCAGCAGGCCAAAATACAATAACTGAAAACACTGGCATGTACCTATCCCTTTAACCTCTTGCAGTATCTTTGCTTCAGGGAGAGTGAAGCAGTTTCTTTGCTTCACTCTCCCTGTAAAAATGGCAAATTGTCATTTTATCATTTCGTTTTTTGCTCAGATTAAACAAACATGTTAATTTTGTTCCCTTCAGATAGAAAGGAACAGCTGTTTCCCATTGTTTCCAAGGGAAAACAGGGGAAAACACTAAACTAACCGCTGTAGCTAATATTGAATGGACAGATATGAAAGAGGCATAGATCTTTTTTCACATGTTACTATTGCTTATCTGGTTAAGGCCATACAGGCAAATAAAACTGAAAAAATGTTACAGGGAAGCTGCTCACAATGTTGCTCCTCTACACTATAGTACAAGAAGAAGTAGCTACAAAATATCTTCTGATCCTTGTTCCACTCATCCTTCACACCCGCTGGCCTAAGCTGTGCATTGTGTGCATTGAAAAGGGCAGGCCCTGACAAATTGAATTTTTTCATCCTGTTTACCCCTTGGTCAGTGAATTTCATGTAGCAAGCGTTGCTTATTCAAAGAGCCTCAGTGTTGAGCAAGACAAGGCTCAGTGTGCAGTAACTTTATCAATGATGTTGCACAGTCACAGGTGATTACTGCACATCAAAATATTATACTGTAGCTATTTTTTTGTGTCACTTTAAAGAAGTTCAAATGTAGAAGCAAAACCGAGCAGGATAATGTGAACACTTCATGACAGACTTAGTGTCATAGAGTATACATGTTGGAAATTAATACTCTTCATCTTCTACATACTGCAGCACATGTTCCACAATCAAACACACGTGTCCAATACACAGTGCAGGCAAAACCTATCCAATAGATGTGTTCATAACATCAAACTTAATTGTCGACCAGCTGCAGCAGCCATCTAAAAATCCTGGTTTGATGTGTTATAATTATATCTTCTGGAGTATGCTGGTGTGTGAAGGAGGGAGAAAGAAAGAGACAGGGTGAGATATCCCACTTCAGTGCACCGAACCTGGTTAAAAATACACTCTATGATTTAAACTTCTGAACTTCTTCAGCTGCTAATTTAACTTGTCAGAAACTTCACAGCCACTCGACAGTAGAAACAAGATTTACCGGTATAGTGTGTGCTGTGTGCTTCGATGAGATTTTTGCCTGTGTCTGCAGGGGAGCACCCCTACCTCGAATGGCTGAGGTGGGTTAGAAAGATCACATCGGTAAATATTTCATACACCTCAAACAGTGGTGAATAATAGACCATACTGTCAAACTACCTGGAGTAGAAACAAAGAAAAAGAGGTAAGACTTCTCACATGTTGCTATTGTCTTTCTTTATGCTTTACTCTCATTCTTCTCATTGTTTATATTAAATGTGAGAATAATAGAAGCCATAGCAATATTAATTGATTATTTAATTATGTAATCATTTATAATTCATCAGTATCTAATTGTCAGAAGGTGAGAATTTCTATCTGACCCTGTGAAAGACAACATCTCCTGGATGTGTCCTGACTACTGTGACCTTGAATGGGATAAGCTGGAGGAAACAGGAAATTGGTGGATGGACGCATGGATCCTCCACTTCAGGCAGATGTTAGGACGAACGGGGTGATGACTTTAAAGACGTAAACAAACAAAGACTGGTTTTTAGGAGTGCACAGTGTGTTCACCTCAGCAAAACCCCAGAGTAGCTGTATCTTATCACCAGTGTGTCTGCTGTACCCTGTGGGCTTTGCTGTCCATACTGAGAAATCTTTCAGAAGAAAATTCAGCAGAAAATTCTCAAACCAAACTGACTGTAATGGTGTTAAATTGTTTTTTTTTTATGTGTAATCATCTTTTCTTATTTTTTCTTATTGAATTTAAGTCATAAGAAGCTTTTTAGCAGGAAAAAAACACAAGCTGCACCAATGATTGTACTGATAACTTGTCTCTCATCATCTGGAATTAGTGAATTGTTGTCACTGCTTCAGACTCTAGGAAATGGATTGCACATGTGTTTCATTTTATTCGTGCTAGAGTTGGCGTATGATTGCCCCTTTACCCCTATAAAAGATGGATTTTTATACCTGCACCGAACAATTACCAAAATGGTGCAACTTGTTGAAACCATTTGCCCTTTTTATAAGTGACAATAGACTATGATTACACAGTGGACAAGATGATCCTTTTTCAGTTTACTAATGGGCTTTTCTTTGAAGTTTGAAGGTGAGTGGCTGCTGTTCATTGAACTTCACATTAAAGGGAATTTTCATCCTGGCTCTCATCTCTCCCTCCCTCTCTCTCTCCCTCTCTGCTACTACATACCCCAAGGGTAATCTAAAACATCTGGACTGGAGATATTCCCACTTATAAAAATTGCACAATAGAATACTTTATGCCATTACCTCAAATTGCCCTTCTGAAAAGTACTTGGCAATAGTCCATTGGTTGTTCATATTGTAGTAGAAGAGCAGGCTTTCAGTTGAAATTTGGCATGTCCAGATTGATGATATCAAAGAACATATCACAAACATTTTTTAGCATTTCCTTTAATGGATACACTCCTTCATGTTCTCAATCAATCACTCACCGAAACACCCCCTTGTTGGCATTCAGCACAATTTAGTGTAAGAGCAGGCGGGCTGACATGATAAATAAAGGGATGTTGTTTTGTTTTTTGGCAAATGAGTAAAGTATGGATGCACAGCCACACAGTGCAAAAAAGCCAGAATTGCTGCCTAGAATTTGTGTGCTGACATTTCTGGGTTACCTCTCCCAGTTTCGAGCACACAAACTCACAGAACTGTGCACACACACATACTGCACACAACATCCTCAGTACAGGTACCGACATATGGTAATCAAATATACGTTAAAATGCTGTAAACTACAGAGCTAATGAGATAAAATGCACAAACAAACCCTCAAACAAGCCCTGTACCTAATATACAAGAAAGCAATAGAGGGAAAAGAAAGTGATCAAGAGAAACACAGATGGATGGAGAGACAATAGGATAGATGGCACCTGGCTCAAGTTTAAGTTTAAGATTTAACTATTAATTATTAACAAATTATCAATACAGACGAAATTTTGTTGTTTGTTTTTGCTTTTTTTGTTTGTTTAGCTAAAGAAAAGTTTAATGTTACAGTGTCCTGTTTAACCCTGGTGTGCTAAATGTTACATGAGGGGATTTAAGTTCATCTGTAAAATAGGAATGAGTGGCCCACATCTCCTTAGAGCTTGTTGGAAGTAAGAACTTAAGCCACCTGCACCCATCTGATCTCAAATAAGTAGATTGGCTTTATTGAAAATGCAGTAGTGTTCCAGAGCCTGATGGAGAGACTTTATCTAACCAAGGCAAAGCTCATTGCTTTAACTCCTCAATTTTATTCTGATGAAAGTAGGCTTAACTACAGTCTGCAACAACTAAAGTATACTTGTCCAATAAATACAAGCATTAAAACTTCAAGCTTTGGAGTTTATTTGAAAAATTACCCAAAAATCTCCTATTACAAACTTAATATGAGACTGAATGCCCACACACCTGAGAATGCTAAAAACTGAAGGTGTTACGCAATATTGTTAGGTAAGAGTCTTTGAGATGTGGAAAAAACGATATAAATTACAAGCACACACTCACACACTAAACATAAAGGAGATTTTATATCCTCATAAAGAACAGAGACATCACAAATTTCTTTTTGTGTGAAGATAAAACATTCAAACATTCAAAGGTCTATGTGTCATTTATGTGTCCATGTGTTAACTTTTAACTCTGACAAAATGACATTTCAGTTTTAATCTCAGTGTATTGAGGCTTTGGTCTCACAATAAAGCTGAAACAAGCTGAAACTCCTCACACCTCCTCAGATTTACAGGCTGCCGCAGTTAATCCAAAATAATTTATTCTGCTTATTGATCTGCTGTGTAAAGGTGGACTTATAATGAATGATCGATGCTGTTCTGAAAAATGAGTGGGTCCAGCACGCTCTGTAGCCACACCCACTACAATACAAAAATTGTTTTTGGCTTATGTAAGGAATGCAATGAAAATCCATCCTGATGCTTGTCCGTGAGTTTTGCATTCCTGCCTTCCAACTCCCTTCTCCACAGTACACACACCAACACACACATGCACAAACAAACATGTACTACACATCTAGTAATATCAGGCTGACTCCCTTTTCGTCTATGGCCAGGAACTGCTGTTGGTGCCGACTTTAACTAAATGTGTCTTTTTTAGTTTGCAATGAACATAGCTATTTAGCTACTACTCAGCCTATCTAAGTTGTATCCTTGCTTGTTAAATTACATTGAAAATACAGTCAAATTGGCACGCACACAGCAGACACTTGGCCTTTCAAAGAATTGACAGGCAGACAAATAGATAGATAGCACACATCTTTTTTCTTTGCTCTCTCATGCAAATGTCAGACTTTTCTCCATCAAATTGCACTATTTTACTTTGATTCCCAAAAGGAACAATTGGGCTTGTGCAATGCAATTATGCAGTATAAGTTAACAAGAACCAAAAATGATGAAATGTGTGCTTTCCCATTTTCATGTGCAAGCAAAAGAAGCAGAGTGAGGATAAGGAATGCAGCATTAGAAACAAGGCCAATCTAAAATGCTGTGGACTCTTCTTCTCAGATTGAGAGCTCTAAATGTGATTTAAAACATGTGCACCGTGTTTGATGATGCCAGGATACAGTCGGGATGGTAGATAAGTCGGTACTAAAGTGTTCTAGCACCATGCACGCACATCATGGTTACTTATTGTATTGGATAATACAATAACTATTATGAGGGTACTGCTTTATTGAAGCTGAACCTGAATGTAAAGCCATGTTTGTGTTTGTATGTAAACTCTGAATCTATTTACATTGGTCTTTATTTGAAGCCATAGCACAGACTGTTTTAAATGTATATCATAATATACAACAATATTTTTTTTAAAAGTAAGGAGGAGTTTAGAATAACTTTGGCCATATTATCCAGGTGCATGCACAAGCAGATGGAGGCTCATGTGAGAAAATAGAAATGTGCTATTCATCATCTATCAGCTGCACACAGCAATAAGTCCAACCTGTTGAGAAACAGGATCATGTTTGGCTTTGACTTTGACTCTCTGGTACCAGGATGAATTTCAAAGAGTTCTTTACAACTTTTCCATGTATCACAGCCACAGTTTGTCTGGTTTAACAGCTGCACATTTCATTTTGTGTTATTGATTTTTATGTAACACATCTAAATGGGAATTGCTTTTCTTTAATGCAGTTATCCTGAGACACCTGCTGAATATTACATGTTCAATATTATTTGTCTAAAAAACAATTAAATGAAATTGCAACCATAAAATTGCATTATTTACTTTCATGTGCTTTGTCTGGATTGCTTACGTCATGATATAATTTTTGTTAAAAGACCTGAGTCAAGAAACTACTAAACCTGAAAACACATTAGCAATCCCAAACAATATGTTACAGCTGTAACAGTACATGTATTTGAAACAAGACATGATATATTTTCATTATGTTTTTTGCCAAACACACACACACACACACACACACACACACACAAACACAAACTGTGGGCCTGCACTGCAAGTCTGCTTGTGCCTCCAAAAGTTGAGTCATTAATTGTGACCCAGTGGGATTACTTAAAACCAGCATGTGGTCTTATGGATGCTCAAACTATGAAAAGGACGGGCTGCTGCATGTTCTTTACTGAAAAAGTGAAGTATACTCAACATGAACTGACGCTACAAATGAAACACTCATATAATCTTTTTTACTGTTTCAGAGAGCTCTTTGTGCTTTTTTCCTGGCACAGACATGGTCTGAATTTTGACACTGGCATTAATAGGATGCTAAGAAGATCGTTGCTTAAGCCAGCTGCCATAATGTTATATGCTGCTTTTAGAAAACAATGGACCTTTAACATGTCTGGGAAAATTCAGAATCAATGTTTCCAGAGTTTTATGAATAGGAACATCTGACATTGATTTAAGGATTAGAGAAAAACAAGGCTTGTCTTGTGTGAAAACAGGCATTTTTTTATTGCTGATCAGTCTTAGTGTTAGTCTTTTGTTTGTGTGATACTTTAGTTGAGTGAGAAACTTAAGTCTGGTCAGGCTAAAGCGTCAGAATCTGATACAAAGACATGACAAAACAACAGTGAGACAGTCAGTCATTCTGTTTCTGTCTGGAAGCTTATGTATGTATGTATGTATGTATGTATGTATGTATGTATGTATGTATGTATGTATATTTGCGTATATGTATGGATGTATGGATGTATGGATGGACGGATGGATGGATGCTACCCCAGCAGACTATATCGAAGTACAGTGAACTGGCCACAAGAGACTGGTAGAAGATTTCCACCCATCTTGCTGCACATCTTGAAGCATCTCAGCTTCCTCAGGAAATACAGTCTGCTCCTCCCCTTCTTATAAGCTTTGGTGTTGGTCTTCCAGTTCAAGTCTGTTGTAGATGTGGACACCCAAGTACTTGTAATCCACCACGCCAACATCTTCTCCCAGAATACACAGGGGTTGTGTAGCTGTCCTCTTCCTTCTGAAATCAATCGCCATCTCTCTTGTCTTGGCCACATTCAGCAGCAAATGAGTGTGCATATGGGAGTATATGTATATGAGTGCATGTTTGATGAAACAACTTATTTTACCACTGCGCTGCTCATCCTGATCTCAGGGCCATACTGAAGTTCTTTAGTAAGCACTCAATCAGCATGTGTCCTTGCAACTGCTATAACTGTCCCTCTAGTGCCCTCCTGATAAGTCAAGTTTGAATTGTGGACAGGACAACAGAGGCCCAACTAGAGCAAAGACAAATAGCACTATATCCATTAACCTGTCAGCACAGGAGACAAATGAACTCTCCTTCAAATATTAATGGGTTTAAGGAACATCTCCAATGACAATGAATAGCCCAATCAAATTCCGCAAACAGGAAAAAAAAACTAAAGACAGTGACAGTAACTGTTGCTACAACAACAGGAGAAGGCTTTGATTCATATGATCTGATATATCACATTCCATTTCCCTACG
The DNA here is from genome assembly GCF_914725855.1 of Thunnus albacares. Lineage (NCBI taxonomy): Eukaryota > Metazoa > Chordata > Actinopteri > Scombriformes > Scombridae > Thunnus > Thunnus albacares. Next base: position 18,455,129 of record NC_058107.1, on the reverse strand, counting down.
CGTGGGTTGTTGTCCAATGAGCTCCTTTGATTTCTTTGGTTATCATGGTTGCTGATCTAACAGAGGTCTGACCTCTTTCCACTGATTGAACAATGTGCCATTTAAAACCAGAATGAAGGGCACTGTAGAGGTAGGTTGCAAGTCATTGTTATTATAAGTCACCTGTACATCAACCATAACCTTCAGCAGCCAGTAAATGTAATGAGCTTTTAGATCGCTATCATCTGCATCCATTTAAGCAGCCCATCTTCCATTAATATGCACCCAACTGTTTGCAAACACAAGCTGCAGCACAGCGGCAACCAGTTGACTTCAAATAATGTAATTCAAAGTAAACCAAGGATAACTGAGCAATTAACTTAGTCGTGTATTTTCTCCAAGGGTAAGGAAGCAAATTATAAAAGGTTTTTTTATACTGTACTACTGCAGTAATTTGTTTACAGAAATTATTTTTCATATGTCTGCACTCATCAACATCTAATAATGTTTGACAATTCCAGCCCGCTGTCCATATACTATAGTAAAATGATGCTACAAATGACACAGTCACTGGCTTGACATAAAACTCGAGAGGAAAAATGTAAGTGAATTCATCTGTCTTGGGTGGATCCATGATATTCCAAGCACTATTAAGTTACATTCAGCAGACATTTCCTTCCCTCTCATTCCCAGCCAGGTCTATTGTTTATCCAAATGTACCAGATGTCATTCCTGCTAGCAAAGAAGTGGCCGTCTGTCAGTCTTTCCCCTCAAGTTTTAAACCCACAAATCTGCAGTCTGTGAGCATGATGAGCAACTGCTGAAGCCAACCTAAAACCACAATCATTCTAGAAATCACAGCATGGATTGTGTTTAACAAGCGTCTTCATAATGCAAGTTAAAAGTTTGAGCGAAATGAGCAGTGGCCAACAGTATTAAAACTAATCATGATTCACCAAAAGCAGACAATCACATCGCCTCTCCAGATGGCTGTCCATTTGCCTAAAAGGCTCCAATTTCGTAGCTATTATAGCAAGCCAGAGAGTAAAATTAAGATGCATAAAATTCATTAAAACTGACTCTCTAAACAAGCACAAAAGCATCTTGCATTTCCATACAGAGGGACCCACGGGTGTAGTCATGTGCTTTGTCCAGCCGGACAGGCATCATCCCAAACAATGTGTGAGAGTCAGCACCAGTAACCAACCAAAGGAAGTGATGTATTGCACACTCACTTGGAACAATGCAGTCTGTTTTACCTGAAGGCGAATGTTTCTACCACGTCAATTTGTTTCAGTGGACAGAGGCACCCTGTGACATCCTCAATAGAGTGTTTGTTAGCAGCTGTCTCTGAAGACATCTGCTATATTGAGCAACGAATAAAGGTACTAAAAACATTAGCAGTATGCCAAAAGAAAATAACTCCCAATGATAGCAGCAAAGTCTCTTTTTCTTTAGGACATGGAGCTTGAATACTGTTGGATCTTTAGTGTTGTTTCCACTCTGAGTCTGATGAAGTTCTTATGTTACTAAAATAACAGCCAGAGTGATCATTACAATTAAAAAGATGCTCATACTCAGATCAGTGTTTACACCCTCCATCCACCTCAAACCTGTTCCTGACTGTGCGTGAGATTACAGCTGTACTCAAAACAGATGTACAAAAATCCCCTTATAATGCCACAAAATTAACTGGGATATGATTAATTGAGGGACTAGTTTAGGGTGTATTTTTAACTTGCTGAGCTTGAAACAAGTCAACCCACAGCACCACGGCTCCCCGCTTTCCTCTGCATTCATTATACCGGCCTACCAGGGAGTATTATGTCTTGTAACGGCTGACTCTGAGTTGACACGGCAAGGCTTAGGGAGCCTTATAAACTCTGCTTAAGGCACACTCCTGGTGTAGAGACTGCGGTCTGTCTGACATGTGTGACTCCTGAGGCGAGCGTGTTGCTAAATGAGTAGAAACAGAGAGGATGGCATGACCCACTTTCATAAAGACTACACTGTCTCTTTATACAAATCCCACAGGTACTGTTCTGCACTGTACATGGACACTATACAGAGGTCAAACACTTAAATATTCCTATCACCAGGAAACAACTGGAGGGTCAAAGAGGGAGAGGGTGTGTGAAATGATCTGAATGCTGATCCAGTGAGTCAGGTGAAAAAGCTTTCTATTATCTCTACATGAGGACTCTGACAATTTTGTGTTTGTTTTTGTGTTTACTTGCAATGCGCAATAGACCTTCTTGTGATGTCATCCTAGTCAATAATTGTACCGTGCTGCAACTAATACAGGAGGCTCTCTATCATATCTCCTCTCTGTGATAGCATCTGAGTCTGACTAAAGCCCACATACGTGCAATCTTTCCATTTATCTCCCCCCTCCCTTTTTTCTGTAATTCAGTTTCTTAAAGAAAGAAAAGTAGCATCTCTCTGCTCTGTCTGATCGACAGGGGCCATGCCTGCACGCTTCTTTTTATCCTGTGGAAACATCAAAGACAAGCCAATAAAAATCAGCTTGCAAGGGCGCACAAGATACTGGAGCAGTGCACATTTCTACCTTAAATGTGCGTGCCTGATGCACGGACTGATACCACAAAGAGATTACGCACAGACGAAAATCGAATAATCTGTTTGCTGCACTCAAACAAGTGTCTTTTAATCACAACTAAACCAATCAACTAACGAGTCGTGCGTAGAGCCAGATCACAAGGGGTAGTTTTCTACTGCCAAACCGTGCAGTCCGTATTCCGCAAACAACACAGTCTAAACGCACGTTACATTTGTACTCAGCTATTCGTGTGGGCTTCCTCCTTTTAATTAACCAATGTACTTAGTCATCTTCAGTGTGGGAAAATGTCTCGCTATTGATCAGTCTGTGGTACTCTCACGCACAGAGGCCATCCGTGCGGAATGTTTTGACAACGGTAATGACAGACAGTCACTTTTGCGCTCACCTTTCACATGCTGCGGGACAGCGGCGCTCAAACACAGGGCGATAGAAAGGAGTAGCGGTCCCATCCTTTCTCTCTCACTCTCTCTCTCTCGGAATAAACAGCTCTGACTTCCAAGGTTATTACTATGGAGATGTGGTAAAATCAAGGAGCAATAGCCAAAAGTTCTCCCTCCGTACGCTCTCGCTGGGCTGTGCAGGCTTGCCCGGGCAGCTGTATATGTCCTCTCAGGTAAAGTCCTCCTCTGTGATAAAGTCAGCAGACACAGTCGCCACCTGGATTTATTTATTTATTTAATTCTTTTTTTTCGTTCAGGAACAAGTGGACTGTGCCTGCCGGGTCCCCCCTCTGCTGTTGCTGTTGCTGCTGCTGCTGCCTTCCCCTCTCCTACCGCAGTGGTGCGATGTAGTGGAGGGACCGACGTGTGCGCTCACTGCTCTCGGACAACTGACGTCAAGCCTTCCCGGGTGAAGACAACCAACACTTCCGCTATGACCTCCAAAATAAAATGCGTTAATGTATTGCTTTTTATTTTAAAAATGACACATTTCATTCTTATTAATACACAAAAAGAGGAATTTAAGGTTAATTGTGTTTTCATGGATACATTTTATTTTATTTTCCTTTTCTATTGTCTTTTTCAGTGTGCAATGCTATGTGTGCAAAGCCTATCGAGTAAAATGGTGTTTCATGCCATTTCTTTTTCATTTACTAACATTTGTAAAGCAATGGAGCCTGCACCCTAGCTATACTTCTGTTGTTTTCAAAATCAAAAATGAAAGGTCCAAAAACACTTACTTCCGGGCCGGTTGGTGTGACTTGACGCAGCTTCCAGCTCGGTTCATCGGAGGATGTGCGCCTCACGGTCTGTCACAGTAAAGCCGACTGGGGCGCTGTCTCGCCCATGGAGACAAGTCTTCCTCCTCCCCCCTCCTCCCTTCACAGCAACCCCCAAAAGCCTGCCGGGTTACGACTTGAAAATTGTGTATAATCAGCCTCTTCAGCCTTCCCCTAACCTCTTTTTCACTCCGCATGGTTCCCCTTTCAAGCCCCAGGAAGTTGGATTGCTCGCTGATGAATTTAGCTGTTTCAAGTACCCTTTTCTCTAGAAAGCCTCTGTCTTGTAGAGTGCTCAAGTCATGCCTAGAACAGCCATTCTCATCCTCAAAGATGACAAAATTTGGCGTTTCTGACAATTATCTGTCAATAAAATTTGCTGCTAGGTTAAAAGGCTACAATGCGCTGCTTAACATAAATTACTTAAAAGTAATATTCATAACTACATTTTCTTGTGAACTGTGGGACATTATTCCATTTTAACATTCAGTTTGCCTTCTGTTTGTATCGTGAGTCTGTCTGTTGTTACTGGAAAATAGAGATGCATGAGTTGTGGTGCAAGTAACAACATGCAAGTAACTTTGATTTCTGGGATGTGAAAGGTTGGCTCCCATGCTGCAGTGTGCTTTGTATGACTCCAGAATGGATGACAGTAGCACCCATGGCACTTTCATGGCCTTGCTTTTCCAGCTGAAAAGTCACTTTTCTCACCCAATTTCATCCACCTATCCATTCAGATGCCAGCGACAGGACTTCGATGAAACTGCAACCTACTAAACTGCTGCAGGTATTTCACTGAGCTGTGGCATTCATTGATTATTTTGTACAAAGGTGGCTCCACACTGTTTCATCATGTGTGATATTTAAGCCTCCACTGATTGGATTTTGATGATACTTGGGGTTAAATTAATCTGACAATTTCACTTTGGCTGTTTGAAATTTGCGCCCACAGTGGGCACTATAATTGTGAGTCAAATCAAGCTTTATTTTATACAGTGATATTTTGCATATTTATTGTCCTTATTAACCTGTTTAAAATGACATTTAATGATCGTCCTCTTGCAAGGAAACACAATTTTGGATTTGATGTTCTTGTCGGATGACATTTACTGTAGGTCAATAATTGGTCATTAGGGCGAATGCATCAGTTTTAGGGGACACCATGCATCCTGCTGATTTATATGTCTTACACTGGGTTTTTTTTACAAGCTGTAGTGAGAGTTTTCCATAACTGACGAAAGAACCGAGTAAGACTGAGACTTTTAAGTTGACATCATCATCCAACATCCCATAGTTATCAGTCTGACCTTGAGGTTTTTCCATAATCCTCATCATGAATCATGAAGGGTATCAAGTGTCCTATGGTTTAATGTAGATAGAGACCTATAACTCTATGCACTTGGTCAAGACTAATAAATCATCCCCAGTAGCCACAGTAAAGTCTGCTATCATCTTAATGAGATGCTGCCCTCTATTCCTACAATCACTGCACCTCTCATTGTTTCAGGTGTCCAGGCTCTGCCTTTATAGCAGATCAGTCTTAGTGGGGAATGTATTTCTCTAAATATTATTCTCACTAAGGAGGATAATTAATGACAAGAAAACAATAACTGTGCCTGAAAACTCAACGTATGAATCTACTGATGACATCTTATGCTAATCCTGTATATCAAGACACACATCGTTTCAGTGGTATTACCTTTCAATTGCACTTGGATTAAGAATTCAGTCTTTAAATTAAATATACTGTATATAGTGGGCTTTTTTTATTTGACACAGTCAGAAAACTGAAACAAAACTGCTCATTAGGCTTCTGTTTCTATGTGAGTCAAAGGGAAAAAAAGAGAAAATAAATCAAGCAGAGACATGATCAGAGAGGATTGGCCACCGGCACCAAAGCTTGCTGGTAAATCTGTACACTAAGTACCAGCCCCTTGACCCCCTCCCAGTCTCTGCTGCCAGCCTACACACAGAAACAGTCACTACAACTGTATTCTGTAAATCCTCCGCACTATCTAAACCTCGCCAAAGCCAGTCCGTCTTCAAACTCAACTCATCTCGTCTCTTTTGCCCTTGTCTTCCCTTGGCTTGTCGAGAGGCTGAGCTCAGACCAGTGAATCCTCTTCAGCTCACATCCATCCTCATTTAGGCCATGGGGACCCATTTAGGATGAGCAACGGGCTGGAAAACACAGTGACCTTCTCATATTTGACTCATTTACTGCTGTTTTTATTTCAGGCACTAAAAAATGGGTGCCATGTTTTTATTTCTAGCAAAACTTACGGACTTAGAGAGGAAGAGCCCACTTATTCCATTCCAGCAATAATCCACACCTTCAAGGGGGCAAAGACATTATCCTTTCATCCAAACGGACAGGAGGGCTAAGCACCTACAGTACAGGATGCAGAAATAATCTCAAATTGAAACTTAATGGGTGAAGAATCTATGAATTCAGACTGAGCATGCACTATTGGCATGAGACTTTATTATCTATCACGCCCTCAGCATTTTCATAACCACAATTTTAATGAGGTTAACCTCTTTAAAACAGTGGATAAGGGGATAACCTCTTTTTTCTACTTGCCTGTCTGTGTTTCTATCAGTATCCTCCCTCTCCTCGCTTCTTCTTTCTGTCTCTCAGAGGGGGGAGAAGAGGTTTTTCATATCCACCCGCTCCCTCCTCTCATCTCCCATGTCTCCAGGTTCTCGTGCTCTCCTTCCCAATCAGACTGCTCGAGTCGTGTTCAAGGCCTCCCTCTCTCTCTCTCTCTCTCTCTCTCTCTGCACTCGCCACAAAGACGGCCTAACAAAGGCCTAAGGCAGAGAAAGAAAGAGCGAGAGACAGTAAAGGGAAAGAGTTGGTGGTGGTTTGAAGGGCGGTGGTGGCGGGGGGGCACAGAGCCGGATGGAAACAGGGAGATAGTAAAGGAGATGGATGAAGAAAGTGGGAGAGATGGAGAGAGCGAGGGGCAGATTGAGACAGTAAGGGAGGCAAGCAACACTAAATTAGATGCTCTTGGAGAAGAGACAATGAATTAATTCCAAAGAGAATATTGCATTGTATCTTCTTTTCCCTTCCTCTCTCAGCGTTGGGACACAGTGAGGAGTTATGTTCCCCCAGCAGACTTCTCTATTTCTCTCTTCCCTCTTCTGTTAGTCCCAGGCCGTTGATCTCACTGGCATCAGCTCATGCTTTCCCTCTTTGTCTGCTTATTATTATACATTTTCTGCAGCAAATACACTGAGTGCTAACATTACAAATGCACTGGCAATGACATTTTGATAGAGCTATGATCGTGATGTTCAGTATAACTACATTGAGCATTTTGGCCATTTTGCCATCAGCCAAATTGCACAAGAGCTATAATAAGACTGGGTGTTTCATTTCAAAAATAATAAAAACTGCTTTCATGATATTGCATTCATACTGAAAGTATTCCTATTTTTTGTACTTCTACAATGACATTCATCTTTTTTTTTTTTTTTCCGGAGTGAATGAACCATTATGCACTGCCTCACAAGGAACATTTTCCATAACTCGCCCCCACTGTGTGACCATAATAGCGATGATCTGCAACTGTGCACCCCATCCCATCTGTTTCCACTAGTAATACGTCCAAGGCAACAATCTGGTGGTTGCCTGAAACACTGGCCTGAACTGCCACATCCAGAAACCTGCGTTTCTTATTTAAACTCCAGTTGGAAATCATAATATTTGGCTGGGTTTGCTGAGTAGTCAGCTATGCTCCGCTGACGTTCCACTCCGCAGCGTTTTTGTCAGTCTGTGCTGAATGCATAATGGTGATACATATCATGTTCCACTGAATGACTGACATGAGCATTCACACTATTAACAATTTTCTTATAGCATATTACCATCATTTAATTAGTCAGGAATTTAACCTTTTAGACATTTCTTTTGTAATCTGATAGATCTAACTGAATGGGTTGTGTACAAGTAATCCTATATATACATCTGCATCGACAGCATACTTTCAATCATTCTTAGTCTTTGATTCAATAGAATAACTGTCAGGGTCTTTAAATGAAAGGAAAAGTCACTGTAATAGCGGCAGATACCAACAATCACTAAATTTAGGATATCAAATAAATGTTTCAAACAATCAATTTTAATATTCTTTGTCAAGCTCAGCAAGGCTCTTTTGAACTTACCTCAAGAAATTCCTCAAATCAAGAGGACTTAACAGGGTGACTGAATTTCTCATTGGGCTTTATACAGCTTTTAATTACTGACAGCTTTGTTTATTCAGATTTTCAGGATTCACTTGTGATTATAGTTTGTTAAATCTTGCCACATTTTGATTTTGTTCATGTTACTTAACTGTAGTCTGCAATCAAAGACTTAGTTTTCACTCTGGGATTGCGCAAATATTTTCTTTACTGGCTGAGGCTGTAGAGGTACAATTTATAGAGTTGGCAATCAACCCTCTACTGAGGACTTAAGTTGAAAGCTTGCATAAGCACACTGCAATCATACAGCTGCAACTATTGTTACAGTATGCTTTCATACAAAACAGGTGATAGTGAGTTTGATCTTCTTCATGAAGACCTTTGCAACAAATTCTCCACACCATGATGCCGCAGATCAACAAAAGCAAACGGCTTGGAAGGACTATATTTCTTGTGAAACGATCAATATGCTATTCACCTGTGCAAGACAACCAGGATTTATAATGTAACAATGTGAGTTATGGGGAAGTCCTGCTGTCCTCTTCCTCAAACACCTTGATTGAACTCCATCTGCAAATGTCATTAACAGTTAGAACCATCAAAAGGCCAACTAAAAACTAAAAAGTATGGTGTAGGCCAAGAGGAGTCTTTACTGATTAAAGGAGTAACCTTGTTTTGTAGGGATGTTGAGTGAATTTCAACTTGTTTGGTAGATTTGATTAGCATTTCAATAAATTAACTGTTCCATTACAGGCAGGTTGATCAAATTAGCTGCAGTATACTGATGTATTTGGCACTGCTTTGCTCTGAAGCTTTTCATTTGTAGACACAGGAGACAGGTATAAATATATGCTCTAGAAGCAATGATAAGGGATAAACATTATATACTCAAGTGAAGTGTTAATTTGATATAAATCGTCCTTTTAGTGAGTTCGTAAATGGTCTTACGTTCTTTTGTTTACATGACAGGAAACAGAAAGACAAATGTAGGTATTCCAGATGAATAGCCTATTTGACAAGAGTGATTGAAGTCATTGTTTTTTCAGTGTCAGCAGTGATGATAAATTTTGTTTGAAGTTTGCTTTTCAGCAATAAGTAGTTGCAGTTGGCCCTTGTTTGCCCTCTGCTGTAACCTCAGTCTAGACAAACCTCTTAAAATCTATTGAGCCAAGACCATAAAAATATGTGGAGAAAATTTGAGTCACAAAGAAACCGTGCTTTGATTTGGAATTTCCTAACGTAGGAGTTCCTAGAGGTTTGCTGTAAGGACATAGACACATGGCTTTCTTTGAAGGAGGAGAGCCTATGCAGTAGAATCAATCAAGGGAATCATTGGTCTGTACCACAATTGCCTGAAAATAAATTGTATCAGTGGTAATGTGTGAGGGATAATGGTAAGGGGTTTCAGGTAAGGAGACACCATGCTTCAGTGAGCCGTTTATAAAACCACTTACTGAGGCTACTTAAGACCTCAGTTTCAGTGGAACCATAGAAGGTATTTACTGACACCCAGAGGGTCTCACATATTATGAAGCTGCACACAAAAGGCATTTGGGAATCGCATGAATGAGTATTTGTGTGTTTATTGCTTAAATGTGTGTGTGTGTGTGTGTGTGTGTGTGTGTGTGTGTGTGTGTGTGTGTGTGTATTATTTGCTTGTGATGGTGTGTGTTTGTGTGATATGTCGTGTCATAATAGAGCCACATGGACAAGAAAACATTCTGTTTCATGGCAGTCTTTCTGGAATACCACAGGAATGAAATACTGCTCAGGATGCCTAAAGTCCCCATTTCAACAACCTGGTTATCTATCAAAAAAGCCTTTTTTGTAGTTACAATAAACTCACATTCTGTGCATGCAAATACATGCACACTATGTGAGTATATTGTTATCAGATTTAAAAAGTGATTTCATGTTATCTTAGTCAATTTCAAAGGTTGAAATCAAAGCGTTACTGCTCCCACCAAACCAAATTGTTATCAGTAATTATCTGCTTTGGCTTCTATGTTTATGATCAAATCCTCATCCTATTATTGAATGACACTTATTAACACAGTATTGCATTTAATAGCAATAGTAAACAAGAAAATGTTAGTGAAATGGCTTTAAACTTGGGGGTAACGTTAGCTGGTTAGTCAGACAGCACCATTGATTATTTAAAGTTAAGTAAAGAAAGCTTACCAACATGTAGCTGCTGTTTTTGTTTATACTATTTAGCTCTTTACTCTTCGTAAAAAAAACTTCTTATGTCCATACTGTTTTGTAGGACGCATTTCAGTACTGCAAATCTGTTTTGACAAGAACAAGAATTTAGCTTCTAATAATAGCAAAGGACAACAAGCTAACACTAATGTTAAGTACTTGCAGGTTATCGTTAAAACCACGGATGCTAACGCCACTTTAAATAGGAGTCTTTTGAAGCTCTAATTTACAAATTAATTCAAATCATCCTGTTTCATGGTGTGAGCATGAGATTGGTCATTCATGCCTTATACTGCGGTTAACACAGCCACAAATTTACATTGATTCTACACAACTTCCACAGCCGTGCTGCTACCACATAGTGCTTTCTAGCTGGAAGGAACAGAAAGGGAGGACTGAGTGTAGCAGGCAGAGTTAACTACAAATTTCATGTAAAATATAATTTACCAAGTTCTAAAGCCATCCAATCTCAAATTTTTAAGGGGGCACATGATTCAAATTGAATGGGCATGACGTCTCTGAGTGTAATGTTTGTTTTGAATTTTCTCATGCACCAGAAAGGTTAGACAGTGGTATTGAAATATACAAAAAGCTGCATGTTTAATAGCGATTGCAAATAAGTTTACTTTTATGTTACGATAACTAACACTGCATTTGCACATTAACACTACAAATGGACAACAAAGTTCTCCCATTCATAGTCTCCTACTTTGAATTGCACACATCCCTTCAGACATTAACCCAGTTATCAAACTTCACCTGGAATGGCTGTGGCTCAGGAGGTAGAATGGGTTATCCAATCAGAAGGTTGGTGGTTCAATCCCCGAGTGTTTGTGAATGGTTGAACATTGTGGCTTTGGATAGCAAACGCTTTATTGCTCCTAATGATCAGGTTGGCACCTTGCATGGCAGTCTTCAGAGTATGAATGTGTGTGTGAATGTTGGCATATATTGTAGAGCGCTTTGAGTGGTCAGTAAGACTAGAAAAGTGCTATATGAGTGCATTCCATTTACCAGTCCATTTACCTTATTCAATCAGGTTAGTGGGCACCAAATTTTACTTACTTTCAGCTACTGAAAGGGCTTTTTCATACTTTTTACAAAGATTCCTAAGGGATTGCAAAGCCAACCACACTGAAAACACACTGTGGTTAGTGGTAATGAGCTTGTTGCCCTGTAGCTCTTTACCGCTGAAAAAGAGAGAGATTACCTGGGTTTGAATTGTGTGGAACTTATGGATTTCCAATTATATTTTAAACCTTTGACTCAAAGTATGATTAAATGTTTCTGTGCCTGTGAGCACTCATAAAGCTGTTTTTCCAAGGCCTAGGCACGATGATGATGATACATCTTAAGCCAAGGCAACATGCAGTTATACTGTGGGTGGAAAAGGAGGAGATGAAAGAGAGAAACAAGAGGTGACACTTTACATCAAGCCTCCATTTATAGAAAGTAAACAGTGTTTGCAGGGCTTACTTACGCATGTGTGAAAACTTGAATTATTGAGTAACTTGAGGAAGGTGTTGATGAAATGTAATGACAGCAAATGTCACAGATTACTAAATGTCAGTTCCACTGTTAATCTAATTGCGTTGTTCAGTTATTTGTGGAATGATGTTCATTTCTGACGAACTTATTCTCACAAATATTTAACAACTCAGTGACTAATGTAGACTGCAAACTATATTACTGAATGACTACGCGAGGAATTTTAGGCCAATAACCCACAAAGGAAATTGTGATGACAAGTGTCTTGTAAAATAAAACAGTCAGGAAGAAGGAGAGAACAATCCAAGGTTATGTTCTGTTTTATCGTGCATCCCAAACCAAGGACCTCATTTATAATGGAAACAAGCATCTGGGTATGTTCGACAATCCAATGCCCTTGTATTAGTAAGCTACAGAGACAATCTTTTAACTGGTATTGATAGAGAACAGAGCCCTAGAGACCAGCATCCATGAAAAGCTGTCTTTTCATGGTAGGTAATCAACCAGAGCAGAACTGATTTTTTTGTATTTACTTTTCAATTTACTGACATGGTCAAAAAGAAAAAAAAAGAAGAAGAAAACACACTTTTAGCTGAAAGCAATGAAATTGAAACTGCAATTCTCTGATATTATGCACTCAGCAGGTATATTCATAGAGACAGTGGGGAAGTAGATGTTAAATATTAATCCCAGCATCAGCATTGACTGCCTTGGCAAAAACTATTAAACAATCAATAAGTTAAGCTGAGCCAGGATGGCCACTGACATGACAGATCCATTGGTCCCTGGGTTGTGATCAATATATCGACACTGATTGCAGATAATGTCCTCTTTTCTCCATGGATTCTTCCACCATCACATAGTCTGAGGCTGAGCACTGTAATATGATAGCTGTCAAGGAATGTTTTTGTCCATTCTTTCACAGCCAGGCATTGAACACTAATGTTTATGCACCTCCACTGGAATATGTAAATAATTCAGAGGTTATGCAAGGGATTGTCTTGGCTGTGCCTGTGTTTGGCAAAGAGAAACTCTCTGCTCGGCAAAGGAGGATTTTCAATTTTCTCATCCCCCTCTTTACAAAGCAGTACACTTGACATTTTTCAATTCCAATTCAAGAGCCATCTTTGAGCAGCGTAAGCCTCCCAAAATTTGTTTCTTTTTTCCCTCAGAGATCTGGAAAACAGCTGTGGAAACTGAGGACGCTGCAGGGTAATTAGCACACTGCTGCTGGAAGTGAAGCTGGTGATACAAAATCCGCTTTTCCTCATCGATAAGGAGATTTTAGCCTTTCATGAGAATTCTGAAAATGCCAAGTTACAACGCAAGGACTAATATTTATGATGAATTTCGGTAAAGTTAGGTTAATATCAGCCCAGTGCTGCAGTGAAAAAAATGGAGATAAACTGTCCTCATATACAGTACATTCTGACAATGATTTACAAGAAAATAATAATTTTCTCACTGTCATGGCTGATTTAAAGTTTAAATTATACATTACCAACATACATACAAATTGTTGATTGCATCATATTGTTGAATACCAGAAAACATGACTAAAAAACATCAAAAACATGACAAATTAAACTGCACCATTTTGAGTTAATGAAGGTATGACTTAAATGAATTTAAAAAGCTTGACCACACTGTGAAAAGATATTCACTTGTAAAATCATATGAAGAAGTCCTTAACATTTATGACTGAGTTAAGACTCATAAAAACCTGCACTCAGACACGTTCTACAAAGATATTAATGCAGCTGCTGCATTAATTTAACAGAGGAGCTATGGATTGCTATCTTTATCCAGGCTCTGAATGATCATTTTGCTAGGCCACACACATTAACTACTTTGAATGAAATCTGGTCCATCAGTATAGCAGAACCTGAGCGGGTAAAAGGTCTCTCCTGAGTCCCCACTACCTCCACCCACATTTATCTCCATAGAAACCATGAATCTCAGGGGGTGTGTATGAGATAAACAGATAAACAAATGCATAGCTGTAATTTTGTTCTGCATCTTTACCACAGTTAATTACACACATGTGGTTTACAGTATTGCTCCATATGGTTGATATTTATACTCATTTACACATTATATATGAAAATTGTCATCAGTTAGAAAGGTGTGAACATGGTTACACACATACACATGCTCATACAAAACACACACGGACACATATTCAAGCACTGAATCTTTTTAAAAATCAGTTCTAGGTCAACAAATGATCAACAGCACAGATAATGTGCTTTGATCTGAATTTTATGCCAGTAGTTTGACAAAAGAATGTCTTTCAAACCGTGGCCTTGATAATAAACTCTATATTATAAACTTTGAATGGTTCAGTGATAAAGGACATCCATGCAGCCTAAAAACAAAAATCTGACAAAGAAACAAAGTAAAATTTAATGGATTATTGCCAGTACTGTATCATAATTTAAATCCAAACATATGGTTTACATGCTTGTCAAATACATTATTTTCAATTCACATGTTTTCTACAATATTTTATAAAAAGCAAGGAATTGAGTTGAGAGTATTTTGAACTCTACTCACATTTTTTGTGCAAAAATGAAATAGGCTACACTCAACTATTCAATCACAGGTTTTGGGTGAAGAGTGTGCAAGTGTCCAAGAGTGTCTTAGAGTCCATCTCAAGTTTCATTGTTTAAAGCTCTGAGAGCCTTGTTGGCAGCTTAGATCCTGTTGAACACAGGAATCAATGTCACTCTAAGATAAGCTGAATTCGAGCTAGAATTGCTCTCAGCTCTTAAAGCTAATTGGACTTGATGATGCCTTTTTGGACCACAAAAACAGGCCAAAGATGAGATTAGATTGTTAATTTTACTTCTTTCAGCATAAAAAACAAGAGCACCAGAATCAGATAAAAATAATCAATTCTACTCCTCCCCAAAAAGCAAAAAATGTCACTGTGTATTTGTGTACAAACTCCCAGTAGTGTGGTACATCTGGCTTGGTCATGCCTGCCAAAGAATTCATTGTTCAGTGTTTGCAGGTGGGAAGCCAGTGAGGGATTACAACAGTTTGTTCAGTGTGGAATTTTACAGAGCAATATTGAATTTTACTATATAACATAACAGGGTTTTACACACCTTAAGTGGGCATTACGGTTATTTTCTTAATTTATCAAAATACAGACTTATAGATAACGTCATGTCTGTTTTCAGTTCTCCTGTCCAGGAGCCATCTTGCCCAACTGAACCCCAGATGACATGTCTCACCCTGTCTCTAACAAATTTTAATTTCTACATCTTCCTCTTTACAAATATAATGCTGAACTTCCTTTAACCTTAGCTGATAAGGCTGCTGATGTTGTGGAGTTGCAGTACAAAACAGGAACAATTCATCATGATCTAGGTAAAATAGTAACAGTCATACTCAGTGCAAATAATTTTTATAACATATAATATACAAAAAAAACATGTTTGTTTTATTCCACTTTATGTCTTTGCTGGGTTTTCTTTCTTGAGGGCATACTGGAAAAAAGTTAACCTCATTAATCACACATTCAGTTGAACTAGAACAAAACCAAAAGGAGGATAACAATAACATAACACACAGAGTATTGAGATGCACTCATGTATGGTAAGTAAAGTACTGTACAGTGACCAGTACAATGAGAGCCACTGACCTGAGACAAACCCTAGTTTGCATGCAGCAGAACTATGCAGGATTCATATGTTTGGATCCCTTTCTTGTTTGCTCATGAAGTGTTGGCTGTGCTCATGAGCACGAGACTTTGGGGAGTTGAACGGAGGTGTTTGTTTTGTCAGATGTGGTGCTGACAAGCATGCTGAGTGTGTGTGTGAGTGTGTTTAAGTGCATAAAGAAACACTTTTATGTCAAGGAGAGAAAGAAACATGTATTCTTGACATAGTAATGTAAAACCAAGGGGTATAGTGTATGTGCTTGAAAATGAAAGAATTCTTATTTCCTGTAGAATACATTAAATAAGGTTTGATTCTGATGCACTGCTGTTTGCATGCAAAGGAAGTCACACTGAGGATTATTTGTAAAAAGTTATTTTCATTGTGAGCCTTTATAATTGGAATCAGAATTTAAGAACAAAAGTGTTAATGGGATAAAAAGCAGTTTGATGACAGCAATTTGGATTGCACAGTAATACTTTGAGTACATAGGAGACTCAGAGATGAGTGTACTGCTGTCTAAATCCCCAAAGCTTTTTTTTTTTTGCGAAAATGAATTCCCTGTTGAATGCACAACATCTCACTGTCATTACAACGGATGAGTGACTGTTTACCTGCCACTTCTCCTCTCCTTTAAATGCTCAGCATTTTGTCTAAAATCAAGGACATTTATCAAGACTAGCCAATGGCTATTATTCTTGTTTGTGAAATGTTGATTTCTGTTTGTTTGACTTATCTGACTGTTCTGTCTTCCCAGCCTCCCCCACAAACACAGTGTGCACATACATACAGTACACATTTAATACTGAAGACAACTGACCTCTTTCTTTCTTTTTCTGTCAGTACGTCTGTCATGGGCTTTCGTTTTTCTCTCTTTTTTTCCACAAGAACCATCACCCAGGAGAGATGTCCCTGCGTCTGTTGTAGGTCAGACTGAACATGAACATGTAGCACTTCAAAAAAGACAGAGCTGTGTCATATCAACCACCTACCAGACCACAAGGTCACACAGGAATTCAGTGTAATCTATAAAACTACGTGAGTCAAAAGAGAAAGTTCATATGTGGTGAAAATGAATGGATGCCTTGAAAGAGAGTGTCTACAGTTCACTCTCTCTTTTGTTTGACTGATGTTTTCCCTATGGCATTGGTACGAAAGGATGAATAATGAATTGGTCTTTCTGCAGTTTAGGTTATTCCCACCTGGAGTATCATGTGGTTTTCAAGAGCTGTGACAAAATAATTGTAATAGCATTGTAAAATATTCTCAAATGGTTGAGAAGTCATTTTTAAAAATCTTTATATTAATGACTACTTTACAATTCATGTTATAACCAAGTAGTGGTTTAATTTCATGACAATCACACTATACATGTTATTATCAAAACTCATTGTCGTCACCTTTAACAATTGCAATTGAATCTAATTTGTACAATTTGTATTTGCATACTATATGTTATTGTAATGTCACATTTTCTCTGGTGGTATTTGCAGGCTGTCATTAGACGTGCAGTTCACGGTAACTAGTGAAGGGATTCGTCATGTAGGGTTAGGAAACAAAAGTGTACACTCCACTGAGCTATTATATATTACAAAGTAAATAAATGTTGTAATTTACAGTGAAAAAGATTACGAATAAATAAATTGCAGTTTAATGTGCAGTAAATAAATAAAAAAATGCTACTTTCCACTGGCAAAATGCAGTTCTTTTTGTGGCTGGAAATCCAACAAGAAGAACAAAAATGTAATGACTACCAGTTAAGGGTGTGCCAGAATACAAACACGCTATTCAGCAAAGCACAAATAGTAGGTTTTTTACGAACATTTATTTTGTACAAATATTTTAAAAATTATTTGTTTTCTAGAGGAAAAAAAACCAACATATCAAATACCAGTGCGCAGATTGTTGTCTATAATCAGGGTCACCTTATGTTTGTATTATTATTTGTATTTGTACCTCAAGCCCAAGTATGTTATGCCATTGAGAGCTACTGTGACAAAACGCATTAAAAAAACACTTTGAGGAGAAGAAGGATGAGCTAAAAGTCAAGCTAGCTCTGACCACCGACTGCTGGACAGCTCTCACAAATGAAAGCTACATCACAACTTCTCTTAACAATTAACCAGTTAGTTACCGGTTAACGGGTGTTGGTCTGTCGAAAGCCAAATCAACCGAAACTGACATCTTTAATTCAGATATGACTTTTGTCAGCCACAGAAAGACACAAATTCACAGGAAGTGACAGAAACTTTTTTGGTGTGTGTTATGCTAGCAGTTTTCATTGAATTGAATGAGCAGAAATGTGCCTAATTCACTGTATAATACATTCATCTACTTCAATCCAAATCTGCCATTGGAGCTGACAGCAAAGTCTGCATACCGCTTCAAGGAGGTTCGTCAAGGGAATGAAGTGGCACTTAGTCATGAGAGCCACTTCAAACCCTGGAAACTGGTGTTTTCCTGCCCACTTCATCTTCAGTATGGGTGGCTCATTTCCAGGGAGTCTGCATGCATAATGTCACATCACCACTGAGAACGTTGGAATATCCAGCCCCCATTTTCAGATTGGTAAATCACCAGCTTTGGCCTAATTCGCATAGGTGCCCATGGTGCCGGTTATTTTTCCACCTGAGAACAAGCTGTTGACGGGGGAAAACCCAGACGTCTACATTGCAAGACAATTTTAAATCATGGCCAGGCAATCCAGGGGCTGGAAACAGGCTAGTTTAGTACCTCTTATGCTTATCAATTTTTAGTTCTGTCAACGTTAATGCGCTGTGCAAAAAGTTTTTTTAATTGCATTTTTATCTCACTAGGTACCAGTCATGCCTTTTGGGGCTCTGTGGAAATGGCAGTACATGCGTCAGGGGGACTTTCTTGGCCTAAATTAAGACTCTCAGACAGAACTTAGTCTCATGCTGTGAGCATGTTGGGGGCACTAGACAGCCTGAGAGGAAGTGCTGCCTTAGAGGCTTAACGCTGGGCATGAGACTCCCTTTGGCAGTACATGCCAGATTAGCAAAGACAGTTGCAATGAACCTAACTAGAATATAAACAATACAATGGCATAAGAAATGTGAACTTTTTCATAGTGGCTTTCAGTGTTACACTTTCATAACTAACAAAAAATAACTTTTGATATCAAACATGAGAGTAAAAATTGTCACATCTATCAACTGGGTAGTGGAAAAGACTAATTGTGTGCCTCCATTTAAGGACAGTGAAGGAATTTATCATTTATTTTTGGTTAATACCATTTTATTTTATGTTAGCAGTAAGCAAGTAGTAATCATTTCATATACTGAATCTAAAACAAAAAAAAGAAAAAAAAAAAGAAGAACAGAAAAAGAAGAAATCCACATTGTGCTCTAGAATGTGCAGTAATCTCAGAAGCCAGTGATGGTCAATGATATCCAGGAAGCAGAGGGTGCTCAAGCCATACATAAGGTTTTATCTGTACAGGCAGAATAATTTTGTTGCTCAAGGATACTGTTGCAGTATCATACTTTTGCATACATCTGTGGTGATGAACACTAGAGGGAACAGCATGTGTCTCTGAAGGAAATGCAATTCCTGCTCTTCAGAAATTCTAAATGGTTACATGCAGAATAATTCACTTTGGAAGCATTGGTAATCCTGATTCTGCTGCAATCACGAAGGTTGAACACATACTGCAGTAACATGACATATGGTTTAGCTCTGAGGGGTTGGGGTTTGGGGGTATTTATTTGCATTATTTGAAATACTCTGTGGGTGTTAGGCTGCCTATACGGTATTACAGAAGAGTCACTTTGTGCCGACTTGAGCTATTGTTATTTTATGGAGTGAGAGATATCACTGAACATCATCATTGCAGACTTTTATGACTTTTATGTCACACTGCCCTGAAAGTTCAAATGATAAAAACTTAAACCCTACTTTAACTTTAACCCTATTTGCCCCTGTTCTTTAAATGCATGTCTAATCAGATTGCAGATGACCAAGAAACTTAAATGCGAATAGAACATCTGAATTCCAGACATATTAAGTATATAATGCTTTTTCTTGAGCATGAATTTAACAGCTCTTAATTGGAAGTACCTTACATACCAAGAGAAATTTGCCATCTCTGTTTGCTTTATGAAGAGAGTGTTCCTGACAAACAGAAAAAGAAGCTAGTTTAACTTTTTGGGAAAAACACTCGCTTTCTTGAGAAGAGAGTCCAAAGGTAATAAAATGTGCCTACCAGCACCTCTAAAGTTCACAAATTAAATGTTATATCTCATTTGTTTAATCTGTTCAACATAAGGCTAAATCCATTTAGTTTAGCTTAGCACAAAGACTGAAAACAAGGGGAATCAGCTAGCCTGGCTCTGTCCAAAGGTAATAAAATCTGCCTACTCTAAAGTTGAAATTGCATATCTTGTTTGTTTTATCTGTTAAACTGAGTTGTGTTCAGTTAGAGCTGCTAGTCAGTCCTCAGCTCTATTGCTGCTAGATCTGTCTGCTGCCTTTGACACGGTTAACCACCAAATCCTCCTCTCCACACTCACTGAGCTTGATATCTCAGGATCTGTCCTCTGCTGTTTCATGTCCTACCTCTCAGGGAGATCTTTTAGAGTATCTTGGAGGGGAGAAGTGTCCAAACCGCATGGCTCATTCACAGCGGTTCCTCAAGGGTCAGTTCTCAGTCCCCTTCTCTTCTCAATATACACCACCTCACTTGGTGCGATCAACCGCTCCCATGGTTTCTCATACCATTGCTATGCTGATGATACCCAGCTCTTCCTATTGTTCCTATTGTTCCACCAGAAGACCACAAGGTCTCGGCTTGGATCTCATCATGCCTTGCCAATATCTCAGTATGGATGAAAGGACGCCACCTTCAACTCAACCTCTCTAAGACCGAGCTCCTAGCCATCCCAACCCATCCCTTTATACAACAACAGATTAGCATCCAGCTCGAATCAACCCAACTCATGCCCACAAAGTCTTTTAAGGTTTACATGGCCTCAATTGCTCAGTCATGTCAATTTGCCCTATATAACATCAGGAAGATCAGACCCTACCTGTCAGAGCTTGCAGCACAACTCCTGGTACAAGCTCTTATAATACCACACAGTGACTACTGCAACTCCTTATTGGCAGGTCTCATGTACGTTAAAACCTCTGCAGATGATCCAAAACACAGCAGCATGGCTGGTCTTCAACTAGCCCAAAACAGCACGTCACCCCTGCTGTTCATATCCCTCCACTGGCTCCCAGTTGCTGCTCACATCAATTCAAAACCCTGACACGTGCTTACAAAACAGCAACTAAAACAGCTCCCGCCCACCTGAACTCCCTCATTCAGGTCTACGCCCCCCCAGCTCACTACACTCTGCAAAGGAAAGGCGCCTGGTACCACCACCACAACAGGGCCCTAAGTCGCTAGCCAGACTGTTCTCTTCTGTAGTTATCAGACTCCATCCAATCTGCAGAGTCCCTCTCAATATTTAAGAAAAGACTTAAGACCCATCTCTTTCACGAACACCTGCGCACTTGATGAACTAAAAAAACAATCTCCTGACTAGATACTTGCTTGTGTTGTATCAACGCTCAGATGTATGTTGCTTTGGATAAAAGTGTCTGCTAAATTAAATTGTAGTTGTAAATTGTTAAACATAAGACTAAAGCCAGTTAGCTTAGGTTAGCAGAAAGACTGGAAACAGGGGGAACCTGCTAGCCTGGTTCTGTCCAAACGTAATAAAATCCACTTACTGGCATCTTGATTTCACAAATTTCTCAGTAAACCGCAAACTGCAAAATCAATTGTTTACTTCATTTTGACTGCTTTTTCATGAATGTCTTTTCTGCTTTACATCAGGGTTGCAAAATTAAAGTCACTTAAAATGATAAGCTTATCTGAGACTGTGCTCCTGCAGTCCCTGTGTTATGTGTAATTACAGCTTGTAGAAGGAAAATAACTAAACCTCCATACAGCCTGGAGCCCATGGCTGGGAAACAATGTCACATGCTCAGGATACACACTGTAACTAATATATTGTGTTAAATAAAAGTTAAAGCACTTGAACCTGAAGTGAACATTACACACTTTTAAGGCCAAAGTATTCTGTCTAAGAAGTGAGAAATTCTGTGACACGGCCTTGCAGTGACTTCATGTGTAAATCCTGCAAATGGTCTCTGTTATCCTTTAGTGACCTTGGTAAGATATAGCTTGTTGATAAATGGCACCTTGTTGTATGGATATGAAAAGCAATTATGTTATTATCTTTTTCATGCTTTAGACCTTGAGGACACAACAATTGCACTGTTACTGGACACCTTTTTACTGTGCAGTGCAATTCTCATATCTCTGAATGCTGTGTTCTGTTGTTGTTTTATTTTCTCACTCCCTGCTCACAGCTTCTCACTCTGGGGAATGTGAACAACGCAACAAACTGGTGGTGGGTGCTGGGAGAATTGTTGTGATGTGTACAATGTGACTGTATGTGTGTGTGACTCAGTGTGTGTTTGCTGTTTACATCTGTGGAATGTAGGGTGAGACAAACCGTGAAAAACTGTGTGCGTGCATGTGTTTGTTACTGTGTATGTTTGTCTTTCTGTCTGTTAATCACAATGTGTGTATACTATATGGGTGCCCATGACTGTGTGCACAGAGGTTATATAGGTTTTCTGTGTAGGCATATTGCTTTTGCACAAGCTCTAGAATTAAATGTATTAACTGTTTATTCATAATAAAGATTTTTTTCAGGAGTACAGCCGAAACAGTATTCAATTCGTTCGATTAGTTGACAAGAAAATTAATCGCCATTTTTCAAACAAAAATGCCAAATATTATCTGTCTGCAGCTGATCAAATGTGAAAATGTGCTGTTTTGTGTCATTGTAAATTGAATATCTTTAGATTTTTGATAGTTTATTAGACAAAACAAGACATTTAAGGATGTCATGTTGCGAAAAATATTATTAGTTGCAGTCCTTCCTTGGAGTGTGTTATCGTTACCATGAACCTTAACCTATGATTAGGTCTGTTTTACCAGTGAGAGTTACTGGTATTTCAAAAAGCAGAAATATTGACCATAGACAACTGATGTTAGGTATAACAGAGTTAAACCTGTAAACCCACATAGGTCAGTTGAGCAATGCTTTTCCTCCACAGCAGATTTAATGTGGAGTTGTGCTTAAAGAGCCTTGCAAAGTTGCCACTCTGAACCTTAAGACCTCAGGATGGATGGATCTCAACAGCAAGTGGCCCCTGCTGCTGGGTATTTTATCACAGTCCATTTAATGTTTCCGTTGAGACTGGGCTATGTGAGTATTTTATATCCTATCACCACTACTGCAAACCACTATAGCAGTTTTTTGCTTCTTTTTCTCCATGATATACAGCATTGAACGTCAGGCATAGGAACAATGACAGTTCGAAACTGTCCTTATAGAGGAAAAGTGGCATGCACACTACTCATCCAGCAAACTATATGTTATTTTTTTCCTTTTTAGCATTGATGTTATCAATACCCTGTACCACAAAATGAAAACTAACATTGCCGCTTGCAAATGTATCACTATGTCCCTCAATAACACCAGTGTACTGTATAATCCAGCACATCAGGCTAAGTCAAAGTGCTGAGTCCAAGAAACCTGCATTCTGCGCTGACTCCCTTTGCCTTTTCTGCTTACTCTTACACTTTATCTGCATGCAATATTTACCCAAGACATGGGCCTTCACTACACAGACAAGAAGATGCTAGCCTATGGCTTCTGATTTCTCTGTTTCCAGTTGGATCTGTGCTTGATTAATATCGCTCACCCGTTGAAAAAACCTATCCATAAAGTTGTCTTTAATGATAAATGGGAGCTGTGTAAACAGGAGATATGGGATATGTAAATGACTTTGTCTTTTGTGTGCTGCTTGGTCCCCTGTCAGATATCACAGGGGAAGATTCTCCATGTCTTGGATACAGAAGAGACAGAGGCTTATATGAAAGGGGTTCCTGAGGGTTTGTGCTCATGCAAGCATGTTACTGTGGGACTTAGCTCTTCAACTGATGCACGCAGTTGTTATTTCAAAGGGGACTGTAAAATGAACCCAATATATGATACTCAGATATGACTGAATCATTCACGTATTACATTTTGAGCAGCAAGCTCTTTTATTTGTGTAGAATGATAGGCTTTGGGATCTCTTTTTTATGGCTTTGGCATTTACACAGATTGGTTATTTCTTGAAGTAGTGCTGAATGAATGATCATAATAAGAAAATTTAAGATTCCTTTAGATTAATAGCAAATGGTACCTGGAGATATCAAAGGCTGAGTGGCTGCCAGTGGAGTTAAAAACATGTCACAATGATATAAATAACTTTTTCAACTTGTTAGGAAATTCTCTGCATCTTAATATAAAACAAATTTTATGATACCAATCACACTGTGTATTTTTCCTATTTTCATGCATTTCCTTTTTTTTTTTTTACTTTCCCTCTCCCATCAAAGAAATTCTGTATCTTCAGACAAAACGAACAGACTAGTAAAACTGTGTGCCTATCCTGTTTCTAAAACAAATATATTGGATTGCAGAACAAAGACAGTATTATACTTACATATATATACTGTATATATTATATATATCCTTGAAGCCTTCAGTATATTTCAGCTGGTATATATATACCAATACAATTTTGAAGTAAACAGACCAAGACCACTTTAAAAGCTATTTGAATGGAACCACTCAGATTAGTTAGATTTTTTCTCAACTGTTTTTACCTCCAATATCAATTTCAAGTACACCCATTTTATTAATAACAAACCTTTGCTGACCCTGATCAAACCCAATGAGAAACAGCGTCTAAAAAGCGTTCAGTGCATCCAATATGACTCCCGGGACCCAGCGTCCATCCTGTATCACACAGCTCTCTCCCCACTGAGATAGTTTACAGTCACCACAGGGACTGTGGGAAAAGATACGGACATACCTATTCCTACCGGGACATTTACAGGAATTCACAGCCTACCGCAGCCCAGGCACATTCCTTAGGATATGAGAGTAAATGTATCTGCTGTAGACAGTGTTGAAACCAAGTAAAGACTTTCATTAACTGTAAAGTGTCATACAGTCAAGATGAAAAGAGTCCAGATGGGGAAAGGAACTGAGTTCATAAAACTGACAGATACAGTGGAGGGAAAAAACATGCTTGTAAATGTTTTATGAACTTATTTATGCATGGTAGACGTAAATATACTTTGCAATGTAAACTAAAATTGATACTTGTATTCTGTAAGCAAAGGAAACTGAACTGGGAAATGCTGGTATGTTTATATGTATGCTACACTTATGCTTTTAATATTTAGGATGCAGCACTGTCCAAATTATGTGAATGATATAAATAAAGAAAGAAAGGGAATTAGACAGTGAAACCAATGCAGCTGTCAAAAGTACTGAAATAATTTGGCACTGAAAGTAATTGAGTGAGTTTGGCTTAGTTGAAATAAGCTCTCCGTGTGGGCAGGAAGACTGTGTTGAAGACAGTCACACATCATTTCCAAGAGGCCATCCTGTCAAAGGGCCTGTATTTATTTCTCAGTGTTAGAGCTGTGTAATAGTTAGAGGAGTCCAGAGAAACATAAACCACTAAACCTTTGAAAGTTCTTCTCTCCTTCACTGATGAAGCTGTGTACTTGTCTCCCTCTTTTTTTAAGGTCTGAACAGATTTATCATGACCGTCTCACAGGGTCACTTCCAAACTGCCACCAGTAAATCAAGTTAAACTTTATCTCCTTGCTCACCACCCACCGTAACGACAGCGAGAAAGAAAACTCACTATGTAGCGATTAGCAGAGTCTGACCGTAGAAACACCTCAGAAAAATGGAAGATATCTATGGTGCGAGAATGTTTGCTCATTTATGATATATTCATTTGTTCCTCTGGCTTAACATGACAAAGGCATATTGCTTTGGCTATCCCTGAGCATATGACAATGTCTGTCAGTCAGTGAGTAAAACTGGAGAACCAAACAGGCTGTTCACCTGCTATCTACTGAGGAAAAGATAAAGCAAATGTTGGCATACACATTCATATATACAGTACATACATGCACTGCACTACATACAACATACAACACACACACACACACGCACACACACACACACACACACACACACACACACACAGTTTCCCATTTTGTTGACTGCAGAGGATTCTATGCTAAATATAGGATGCAGTATTGCAGCTATGTGCATAATGCAGGAACATTTTCCAGTTTATACTGCATTAAGGCCTATACATCAGCCAAGCCTTCCTTCAAAACAGATCTAACAAAGGCATTATTTAATTTTTCTGTCCCACTTTGCTGTCTATATTTCAGTGAAAGGTATGCATATTAGGGATGTGCAGAGATCCCAGTTTTTGTATTTGTGTCTGTATTTGTTAAGACAGCAGCATTATTTGTATCTGTATTTGTATTTGAATAAAAGTGGAAAGAGGCTTATGACACTTTTAATTTTACTCATTGCTTCATTGCAGACAAACCTCTACCTATTTATACACCTGTAAAACTGAGACAGCACACCGTGTAACATGTAGGGAGGAACTTCAAAGGCAATTATTGCTTTGCACTTTTCATCATTGCCTTTTTTTTTTACAACCTAACTTTGTGGAAAGGAGAAGGGGAACAACAGGTTATAGAGAGTCCCTTGGGAGCACTTGGCTTGTGTCAGTAGCTAAGCTTTATCTCTCAACAAATATTTTTTTAAATATTTGTATGAAACAAATATTCTTATAATATTCTTGTGCTTTGCCGAATAATGTATTTGTATTCGGGCACACTCATAATGCATATGAAAACCAAATATCATCCACAGACATCTTTATTATTCCATGTTAGAAATAATCAATTCAACATTAACTTCAAGGCTGAAATTTGATCAAAAAAGTCTTGACTATGAAAAATAAGATTAAAAATCTCATCGGTATAGCAATTGTTTCCTGTCATTGGAACCACATGATAAAAAGAAAGAGAAAAGCAGGCTTCCATGAATGCTGAAAGATGGCAGTGTTTTATGTAACAATGCAATTGCATGCTTCACAGGTATAGGGCAATTTTCAATTAAAATCTGTATAAGATGGGAATATTTGCATTTAAAATTGAGCAACAAATCACTGCAGATAAATAACAAAAATCTCAATCTACATACACTGCACAACTCCTGGCATGCACATTTGTACTGCTGTGTCTTTAAAGTATTTTTGCACAAAATTTATAAGTACAAAATCAAGTCACCATTGGTTTGGTACTCTGCCATGGCCAGGGACATTGGCAGAGAAGAAACAAACACTACATGATTGAATTGATCATTGGCTCAAGCAGTGGTGTGAGGGAAAAGCTCTTATCATGTCTAAACAGATTTCCAATACTTCACTACCTAATACAGCATTAGAGTGCCAGGCCAACATTTCATTGTTTTGTCACTGCGACGTACATTATATTACAGAGAATGAATTCGACACAATAGACTACAGCTCCTCAGCCAGACTCAAAATGTAATTAAGTGAATAATGATGTGATACATTTTTGTGCATACAGTGATTATTAAACAGAATAAAAAAATGTGCTTATTAGCTTCAATTACGGGTGGAAATATACAGATATATATTTATCAAGAGGAGAGAAGCTACATATTTGGAAAAAAATTCACTACCACATGTATGAGCCACAAAATTTTTAAAGTAAAATAATTATCATGCTCACAAATAAAGTAGAAAATAAGATTATGTTAATCTTATTTGCTTGCTTAAGAGGTTTACTTTTTAGTATTACCATATAAGTAAGAAAATAAAAACCCTTTTTTCTAAAGGTGCCATGCTATTGTAAATTGAGTTAATTAGGGCCCAAGCACCAAGCGGTGCGAAGGTCCTATTGGATCTGAAGGAATTATTATTTTTCTTCTTTATTATTATTATTCCTCCAAAACAAACACATTTTTGAGGGCCTAAACATGCACTAAAAGTTGTTAAATTTTGCATATACATCAGAAGTGGTGAAAAATTGAATATTTTATGGGTCTCGCAAAAAAGCGGGGAAAAATGGCTCGACAGCGCCCCCTAGAAAATTGAGCCCCTTGACACGGATTGTCATAGAAGAACAAAATTCGGTATGCATATGTATCATGATGTTGTAAAGTTGGTGGCTTTTTGTCAAAAGGTGTTACCATGACGACGCGGCGAATTTCGATGTTTCGCCATGACATTTCATGCTTTATAACTTGACTCCACATGATCTGATCTTTTCCAAATTTCATATGCTTGTTAAGAGTCCCGGTCTGAACAAATGTAAAGGCCCATATTTAGTGACAGTCATAGCGCCACCTACTGGCAACAGGAAGTTTAAAGCGCCACTCTTTTGCTAACTACTCCTAGCAGGTTAGTCAGAAACACATCAAATTTGGTCAGCCAAGGTGAAAAACCTTGATGATGATAACTGCTGAAGCTTTTGCTCTAGAGCGCCCCTTACAATGTTTCAACGAAGCAGCCCCCGTGCCACGTTAAACCTACATGTATGAAAATCGGTACACACATGTATCATGGCAGGGCGCACAAAAAAGTCTCTTAAACCCATAGCTGAAACCCAACAGGAAGTCAGATATTTTGAATTTAGTGGTCAATTTTGGCGATTTTGCATGTCTTATATTTTAACGAACTCCTACAGAATTCATCATAATGACTTAAATATCAGTGTGTGTCATCTAGACTACTATGTGATCCTAAGTTATCAAAGGATTTAGTTATGGTTGAAGCGTGTGGCCGTGGCGTGGTGTTGAGTTTTGATGTTTCGCCATGACAGAGGAAATTGCTATAACTTTAGTGTACATGGCTGGATCTGCCTGAAACTTTATATGTTTGATATTAGTCCCGGCCTGAACGCGTTTACATGACAATATTCAGTCATTGATGCAAACTGGCTCCATAGCGCCCCCTATGACATTTCAACGCAGCAGCAGGTAAAATAGTGGACAAAGGAAGTGATGCTTATCTTCTTGCAATGTCTGAAAACAGCCTGGGTCTGAAGACATCTGCATGCCCGTGACAGAAGCCATTCAACTGTGCCATGCCCCGATGTGCACAAAGGTGCGAGGGCCCGATCATCGCTGCTTGCAGCTTTAATTTATACTTGATTTACAACTGACAAAGCTAAACAAAAATAATAACAGAACAAAAACAATGTGCCATGTTTTTAGACTTCCATATGCTTTCCTGTTAAGTATGAGACTGATCATATGACCATGAATCATCATCCCGCGCTGAAGGCTTCCTTCCACTCAGAGCTGCCATTAATATTTCATGCTGCACTTTTACAGCAGCCTATTTGTCATGTGTCATGGAACTGCAGTCACTCCCACATTTATAATATTTGTAATGCCAGAGATGCACTAAACCAGAGAAAGCTGGCCCACACTGCTGTAAAATTACAACTAGTTACATGTTGACAGAGTAATGGCCATTCAACTGTACTCTCATCTGGCTGTCCTTTTTTTTTGCTTCGCATAGGGTGACATTAGTGACATACATGATGATGTATGTGAACATGCTGTTATAGCTGACCCAGAAGCTTAACTGATATGATACATATGAACTGATTTACACCTACAGAACAGCAACGTAATACAGTTACAACAGAATATTTAAGGTTCATGAATATTTCTCAAACTAAAGTTTACACAAATAATGCAAAATTACACATTATATTACAATACACTCACACAACTGATAACATCACAGTATTCAATATACAGTGCCATGGGTTTTTCTGCAATCATAGCAAAAAATGTCTTTGCCAACTAAAAGTACACCTCAACAGTGATTGTATCTTTTAAAAAAACAAATATAACACCAAGACCACCAGTGTTTATGTTATCAGAGTTGCAAAAATGAAAGAGGCTCTTTGTGACAGTTCTAAATACTGTAAAGTTCAACACATACAATGCAGGCCTCTACTCTGAAAAGGTCAAAGTATCCCTCAGTGCTTACAGTAACTGCACCCTGTACTGTTAAGATAATATGTTTCGTCTCACACACCTTAGCATTGGATTGATATCCATAGTTACGCTGATTATATATATGATTTTATGTATATTTTTATATATATAGCTCCATTGAGAATTCCATTGATGACTGACGACAGTAATGCATTGATGGTGGGGTTTTACAAATCTGGTGTACAGCAACATGGTTACAGTTATCTCTGGTCACTGTAAAGAGTGTGTTTGGATCCACCATGAACCACAAACACATTTTGCAAAAATCTACTGTATGTAATCGTGACCACTTACAGTAGTTATTATTTTTTGTATTTACAAGTAACATTATTTTTCTAGAAATCTGTTAATTTTTTTGTATTGGTTAAATGTATAGGTAGTGAAACTTAGAGGTAAACATATGCTATAATATATCAGTAATGATGATGAATTCATTCATTCAAAAAGTTTTCTTAGAGACAATTTAGCTCAAGAGGTTCTTAAGAAACTTTATTTTAGAGTCTATGCTTTCCTCATACCCTCTTCCCCACCTATACCACAGGGGTTCAAATGAGTATCATTAGATTTTATGGCATGATCATAAACCAAACAGACAATCAACATAAATGTGACACACGCAGAGATGTCCCTAGCACTACTTTGGCACCTGGACCTGTTTATTGTAGAGCAACTGAAATACTTCAAAATGGAAGTTGAATTTACTCCCCTGGAGATTTTTGATGAAAGGATCTTAGCTGGAAATCAAAGTGCTTATCAAATAGATGGTGCGGCTGGCAGCTGCTACAGAAGTTAAATTTGGGCTGACCTCATGGTTTCCCATGGCTCAACTCTGGGCTGGAAATAAGAGATGACAATAGATGGGCAGATGGGCATAGAGACAGGGAGCTCCAGTGACAGAGGTAAGAAGCAAAGCTAATATCAGGAAAAAAGGAGTCATGAGCAAAAGGAAAATGTACTCTCACTTAGATGAAAACAAAAAGTGAGAGAGAGAAGATTCCTTATTCTAATATTGTTTATATTCTATATTCTATAGTTTAAGTTACATACAAACATACTGATGTTAAAAAGACAACAAAGAAGAAATGTATTTAATGAGAGCTATGCACAGTGAGGCTGCTACACTGCTACTACATATTCTATATAAATTAAATTCAGACCCTCTAAAGCAGATGTAACCATATACATAACAGAAAATCTTGTGCCTTGACATACATGGCCAATACAGTATATCTAAAATTCTACTGGATTTCTGGAAAAAGGATGAACATCCATCCAGAGTGCATGAATTATGTATACAATCTTAACTCCATACCTCATAATGAAATAGTAGTTTTCTGGGACACAGTGCAGAATAAAGTTTGTTGAGTAATTCCCCCAGTAGGGCTGGGTGATATGACCAAAAAACTATAACCAAAAAAAGAAAAGAAAAAAAAAGTCAAATTTTCCTGTGAAATGAAGGAAAACTAAAACACTGACTTTTTTGCTGAAACTTCTGCACACAATTCACTGCTCCTGCTATTTGTGTTTTGACAAGATACCAGCCTGATATCTGCAGACTGATGGCTAAGTAGCATTAGCTAACCGGCAGATATTGCCAGACTGAACTAAGTCTGGCAATGGTCCATCGGCCTCCTCCACTTCACCTCTCAACAGCAACAGATAACACCTCGTCACAAAACACAAAATTAAAAATTCTTAAAACTTGATTGAATTTTATATATCGCATAGCACCACCCTGCGGTGTACAATTGTTCAAATTACGGATGTCTCGAAGATAAAAGTACACTATACAGCCCAGTATCCTTGGTATTGTGTCCATAGTGGATGATTCCACACTGATTTACATCCAGTGCAAGTGCAGGAAGTACAGTAGTGTGCTATAGTGAGGTGAAAAGTAAGGGCATGAGAGGTCAGGGTGGTGCATGGGAAAATAGTATAACATTCATGCCAGGGGTCTTCCTAGGTTCAATTGGGCCACTGTTGATGGGACAAGGCTTGTTGGTAATGCAAAGCAATTAACTTAATGGTTTAGAAATTTGAGGGTACGATTTAGTAATTTGAAGGCAAGATGTTAAGTGATTAGAACCTTCAAGGAACCCAATGCAACCAATAAAAAACACATTGTCAAGATTACCCAATTTTCTATGCTGTCTCCAACTCTTAAATTTACACCAAAGACATTTGCATTGTGCATTGATTTCCCAAGTCAGAAATGAGAGAATTGGAAAGTTAATCAATTAATTGGAAAGCAATCTTTAATTCCATTAAGAGAGTCAAGAAGTAGTGGTCTAGAAGAAATGCTCTGTGGCTTCAACAGAGAAGGGTAGATTGACAATGTTGTCAAAAAAGAAATCTACAGCATAATTTGTTGTGTCTTCTGGCATGCATTTATTTCTTCAAGAGCAACACCAAAGGGAGCAACAACACGCAAAATGATTTTGAGTGATCATTTTGCCACTCCATCATCTCTAATACTTTTTCAGAATCGCCCACAATTCATCTGACATTTTCTGCTTGTTGATGAGATCATGTAACATCTCTGTCATGCTTTTCAAATCACCAGATGAAAAGGGACATCTGGGAAAACACCACTCCTAACAAGATATAAATTCATCATGGAGTGAAAACATTACATCCTACCATAGTGCAGACCCACCAGAGGCCTATACTTAGGGGGAAACATTTGTGCTTCCATTATCTTGACTTTCCTTGCACATACCATAGCAAGATAATAGAATGAGATTATAAAGAAAATAAAGCCAGAAACCTCATGTTAAATACCCAACATAGAAGTTCTGCTTTTGTTCATAAGTGAATTAAGTAAGGGAGATTCACAATACAAGGTACAGAAACATTTTTTTAAAACTGTTATGTTGAATTCAAGTAAGTATTTGCAGATACCCATAAGAAGTTATGGTCAATTCAAAGTTAACATTGAACTAATACATTTCACTTTACATATCATATTGATTTAATATTCTCCCAGGAAACCAAAGCTGAATTGGACTAAAGTTCCTATGCAGTGGTAGAGAAGAACAGTACATTTATATTGTATTTTTTCCCTTTATTCTTTAAGTGAGTGTCAATATTCTAATGAGTCTCACAAACATAGTCTAAACACACACAGTTTAAACACACACACACACACACACACAAACACACACACACACACAGTAGTGAAGGCCTAGAGAAATAAAAGGCTCTAGACTTTCTCCATAAACAATATTATCCTGTCCTTGAGCAGAGGCATTATTCCATTGAAAGCATGCACTTTATATGTAAATGCCAGAAGTGATGATTATGTTATTCTAATCAAAATAGCCCTTTAATATTTTATAAGTTGTGGGTGGAAGGCAGAAAACAAACTGCGGCTGTAGCACTCAACATCATGCCCTAAAGCCAGCCATAACTTCTAACTCCTGCCTGTGTTTGTTGCAGAGGGTGTAGAGAATGCTATAAGCCATTTTTGATGTGACTTTTTTTTGGCTCTAGATAAGTGACTGTTACACTCTCCTAAATTAGCATGTTTATTGCTTGCTGTTGCCCTGCCATGCATGTTTGCATATCAAGCTCTCAGTCCATAAGCCCTCCTTCTGTTTGGTTTGAAGTTGTAGGAGTGTTAGGCACACGTTAAGTGGAACTATCCTTGCTCTCAGAGTGGCAATTGTTCTGGTAAAATACTAAGCCATTGATCTTCTCACATATTGCCTGTGCTCTCTTGGCCTAATTACAACACTTTTAGAACCTTAAAGAAGAGCTGTGATGATAATCAAAAACTGCGTTAATCAAAAAATTCAAACCTGCAGTGAATTTTTTTGGCCATTTGGGGGCAGTGTAACAAGCTGTACAGACATCAACATGGTATCTATCGCATTATGAAGCCATTATGGCAAACGTGTTGGTAGACAGTTTTCTATTTACTCATAAAGCACTCACGGAACAACATAGCATTTATTTGGAATTGTTTCCAGTATTAACTCTCTTTTTAGCTCTGGACTTCACCAACTCTTGAGAGAAATATCTGGCAATTTATCTGCTAAATGCTTCACTATGTTCACCAGCTAGTTTCTAACTATCTGTCTGCTGGGCATCAACAGGGCTGATGGAAACTGTGAAAGTGATCCAAACTTTAAAGTTGCAGGCTATGAAACCAAAACAGCTAAAATATGCTAAAACACTTCATAAAACAAATGCAAATTTGGGTTTGTCATTATGAGCAACACCTTTCACATTTCATATAGTCATTTGTTCCATCCATGGCAAATCTTGGCTAACAGACTTCATATAAATTTACAAATCAACATAAAATACAAGAAACATACAGAACCACAAGAAATGTCATAGTATTTTAATTGTAGTATTAACAGGTACTATTATAATGTTGTTTTGCAAGCTAGAGCTCCTAGCATCAAGTTTGGTCACTATAGATACTGTATGTCACTCCCTCTTTAATACAGGTTACATGTATGCATCACTGAGATCACTGAGACTGTCATCATTTCATCATTTATATTTTCTTTCAAAACAAGAAACACAATATCTTGAAAGCTCACTAATGACATTAAGCTTCAACACACAGATCAAGATTTTGACCTGTGTTGACCTGCATGTTACCCACTCCACTCCACTCATGTACTGTGCTCTGCTGCAGTGCTTCTCCTCTGTATGAATGTTGGAATATGAGACTGAGGGGGAGTTAAAGATGCTGCCGGGTCCCCCAGGTATAAAAAATTAGGTCACATTGTACAGAGAAATGAGAGATTTCTGTGTACAATATACTGTTGTAATTTATGCAGGTTTTCAGGGTCTCTCTCCCCACAGACTTGGGTGTTCTATCTGAAGATCTTTTTTTCCCCATCCTCACATGACTAAAACAAATCAGTCATTGAGTTTATTTTTGGCATAACTGTGATACAGTTAATTAGAACAGAGGAACAATGCTTTCTCACAGCTACTGTATGAAACATGTTTTTGTCTTGAGGCCTAAGCTCCTGAGACAATGCTACATTATACATGAGGCCTATAGTGCATCAGATGTCACACTGTTACAAATAATGACAATCTAGCACTAACTCTTTTTCTCTCTCTTTTTTAGTATTTTATTTTGTTTTTTTAGATAGTATAGCTATGAACCACACAGTCATACATTGATAATAAAAAATGCTCACTATACATTACAGACATGTCAAAAATGAATTAACCGACAATAAAATAAATTAACAATGTAACAATTAAAATAAAAATTTAATTATTAAAGAGTAAGAGTAAAACAACAAAGAGAGTAAAAAATGAAAGATGGGTTAGCTTTAACCAAAATAGAGTGGTCTTTTACAACATTAGTATGGTGAAAATAAAGAGAATATGCAGGCGATCATTCAATCATGTGAGATGGGAGATTCTCCATCTAGTTGATAAAAGATTGCCATATTTTATAGAGAAAATTATCTTATTCCTCAGTGAGTAGGTTATCTTTTCCAGAGGTTTGCAACTGTTCACTTCTGAGAGCCACAATCCAAATGGCAATGGGAGATCTAACTTCCATTTCATTGCAATACATTGTTTGGCAATGGCCAGTAGCATTTCTGTAAGCTTGATGGAATGACTATGTGTAAGATTAGAATTTGAGACGTTGCCCAAAAGGCATATATCGGGATCCATTGGGAAAGTAACTCCATGAATTGTGGATAAGGCATCACAGATCCCCTGCCAAAAACCTTGTACTTTACTACACTGCCAAGTGGAATGAAGGAAAGTGCCCTCTACTAGACCACATCCAAAACAAAGGGATGAGAGATTGGGGTTAAACCCATCTTGGAAGGGGTGAGATAAATCTGATGTAAAAAACTGATCTGAATTAACCTATATCTTGAATTTAGGGTACATGTACCACCATTGCTCCATAAGTCCCTCCACAGTTCTGGATCAATCTCCATACCTAAATCCCTCTCCTACCTAAGTCTAGATCTTTCTGGTTCAGGGATTGACAGAAAAGGTACTGTAACAGGGCTTCATAAACCTTAGAGATGGTTCTAACCATTGCTTGACCATTCAATGGATGACATCTTGGATAGTTTCCACTGTCTTTGAAGGTTAGCCCTTATAAAATGTCTTAACTGTAAATATTTTAAAAAATGTTTGTCAGGTAGTTGATATTTTTGCTTTGATTGCTGGGATGAAATAACAATTCTGTACATATAACAATGTTCCAAGTGAGTGATACCCTTTTTAGGTCAAGATTCAAAGTTGCAATTCTGGTACAAGATAGGGATAAGCCTATTTCCCCACAAGGGAGTCTTGGGAGACAGAAAACCATCTCACCTGAACATTGTATGTATTGTGAACCAAGTTTGGACTGAGAGAACAATGAAAGGGTTATAGGTAATAGTTCTGATTGACTTTACATTTATATAAAACATGAAACTGAATGATCTCATTCATTTCTAGCCTGTCAATGTTCAATCATGAGGTTGAGGGGTCCCCATCAAACAGTTAAGCCAAAAATCTAGATTGTGCAGCCAAATAATAGAGTCTAAAATTAGGAAGTTTCAACCCTCCTTTTGCATAATCTAGGGTAAGTTTGTCTAAAGTGACCCTTGGGGATTTACCTCGCCAGATAAACCATCTGGTCAGCTTGTCCAGTGAAGAAAAAATGCAGAGGGGACATAAATTGGCAGGGATTGAAACAACAAAAATTTAGGCAAAACATCAATTTTTATAACATTAATTCGGCCAGGTAAAGTAAGCGGGAAGTTCATCCACTTATTGAAGTTATCCTCCACTCTCTGCAACAAACTCAAAAGGTTGAGTCTATATAAGTTCTTTAGATCCTTATCCACCAATATACCCAGGTATTTAAGCCCAATGGGTGACCACTTAAAGGGAAACTGGTTTTGAATAGTGTTATAGTTAAATTCTAACAGGAATAGTATTTCGCTTTTGTCAAGATTAATCTTATAACCAGATAAGGAACTGTACAAGTTCAGCATATCTACTAAATGGGAGGGGGAGCTTTCAACATTTGTTAAAAAAGAACAATATCATCAGCTAAAAGTGATATTTTGTGTGTGAAAGGTCTGATTTCAAAACCGCATATATTAGAGTCTACTCTGATAGCCTCAGCCAGAGATTTAAAGAGGGCAGGACTAAGTGGGCCTGTCTGTTGCCCCTAAAGATGTGAGAAATAGTCCAAAGTAATCCCATTGACCAAAATCCTAGCTTTTGGGGACTCATACAATGATTTTATTAAATCAACAAATTGATTATATTTTCTCAAGAACTCTGAAGAGATAAGGCCATTCTTGGCCAATAGGAGGCGTACTTTAGTGGGTCTGTCACTGTTTTACCCACTGATACAGTGGCCTGAGAAACTTCTGAAACTTGAGGGGGAGGGGGGGGGGGGGCATCCTCCCCAGGAGATTTATTTGAAGGCAAAAATTTAATAGCTTCAGTTAATTCAGATATTGAAAATGGTTTACTCATGCATTTTCTGTCTTTGTCAGATAAACATGGAAGATTAATTGAGGAAAGAAAAGAATCTATTGCTGACATGTCACCACTTGGCTGAGCAGTATACAAGTCACTATAATATTTCTTAAAAGCATCATTAATTTCAGTGGGGTTATTAGAGATTCTGCCAGTGGTTACTGCAATTCCATTAACTGCCCTCTTACTTTCTTCTGTTTTTAACTGCCATGCCAGCACTTTACTAGCTTTTTCTCCTAGTTCATAGTATTTTTGTCAAGACTTTATGATGGATTTCTCTGTTTGGTATGTTTTCAAGTTAGAATATTTGATTTTTTGGGAGGGTTTGTTTACCAAAGTTGTATACAAGTCTTTACTTGGTGTTCTCTGATATGTTTGTTCAAGCACTTGAATTTCAGACTCAAGAGAATCAAGCTCAGCCAATATTTTTTTTTCAGTCCCTTTGTGTGAGAGATAATTTTCCCCCTTAAGTAAGCCTTCAGCACATTCCAGAAAATATAGCTATTAGAGGCGGAGTGTCTATTTGTTAGTGTAAAAAAAGTAATCTGTTGTCTTATAAAAGTGCAAAAGTCTGTTTGCTTGAGGAGCATAGGATTAAGCCTCCATCTGTAGGATGCTTTTACCTTATTAGGCATGGAAATAGACAAAACCAAGGGGGAGTGATTGTTCAATAAACGAGTAAGGTATAGAGCATCCAATACCGTATGGCACAGATGGGTGGGTAACAAGAAGTTATCTATATGCGCGAGGGTGCCATGAGGATAAAAAGAATAGTCCCTGTCTCCTGGGTGTAACCACCTCCAAACATCTGTCAAATTGAAAT
Organism: Thunnus albacares; assembly: GCF_914725855.1. Taxonomy (NCBI): domain Eukaryota; kingdom Metazoa; phylum Chordata; class Actinopteri; order Scombriformes; family Scombridae; genus Thunnus; species Thunnus albacares. The sequence continues at coordinate 18,417,487 of NC_058107.1, read as the reverse complement.
CCCTCATGAAATAAATTGTTAATTTAGCTGCCTTAGTAAGAGAAAGTGGCTTATCAGAGGATCTATCAAGAACTGAGTCTAGAGAAAAAATTGAAATCCCCTCCAATTAGAAGCACACACAGCACTCGTGCAGTATGGAGGGAAATATTTTGAGTAAATACAGGGTCATTGAAGTTGGAAGCATAGATGTTCAATAGTGACCAATATTCAGAGTACATATTCCCCTGGACAAACACAAATCTACTCATGGGGTCATGTGTCTTCTTAGTAACTATAAAAGTGATATCCCTAGTTATAAAGCAGTTCCTCTTGCTTTGATATTAAAGGAGGAAGAAAATACCTGACCAACCCATTCTCTCTCATCTTAAGTGTCTTATGTTCTTAATCTGAAAGGTGTGTTTCTTGTAAGTACACAATATCTGCATTGAGTTTCTTCAGGTATGTATAGACTGTCATGGAAAAAAGTTTTAAAAATTTCAAAAAAGTTTCATTACAAGACCCTTTTCTTCATCATAGAATATATATATATATATATATATGGAAGTTTGTCTCCCCAACTGAGGCAAGCTGTAAGATCCCATATTGACATCACATCTTCCAATTATGCAACTTCACAATTAACCAACTCACAGAGGTTCCTGTTTTTCCTTATGTTATGCACATCTTATTAATAAGAAAATAACCCCATTACACTAACAATAATACTGCTTTAGCAGCAGTCTAAACTGTTCAGTGTAGAATGCCTTGGCTTCTTCAAGTGTGTTGAAAGTTAACTATCTTTGAGTGTGACTCTGGGGGTGGTCAGGGTGCAAGAGTCTGAAGCGTACATCTTTGCAGTACAGCAGAGCTTTAACCTAATTAAATGTGATGCATTTTTAGACAGGACTGCACTGAAGTCAGGGTAAAGTCTCCAGTTGTTGTCCCGATTGTCCCTGGATGAAGTGAAAGATAATATTTTACTCAAGTTGACGCCAACTACGTTTGTTACTGTAGGGCAACAAAGCCGTCGCAAGTAAAAATAAGTACTTTATCAAACCACCTGTTCAACAACAACACATAAACACATATGAAAGCAACATTTTCAACTGCTTTGCCCGCAGTGTCCCATCCACAGTACGCTGGTTAAGCCAATAACACGAAAGCTTTCTGTACGTAGCCTAACTGTTTAACTGAGTTTGCCACACATCTTAAAATTGGGCAAATTTTTGGAAACGTAGCTGCTGGCTGAGACAAAGCAGCCCCTCCACTCTAACAGCGGTACCCGAAGGCAGTAAATCACATCAGCAGCAGACGAAAGAGGACAGAGGACAGGAGAAAGGACTGCCTGCGCAGAGAGCAGAGCACGCCCCTTGAATTGGGTTGTGATGACAGATCAGATGAAATTGCATGTTGTGTTTGGATTGTGTGTCTAGATTCTGATTCATAGACAATCTGGCAACTTGCGTAACATCAGACAAACATACAAAACTTATGGATCCCTGTGTATGATGATTATTCGTAATAAAGGTTGAGGGCTATGCAAATTATGGGAGTTTCCTGGGAGAAACAACAAAATGGGAGCACAGTGAGAGAGGGGGGAAATGGGCGTTCCGCCACTGCATAATTATGAGCGCCGCTGCTGAAATTTCAGACGAATGCTAATATCAATGGGCTACTAATGATTTTCACTCGCACACTGTGCGAGCACAATAACACCCTACGTTATTGTGGATTTTTTTTAGTTATCCTCTCTCCTTTCGTTCTTCAAAGGACACATACGTGACAGGTACAAGAGTAGCATAGCTCTGTTAAGGAATAAGGCAGTGTGTGTGTGTGTGTGTGTGTATGTTTGTGTAAATGTGTGTGTGTAGTTGCACAAGCACAGAGAGCGAGCGGCAGAAACGTGACATGAACGCGAGCGGAGCAGAGGAAAAGGTTAGCAGTTAGTTGTCAATCAGGCAGTAAATGTAGAGCACAGGCTATGTGTCAGTTAATAAATGCTGCAGCTCTTCAAGACAAAGAAAATACTAGTCTATTGAAGGGGGTTAGCCTTAACTTGACCAGGCTCACTTAAGGTGAACTGACTTTTAAGGTGGACCAGCAATTCTCATTTTAGTGTCAATCTCAGCCGCTCTTTAACAGAATGGAGAAATGTCTGGCTGATGAGTTTCTGTCTTCAGTTTATCATATGCACCCCCCCCCCCCCCTCCCCCCCTGCCGCTCCAAAGCAGTCAACCTAGGGGAAACACTGAGACCTCATAGCCTGGCACTCACTCACTCACAACCATGCATGCGCACACACACAGACATCAGTCATACACAGCTGCAGCAGCCTTAATCATATCAATCAATTAACCATATATACAGATACACAGCCACAAACACAAGCAGTAGAAAAATCACTTAGCCGACGAAACACAACAGTATAACTGCCTGGCACAGCAGCCAAATAACTACACAGTCACACACCTGCAGAAGCAGCAAGAACCACTTATTATAAGTTGACAGAAAAAGCATAAAATAAAATCTGTCCCGATGTGCCCAGCAGTAAACTAAAACAGGCAACACAGCAGGGGACAGAGAATGAAAATATCTCACCTGTGATGATTGTCGGTCAGCGCTGAAATTATTTCACTGTAGTCCAATGATTTAATCTGTTCTGTTTCAGTGAAAGTGTGGGGAGACTGTAATCATATTGATGCCCTAGTGTTGTTTTTTATCTGATTGACAGAGTGATATCACTGTACAGTTAGGACAACAATTGTTGGGCCTCAACCATGGGGTCACACAAAGAAAAGCCTGCATGCAAGTCACAAAGCCTGATAGGGCTGATAAGGCTTTGTGACTGATAAAGGGTGCCCAGTTGAGAACAATGAGAGTCCATTTCGCAACATGCACCAAGTTCACACCAAGGTGCTAAACAGGAAATGGTCTCAACATACAGTCTCTCATTGGCAGAGACGCTCCTGCACAGAGGAGTGTCATGATGACACAGCCGTGACATCACCACTCCTTTAAAATTGAACATTGCCTGTCCATGTTGAACTGATCTAGGGGGAACTTTTGTCCTCCTGTGAGTCAGCTTCAGCCTGCGCACGTGTTTTCCCCACTGACTGAAGACTCTCCCCTCGCCGGACGAGACGAGTCTTCGCCAGTGTTCACCCGAACACCATTCCTGGATCCAAGAAAGACCGCTGCTGCAACCAGCACTCTAATCGCTTGCAGAAGGAAGAAAAAGATTTCTTCAGGAAGACACGGACAACTTCTCTGCCCCGCTCTTCTTCAACTGTGTCGACTCTGCTCTTTTCTCAACCATGCCACCGAGAATCAGCTACCGTGAGATCCGCCGACAGCGCGAGGACGGCCACCATCAGCATCCGAGCCGAGGAACCGAGCCGGACTGAAAGACGGACCTAACACACACACCCTGCTTGCTTTCTGAGGCGTTGGTGGCTTCAGAAGAGGCTTAAGTCTGGGCAGAAGCAGTGTTTAGATTGTGTGTTCTTTTCAGCCTCAGTGCTGTTGTTAGCTTTTAGTTTTTAAGCTTTATTGCTATTTCTGTTGTGTGACTCGACGGACAGCCGAGTCCATTTGTCCTGCTATACTCTGTGGAGTATTTTAAGTTTGCTGCCTGTTTAGTTGTGTTCACCACGCTAGACTGTTTTGGTTTGTCCCGTGTGTACAGACGGCCGTCTACAGACGCACGCTCTCTGTGGATGACGGAACCGCTTCTCTCCCCCATGGTCGCTTTCCCTCCTCTTTCTTCCCTCTCGTGCTAACCCACACATATACACGTGTGCACACACATATACACGTGCGCACACACATATACACGTGCGCACACACATATACACGCACAGACATCTTTTTACACATCTGATTGTCAGATAATGTGGGACTCGTCCCTCGCTATCCGCCATCAGACACATGTTTTACACGGAATTGGGTGAGTACAAGACGCTGACCACCAGGCGGCGCCATCTTGCTATTGTCTAGCCAAGACCACCGTACTTCTGCCATTTGGCCCTCGTGTGACGTGACTTCCTCCCATAGTCACGTCCGCGTCCCAAACCCTCAACGTCATCACGCCAGATCACATCTCTATCTTGTCTCACATACACACACACACACACACATGCATTCACCTGCATGTGTTCAACCCTGTACATAGTTGTTTGTGTTTGCTTCAGTAGGATTAGATTTTAGAATAGTTGTTCATTGAATGAAGCATTTGTTAACTTTGTTTATTTTGCTAAGTTTAATAAACACTGCTGTATCTTTAAAGAGAAGTTCTTTTGTCATTATTGTGTTTAACATATTGTGAAAAGTGGCTGATTGAGGGAGTCAGAGCTCAAATTCAACCCTTCTTTCAACCACCAACCTTAAAATTCAACCACGAATATTGATATCTCTCAGATATTAACATTCTAGGTGAACTCTTTTATGAGACTACTTTGTTTTGGTTGTTGGTCGTGGTGTCCAGGTGGTGCCCCATAATTGTTAATCCATATGAATGATTTCTATAAAGTTTTATAATTAATAATTGTCTCTGATAATTATTAATTATTGCTAATAACCAACCGTGCCCCTCACAGATTGGACAGTTGTGTCCACATTGTGAGGTTCTTTAACAGTTGGTGCCCAAATTGTTAATTGATATTAATAATATTTAGATTTAATAATTCATTATTATTTATGATAATTATGAATTATTGCTAATAATCAAACACACTCCTACCAGTACCAACACCATTCACAGTTTGTCACCGGGACATAACTTTACGTGCAATATGTGATGGAAAGTCCACAGCTAGTGAAAAATGTGCTGACTGATTGTTTAGGGCTGAATTAGGATCCACATTTGTCTTCTTACTGGCTGGCAGTGAAAATAGCGTAGGATTATGACAACTATGATATTTGAACTTTTTCTTTTCCTCACAGCATTGCTGTGTGACAAATTTAAACAAATTACTTCATTTTGTTGTTATTTTGTATTTGAAGCAAACTAAGAGTAGCTAGCTAGATAGGCTCCTGTACATCTGCTGGTCTGCTCCATGCACTGATACCTCTTTCAGGCAACAGATGCACATATGATGCGGGTCTACTCAAAGACTCAAGAATTATCATCAAGTGGTAAACAAGACCCCAGCACAATGTGATGAAACACAAATGTTTCATTCTCAGTAGTCATATAATCTAAAAACAAACAAACAAACAAAAATCTATTGACTGATATGCATTCATTCAGCTTTGGCCCTATGTGAGCCCTATGATTGGGTAGCACTGATCACACCTGGGAAACTGGTAAAGGTTGGTTAGGGCTTGGCAACTGGCCCTCCCAAATTGAGAGAAAAAGGAAAGATAATGCAACAAACACAAAACAAAAATTGTTGTTTCAAGCATTTTACACTAGGATAAAATGGTGATAGCCATACAAATTTATCTGTGACAACAACAAAGTCTAGCTAAAAAACAGCTACCTTAGAATAAGAAGTCTATGAAATACACACCATGCAAGAAAAACTAATAAGACTTGAAACAACTCTTGATTTAAAAAAGTTTTTATTTGTCCTAGTTTCCACAGTGTGACATGCAAATATGTGCACTGCAAATGAAATGGCAGTATTTTGTGTGCAGGATAAAAGCAACCAATTAAAATGGTCTCACTCTTGAAACTGAAATCTCGATGGAAGCAACAGATTATAAAAAATAGTTTTAGCCTTGAGAAAACTAGGGGAAGACTGTAATGAAGGTCGATTTTTTTATTATCAGATCACCTCAGTGTACGCTCTCAGTCTAGACACCCTGTGTTTTTCTTTTTTTCATTGTAAATAGTATGACACAAAACTACTCTAGAGGTACCAAATATTATTTTTAAATAAAAAGACTTACTGGGTGATCCAGGTAAGCTTTGATACAATATTGATTTTTTTTCTTTTTCCCTTTTTGGGTTACTTCAATCATGGTGGGGAGAAAGTAATGAAAAATAAAAGACATAAATTGGCAAACAGTCATGAAATATTTTTAAAAGAAAATCTTATTAAGTAAGGTAATTCATTTAGCCATGGCCTAATTTTTCAACATCACTGAAATCTTTGAAGTATTTTTTGAGACATTTGAGAAAGACAGACTAACAGGAAAAGGCAAAAACAACCGTTATTGCAGAGGTTATGTTAATTTCTATGGATTTTATTCCTAATAGCATCCAAGGTGCTCACAGTAACAAGAAGATTGTGAAGGCGTACAGAATTACCACATTAGAAAAATAAAGCCCAGCCTCCCTGTCTGTGAGGTCTGGGACATTCTGAAAATGGAAAAGAAAGTCAAACGGTCAAGCAGCCAGACAGAACCAATTTCAAGTTTCATAATGGACTTCCTCACTAGTTTTGGTTGCTTTGCTGGCTCATGATCACACAACAAAGAAGTGCCATATTGATGCTATTGTTTTATGTCTCCTGCATGTGGTCAAAGCAACTTTGTACTCTAATCCTGTCAGGAGTTGTTGACCCATAATGACAGCTACAGCAGCTCATAACTCACATCAGAGCACTTTAGTGATGAATGCTGTCTGCCCTCGTATGAACCCTGATGTAGATTCCCTCAGTGCCCTAACTGGGGTGGTGTTGAGTGCTGCAGAAACACGCATTTCAAGCACCTCTAAGTCAGCTATAGAATACAAACTCAGTGGAGGAACAGGATAGGGAAAAAAAAGAGTAGAAAAAAATGCATCAACATATTGCTGACTGGGCTAAAAAGAATGCCATCAACTGTGAAGCTGTCTGGTGTGGCTTATACTCACAAATACACACATACACACACATTTATGCACCACTCATTAAGGCAAGCTATGGTTCATGCTTGTTCAGGCTAGTGTGGTCATATTTACTTGAAACTGTTATGTAAGAAGACAGTCAAAATTCATAACAGGGATGAATCCTACAAACAAGTCATTAACTGTTGCATAAGGAAATGTGAAAATTCATAAATAGTAATCTACCATGGCGTATTTTCTAGAGTGGACCTTGGATGCATTGTTAAAGTCTAAAGAAAGCCCTTTCGTATAGTCATCTCTCCATTGTTGAATGAGGCCTGATCTCTTTCTGGTTGAAATTCTTAACAGTGGTTTATCATCCCAGAGTGCCTCCTTCCACTCTGACTCTCTCCCTCCTCACTGAGGTGAGCGAAGTGGCTTAGATTTGGTGACAGGGAACGATTCCTCTGTGCAGCTTTACAGATGCAGGGACAGCTCAAAGAAGCTTATGCACATTTGAGGTAACAAAAGTACTTTTACAGTAGGACAGAAAGCCTGTGATCTGAACCTGGGTTGATATCAGCATGAATACCTCAGTGGTAATCTGACACCAAAATATTTTTTCCGTGCAAAAAACACTTTTTTTTTTTTTTTTAACACATGGCTATTACACAACTGTCATGGACCTATTACTGTCCCCATGATATCCAATTTCAGATCATGAGAGTGTGCAATAAGCACGTTATGATGCAAGTTGTGTAGTGCTTACCCTGTAACTGCAGTGACTATTAAACCTGAAACATATTCTAGCTGCAGATTAAATTGATTGATAAACTGAGATTGATGACACATTAGTTATGTTTGAGCTAGTGTTTGTTTGTTACATCAGGGTTGTCTGACTCACACACCCCTCCCCCCTCGTACACACCCTTTTAGAGGACTTACTTATCGTTGATGTACTACTACTACACCATTACTCAATCCTCTCAGGCAAAACGTGTGTTCCAGGCCACCAGGCCCCGAAATTGCTCATGATCTTTCACCAAAGAAAAGAAAAGAAAAGAAAAAAGAACGAAGAAAATCCACAACTGGATGACTTATTTCCAGAGCTTCAGGACATGATGAATTGTTATTTTTGTGCATGTTTGCATTAGCAGCAGCTGCATTTGTATCTTAATATTCAATATCAGTATTATGTTGTCCTTGCAACCTATATGCCATAAGCTTTTTTGTGTGAGGCTTCTATGCAGAAGTCTTTTTTTTCTGTATATTTTAATAAAGGTAGAATAATCTAATCTGATGATCCAGCATAAATGTTACAGGGATGAATGCTTGATGGAATTTCTGATGACTGTGGAATAGCTATATTTCTTTTAAACAAAACCTTGAAGGTGAAAAATACATGACCTTATGGCATTAGGGCGTTTAGTATGGAATCCTTGGGGGATGAAGAAAGGATCTTTTGCCAGTTAATTTATCACTGGTAGAATTCTTGGAGGTCTTATGGAACTCGTGTAAATCATCTTTTCAACTCTGGTGATGGATGGGTTTTAGGGGCCCCTCAGTTAAAACTATGGTGCTTTGGGAGTTGTTGTATGTTATGAAATGTGATTTTAACCAATTCATGTGAGAAATGGCCCATAGCTCATAATCCCCTCCCTTCTCCCCAGCGCATTACAAGATCACATTTTTCTGAGACTGCATGGAGACAGGAGGCACAAGAACATTCCTCAGAGGGTGACTCTATATGTGCAATGTACCCAAAATCTTGTTTTGCTAGTTATTTGGAGGACTGTGTACTTCATTTCTATTATCTGTGCTCATTAGACAGAACTCTGTTGGAAGATTTCATCTTTAAGCTCTCAGGTGAATGATTCTGTTTAATCATAAAAACATAATTAACTCCACAATAAAATGTGTAATTTGCAAACTTCTTTAAAGTGTGATGTTTGCAGAAACCTTCATTTCAGAACTTAATTTCAGCCAAAATCTTGGCTTTTGAATGAACCGAGCTAAAATGAGTAATACTGTACATATCCACACAAATGTGGCTACAGTGGGATACTCTTAAGAGATTGTCCTCCCAAGAAAAACAACTGGATCAGTAATTTATGAAGGTGCCCCAAAATCACCTATATTTACAGTCAAGTGACAAAAGCCCTCTAATTGCCATAACATAATTATGACAGGAGTTTAAGAGAAAATGAGGCAACAAATTCTGCATAGGGAAGAGATCGGGTGATCTCAAATTCCATTTGTGATGGAGCAGGCAATAACAGCACCACGCTTAACTTGGTTTTGTTGATTTGCATGTGAACAAATGTGTAGCTTGATGTCGATTAAAACTGGGCTGTAAAGTTTTGATTTTTTAGAAACCTCAAGTAGTTTACATATAACCATTGTTTCATCAACATTTCGATCACTACTGTATATTTATAATGTATAATATTCAACAGGATCTCCTTGACATACTTATTGGCAAGTTGTAAGTCCTTTACATATAATTTAGTATTATTGGTCAGATTTACAAGTGAGATGCCACTGCAGTAACAACCTGTTCTCATTCACAGGTCATCAAATACCGCCACTTTGTCACGCCCCTCGGTATCTGATACCAACGCACAAGGTGCCCTTTACCGTCTATATGAGACACACCAGGCTTTCAACTAACTAAGACGTAAACCCATCTGCGGCAATATTAGACGCCCAAAGCAACTGCTCCAGCCATCCATTCACTCCAATATTAACCCGACCGAGGCACTATGAGCATCAGTCTGGTGGGTGGACTGGAGGACACGCTGCCTGGAAGTATATATCTCAATGTCAATTCCCATGACTTCCTTGCTGCATTCACGAGCTCCTTGGATGGTCCCATTTCCTGAGTTGGGAAGTTGTTCTTCCGACTTCTGAGTGTTCATGAGCTTTTAAGTCTTAATGTAATGCAACATGAACGCTACAAAAAAGAGTATTTGTATTTTGTCCCAGACTTGTTGCCGCACCAGTACATTCCCTAAAACCACTAAAATATTGCTTTACATGACTTGTTATCAGGGTTAATGCTAATAAATAACTTCTTCGAACTAGTCAAGGTCACTCTATATGGACAGCAACTAATGGTTACAACTTAATATCATATTACAAATTACATATGAGCAAAACATTGACATGCAATATGTGAATTAGTAAAAAGTTTCTTGCCATCAACCAAACATTTACTTTCATCCACCATGTTTCTGTGTATATGTGTATTTATTTTTAGTACATCTGATGTGCTGCACAGACGTGCAGTCTGTCAGTCCAGTCTTGTGGATTGCTGCTGTGTTCACAATAGACTATGTAGTGTAGGTCATAATCTGAATTAGGGCTGGGCAATAAGGCTGATATCAATATAATGTATTAAGAATGATTTTCCAATACTAATATGTATTATATATATAGCAAATGTATGTAAAAGTAAAGATAAAATAGTCAAATTAATGTTAAACGTAAAACAAGAATATCAATATATGGATATAATAATTTTGCTCAGATTAATTAAATTGAAAAACATTTTGTAAAATAAGACAGTATGTTCATGTCATCACAATGTGCTTCCGCTGAAAGTCACCCACCCTAATCTGAATCTTTATATTTGTCTGTTAATTTGTTCTTAACATGCAATTTCACTACATGTCTTTGTAAATCAGTCGTTAATCCATAACAACTTTCAGCAAGTTGTGTACCAAAATTTTCACTGACTTTCCGAGTTGTTGTTCAGACTTGAGAGGGTGTTCACGTGAATTTTCCCAGTTGGGGACTAATTTTTTCAATTATTCCAACATGAATTCCATACATGACTCAGGAGTAGGAGTCTAGCGCCAAAGTCAAGGATCTCAAGTAAGTAGTTTTTAATTATTGGTGCTATTACCTCCTTCAAATTGAATTGGTTAAGTCATATTTGTGGCACGAGAATACATCCATTGATAATATACTTGGCTCTCTATGTTTTTTTTTGTTTTTTTTAGGAATGGCACCAACAGCAAAAATAACTAGCTAACACATCAACACAGTAGAAAACAAAAGTAACTTCAACTATCTATGGTAAACATCATTTAAAGAGAAGTAGACATTTCAACATAACTACAGAAATCCTCACCAATTGTGATTTAAAAATATAGTAGCTTATCGAAGTTACTTTAGTTTTCTACTGTCTTAATGTGTTAGCCAGTTACTTTTGTTTTTGGTACTTTGCCCATGAGTGCAAGAAGAAGGGCTGAAGCTGGAGCGCAGGAGATCTATGCAAGCAACAATATATCTGAGTGCAAGCATACAGTTGGAGCAGAAGCAGAGCAAATCTAAGTGCGAGCAGGGACTATTTGAGTGCGAGGGCAGGGTTTGAGGGAAAGAATTACAAAAGCTGGACATGAAATCAATAAATCATGCTCTCAAATTGAAAGACCGCGCTCTTGAATAAAGATAGGAAAAAAGCCCCATAGTTGGTGAACAGGGGGAGTGCATGACTCACTTTCCAAGATCAGATTTTCAAAGCTGATCAAGGATTTAAAGCGACACCAATCTGATTACAAGAACACTTCTCTTAACATTCATTGTATTAAACATGCAGAAAGTCATCTAAATGGTTCTTTGATTCAATATACAGAAGTTGAGTCTTGAGGGGTTGTTCAAGTGACTCACAGTATATGGCCATTGTTTGACAGGAAATGTACATTTAATAAATATGTTTCCATGTGAGAGTTGGCAGGAATCAAATCTCCAGAAATTAATTTAAGCGTGCAGTATCATTTTATCTGTATTTTAAAATGTTTGTCAGTTTATCATTACCTGTGATGTTAGCTGATACTGTAACAACAAAATGAATATTTGGAGTCCTTTTCCTTTGCGCAAAGCAGGGTGAGACAACTAACCTGGATATCATTTCTTCTGCTCTTTACACGTGTTTATAGTTCACACTATAAGGATTAATGTTATTCTAAAGTGTCACTGACAAATTTGATTTAAATTACATGCATATCTTATTATGATCAAAATAAATAGTGTCACTGCTCACATTCTGTATTTAGCAATTGCCCTAATTTAAGAATTATTATGCTTCTGATGGTTTGCAAAACAGCCTCAGTGACTGAAGTAAAACATGATGTAAAATTACAAATCTCCTTCTATATATTGTATACAATATATATAACATTAATGACTTTAAAATTCCAGAAGTCCCACACAAGATAACCTGAATTTACTTACTATTTGTATTTCATGGAAGGTGCAAACATTTGTTGTTTTTTTCCTCCAAATATAGTGGTTATAATTAGCACAGAACAAGGAAAAAACATAATCGATGTAACATTACAGCAGGTTATTAATAATGTCCATTCTTTGCCTTTTACATGTTTGTATTTGTAGCTTTTGGATAGGCTACATACTGAGTGTTGCATATTTTATTTCAGCATTACTTATTGGAAAAATAAAAAAGTTCACAATCTTGAAAGAAAATCAACAAGAGCCTCATTCTATCATATACTCCTCTTCAGTAGCAACTATTTTTATGCAATACTTTTTCAGACAGACAGATAGTGAATAATAACTCCACAAAATAGAGGGGAAAATGAAATTCCTATTAGCTCTAATTACTTCTCCCATTTATCCTTGGGTATGACATGAAGATTAATGAAGCTCTCCACTATTTTAAGCAAGGTTATTTAAATGAGTGATTTTACTCTCCTTATATCATTGCATTAATCTTAACACAAGACAAGTATGTTTCACTTTTTTATCATTCTGCCTTTTAAAAAAAAATCAAGATCCCTCTTAGTATTCTGCCCCTTAAAGAGCATCCATATGAAAGTAACTTGGACTAAAATGGCAGTAAATTGTCTGTTGGTGTTGGGTAAAATCCAAACATCGCTTCCAAAATTTAAATTAGCATAATAGCTTTGGCCCCTGCTCGTGTGATCAGAAGTCTTTTGAATCAGCCTCTTGGGTTATCCAAGCTCATCATGGTAGGCAGGCAACAAGAAACAGACAGCTGCAAAAAATATATATATATACATATATGCACAATAAAGAAATGTAAAACTAAAATTAAAAAAATTTAAATATATGCATTATACATTATGAAAAATGCACTAATACAGTTCCAGTTTACAAATGTGCAGTAACTGAAGCCAGTTCACTACAATAGGAAAAATGTGTTAGTAACTCAAGTGAGTTGTTCATAGCCTAGTGCTAAATGGAAAATGTCTTAAAGGCATGCTGTATTAAACTAACTTAGGAGGGAGCAAACACAGTGAAAATCCATTAGAACAAATTCTCCTCCTGCTAATTCTCACTCTCTCTCGCTCCTTCTCTACTATCTCTCTCAGTCTGTTTCTACATCTCTCTTCTCACTACCTCTGACCTTAATGTGCGTCTCTCCATCTATGGCTCCTTGATGGGGACATTCACAAAGAGAACAATCTTTGTATTGTACGTGGTAATGGAGCAGAGTTGAGTGGAGCAGAGATGGCAGGGGAGAGTGCCAACTGTGCCCTCCTACGCGATAATATTGTCATGTTAGATTACCCATCAGCCTGTTGGCACTGCCCTGCATCTCCTTGAACCTACAACCCTGCTGAAGAGCAGCCAACTGCTAATGGTGTTTATCTACAGAGAGTTGTTGTGTGCATACAGTGTACAGTGTGATATCACACTCACTGCTGCATATTAAAGCTCTCATTTTGAAGTATGTTGACCAGTGTGCTTTAGTGTGATCTATCCAGTGAGTCACCTTGTTCACTGACTTTTTCTTATTGTCTTTATATCAAACACTGCTACAGATGCCTATGCTGGAGCAGTTTTGATGGTTCAGAGTCTTGCTCAAGAGTACTTAGCACAGACATGAGTACTGTATGTGTAACACCAGCCATCCTCCAGTTGCAACTCAGAGCTGGAATATGTACACTACCTGCCTTGGTGGGTATTAGACCAGCATTTTATCCTAGTCATTCTGTAAAAATAAAAAAAAATTAAAAAACAATTTTGGAAATATAATTATATTCAGAGCATTACCATAAAAGGAATCTTCATCGGCAAATAACAATTTTGAAATAGAGAAGCAGATGCTAGCAGCAGTGTATTGCAATGCACTGCTGCCCTTTAATTCTAATTTAACTCTAATTTTCAGTATGCTATTAGAATACCAACTAACAAACTAAGTCATGGAGAAGTTGCACAAGTTGAGGATAAAAAAAAATTAAAAATCTGTCAGATATGGTGAAGTTCATTTCTCTGCCTGCCTTTTTTTTTGTTTGTTTGTTTTGTTTTGTTTTTTTCAGTTCCAGGACTACCATGGTGCCAGCATGGCGCCTTTATCTCTTTCAGGGAAGATGTAAACTGTTTATACAACTTAAGGTGAATCTGAGCCATGATAAATGGGAAAGGGCTATTTTAAACTGCTTGCCTAAATATATCTGTCTTTCCTTAAATTACAAGACAAACCTCAAGGAGAGTCTACCACGAAATTTGCCTGACATATCTGTCCAGATTTTTCTCAGACTGAATAATGCTGCGTTTGCTCTGCAGGACAGATTCAGCTTTACTCTATGCTGGTAGACATTTATTTATTTATTATATGCTGATTGAATATGTTCCTGCACTTACTTTATAAAACATTTCTACTTTTAGGCAACAGCTTGAAACTTTTTCTTTTTTAAAATCCACATGCAACTTGCAATATGTCAGACCACTGTAGTGCAGCATTTTCAAAACCGTAATGATTAACAAGGGCACTAAATCATCAGTTCAACACATAAATGAATTTTTGGCTGTGAGCGGGAATACATCATTCATAAGGGCACCATATTTCCCCATGTTCTCCATTTATCTAATGACTTATCATGATAAGCATCATGATCTGAATATTAAGTTTCCTAATTAATGGTATTTCTGAAGATAGAAAAACACATCCTATAAATATATCCACATACATTCAGAGCTGGTAACAGTTGCAGCCCACCAGGAATGTATATGTCTATGTAATGTAAACTGTATGTTACTCAGTCAACACAAATCAAGGCATGTTCTTTGTAAGATGCATATTTATAACACTGGACTGTGTTACGTTCTAACTAGTCGCACACTAAATGGCTGTGTGCCCTTCTGTGTGCACCAAGCTACCTGTGGATGACCACAGTTTATATGAGTTTAATGCTGTACAGTAAGGCTGGTGCAATAAAAATACATAATGTTAGATTTTCCTGAACACAAACAGCTGGAGATGGCATCAGTGAAACAATGTCCCAGAGGGACAGATGGATCGTGGCTTCCAAAGAACAAAGCCCATTTAGGACAAACAGATTATGGGATTTAGTGTAATCTGCACATAATGCATTTTACTCCCTTCTTTATTTCCTCCATAATCCGCTACAATCCCATTTAATTTCATTGGCCTACAGATTATTCTGTCTTCAGAAATTTAATTATCTGGCTCTAATGTAGTGGAATACATTACATGTACTGAAGAAACTGTATTATGTATTATGCATTTTCTCTTACGTTAGTAATGCTACAGTATAGACATCTTTGGCAGAAACTTTGGCAGAAATTTCAGTAAATTTAAAAGGTGAAAGAAACAAACACTGCAAAGTCATCATCTGTTCATCTCATTTTGAGGAGAAAATAGAGAAAACTTTTTAAATCTATATTCAGACAGAAGTGCAGAACTGTACAAATTAATTTCATCAGGCGTCCAGTCAGACAAGATCATTAACCATGGCAGATCTTTGATTTGCTGCCATGGTAAATGGCAGTAAATCTGAGTGCCCGCTGAGTGTCTTTGCCTCACAAAGACACTCAGTGTGTTTTTGCCTCACTCTGAGTGCTGCAAAAAAGACTTGTCCCCTTTATCACTTCATCTTTCTTTGATGAAGTCCAGCCCACTACCCTGTAAAAGTGACAATGTTATTGTTTTATTTCCCCTACTCCATATGTCTAATATCCGCTGTTCAAACTCTTTTCTGTTTTTTTTCTGATGAATGCATTAGTCAGGGCAGAGAAATAAAAGAAAAGTTGTTTTTTGTGTGTGCTTTTTTTCAATCAAAAAGAAAGATGCCATCAGACCTGCAAGCGTGTCAAGGTGATAATTTGTAGATATGTTTTTTAATTTTATAAGTAATAACATTTACTAACATTTACTTCACCGTTTTCGCTTTTCAAACCAAATCATTAAGCAGAGCTAACAGAGGAAGTAAAAACAGTCAAAAGAGAGTTCATCACGATCATGACACTTTAGTGGTTTATATATTATTTATGTGCCGGGAGTAAGCCTACGTTATCTTTGACCTACAACTTATTGATTCTGAGGGAGAACATATAATTTAATTAATAACTTGTTTTTTATCAGAGACGGTAATGTTTCATTTCTCCTGAAACGAAGGAGGTTAAATAGCATAACAGGTTTCATTTGATAAAGTTGTCAAATGCACTAATTCAATGTAATAAAAATAAAAAGGCAACATGCAGGTTAATGAGCTGTACATCCTCAATCTGATTAATATTATTAATTGCACAAATTAAAGAGGGAAAAATAATTATTGGTTTAAATTGTGGTCCAATACTGTAATATTACAATATGTAATCTGTTGTTTTTAGCAGGGAGGAAATGCTTCTAATCTAATGCAAACCAAATGCTAATCTGATTTCTATTGCCTTTCTAACAAGATGGTGACATATTACTCCAGGTACTTAAGATTGCTATTGAAATTATTCCTGATCATTATAGTAACAATTTACTATCCTTATCTTAATGCTCCATTATCTAGTATAATTTATAATGAATTAGTGAGTTGATATTCTGCTAGACACAATGTTTTTCCATAGTGGCGACTTGCTAAGCAAATAACTGAGTGACACTTAATCATTAATCATTTAGAAAACCATATGTGACAATTAAACAGCGAAAATAGTTAATGATGCTCAAGTTATTTTTGACCTTATTTTTACTCCATTAAAAGTCCAGGCCATTTATCAATTCTAAATTATGCAATTACCACAAAACAGATCTTGGAAATGTCACTGCTGCATCTATTCATTTCTCAGGTATGAAGTGATTCATATTTCATTAAACAAATACGTAAAGAGTGCCTATCCCTCTAAAAATAAATTATCCTGACCTTCATAAAAATGAGATTTTAAATGCAAATCACCTCTGCAGTGGAGGGAAAACTTCATCAATATCTTAGGCATGAATACCAATGATAAATGTGTCTGCCTGGAATCAATAAGTCTCTGTAGATAGCCTATACATACACAGCATATAATTTATTGTTTCCATAACACTACTATAAAGTTAATGATTTGAAATAAATTAAAACAATACTTTAAATATTATAAACATTATTATTATATTATTATTAACGTTATTATTATATTATAAACTAATTGCATCAAAGTGTGAGAAAACCAAAACTTAATATGGATAAAGTATAATTTACCTATAAAAATGTATTGACTGTTACCTCACAAACATCCAGTACCACATGCTAAAAGGCATACTGCAATAATCTCCTGTCTATAGTAGATGGGGCAATTCAGCATCTATTGTCTAAGACATTTGTGCTACACAATATCATCTAGCTTCCAACAGACCCCCAAATCCATCACTGTTCATAGTGGCATTTTAAAGTCTTGCGACAACAACTGTTACAGTTTATCACAGACACAGGGATAAGCAGAGGAGGAGATTGGCTGGTTCATCACTATAGGCCACTGGGGCACCATCCGAATGTATAAGCGTCCTGCTGGGTCATCAGTCCCCACATAAAATTTCTCAGAAACACACACACGCACGCACACACACACACACACACACACACATCATCATCTTCTAAGAGACAAAGGGAGAGTGAAGCTATCACTCACAGGACAACTGCTGAGCATCCTATTACAAAGCAATAAAAAAACTGAGCAGCTACTTGACCAAATCATTTAGACATAGAAACACAGTGGACATGCGGATGACTTGACACTGAGCGACAGAGCTTTCATATGTTTTTTTTTTTTTTCCTGTGCAAGTGCTCACAAGAGCATCCCTGCTCACAGTTGTTTTTGTTATGGAGTTGCCAAGGTATATATAAACCTT
The DNA here is from genome assembly GCF_914725855.1 of Thunnus albacares. Lineage (NCBI taxonomy): Eukaryota > Metazoa > Chordata > Actinopteri > Scombriformes > Scombridae > Thunnus > Thunnus albacares. Next base: position 18,399,647 of record NC_058107.1, on the reverse strand, counting down.
AGCAACTGTGTCTTTCTCCTCTGGGTTTTTGGTGTGTTGACAGATAAATGACACAGTTCTACTGATGTGGTTATAATGGCAATGTCTCCCTTAATGCAGTGCTCTGGTAATTCAACTTCTGTTCCATCTCTGCTCACCTTAAACTTGTAATGGAAAAAGTTTTCACTCTGTCGACAAGCATCAACACACACACACACACACATATACACACACACAACAGCTTGAGTTCCTTTTCAATAAATCCTCTTTCAGACATGCACCTCTTTATGTTAATCTGATGGCAATGTAGCAGGTCTGTCATATGTCTGAATAAATTCCCTGGTCACTTTAAGTTAAAGTTACGATGGCAATCTTACTAGTTCCGATTTAGTTCCGATTTCCGTATCATTTTCAACACAACATAAGTTTGACTTGGGAATGCTGTCAGATTCACGTAAAGGCGGCAGCAGCAAAAGGTAAAACATGCAGGGAGAGATAAATACACATCCCTTTTCACTTTCAAACATCACTGCTACAAATTTAAAATCTAAATTATCTCTTATGTGCAAAATAATTTAATAAACTAGAAAACACTGTAAAAAAAGCCAGTGGAGGGGAGATCGATTTTTCATATCAGACAAGTTGTTAAAAGATGAAACTGATGTGAAAATGTATCAGTACATTCACAGTGAAGAGTGCTAGTGATTTCCTTTGCCCAGGAATTTGCCTTTCAGGTGGCTGTTATTTTGTTTTATTTTTCTTTTTTTTTTTTTTTAGGCATTCACACTTGTTCATTTCAATCTTTCTCCACCAAGGCTGCCCCTTGTTTTTTTCTTAACTCAGGGTCTCAACACCCAGTAACTCCAACCACATCTCTAACCATGACCTTAATCTAATCCATCCAAGCAACCTTCATTAAATATTACATTTTATTTGTTTTTTAAACTTTTGATTAAACATCTATGACCATATTTTAAACAGAGTAAGATTTAATTGTTGGATAGTCTTGGGAATGGTACAAGGCAGGAGGAGCATAATTCCTGTCCTTCTTTTCAGCCTTGTTTGCATAGATTCTATGCAGTCAGGCTCATAGTGGATAAAACTCAAAACCAAAGCCAGCCCAGGTCCTTTGTTTCCCTTTATCCTCTATCTCTATTCATTTCTTTTTTATTTAATCTGGTATTTTCATTGTAAGAACAGTACAACCTCTTTATTTACTGTAACAATATAATTCAGTGGGCCATTTTGACAAACACCAATCTTATTCTGGTATGCTCATAAACTAATATCACACTGACCTGAACATACTGACCTTAATATTTTTGTTTCTTGTGAATATGAAGGGTTTTATCACCAGAATTTCAGTGCGCCATTCTGCCCTTACGAAAGCTTCGATTTCTTCTTGACAGTAAACTTCAGTGTCTTACGCTGTCTACTCAGGCTGAGTAGGTGTTATGTGGTTGGATTCCCTCCAACCACTTACACCAGTCACTTGAATGAGCGGGGTGAATAGTGACAACCAGTAATTATCATTTTAAGTATTTTCTGAAGAGATTAATTCTTTCTGCACCAATGTGTCTAATCAAGATGGACTCTGCCTGTGCTGACAAATCAGTGGGGAAGAGATAGAGAAGAGAGGCATTTGAACACAGGCCAACAAACCTCAACAACCCCCACCAGGGACTCTCATTCAACATGCATTGTTCTGAAGTTTTCACACCCTTTACTCCTTCATTTCAGTCCCTTTACATGTCTTGAGTTAGATGTAGTTTCCATCCATCAACTAGCTGGACAAAAAAAGCCTCATCTAGTCTATTTAAAAATCTGGTGAATGTCAGTAAAAAAATCTTTTTACTGCTGCCAAAGAAAAGTTCCTGTAACTTGCCTGTATCAGTAATATACATGCAATAACAGTGAATAACAGTGAATTAGCAAGTTTAAATGAAGAGTAAATAACAAATATAAATATAGCTGCAAGCAGCAATTCTGGTGTTTCAAGCCAACACAACCATTAGAAGCTTCAACAGCTTAATTAAAAATATCCACCAAGTTTGGTGATGTTCATTTATGACCAAATTTGCACCAAGCCCATGCATGTGTTTGTAACTCGTGGCGCCCCCTATTTTGTGATTTCAAAATAGTTTTACACATGTGGTTCAACATTGTTATGAAACATATCCTGTGACTTTTGTAATGATTGGATTAACAATTTCTGATTTATAGTCTGATTTGTATTATGCCACATACATCTTTTTGCATTTCAGTGTCCCCTAGTGATCAGTTTAAATGTACCTTTCAGTATGTTTTGGGTACTTATGTGTCCCGTAAGTTTTGTGATGATTGGCCCAACGGTTGTTGACTTTGGTCTATTTATGTGCTGAATCATGCCCTTTTGAAGTTCATTGGTCAATGTCTTGAAAACTAAATAAGATATCAAAAAGCTTTATGCAACCTTTGATAAGCGTGGTCCAATAATGGTCCTCAGAAAATTTGGTAGCAATCAGTCCTACGGTTTAGGAGGAGATATCAAAAATGTGTTTTTCAAAAAACTCAAAATGGAGGAAAATCTATCCAGGTGCAAATGCGTGTGGCTTATATTGATAGACTTGTCTGGACCCACAGAATCCTAACCTGACGCGCCAGATGGTTTGTTACACAGAACCATCTGAGAAGTTGTCCTTGGAAACTGTTTGGAAAAGGGCAGGCACTTTACAAAAAAACACTTAGAAGGTGATTGGATGAACCATCTGTCTAATATCGTCATACCTTGCGAGGCAGCAAGATTCATGAGATCATGCCAGAATCCTCATAGGATATTGATTGGTCCAAACCACTGGTGGTTTGGACGCAAGTGCATAACTTGAAGCCTGACAGGATGGATTCCTGTGCGATCTTGTGATAGCGTGCTCTTGCAAATCCACCTGCCTCTCAAGGTAAACAGAATCCAGGAAAAAAACAATTTTGTTTGTGAGACTTACAGTTCAGAAGTTATAGGCCAAAACGTAAATTTTGTTGTTTAGTGCCACCATCTGGCCAATAGGGGTCATATTGCTTGGGCAGCACTTGCCCACAACCTCCAATCAATGGGAACTAACATTTCCATCTCACAGGAATTTGCGCAAACATTTCTGAAGAAAAAAATAATGATAATTATAAACCACCACAAAAACAATAGGGTTTCAGCTCTTCAGGCTTGAACATTTAATAATATTAATATGGTAACTAAATGCCTTGAGCCAATACTGTGATTTCCTCCAAAATTGAAATGCATAATATCCTCTATCTGAATTAAATAATAAAACAAAGGTTGACTTTACAAGTAAATAAAAAAAATAATACTAAAGAAAGAAAATTTACTTTGAAATAAAACAGCTTTTTATAATCACCAAGTCTGCATTGTGAAACTCAGTGATGCTCGGTAGAAACAATACAATAAACAATAATCAATAAGTGGATCTAGAGTTTAGATTGTGTTGTTAACAACATTTGTCTTTTGTATATGAGGTTAGACTAATAATTGGAAAAAACAAAAGTTTCTATGGCTAGTGTTCTCATTATCACTGAGCCTAATTTCATTTGGATTCATTTATTTCATTTTTCACTTAGAAGCAAAATCATTTGATTTATCTCTTCAATTAAAGGTTAATTTCATAATTTTCTAATGGAATTCACCCCCAGGACTTAAGGAGATTTGTTTTCATTTGACATTTTCATCATAAATGCAGATAAAAATTGTTTCATTGTGTGTGTTTATGTGTGTGTGTGCTGGAATGGAGATATCTTCAAACTGCACCTGATTAAAAGGTTAATTTAGGTTAGCCATAGTATTGCTGGTCAAGCTGAGATAGTGAATATATTTAATCTACTTTCTTATTATTTTCATACTATTCACTTTGTCTTCACCTTTATTCAGTTTTTTTGTTTAATTATTCATGAATAGTGCATTATTTATTATACACTTGTTTATGCATGATTTGATGCCCAGGGGTGTAGTTGTTTTGTTTTTCTTTCCTCTGGTGAATGTTTGAGACACACTGTAGATTGGAAGCTTTGGCTGTAAAATGCACAATGCAGCTGCTTTATGTTTAAGTCTGCCCCTGCTAGCCAGACGAGGCCTGATCGGAATTCTGAAAGTCTTCTTCTTTAACCCTCCTCTGCCTGAATATTAAGAAACAAAGAAAAAGAAAACATAGTGTAGTTTTTCTTTCTTAAATATTCACACTCACTGATTAAAGACATTGATTTTAACAATGTGGTAGAAGTGTTATCACAGCACTGCTGCAGACAAAGATGTGTTTAACTCAAATCTAGAGACTTCACTTCAGATTTGCGGCTTTGCAGCTCAGTTAGAATATATATATATATATATATATATATATATATATATACAGTATGAGCTTAAACATCAATTTGTGTTTCAACATACAACATTTGATACAAATGTATTTCAATTGAAATCCCAAAGGAGTGAACATAACGGAATACTCATCCCTACAGGTCTGGGCAAGCTAAATTAAGTGTGAAAGGATGAGCTCAACCCCCCCTGGGAAATCAGATATTGATCTAACAGCACTACATTTTTCTGACCTTTGACCTTGAAAGCTGCAGGTGTGGACTTCACCGCTGTGTGGGCTATGATCTAACTTGCAATATAACACATAGGACTGTCGATAAACCAAAACCAGAATGAGTTTGAACAGCAGGGAGTTGCCTTCAGCTGTGAAAACTTAGCATCAAGGGTCAGTGTCATTACGGTACAGTACATTACAGTGCTTATTGCTGCTGGGACCAATAAGAACCATATGGCCTTTGTTTAGCTGAGGGAAATAGCAGACTGTAAAACGGTTTATGATATTTCCTTTCTTAACCAAATTTATGATGAACCAGCCACAACACTTAAACATGAATAGGGAAAATAGGGAAATTTACCTTTTATCCATTTTTTTTTTTAGAAAGTCCATTTAAGTACCTATATGATTTTTACACTGAGTGAAATATTCAAACCCACTCCACTAGCAGATTATTCAAATATTCAACCCATTCCACTAGCTAAAATTTTGTGTTTTTAGTCAGAGGAATGACTCTTAGAGATAGCAATGTCAGTCAGTCAGTCAGTGTGTTAGCCCACCACTTGTGTCCAGACTGAAATATTACAACTACAGGCAGTGGTGTACTGGCCATCGGGCATACCAGGACAAATCTCGGTGGGCTTTATCAGCCCTCTCTGTGTGCTGTGTGTGTCACTGGCTAATCACAACCGAGCATCCCCCTGGTTACAGCCTAGTCCCAGCGGATAATTCCAGGGCTGAATTTCTTTCTCAGTACACCTAACCACAGGGTGGATTGCCATGAAATTTTGTACAGACATGCATGGTCTCCAGAGGATAAAGTCCAATGACTTTGGCAACCTTCTGACTAGTGCCACCATGAGGTTGACATTTTTGTTTATTGGTGAAATACAGTATTTTGACAACTAATTGATGAATTGCCACAATATTTGGTACAGATACTGTATCTTTGGTGCCTTGAGGATGAATTTTTAATGACAGTGGCAATAGCTTCTATGTGTAGTGTAGCACCGCCAGCAGGTCAAACGTTTAACTTGCAAAATATCATCTACTAAAGGGACTGGCTCAAAATTTTGTGCAAATGTTCATGGTACCCAGAGGATGAAGCCTAATGACTGTGATGATCCCCTGACTTGTACCACCACCATCAGACTGAACTACAACTACTGGATGTTTTTCCATCAAATGTACACATTCATGTCTCCCTAAGGATGAATTATAATCATTTTTTTGTGCAGCACCACCATGAGGTCATAATTTTATTTTGTCAAATACTTAAGTTTATGACCAAACAGCTGCATTTTGTATTTTGTACTAATCAGCTAATGTTAGCTAATTATTTAATTAATTAATTAGTGGGTCGCTAATTAGCTAACCACTAATTAGCTGAGGTTAGCGTGCTAATATGCTACACTAAGATGGTAACCATGTAGCTCTTTTCGACTGTGGGAACTTAATGACCCATTAACTGGAGCTTTCCCCTAACCTGAACTTGTAAAAAACCCATAAGGTACAGGGTCTGCCTTGTGCTTTTACAAACCAGAATGTTTAAGATATACAGTACATCAGTAGCTGTGTTTCCATCAACGTATTTTTATGCACATTTATGCGCATCTTGAAGCATTGCATTAGAAAGGGATGTTGTCAAAGGTTTTGACATTTCAAAAGTTTGCTTAAAAAACAGTATGGAGCCAACAGGACAAACATCATTTTTATGCAATGTTTAGTAGGCAACTGCAGTTCAGTTGTTGGGCAGACAACAATGTAAAAAGTGACTGCTTAATACCATCAGAAAAAACAGCCCAGTGCTTGATTTTCTCCTGAATCCAAAGACTGAGAGTTGACAGTGAAGAATCTGGTAGAGAACTGGCAGTGCAATAATTTCATAATTTCATCATTGTTTTCATTTCATTGATCATTTTCTTCAAGATAAAATAAAATTAGTTGTGCTGCCCCACTACATAGATGCAACATTTATCACTACTGGAAATGTTACATGGTTTTAAAATACCGATGTTACCCAAAAGTTACTGAGAAATGTAATTCAAAACCCCACAACATACCCCACAACACTGTCCACAATGTACAGTGTACATGTACAAATACATGACAAGGCAGCAAAACACATGTTAAATATCGTCTGTTGAAACACTGTTTTATAAATTGCCATGTTGCAAACCAGATGTTGCATTTCTTACCTCTTGGGAGAATTTGGATGTAGTACCACCTCCTGAACACTACTGAAACTTGAGAAGAAAGCTAATGACTAGTTAATAGTCTTCAAGTTTAGTTTCCGCTCTTTATAGAGAATTATTTTTGTTATTTATAACGTTATTTTTATGATTGATGGGCCCAGAGTTCTCTCTCAGAGTGAGTCTATCTATGTTTCACTTTTAATATCAAACATTAAGAGACAGTATTGTGCTCTTGTGTCACTTCATGGCAAACTAAATATTAGGATTCTGTCAACAATTCATGTGTATTGTACACCGTCTTATCTGAACTTTATCAACAGACAGGTGACAAATTAAAGGAAAAACCCAACTAAAAGAATGGAGAAACATAATGAATGCAGATGCTTCCACACAGGTGCACTGCATGGTACAATTAAGCAATTAATATCCAATCATGCTCAGTGGCATGTATAAAAATGCTGAGCAGGCCCAAATGATTCTGATTTTGTATCGAGCTGGCAATTATGTGGAATTCAATAAAGATCTTTTAAGAAGTGAAAAGATCATATGACTTTGAGGGTTCATTGTTGGGGCATGGATGGCAGGAGCTTCAGTCACAAAGACTGCTCAGCTGGCTGGTGTTTCATTAGGAACAGTGACCAAAGTGACATCTGCATTTAGATCTATGGGAGAGACATCAGTAAATAGGGTTGGAAATTGTGTTCGACAGTACACATTTGATGTCCGTAATGCTTGTGCATTAGTGCGATATATAAGGAAAAACAGAAAAGCAACTTTACCTCAGGTGACTGAGAATGTCAATGCAGGACATGATCAGACTGTGTCAGCAAGAACAGTCTGTCGACAATTACATAGAGAGGGATATTAGAGTAGGGCGGCAGTGCATAAACCCCTCATTATAAAGATGAATGCACATTTGAGAGTTCAGCGGTGCAAAAACCACAGGCACTGGTCTACAGAGATGTGGAAAAAAGTGATATGGTCAGATGAGTCATCCCCATATTTTCAACAAGAGGGCGAGTGCATGTGTGATGTACACCGAGAGAACGGTACAGGTCTGAATGCTTGACCCATACAGTGAGGGGATCTGGTGGCTCTGTTATGCTTTGGGGGGCATTTTGCTGGCATGGTTTGGGTCCACTTGTCCCCTTAGAGGGAGGGGTCACTGCAAATCAATACAAAGTTGTTCTGACTGATCACCTTTATCCCTTACACTTTATGTTGGTTTTTCTTTGAATTTGTCACCCGTTTTCTTTATTTCTTTATACCAGAGTGGCTGTGGTAGGTAGTCAAGCGTAGTGCACTTCAGTTCACTGAAGAACAGGTCACAATTGGTTTTTCATCAGGGGCACTGATGTCCATTCTGGGGCATTCTGATGTCCAGTCTATAAGAAAATGCAATAACTTTTAATGCTCATAGCAAACACAATTCAAGCACTAAAATAATGTAGTGATGTAGCTCTGAATAAATATGGTTTCAAACATCTATGCCAACCTATGTTTATCAATATGAAAACGTGTGAAAATAACCTGCACATACAGCAACTATGAAAAGAGATTAGTGCCTGGAGGGATTGTCTTTAAACAGCAGCAATATGAACTTGTCAGGCTTGTATTGAGTTACTCAACTTAAAATGAGATATGCTGAATGAACAAATCTGAATCAGTGAAGCACAAATTGAAATTTGTGCAATTGTTTTAATTATTTATTAACGTAACTTTTAGATGCATTGTAATTTTGACTATATTTTCCCAATACAATTTCACTTTTTATATTTGCAAGTTTCTGAACAACTGTGAGGGAATTATTCCCTGGAGGTTGACTGAAGGGCACATCCATTGTCTCCATGGAGGCGGATAGAGGGCAATAATAAATCATGGAGACAAAGCAATGTTGACAAAAGAGAGTAGCAGACAACAGGTGTAAGAAAACAGTTCTGTGCAGCACACATATGCAGCAGTATACTGTGTGTTTGTTACGATGTCGGTTTGCTACCTCTGGGCTACTTTGAACTTTAGGTTGTTCTTTTGTTTAACCAAGATTATAAGATTTTTTTGTACATATGAAACTTCTGTATTCATCCATCCATCCATCTTTTACTTACTTGTTCAGTTCAGGTCACAGGAAACCAGAGCATGCACCCAGCATGCTTTGGGTGCAATGCAGGGCAAAACCCTGCAGCAGTTGCCAGTGTATCACAGAGCTTACACAGACAAACACAATCACAGCTAGGGGCAATTTGCAGTTTCTAGTTTACCTGACCTTTACATCTTTGGGTCGTGGGAACATGTCAGGATCTGGAGGAAACTGCCACAAACAGAGGGAGAAGATGCAAACTCCACAAAGAAAAGGCCAAAGCCATGATCCTGAATAACCCATGACATTGTTGTTGTGAGGAGACTGCACTAATCACAGAGCCACTGTTCAAGCAAGCATTTTTTGAATCCAGTCCAAAAATATCAAATCCCTATAAGTTATGTATACTACAGTGTATGTATATTCAGTGAAGAAGAAATTTGTGTAGACTCCTTTGTGGTTTGCTAACATCAATCTGCTCTACAGTAGATTATTTTATGGCTCATTTCAATCATTGAGTTTGTTGGAGCAGAAAATCCTTCTGAGGTTTTGTTTGTGCAACAGACAATCTGTACTCAATACTGTGTGTACTATATGTCTTATAGTCTCGTTCTTGCACAATACTGAAACCCTGGCTGTAGAAGAAAGAAAAAAAAATCTTTAGAAACATTTATCTGAATTGTTACCATAAAACACTGTTTAGACAAACTCCCTGTTCATCGTCTTTCTCAATGCACACACACAGGTATTCAGCTTCACTGAATATTTAAAAAAAATGTGCCAATATAAAGAATGTTGAGAAAAATGCTGGCAGGAGTCAATTCATCATGGAAATAGTAAGGATAGGGGAAGTATCCATCTCTCTTCAGCGGTATTTGTAAAAATGCCATGCCAGTGGAGTAGCAAAAAGCAGTGATCGATCTGCTCAGGGATGCCGGGGCATGCTGCTATAAGCCTGGTCTGTCATAAGCTTGGCCAAGATAGACACCACCTATCGAACTGCCCTGCGCTATCCAGTCAATCTGTGCCAACAAGAGGAAACTGCAGGCTGTCCAATTGTACAGCTGCGATATTGAGTCGGGTTGTGGTACCATTCAGATGGGTTGCGTGCGCTATCCAGTCGCCACGGATAAGTGTAGAGGGAGTAACTGGAAGTAACCTCTTGCTGTCTTCTTATGCGAGCTCAGGATCGAATCTCATCAAGAACACAGTTCTGATGGTGTTTTATACAGCTACTATGCACCATCTTATAGTAAACATGTAAATTTTACTCCTGTAGTCACTGATTTATTTTAATTTACCATTATCACTGCGTTCCGTGTACATATAATTTTGATAACAGTAACAACAGAAAGAAATGAATGAAAAATTTGGCCAAATTACTTTTTCAGATCATTTCAAATGTTCCAAACACTCACATAGTAAAGTTATGTTCTGCAAAATGTAGAGGAATGCTTTGACTTGAATAAAAGGTATTCTGACCATAAAACAGTTGACGTTTACCATTTAAGGACATTATTATTATTATTATTATTATTATTAGTAGTAGTAGTAGTAGTAGTAGTAGTAGTAGTAGTAGTAGTAGTAGTAGTAGTATTAGTATTAGTATTAGTATTAGTATTTATTTATTTATTTATTTATTTTATTTAACCTGGAAAGCTTCATTGAGATGACACTTTTTCAGCAGTGTCCTGGCCCAGAGTGACAATGATCATTACTTTTAACTAATGATCATTATTAAATATTGTTAGGTTCTCTTCTTTTTATGCATACATTTTCTTAACTTTGTCATTTTTGATAAACATTACTGTTTAAAGATCACTGAATGTTATTCACACAATCTAATCATGGCAGACAATAGATAGATTAAAGACATTTATTTGGAATATAATTCAACACATTTGGTCAAATCATATCATAACACAGCCAATATGATTGGAAAAAAAACATACATAAAAACAAACATAATAAAACTAAACATAACCTCACTAAAAAAAAAACTTAGCATCAGGTTATAGACAATCCATTCGCTGTGATCACAGAGAACCTTTCGATTCTGATCAGGCTGGGTCTCTGGTGACTGTAAAGAAAATAATGACAACCCAGTGAGATTACTGGCACTCATCAGTACAGATCATCTTTGGAAAAAGCATGATGCTGAACTGAAACTATGTACTCACCCAGTGTGCTATCCTCATCCTGGAGCCATCAGACCTGGAGGATTAGAGGCCTGAGTGATGGCCACTGCTGAGGGTCAGAGGTGATGATAAGAAGGCTGAGTAGGTATCTGCTGTTTCTGTAGATCAAGCTGCAGCTACTTCATCCTGCTGTCTATGACTCTGCTTTTAACAAGAAAATGTATAACCACAGATAACAAATACATTAATACATTCACAAACATATCAATCAGTCCTGCTGCTCCACATGCTGCTTCATAGTTCTTCTGCAGCTGAAGCTACCTGAACTGCACTGATTTCAGACAGAAAAAGGCAGAACTAAAGAAATCTGAGTTTACTGACCCTGCAGCCTGTTATCAGAACACAGAAGACAGACAGGATTAGGGGGTATATGGTGTAAGCATGAGAGAAATGAAATGCAAATAACACATTGCAGCGTAAAAAGCTAATAACTTAGTTAAATCTCAGTGTGCACATGCATTCCAAAAAAGGAAAAATTAACTAACTCTACTGTCCTGTGTCAGTATCTGTCTGGAAGGATTCCAGATCAGTTTCTGATAGCTCAGACAACAAGGTGTAGAATTCCCACACAAGTCATTTATATAACTCACACTTCAGATATTACTGAGTTACATTGTTTATTTACTGAGTTACATCATGCACACCCGTGTCTACTGTTTATCTGACAAAGCGTGGCGTGGCTTGTTTATCTGAATCAGTTTATCTGTCTGACTACATCAGAGACAATAATGCTACAGTGGTTTACTGTCAGTCACAAAAACAGCACACAGAGCTCTACGGTCATTTGTTGTTGTCTGTTGTTGTTATTACCAATGTTATCGCATGGAGAGATTATCAATAACATTACATTATGAATATGACTGCTTAGGTAGAGGTACAAGGCAAAAAGTCAGAGAGAAAACAACATCTTTTGCTGTTTATCCTGAACCAAAGCGGAGAAACAACTGAATAAATGTCAGGAACAAACTTAGTGAAGGCCAGAAGAAGGATATCAGTTTGAACAATGTTTCATTAACCACAAACATAAAAAGACATGAATATCTCATATTTTGGCTAAAGTTTTTTTTAGTCATAAACTTTGAATTGTTGCTTCTGTAGTCTTCACTGCCCATGGAGTCAATGAGCAGAAATACAGCCAGTGCCACTCTGCCATTAGGCTTTTGAATTGTTTGGCCTCCCATACGCCACAGCAGGCAGCTCTGAGGTGTCAGTCATTGCTTTAGTGTTAGCTCAGGGTCCTGCACTCTGCTGGCAAGCATTCCTTCTGTCCAACAACATGAGATTGCGCCATTTGAAATATTAAGCAGGAGCAGGGGGAAAGAGCAGAGTCAGGGTTTCACCTTTGTGCACATCAAATACACTGAATGTTATGGACCTGTGCCATGTAGGCTTTGACATCTAGTGTGATGCTGAGTGGAGAACCTCTCCTGTAGCTTTTAGTTCAGTAGAGCATAATGTGTGGCTGAAGTGCTTACTGTACCTGCTACAGTATATGAGGAGCCAACAGCACTGTACATGAGTTTGAAGTTGCTAAATTTAAGATCAACACATTTCTCATTCTCTACAATTAAATAAGATCATGAAAACATGAACTTCTTGTCAAGATCACATCGGTTTGTGCGTCCACAAATGTCTGTGACTGTACACACATGTGTGACTGTGTGTGTCATGCCTGCATGTATGTGCATGCTAAACCTGACAGATCTATCAGGTACAACCCTTGAGCTATGACGCCTTTCTCTACACCACACGCTCCCAGCTGCATTATAATTCTGACGCTCCAGGTGCTCCAATCTACTGATAAGGCAAAGCTCATAATCCATAGAGAAGCTCGCAGGGCCAATAGTTCTGTTTACCGTTCATGGATCAGCCTTTGGCAAATTAGATTTTTTATTTTAAACTTCTATCAAACCTATATATGTGTATTTATACAAAGAGATATAATTCAGATATCTGTCCTTTTGATCTCTGCTTTGAACATACTGATCATGTAAATGTACCATTACACCCATGATGATGATATCACATACGGTTAAGCAGCAGGTCCTGTCAATGCAACAATTTAGATTTATTGACATAAAAATTCTGTTTACTAGATTTACTGGCTCTTTTCACTCTTCACTAGCACTGTACTGTTAAGAATAAAAAGGGAAAAATTCATTGTGGTGAAGTTTAACACCTCAGGGTACATACACCCTCAACAACAGGTAGAAAATGAAGCTTACAAAGTGTAAGAATACACAAAAGAGAGATGAGGTGACTGCAGTAATCTGCAAAGAAAAGTCACTCTAGTTTGGAATGAGCAAACTGTTCTGAAATGAATGCATCTTCAGATAGTAAATAAAGGACATGTATTATGATTATCGCCTAAGATTCGCAAAGTTTAAATTAAGTTTGCAGAACATGTAAAGGGGCTGCAATATTTTTGATGACTATAGCGTAAAGAGGGCTTTTGATCAATGCCACTTCCCTCGTACTGAGAATCTTTGCTATCAAAATCCACTCTACTGTGTTTTGCAGAACAGCTCATCAGAAAAGCCACAAAACCTAATTTTCTAACCAAATTAACCACAGAAAGCAGCACATTTTGTTTCATAAAGAGGAAGAAAAGAGACTGACAAGAATGTCTGTGAATGAGGAATTGTAATTGTACACTTACAGAGTTGTTTTCCATCTAGGTTTTAGTTTTTACAATTTTGCCATCATGGTTGTCTTGAAAATCTTGTCACTTATTTTTCTGTGAGGCTTTATTATTCCAACCCAGTCTCTTCAATTTGTGTACAAATAACACGACTTTACACTTTCAAATTACGTGCAGTGTGTGCACCAAAGTCCAATTTTGCATGCAGGTGAATCCTTCTCATTAACTTCTGAGGTAATGTGATCTCGAAGATCATGGTTTGGGGTAAAATGTTAGGTTTAGGCACAAAAACCACTAAGGATTAGGAAAAAATCATGGTTAGGGTTAAAACAGTAAAATGCAGTAAAAATGTCCTGACATCACGGTAAAAATGTCCTATTTAATGGCACTAAAATGCCTGATGTGACTGTCAAAATGTCTGGTAAAAATGTCCCAACATCACGGTGAAGAATGTCAGGTTGGTGGTCTCAAACAGTGCTCTCCTGCAGCTTGTGCAGCAAACTATCAAGCCATCCACCCAACCCGCCTCCCTCAAATAAGCCAAAATCACCTTATAAAATAAAACAAAGTCACATTATATTGATGAAATGCGTCACTTCCCCTGTCACTCAAACATAACAGCATGAAATGACACACAAGAGGGCTTAAAATGTGTAATTTTTTTTCAAATAACCTTTAGGAAGATGACATGAAGAGTTTGGAGTAATGCAAAACTGATAAGGCATTCTTCTTGTGGATATTTCTAAATTGTCTATAAAGGATAATAACTGTAAATTGTACTAAAGAATCCAGAGGAACAGTTATCATTCTGAAGGACGGACCCCTTTCAGTGTTAAATTATTGATGTGTTAACATCTAAGCAGTATGTTAATCTTTTAGGTGACCCAGGAGGTTCTTTGTACAACATGTCCATGTTCTGTTCAGTAGATTCAACATAATGGTTTGTCTGACCACGTTTTAAGTTTTGACTGCAAAATCAGAGAAATTAGACAGACATCAGAAAAAAGTTGTAGAGTTAGTGCTGCGATATTTTTTTTAATCTTAAAATGTGGTGGTGAAAAAAGTCTCAAAAAATGGAAATACTCCAGTGCACCAGTATGACAAATACTAGTGTACATGTGTAAAAATTACTTTCCACCTCAGATCAGCTGTTGGGAGTTAACTTTGACTTTTAGCAGCACTAACTGCAAACCTGAGATACAGTAGACAAGGCTCCTAACTGGAAAAATTGATGTAATTTAACAATATTGATTGTGGTGATGGCAAGGAGCAGGAAAACAAGGGTCATGTAATAAAATAGCAGAAATGATCCTTTAATATCCCTTTCAGAATTTGTAGAAAAAAAAATCCAAAAACTGGTTTAGTGGCTCCTGGGATATCAACAGTCTTAGACCATGACAACAGACTCAGAAGTATTTAGTATGGTTGCTGAACATATCAGCTGTGAGCTGTCACAGCTGTTCTCACATTGAATAAGCCCTGTCTGTTGGTGGAGCTTTGGGTAGAATGTACCAGCCAATTTCTCCAGGTCCAATACCTAGTGTACTGCGTGAACAAGTATTTCAGGTCTGACCTGGCCCAACAGCAAATCTCAACACATGGATATACTGGCCCATCAGTGCACTGCTCCACTGTCGGGGCAAATTATAGCTCTTGGAGGCTATGACATGGAAAAATAGCTTGACAAATTGTTCCCAGGTCACCCCAAGGGAGTGAGAGGGATGAGACAGACTATGAGGAGATCTCTGGCAATATGAGCCTGCGTGCAAAGGAGACAGATAGGATGTTTCTATTTCTGGCTCTCCTTTGTCTTGTTGTTTGTACGCTTGACAATAATTTTCAGTTGCTGTGTTACTTCCAACAGATTTATCAGGTAAAAGAACAGAGTATGCACGGTAAATGATCTTTTAAAGGGTTGATGTTAGGAAAATCTACCTATAAGATAACAGGGATTATTTTTCCGTCATAAGCCTTAAGATATTTGTCCTTTTATGTGATGTCCTTTTGTTATTGAGGTATTATAGATAAATCCCCAGCAGATTTATGGATGTAAATGAAACAGTGACACTGTGACACTCAACAAAATAATGACTTTGCCGTCCACGCTGAGGAACTTTAAATCCAGACAATTTTGTTCCTCTCGCATTCATTAAAATTCTGCTCCCCTGCAGCATTTGTGTACAATCTGTTCTCTACAAGCATAACCTTTACAAAAAAAAAATCACTTGGCAAAGGTTGTGAATTATTCAGTCTTATCTCAGAAAAATAGCTGCACACTAACATTTTAACAAGATTTGCTACGCACTCACGTTTTCAAAAATAAAGATTATTATATGTCAGAAAACTTCTTACGTCTTTTTTTACACATTTCTCAGAAAGGATAATTAGATTTACCATGCCTTTAATCATTTTGTATGAATGTGTATTATCTTAAATCTGTGACAAATCCCATTCAATAATGAAACTGTTATTCAGTTTCATCTAATGTTAGCTATTATCTTGGACAATAAACTGTGTAAGAATTACAGCATCAATATTGTCGGGCAAGTTAAGGTAATGAGGATCGTGTTTGTTTGCATGGATGCACAAAGACATACATACAATGTGATCAAACTTAAATTTTTCATTACTTGCAAATAACTGCCTTGCTTACAACTGCATTTAATGTAATTCTGTTTATTCCGGTTCTTCTATTCTTCTGTTCTTGTGTTCATCAACTTATTTGCTGCTGCTGTGTGAAATTTCACATCCCAATGAATAGGCCAAATTAAAGTGGATATGAAAGCAGAGAAGCGAGAGAAAACTTCAAAGGGAACTTTGTGTTCTTGTAGTCACACAGCCTATACTTTAAATGTTTTTATGCTGGTAACTGAACGACTCCTACTTTTAAAGAAAGAAAGAACATTTTAAAGAAAAGACAAAGCGAGGCAGAAACAGACAGTGGTGTGGAAAGGTTTTTTTGGTGGGAAAACAAACACTGATTCCAACCTACATATTTTGTCACCCTCTATAACCGGGGCTTTGAACTCTCCTTTTTATTTGTCTCTGGGGGTGCTCAGAGACAAAAAAAGTATTTTTTTTTGTTTGGTCCAAGGGAAAAAAAATGATACATGGTTGCTTATTAGTTCTGGTCTGGTTTGTGTTCAAACTGATGTATTTCAGACTAACTGAGAGCTGCAAGCTTGAAGTCACATGAACTAATACATGAACTAATAGTCACATGATAACTTATTGATTGGCTATGTTGTGCCATCCTGCGTCATCAAAACTATGGTACATGGACCCACATGGGAAATAATCTGATTCTTGAAACTGAAAACAAGTTATTCAATACTTCACTGAACTTATTTATCTTCTCTTCTGGTCACAAAGTTATTATTCACTATGAACATTGTTATTTGAAGTCGCAAATGGGTCTCAGTATATACAGTATATCCTCGCATATAGAACTACGGACAGCCAGATAGGAACAGGACAATAAATGGGCATTTTTTTACTTAACATTATGGTGATAGTTACTGTGTGTTTGCCACGTTTCACTTACTTTTTATTGGTTGAATGGTTAAAACAGACACTGATTTAACTCCTTTTCACTGTCTAACACAAATATGCATTACATGTTTACCAAATGATGCGTAATTATAGGCTACACATCACTACATTGAGACTGAGAAATCATTTTACAGTTTACAATCAGCAGATGGATTTAACAGTAGTTTAGGTTTTGAAATCATGCTAAAATCCTGTGGTTGGTTTCACTGATGCCCTTCTTTTCAGGCCGTCTCGGTCCAGTTGTTAAATCTGTATTAAAGTTTTATTGACAGCTAAATGAACCAGTCTAAATGGGCGAAAGTTTGATTAAACTGAACCAAACAAGTTAGGTGAAAGCGCAGTCACTACTTCTCAGCCTGGTTTGGGGGGAGGGGGGGTCACAAGAATATTCGGGTGGTTTTTCATTTATCCAACATGTCAAATTTCCTCTGTGCATGCTTTTAGGGTAGGCGGTGCACCGTGCTACTGAGAAGATAGGTCTAGCTGTTTTCTTTGACCTGAGGTTGTGGGATTCATTACTATCTAGATTTTTCTTTTCCTTCTGTTCCTCTGTAATTTCTCTGGTACTTTGTTTTCCCTGCAAAGTCCTTTGTGACTTGTCTGTAATAAAATACTATACAATTATTTATTTAAGGGGTCACTTGTTTAAAAAGACTGAGATCTACTGCTTTGGATTACCTCTTAACATCTGTAACTGTTTATTCCATTGACTATCTGGCATCTAGATTGCATGAGTCTAAATAATTGTACCCTAAACACAGCTACTGTACCTCCTCCACTGTTTTTCTCAGCTAAATGACCCAATTTATCCTGAAAATATTCTTCACACTGTCCTCTCTGCAGTATATCAGACATCACACCTCATCTCTCAACACCCTCCTACTACCTGTCTGGGATTCATGACTTGGATTCTCTTGGTGGTTTTAACTCAGAGACAACATCCCTAAAATTCCAGTCACTCCCCTGACTCACCCAGCAAGCCCACCTCACTCACCTCCTTGCTCACCCCAGATGGCTTGAAAGGGGGCCCGCCTTGCTCTAGGGACCCCCACACCAGCTGGAGCTACATAGAGCCAGCGGGGAAGCTTTGCCTCTCAGTTGCTTTGTTGGTGAAGCGGCAGGCTGGCTGCCCCTCCCCTCAGCGTTAGCTATAGTTCCTATGGAGAAGACACAGTAAGGTAAGGTGTCATTGACTAACGTCTGACTTCAAGAGAGTGAGAAACTGCACTCTAACATTTATGCATGTCTCTGGTCTCTCTGTCTTTCTCGCTGTGGTAGTTTTGGCTTTTAACTGTTTCGAGCAAAACTCAAAGCAGACTTTGAATATAATTTGGCACTGAGGGATTTCGAGGCGAGGTTTTAAATTGCAAACATGCACTATGTAAACTGACAGATGGGACAGTATGCAGTTGCTTTACTGCAGGTAATCTTATTTATTTTAGAGTGTCCCTTCGTGGGTGGTGGTAAAAAAGGTGTCAATAGGGACTAAATGAAAATCCTAATAACCATTATAATTGAACAATGAAGGAATAGTAAAACTGTTCCCCCCTCTCTCTCTCTTGCTCTCTGTCTCTCTTTCAGGAAACTGGCAGTGACAGCAATGAGTGAGAGAATGAACTCACAGAGAGCAGGAAGCAGAGGCTTAATCCTCGATAAGATCTTAATGACATTGTACTGCAGAGATACTTTGTCTCCCATGACCCCAGTATACACAAGTGCTAATCACCCAACTAACAATCTTTGTTCTGTGGAAATAACAACTCATGGCTTATGTTGTTTCATACACAAACAAAAAATAAGCATAATGATTAAATATGGTGCCACATGTGCCGTCGTGTTCTATCATTGTTGTGATGATACATTTTATCAAAGAGCAATTTGCAGTGGCCATTTGAATTCCAGCGAGGGCCTATTAGCTAAACTCACATCTGGAGAATATTCATGGTGTCCACTGGCACATATCCACCCGATATACAATAACTTGTCCCACTGTGTCTATCCCCCTGAATCAAAGAATGGATGGCATGCCATGCTGAGAAATTTACTTATTATCTTTCACATCAGCGAAGCAGAAAACTTCATTTATTTATTTAAGAAAAATCTCACTCAAATCGCCCGTGCAATTTTCTCTGTGAATTTCCTATTAAAACCTCTGGAAGGATTCAATGGGGTGAAAAACACTTGCTGTTGATGCAATCAGCAGGTAATACAGGGGCTAATTTTTCATTCAGAGACCAGCGTTTTGCAAATAAATAAGTCATGTACTTTGGAGTGCTGCAGTTTTTGTTTTTTTATTCATGTAATCTTTCTTCTCTGACCATTTTTTCTTTTTCACACAATACTCAAAGGAGTTACCGGCTTACCAAATAAAAAACTAAATAATGGTGTTAAAGCCTACTTAAAACCTTAACTGTTTGCTCCTCTGGGGCAACATCATCAGCACAACACCTGTGCCTGTAGTTTGAAAATCTGGTTAAAATCTATTATAAATGGACAGACATCGGTGCAGGGGATGCTGTTTCATTTTGTAATCATACTCATCATTTTCGTGAACTAATTTCTCCTGATTTCTGTTAAGCATACTGAGAAATGTGAGGGAAAAGGCTGAGGGTGGGTGATGGAGCAGATCCCTGGGGCAGGTGAAGTAGGAGTCTGATTTTTGAGCTCCTACAAGATGTGTCAGCTACAATTAAAATGTTCTGTGTGCTTTTTAGAAACAAAGCAATATTGTTGACTGTTGTTATATTTCAATAACAACTTTGCTGTACATTAAGTCAAATTTACATAATGCAAAGCAAAGAAAAAAAAATGTTAAAATCCAAAAGCTGGCATTTATGTCTCTAAAAAGGAAAAAATGTTGATTCTACAGAATCATAGTTTGGGTCTTTTCATCAACTTTGCCTCTCCCCCACTCTATTTTCGTCAGAATAATGATGAATTATCTGTGCAGCGCTTCGCTTTAGCAGGTGTAAACTCTGCTATCTTATCTGCTCACAAGCTATTTGAAACTTGTAGGTTACGTATGCATCCAAATAAATCATTTCTTATCGAGGTGTAATACACAATGGGCCCTTGTGATCGCAGTTTAAAGGGTCCTCTCAGAACAGTTTCACCTCCTCGCTCAATGCAACAGAAAAGAAAAAGATTAGAAATGCAGAAGCCTTGCAATGTGGATGATGTCACACTATAACCTGTAAAAATGGCTGTTTTAGTGTTGTTTTCTACAAAAAAAAATACTAAAAAGTCACAAAAATACACATCAGACAGACTCTGGACTTTAAAGCCCACAAAATCCTTTTAAGACTGAAGCTATTGGCTGTATTATCTGGCCAGTTTTGATACAGAGATGACAGGAGAAAGAAGAATCATGAGGGCTGGACATTGTGTCCCTTTGAAAAATGTTCGCCACAGGTGCCACAGGAGGCTGTGAATGCTCTCATAGTTACAATTTTTTTTGTATTGTGAGTGCTCAGCAGCATATTGTACAAGCTTAATGTAAAGCTGCCAGTTTTACTTAATCAGAAGTGTTTTCAGACATTGTAATTGAAGAGGCTGCATCTGACAATTTCTGAAACTTCCCAAAACCAACAATCGCACATTCATACCCACTCCATGCAGTGACTGGCTAGGTACATTATGTGAGGTGAGAAAGTACATTTGAACTTCTCTCTCATAGCTATCCTTTTTGCATTCTTTACACCTAGTTTCACACGAAACATAATTTTGTTCAGCTACAACATTATTACATAAGTACAATTTAACTAAGTAGACCATAATAAATTGGCTTTTGTGTCTTCTTGAGTTCTTTGTTTGATTGTGTTTTTTATTTTTATTTTTATTTATTTATCTATTTTATTTTATTTTATTCTAACTTGTGGCATATGTTTTTACACTATGTATGTTTTTATGGCACTTTGTGAATTTCATTTCTGTGAAAGGTGCAATACTAAATAAACTTATTATTATTATTATATTATTATAATCAAAACATTTTCGCAGAGATTGACGTTTCATCTAATGCAAAAGAAAAAGAGAAAGGATCATGTATGAACTAACCAACATATGATATATTGTGTGTTTATCTGTAATAATAATCCAACGGTCATTTATTGATTGCTTTTGTTGTTGTTGTTTGTTTGTACTTTGATGTTTTATTCACTTAGATGAGGATGACTGTATAACACATAAATATGGTCATAAATGATGACAACATTAAAGTTTCCATCTTGGTGTAAAGAATTCTGCTCCTAAACAATTTCTGTTACAAGAAACCAAGTGTGGACAGCTTCCATCTGAAGTGAATGAAGCATAAAATCAAGCTTGTACTCTCGTCTAATCCAAGTCACAGTAACCGTACAGCACAACACCAAGCGTGCATGTCAGTGTCGTAGATGAAGAGAGATGTAATCTCCTTGTTCTAACCCTTCATTTTTATGTGTAGTTTTATAGTGTAACTATATAGTTACAGCATAACTGTAGCTGCTGGACTGATCCAGGCTGCCCCCCCCCCCCCCTTTTATAAATCCAAAAGCCAGTGTAAATTATATCCTCATATGGCCAGCTGCCCTGCAGGTTCCCCAGGCTATGTGCAACCCATTATCCTGTAACTAAAGCTGACAATCATCAGAATAAAAACACTTTATTATCACTCATGTTATGTGGCTGTCACTATTCTCTTAAAACATTTAGTTGGCAAAGAAGAAATCAGCGGAAATCAGCTTCTTCACATTTCTGAGGATGGTTTTGAACTTTCAATAACCCCATAAGCTCTCCTAACATCACTCTAGACACTAACCTGTCAGCATTTTAAGTTAATACATCTCATTCCTTTAGAGCTTTATTGCCAGCGAAGTTCAAAGTTGATGACTTGATGTGTCTGTCTCATTAAGTGATGTGTATTTACTTTTTTTTTTTTTTACTTTAAGGCCAAGCTCCTTGTCCTTGAGGGAATGTTGTTGAATTACCACCTGCATCCATCATCTGGTGTTAAGTCCCTCATTCTCCTGCTCGCCTCCTCTGTGGACTCCCTCGCGTTGACCTTCCTCTTGGCGTGGCAGGTAAAATGCTACTAGAGCTTAAATCAAGCTCATCCTGAGCAGACTATTCCAGTGCCCCCTGAGGTAGAGCCTGTTAGAGATGTAATTAATCAGCTTGCGGATTCTCCTCACAGCACCTCCACATCAGAGTGAAGCAGATCCAAACAGCTCTAAGTGATGAAGACCGTCAAAAGAAACACAGCGAAGGAAGTAGATATTTGTTAAAACCTTCTTCAATCAAAGAGAACTTTTAACCAGAGTCCATTCAAAAGCCTGTATTCAGCATTTCCTGAGAAGAGAGACTTAATGTACGTTCAGAGAAAAGGGCTAAATCAAGGAACGAACACTATCAAACAAGGAAGCTGCAAGATCACAATCAAAAGCAATTCTGTCACTGTCACAGGATGATTTATGACAGAATTAACAAGGCAGAGAGAGAGACAAAAGACAGAGAAAGAAGTATATTGTGCATTTGAGTGAGACAAAGCTAGACAGAAAGAGTAAGACAAAGAGACAAAAAGAGAAAACGAGGGGAATTAGCTGTAAAACATCTGATTTAATACTTCTGATATTGCAGCACTGACAGAATCCATGACAGCCTCACCTGCTTTCATTTTGTCATGTCATTGTAATTTCATTTCCCGCAGTCTCAAAAGACCAAGGGACATTTCAACTTTCTTTAATATGACAGATGTCCAATAATTTCGCATTTAATCTCTGCCCTGCGGGTGCGAAGTATGTGAGGCAGCAAATTGATGCCACTGTATTCAGTGAGATGGTGGATTGCTGGTGATTCTGAAATTGGATACTTACTCATCCAAATTCACTGTCCTCATTAGAATGTCAGAAAGAAGTTGGGGTAAGGCTCCATTTTTTCCTTTTCAACTGATGTCTTTTCTGAAAGTTGATTAAAGCACAGGAAACTTTGCACCAAGGACAAAAAAATTTGACGGGGAGAGAAATCTTCAGCACCAATCCAGAGTATATGCAGAGTATCAGTATACATAATGAAAAGACCTATATTATATACAGTACATTAGCAGCAGAAGATAATCTTAATGAATTATGTATCGGGTGCTTTAAAATAACAGGTATAACCTACATTTAGCACACCTTATTTTTCACAAGATGATGGAGTGATCATCAATCACGCCATCAGACTCATGATGGATACCCTGATACTTTCATTGTAGTATAACACAGATATGTTTATTCATTATATTGTTATTTTGTGGTCTATGGTGGTTGGAAGCTGTTTTGGTATTGCCCATATGGCCCATATGACCTGTATTAATATCTGTTTGATCCCACACGCTTGGAAAGGGAGGGGCATGGGGTATTCACTTTGTTGCGATCTGCAACCTCACTGCTACATGGCACTAAATCCTACACACTACATCTTTAATCCAAATAGCCAACTGGAGGTCCAGGTTCAAAATCATATTAAAAAACTTAAATTATTGATTTATGAATTAAAGTTTTAACTCTGAGAATTCAACTCCTGAAATTACTGTGACATGATTGCTTAGAGAGAAGATGTATCACTCTGTTGGAGTTGTCAGGACTACAAAAAATGCTTGTACAGGAATATTATGGAGTTGATTTTCCCCTGGTACCGATCAGTTCTTTCATGTGCTCTTCCCTTAATGGTCTGTTAGACAAACCATTTCAAGATACAATCACAACAGCAGGTACAATCAACGCCTCTGTTAGACCTCCAACTAACAAACAAACAATTACAAATTTCATGCTACTCACCTATGGATGTAACAGTCTTGTTACTTTGGCAAAGGTTCAGTACAATCCAGTAAAATATTTAGTCCAAAACACAGTATTACATCAATAAATATAAACATAATATATTAAACATAAACATCTGTTGCATAATTTTAAATTAGCCGGCAGATGTCCTAATCTTCCAACGTATTCTTTGTCATAATGCAAGTAAGCATGTACACATTAGCCACATCTTGCTATCAAAATGGCAGCTGTATTCTGACCTATCGATTGACACCTCACTTGACCCAATAGGAGCTTCCATGTCCTGTCCACAACCTACAATAGCCAACGAGAGTCTGCGGTGAAAGGAAGTGCCTGCCCTTCTTCTTTCATGTACAGACTGAGCCAGTTGGAACAGATTGTGTTGATGACTGGAGCTTTGTATAGCCAATGAAATTCAGAAAATGACCATATGCAGCTTTAGTGGATTATATAAAGCCACAACAAGGAAATTATGTAAATTTAAATAGTTTGCAGTGTGTTACTTTTTATATAACCTGCTTTTCCACCACAGCACTTGTTTTGACTCCCTTTATATGCACAGTTTTGTTTCAAGAAGGGAACAAAGCACTATAATGTGTTTATGCTTCAGTTACTCTGAAGCAGGGGTCATTTGGTGTCTCTAAATGGCCTTTTTTTGGGAGATGCCTAGAAATACCCTTAGAAATACATGTAACATATTAATTTTCTTTGGTATTGTTATTAAGTTTGAACTTGGCTTCATGTTGTGGTCCCATTGTGTTTTCCAGCTAAAGGTCAAAATATTCAGGCAGAAATAAAAATCTTCTACTTCAGTGTGTTCAAACTTCTATTACTCAATGCCAGCAGCACTTACAGTGATTCTGACTGTTGGTGAAAACATCAGAGTGTTCCCTTTCAAAAGAGACCTTGCATGTACTCCAAACGGTTCAAGAACAGCTTTCAATATACTTTAGGTATGCCTTGGATAGGCGTTTTAGGGTAATTTTACAGGAATTTAAAGGACTGTTAAGGGGTTTTAATTATGATGGCTGAATATTGCTACATTTACAATGTCTAAAAATATATAGCCTTTGGTTGTATCAGTTTCATTTGATTCTACTTTCTTTTTTATTTGTGTGTTTGTGTGTGTGTGTGTGTGTGTGTGTGTGTGTGTGTGTGTGTGTGTGTGTGGCTAGGCGAGAGGGCGATTGAGAGAATAAGAAATTATATTGGCCTGGTAGAATCTCTCTCTGCTCTTTGTTCAATAACAGTCACATTCACTTTCTGCCTTCCTCCCTCTGTTGTAAATTAGTATTCTCAATGGATCTGCAATACAGGGGTGAAATTATAATCATGTTACTTCAATTAAAACCATGCTGCTCTGGGAACCACCTTTTAACAGTAATATCTCAACCCAGTAGGCTAATTTCTGCACCTTAAGAGTCCTGGTAACAGCTGCTGTATTGCAGCTTTTTTAAATGACTTGTGAAACAATGAACAACACATCAGGCATATTATACAATTAGGATCGTCAGTGTTTTGCAACATATAGAGCTGATTTCAAAATGGTGGTTTGACTGACAGCATAAAATCATTGGAATTTTGATTTTGTTGTGTTTTGCTCTCTGTGCGCCTGTCAGGTAAGATATGTGCATGTTTTAATGATTTATTGACATAAAGGTTCATTTTTTCTTTGCAACACTGCCCAATTGAATCTTTCTTTTTCATTTTCCAGCTGTTGTATATTGTTTGTTTTTTCTGGAGAGCTATAAGCCTCAGATTGACCTGCATCAAAATGCTAGACGGAGCTAATCAAATTCTGATTTTTAAATTGTTTTTTGATTGATGTTTACATCATCATCCCATGCTATATATGATAACTCTATACTAGACACATTGTTAAAGTGGCGCAGTACAAATGAGAGAACACTGTAGGCAGAAGCCCAAGACTGAGGCATGATTTATTGGGTACAAGTACAATGCACTGTAAACCAAGGGAGAGGGAACTTTTTAATGGATTCTTTGTGAAAGACAAACAACTGGGAGTGTTCCTGTTCATCTTATTGAATGGATTTGGGGCCTCTGGCATCCGCCAGGTGAGCTGTCAGAACTTTAACAAGCTTAGTGGTTTACAAAGCTTTCACTGGATCTTCTACTTTCATTTTCTCTATTTTCTGTCCCTCTTTTTTGGCAATAAATGACTAATATCCTATTGTCAGATTTATTCTGTTCCTTAGTTGGCTGCCTGGCCACATAAAGCCTCTGTCAATCTAAATGTGCTGGCACAGACAGAGGAACAGCAGTCAGTATAAAGCAGCATCAGCGCAGCTGAAGAAAATCAATAGCACTTTATTTGTGGTGGATGTGAAATATGAGATTAATGAAAAATGTCCTATTTCTGAAAAGGTTACATTTTCTTCTGATGCGTGCTTGACCACTCACTGATTGTATTCTCATATATTCCAATTTGTTAGGGCGAAGAGAAAAAAAACAAGACAAGCCAGTTGTCACCTTACTACTGCAAAGTATACACTTTTATACAATTCTACTAAAATGTAATGGTTGATCAGTTATATTAACATGTTTAATACATCCTGATAATGCATCCATAAAATCTAATTTTTAAGTTTTTTGATACTACTTGTGTGTTCTAAATGCTTACTGGACAACTCTTTTGCTCTGTGTCAGAGAAATGATGAGAAAACCACATATCACTACAAGACTTCTCATCTCTTATCCCTGGGGTAACAAAAAGAGCACCAGTGGGGTAAAAAAAAATAGATTTTCTCTGTTAAAAAATTACTTTCTGTAGCACAAGCCACACAAGGATTTCTTTCAGATATAAAATAAAGCTTTGCTGAAACAGCACAATGTAATGATTTAGAAATAAATATGAATATCAGTGCCATAAACAAATAGTGGATAAATAAGTAGACAAAAAAAGAGGAGTTTTTAATGACAGGTTTCCGATGGCATGAAACCAGTAAGCCATTGTTTCTGGCCTGCTGAGCTGAGCTAGCGTTTGACACAAAAAGGTCCTGGTTCCAGCATTCATCACCTCATGAGCATGATATTTCCTCCTTTCTGCTCTGCTGCTGCTCCAGTCACCTCTCTGCTGTGCTTTTTCTACCAATCAGATTGGATGTAAATGAAAGATATTCAATTATGAGCCATGTGATGTGGAAATGCCAGCTACTTTGAGTTTCAAAATAAAAAAAAAAATTTAAAAAGCCAGCTATTTTGTCATTCAACCAGCAGATTTCAGTGGAAATGATTAATCAAACATGTGCTGTTTGCAGTGTTGGTTTTTTTTTTTTTCAAAGCACTGACAATTACAGCAAACACACTGTTGATGCCACTGATAAGAGAGCTGGCAGTACTGAGCATGTATGCTGGAAAAGTGGTTCACCAACAAACCCTTATCACATTCTAGAGATATGGTGGCAATTTAGGTGAATGTAATTCCACTCCTCAGTGCTTCTGTTGACATATAAACAGATCAGATTTTAATGTTGGTGTTTGATCTTTTAAAATCACCGAATACAGTATCCCTTATCCCTCCAGACCCCATAGCGCCGATTCTATATTTCATTGCAGTGCCCAAGAGCGCCCATGATTTTAAGATTATTTCCAGTGTATCAAAAACAGGAAAAAAAGTCACAAGCTTTGTATTGTAAATACTTTAAGTTGTCATCGATGAACCGGAACCGGAAAATGTATGATGTTGACATCTATGATTTTTTCACAGGTTTAACTTGTAGATCTAAAAATGGCGCCCCCGTCTTTACAATCTTATGGAAGCCATAAGATTGTGTTGTGAGAGAGCTCCTGACCCACCATACATAGTGGAAAGCTACAAAAACATTGTAAGTTCAAGCTTTTTGCTCAAAATCACTTGTTCTTGTTTGACAAAACAAGACATAATCACTGTTACTAAACAACGGGACCTACCTGCGCTGTAACAAAATGTTGTAAGAAAACAGCCAAATTCTGACAGTCACATACTGTTTCCCATTAAAATGGCACCATACTGTAGAAAACAATGCATTCTGGGCAATATTTATGGGCAGTTTTCCGTTTCCCTTAAAGTACTACAATATACAGCACTGTGAATAGTGTTGCATTCTGGGAGCAATGTTAGAATCAATGGCAGAGAGGCCCTGCAAATACAGAACGCCATTGTATTTCTAGAAGAGACGCTGACCACGAAGTCATGAAGCCAACTCTGAACTTTCTTTTCAAAAATTATCCATCTAATTCCTGCACTTCATGAGCAAATCATACATTCAGTTGAAATAAATTTTATCTGTCTGGTGATGCTTGCTTACTATCGTCACCTTTAAACAAACTGTGACTGATCAGTAACATAATTAAGCTAGCTTGCATCACTCTCATGCAGTCCTCTTAATTTGTCATGATGTGACTGGAAAGTACAGCAGTAATGTTAACTTTTTTATTGTTATTTTGTAGGTAAGGCTGATTTCTGAATAGTTCAAATGAGTTAGTCATATTGGTTTTTGTTTGGTTGGTTGGTTTGAGGCTAGAAGCATTATTGTGCTATAGTTTGGGAGTTTGTCCTCTCTTTTCTGTGCATTTTTACCTGAATGGATAACATTAGTTGTAGCTATGTTAAAAGACTAACTTAAGTAGAACAAGTTAAAACAAACTCTTGATTCGTAAGTTTAAAAAATATTTAAAGTGACACCAATGTTTCGACCGACAATTTTTCCAGCAAGCAAGCTTGGTGAAACTCTGCAACCAGTTGGCTAACATTACAAGTTGTTTGGTGTTAAAGTTAATCTAACATTAGCATTAGTAGCGTTAACAGTAGGTATTATGGTAATTCACAGACTGTCCTCTGCCAGGGTGAGGATGTTGAAGTGGAACTCCATGTTGTCCATCTGCTGATGGCCCGCTTCACAGAGACCCCAGATAGGCTCATCCTTCTTGCAGACATTAGTTTGTTTCGCTTCTTTTTTCATTTACATTGCATTGCATTGTTGCCATCTTAAAAATCTCATGCAACTAATATTCTCACTACAGTTTTGTTGGCTGTCCCCTACAGCTGTCTGCCACAGTGGCTAATGTCGAGAGGACCCTCACCTCACCCCTGACTCCTCGTCTAATACTGCTCGGCATGTATTCAGTAAATTGACTTAATGTATATTGCATATCAGATGAGCTTTTCAAGTTATCTGTATTCCAGCAAAGCATGAATGTTCTTCCAAGTAGAGATGTTTACACAAGTCAAAATGTTTTCTGAAATTACTCTAATTTCACGTTTCAGGTGAAACAGAGCATGTGACTGTTGGACACTGGATGATCAGCCTTGAGGGTCGCGTCATATGCGAGGGCATCCAACTAACCTTTGTGACAGGGCTTGCTGCTTTGTATTCAATATATGTTTCTCTCTCTCTCTTTCATATTCTGCGCATCTTAAGCTCTGACTTCATGACCACTTGATATATTAGCAGACTTTATTTCTATTCAACCTCTAATCTCAGACTACTGTGTTTTTCAGGTGCTACATTGGAATAAACCCAGACAGAGGGATAAAGGCCAGGCAGGCCAAGATTGTCTCTATGAGAACAGGGAGAGTTGTTAAGAAGAAGTCTGTCACAGTTTATCCTCATGTCTCCACTCTTCTGAAGAACCTCATAGACTTTGAGTGGATTTCATATAGGTCACTGAGAGCGCTCTACTCAGGCACTTCACATCAACACAGCCATGGTTATTCACCATTTTTTGTCTTAAATTATGTACGTGTAATCATGTTCTTGTTCTCCTGCCCACTAAATATGCTATATTCCACTTAAAAATTTGGGTGTTCCTGCTGTAGAACACTACAGAAAAACTAGAATTTATGTAAAAAAAGGGAACATGCTCACTTGTCCCAGGGCAGGAGTGCTCTTATAGGATATGATCAATTTTGTCTTTTAAGGTTACTGTGTATAAAACAGTCAGCAGAATCTGGGCAGACCCTACATTAGTTGTATTCTGAAAGGACTCAAAGCCTCCTCCTTATATTATAAGAGACCTATTTAAATTAATTTAGAAAAGCTTCCTTTGAAACGTTGAGTGAGGCTAAAACTGTTGTCAGAATTTGTGCAATGTATTTCACTCTTGCAGAAATTTTGATTGGCTATTGCACATTCACTTCATATATGTCACTTTTTTCTTTTCCCCATGCGATGAAATTGCAGGGCTCTCACCATCTGTCCCTCACACACAATATCTCAGACACCTCTGTTCAAATTTTGACAGTGTGTGAAGGGATGATGTATCTTGCCAATGTGTTGTGAAATGTATCGTATTATAGCAATTTGTCTGATGGAGGCACTCTAATTTGAAGATTCTGATTCTGAAGGACCACCCAAGTCTGACTGGCTAGATTTTCCACCATTTAGATAAAAAAAAAGAAAAAGAAAAAAACAACAAAAAAGATACCACAAATCTTTTACATATTTTTTCAGTTCAGTTAAGTCTCCCTCTTTGAAGATTATTATGTTTACGGGATTGATGTTCTTTTTCAGTCCCACTGACAAACTGTGCATTTTGTACTGAAAATACAGCAATACTTACAGTGGCAAGATGAATCATTCCCCGAAGTGTATTAAAATGTTGATTAGTGTTATCACGTTTGATGAATGAATGGATAACTGCCATATTCTGTCATGCATACCTGAAATTTGCAACTGTAATGAACGGTAATGTACTGGCAACTCTACTGTAAAATCAAGAAAATACAGCAATGTACTGTAATTCAGTATATGGTATTATTACAGTAACATACTGTAAAGTTGATTACAGTAGAAGAACTGTAAAATTCTACATGACAATTGTTTACAGTGTGGCTCTCACTGCCGGAGACATACGCTCTTTCCTGGGAGGCAGTGCACTGAAGAGCCGGTAGGGAGGACTGACCAGGTTGCAGCGACTTTTCCCCAGCATTTTTTTCCTCATGTTTGATGACTGTTGTTGTCTGTTCTTATAACATTGCTCTGTGGGTTGAAATGTGGGATGTTTTATCTTGTATTTTCAAAGCCTAGCGTTATCCAGTGAAGGATCTGTTTTGCTGTCATACTCTGAATGTTGACTAAGGAAGCAGACGGAGAGAAATGTTTTGGATCACATATTCCTTATGAAATTGACCTTAAGTTACTTTCTCTTCTTTTAGGTTGACTCAGATGCATTTCTCATTGAATCTTTTGACTGTTTAGTATCATTACATTTATCCATTTTATATTATGTACACCTAAGTAAAAATAAATAGGATATTATTGTAGGCTATTATCTGCTAACCTGACATGCCAGATGGTTTGTCACAGAGAACCATTTGATAACTCATCCTTGGAAACTGTTTGGAAAAGGGCAGGTACTTTCAAAAAATACTTGGCAGGTGATTGGATGAACCATCTGTCTATCACCTTCTATCACTGTCCTACCTTGCGAGGCAGCTGGAATTGCAAGATCACGAGTGAGAATCCTCATAGGATGCTGATTAGTCCAATCCACTGGTGGTTCAGATACAAGCACATAACTTGAGAATGGATTCTTGTGTGATCTTGTGATGTTGTGATCTCATGAATTCAGCTGCCTTGAAAGGTAAATTATTTGTTGACTCTGAGAGTTTATTATCATAACTGCAAAAGTGACTTTTGCAGTTATGATAATAAATTTTCCTCCAAAAGAAGAATAATAAAGTTTCCTCCAAAAGAAGAAAAATATGCTGCGTGTGCTGAGGAAGCTAGGATAAATTGTGAAGTTATACTGTCATGTTTCATACTGTAGAAACTGATTAATGCCTTATCACATAAATAATTGTCATCTTGAGTGAAGGTGGGGTTACAAGAGAATGTAGGTTTATAGTGATAATTTTTTTTTTAAAAAAAGCAACAGATGCTATATATTTAGTGCCAAATTAAAGAGGAGGTTGTATTTTATTTAAAATGAAAACAACTTGTCACTTTTTTTCTGTTTTTGAGATAGAGCTGTATGTTTGGATTGAGTAGGAAGATGTTCATTTAAGTGAGGATTCACAGTGAACTGCAGCAACACTTTAGAATTCTACTGGGGTCTAGAGATTTATATATCAGACCATTAAAACCCACTGTGCAACCGTCAGTGCCTCGTGTATTTAGTTATTGAACAGCAGCTGGCTGTTCACTACTCAAGGTCTTCGCTGTTACGGGTCCAAAATAGTGCAGCAACCTTTCACAAGTTTACTGGATATACTCCTTCTGTCCACTCTTTCAAGCCTTTGCTGAAAACACACTTCTGCCTTGATAATCCTTTTTTTTTTGGGTTATAATTTTTTTTTCTTTCTTGCACTTCTATATTAAGCGTATTTTTCTATATTTGACTTTTGACTGAAAAGGAGTTCTTCCAATTACAGCAGGGGCTATTTTATTATGTGGCATTTTCACCATCAACCAACCAAAATTTATTATCGCACACAGTGTGCTTGTATGCTTTGCCCATTCAGCTAAGAGCAGTGAAAAGAACAACCCATTGTGACAGTTGAACCCTGGTTCCACAATGTACCGTATGAATTTACAAGGAAATTTGGGGTTAGTCATTATTATCCTCCATCTGTGACTCCATGTGTTGTTGGTGTAACAGGCTAAATCACAAATGCTGCTCGGTTGCTCTGTCTCATCCCTCCCTTCACTTACTGCTTGCAGGTGCAGTGCTGTATGGCAGGAGCCTTCAGAGCCAAGAAGCTAACCTCAGAGAACAGCAGCATTTACTGTAGCATCATTACTGCTTTAAATGTCACAGCAAAGTCTTTCATATTCTGCAGAGCTATGCCTATTTGTTTCCTTTACACACTGTCACAAGGCTAAATTCCCTCCTCAATTCAAAACAGGCCTAATATGAAACTTCTCATACTGGTCGCTTGCTGGTAGTTTACAACATTATGCAGCTGTTATTCTTCTCTTTGCCCTTGTGAAAGCGGCCAATCACTCAGGAACCTCATCCCACACACTGACCAATAACACACATCATGTTGTCCATGAGCCAAGACTGTGAGGGTCCACAATGATCAGGAAATATGTCTACTTTAATTTCCTTTGTGCACAAATGATGCCTTTACGAATACTTATGTCAGCCTAGTCTTGAGGTTACTTCAGTTCAGAGCTGAGATTTATTATATCTAGCCCTTTCATGCATGAACTACTAAATCACAGAGTAATCATTTTTTATTGTTTATTTTTACTCTTAAACAAGTGAAAAATCATGCCAATATATATATATGTATATTTTTTAATATATTGTATTTAGACATGTGTCCACTGTAGTGGACACCATGCATCAATGGAGTAAACAGTGATTAATGGAAATTAAATAAAAAAAATGTTTTTATATATATTATTTTATTACTAAGAGCAAATGGTATGAATACATATAGGAACATTAAATAACAACAACAATAGAGAGGATATTTGAAAAACATATCCTAGGCCCAATAGGCAGAGTATACCCTTTGGTCCACAACATCCACTGGAGTGGACAGATGTATTTTCAGTCACAGAAAAAAATGTAGAAGAAAAATATTATTAAAAACTTGATAAAAGTATTTCTAACATCTTATTTATTTGAAAAATATATGTTTTACCTGTTTTTTTCTCTGAGAATAAAAGTATTTAACAGATATTCCTCAGCTACTTGGTGCATTTCCTCCACCTTCCGCCATTTTGAATGTATTATTCAATATCTCAAAATCACAGAGAGAGTCAAAAATGATATTCAGATGGAATTGTAGACAACACTTTGGGGGTTCACCACCTGGTAGGTGGGACATGGTACTACAACTTAAATGGTTCAAAATGGCTTCCAAATATCTGTCCACTGTAGTGGACACCATGCATGAAAGGGCTAGATAAGCAAATAGTCAAAACTAGCTATAAACTGCTATCAATATGCTATTTTGTGAGGGGGCTAACCTTTTATTTACATTTGGATTTCAAACTGTACATTTGTCTTCTCACTGGCAAATAAAACCAGTGAGAAATACATAAGAATAACTTTTTTTAAATCTTTTATGAATAAAGTCAGTTCTTTTCAGAACTACTTTTCATGATATCTAGGGAGAGAGAAGAGATAAAAAATTCCTGACTTCAACACCATAGCCTCACTATTTCTTTTTGTCTGAGTCCATTATTGAAGTTCTAGCAGGCTCTGCCATTGCTTAGTTATGGAAAAACTGCACTGAAATTGTGCCTTTGATTGACTGTAGAGATCCTGCTCTAAAAAAAGAGTAGTTAGAAAATCCACATATGAAGTGGGCCTGCACAGAAGCCCAACATTATGATCTCTCAGTCACTGATAAGTTCAGTTTCACCACTGTCCCCCGTTTTGTCATAACTGAAAGCTCTTCTAGGACTGGCAGGGTGACAAGTTTTCACTGTGTGACGGTGTTTCATTCACAAACATAGACAACTTTAACCTCAAAAGGTAAAGTCAGAAGAAAACCAGAAGTATCAGTACCAGACTCACTCAAATTGTTGTAATTCTCCTTTTGCTATCACCTCTGAATAGTGTTTTTTTTGTCTTTGAAAAGGGTAATGGAAAAACTTCTGACTCTTATTGTGTAACAAGACCTGTTTAAGATACTGGCACTTTGTTGCTTAAAGATATTACGGGCACATTAGGTGACAGAGTAATTGCTCTATTAAAATAGCCTGTGGGTAAGCAAGGTAACACACAATTGCAAAAGGGTTGCGCAAATTGACATTTTTATGCATTGGACATGATTGTGTAGGTGTGTGACTATTTCAGTGTTTGTGTCTGTGTGTGCCTCTGTGTGCATGCGCTTTATCTACAATTGTGTGTTTACTTCTTTTGTCAGCATGTTATGTCCTCTGACATCTTAGACATACAGTTAGGATTGTTAGGATTGTATCCTGGGGCAAAGACCATTTTTCTCAGTCACTGTTCAATGCAGATAGCATATTAAGCAGTATAATGCACTAAAGCTTATGTCTAATCTCATTTTATTCATGCTACCACTGTAAAAATTCAGTCAAGCTCAGATGCATTAAAGAAATGGAAAGTTGCTTTATTTATTACGTCCTTAAATATTCATTGTGTTTTCAACTTTTTCAAGAGTACCATGGACAATGGTCTGGTGGCTTTGAGACATTTAATCATCGTTGCAGTCAAATTTCAAGTATAAAGTTGAAATAAAAACCCAGATATGAGGATTTAAAAGCAATGGGAATAGTTCATAGTATTACTACTCAAAATGTCAAACTAGTTCATCATTAGATGTCTGTAATGACGTCTACACTAGAAGCACATACTGAAGAAATGCATGCATGTATTAACCAGCATGTTCAGTGTGACAAAGGGTATAGAGGTATTTATATCGAGAATTAATTCCAGAAAGCCCTTTTGACAATAAACATGGCTATTCAATAAGTGTTTGCCGATACATTGCAAGCTGCCATGTGTCAAAAGCTATAACAAGATTAAAAGTCTTTAGCTAAGCTAGTGGCCCCAAGAATGCTCCTGTAATGATCACTACACACAAACAAAATAGGTCAAGGGGCGAACAATGGAAGGGTGCTGTCAGCCTTTGAGTGTGAGTTTGCATGTTCTTCTTAGGCTTGTTTTGGTTTTCTCTTGGAGCTTTGTTTTTTCTCCACGGTCTAGACATGAAGGTTAGGTGAACTGGTGACTAACATGTCAGTAGATGTGAACATTTTTGTTTGTCTATATGTGTTATCCCTGTGATAGACTGGTGACCTGTCTAGGGTGTTCCCCCTCTGGCCTCTCACACATCTATCCCCATGACCCTGAACAAGATACATAGATGAATGGATGGGATCCTGCCATTAACTTCAGTGTTCTTTGATGACATTAAGTGAAAATCAGGGGTCAAAAGTCAGTAGAATATATCCTTTGGGGTCCATAAAGGCCTGCACTAAGTTTCATGGCAAGTCACTCAGGGACTGACCTGTTGGACCAACAGACCAACATGAGGATTGACTGACTTTGCCATGCTGGTAGCATGGCTAAAAACAGTGCAATATGTGGGCACTGATTGTTAGGTGACACTGTATCCTAGATAAGGCTTTACAATGCTGAACCATCTGAAAACCACTGGGTGCCCTGTCTCCCTCCAAACGTGGAGCCAATTTGGGACTGCATGCAGGTCACACCACATGAAGGTCTGAGATAAATTTAAATTGGACTAGCTCAGTGAGCTGGGACTGGGTAGGTATTGTATGTTAATGACATGGCACCCCCAGTGCCTGCACTGTAACTATAGAGGAAAGAGGTTACCTCCAACATAACAAATACGATGCCATCTGCCACCCTGGCTTTGAGAAGTCAGAAGACATGTTGGTTTCTTAGATGGAAAATACAAAGCACTATCCATTATGAAAACATGAAATTAATGACAGATAGATGACCTTTTACTTTTTTTTTTTGTTCCTTGATAGACAACATGACTCATTTAACTTAATGAGCTCATTTGGCATTATTTTGAAATGTGAAAGCTGTTTTTCCCAATGACTCTCAGATTCTGAAAAACAACACACAAAAGCAAATCTGATGACTTCATCACAACACTAAGTGCTCAGTAAAGCATAACTACACTGAAAATGAAATTGTGATGAACTATAATCACATGCACTGATTAGGTTGGAAATATGGTACAAGCCAAAGAAACAGTGTTTAAAGTAAAGACATGGAGGACAAAAAGGAGAATTGTAAAATGGGACAAAGGATAGAAACCTTATTTGGTCCTTTACTGCTGTACATTGTAGAACCTGCAAATGTCACATGTAAAAATAAACATACACATAGATTACACTATTTGCATGGAACCACAAGACAGTATGTTTCGTGTATAGCTTTGTTCTGATCAATTTGTGGCCTTTTTTATTTACATAATTTACTATTAAACTTATTTAATAGTAATACATAGTTTTTACTAGGTATTTGCAATATAGGGTAATTATTGGTATATATATGTATATATATATATATGTGTGTGTGTGTGTATGTGTGTGTGTATATATATATATATATGTGTGTGTGTGTGTGTGTGTGTGTGTGTGTGTGTACACACACACACACACACACACACACACATATATATATATATATATATATATATATATATATATATACATAATTGCAATGTAGTTCGTGCTATGAAATAACCAAATCTTGATCTATAAATAAATTCTGTCATTTTTGGTATGAAATAATAGTAAGCAAAGGTGAAATATATCACATAATTTTCTTTTTGATGAGGGGCTGTGGGATGGTACACAAAATAATAATCATTAAAGGTTGTATCACTGCAAAATACACACCTTAGGAATGTATTTAATTTAATATCATTAAGGCACTGCTTCCTAAAACGTAGAGTTCTATAATAGTATATTTTTAAGATGATGATGTGCCTGTCTATACACAGTATATAAACATATTATAGGTGCAAAATTGTGCAATTCTATAAGACAGATACATTTCTGATACAGTATTTTGATACAGTTGGTGTATGCATGTCTTTGAGTGTTAATGTTTATCGAAGGAGGATGAGTGCATTAGTTTGCATGTGTGTTTGGGGACATATATCACAGTACAATTTAAGTTACAATTTAATTAACTTGTCAAAGTTAAGGATTCCCCTTATTTGTTGTGTTGTATTCATAATCTTCAACCTTCATTCATTTAATCTTTGTGGCTAAAATGCACACTGGGTATGCTGACAGATTGCACCTTTTCTCGTTACAAATTTAAAAGGCCTGGAGGCCAAAGCAGTGTTTAACATTCTATTGCTGGGAGTTAACTTTGTAAATAAGGCAAGGTGCAGTAGAAGCAAAACGTGTGTTTACAAGAGCAATTATCAGCTCAGAACCTCTCTATGTCCCTGGAGATTGGACCACTTTTCAGGAAAACTTCAAAAACAAGGAAAAAGCATAAAAGTTGGAAGTACAAACATTGCATTAGATACTATAAACTTTTAATATTTGCAAAAAGAACATTTCAATCTTTGACATAGTGGTGTTGAATAGTTAAAATCAGATTTTATAATTTCTCCTACAACTGAAGATCTTGTTTTACTTCTCTTTGCAATGTTATGAGTTACAATGTTTAAATGGTTGTGTGTTAAAATCCCCACCAGCCCATGATACAGGTGTTTTCACTCACTGACTGATTGGACATTTACTTGGGGCTGACACATACCATGTTTGACTGACATTTTTCTAATTCCTCTGTTAGTTTTGTTGCACTTGTTATGTCTGGACAGCTTACATCTTTATAATTCCTCCAATTATATAAACTTTAACCTTAAAAGAGATCTATTTGCATTCTGTCTGATCAGACAGAAAAACTGTACACACCTGTGTGAATGTACCTTTACCAAAACCAAAATATTTTCTATCGATGTGTTCCTAAAGCTAAAGGGTGGACTGATGAATAAAATTAACTTTGTTTTTTTCTTTCTAGGCACTGTGTCTACTTAAATACACACACTGAGGATCTGGTTTTAATGTAATGTGTAGTGAGGTGTGACGCCATCAGTTGGTTTGCATTCGAGCCAGTTTGAAGCCCAGAGTTGCTGCTTATAGTCTGTGCCTTCTTCTCAGTTTGGAGCCAAGACCTTCCAAATAAAGAGTGTGGGGTGTTGACTTTCACACTCTGGAAACATGCCCTGCTACTAGCCTACTGGTTAAGTAACAAGCAAGTAACATTGAACTTATGGAAATATTGCAACAATAGTCTGACACAGTGCAAGTCCCGGAACTGGGGAGAGCAGCAGATGAGTGAACTGTCAGTCATCAATGCCCACACAGCAGACATCAAAGCCTACTATAAGTCTTCAAATCTTATTAAGGGAGCAATCATTTCCTAAATGAGGACCATAATTTAGCAATTGAGGACACAATTACACAAAAAATTACAGTCTTAGTATTTCTAGAGAGAAGTTGATGATTTTTGAATGGGAGTCAATTGGAGCCAGGGATTTTTTGGAGCCAGCATCTAGTGGCCGTCGGGAGCATTGCACTTAAACTTCCGCATTGACTTCACTAACATATTTCATAATATATAATATATAGGACCACTTCAGGAAAAGAAAACTTTTATTGCCATTTGCAGTACAGTAGTTATATTTGGTAGTATGGCTCTGTTCTAGGAGATCCCTGCCCTTCTATGTGCTTACATGGAAAGCCTAAGTCAGGGAGAGCAGCAGCAAAGACATTTCTGTTTAGAAACTCACTGCTTAAAAGCTAATTATGTGTTTGTTTGTTTGTTTTTTTGTCCTTTTTAGATAAGTGAGCAAGCAGTACCGTGTTTTAATAACTGCAGTCAAAGTTTAAGATGTCATAGCGTGTTATTACTAATAAACACAGTGTTGATATTAACATAGTGTATGTATTTATTTTGTTTTATCAATAATGTTCATCTACAGGATGGAGGTCGGATTTGTTTCATACATACACTAGATGTATACAGATTTACCATTGTTTTTAAAACATAGGTTCAGAGAATGCAAATACAGAATGCACAATATTCCTCAAAGATCACTAATGACACAATTCTGTCTGTACACAACCTGCATCAAGGGACACAAGAGCTATTGTTTCATGTTTACCATCCAGCGATCGGCACCACACTGATTAGATGGTAGCACATTGTGTGTGTCCCTTTGCGCTGGCGTCAGTGGCAGGCAATAACAGAGATTGATAGCCGAGTTAGGACGGCCATTTGGGGCCTTGATCTACAGCATTGGATCTCAAGGGATGAAGCCATCCCACCTACACTCAGCTGCCCAGGGCCAGTGGTCACAGTAATCGAGAGGAGATGTATTTATAAAGTGCCCTGCTCAGCAACCCCAGTCATTCCAGTAAATCTGAGGGGGAGCTGAAAGGGAAAATGTCACAACCCAAGGACACTACAAGGAGCTGCCCCTGCCATTGCCAGCAGGTAATTGGGGTGTCAGCGCTTCCCAGAATGCATTTCCTGCTAGGTATCACACCTTTTGGCTGTTAGCTGTAGCACCTTCCTACCAGTATAGTGAAAAAGAGACAGTGAGAGAAGAATGGAGACAGACAAAAGAAGAGAGAAGAGCAAAAAGAAGGTGATAGGATGCATAATGCTTGCTTTGATATGTCATTAGCATATGAGATATTTGATATTTGACATTACATACATACACAACCATGATGTATGTTATGCCTTTCTGGTAATGCATCCAATATCACAATATGTAGGCTAATCATGATTGATTAGAAACATGTTAAAGTGAGGTTTCACATGCAAATGTTTGTTAAACTGGCCTCTTTAAGGGTGACTGAGTTCAAATATTTCTGAGGGTTTTAGCTCACTAAATGTTAGTTATTTATCACATCTGTCCTGCGGCACTTGCTCTTTTTACTTGCTTGGCCTATTGCTGGGCCTAAGCAGCAAACACAAATCTTGCATAGAGGTATTGATTGGGGCTTATGACAAAATCTATATGAAATACATTGAGGTATTAAAAGGGGAGCAGGGAGAAAAGAATTAAATGACCTGATGTAGGCTGAGAGAGTAAAGGAATCCTCTGGATGCAGCTGCCTTACTGGTTGCCATACAGTTTAGATGTGTCCCCAGTGCTTTCCCACCACAAAGACAGGCACTGTGACACATCATATAATATGCTGGAAAAAAATTGAGTTAATAAAGCTGTGCATTGATTGCAAATTGTGAAAATGTTCCATGAAATTAAAGGCCAAGATAAAATAGAATTTGCAGTAATTGTTCAAAAGATGCTACAATGAACTGAAGTAGCACTAGTACCAGAGCAAATCCACTGGGAAACACTAATGTGTTGTAGATGTTACACAGATGTCCTTTCAATTAACTAATTAGAAGGAAGGGGAAATGATAATGATGCATGCCTGCATGTGCTTAAAACATCCATGTCTCTTCATCCCTGGCCCAAATGCAAGGCTGCCGCTTTTAAGTTGCATGGCTGATGGAGATCAAACAGATACTGATGTGTAAATGAGGACAAGAATCCACCATGTAGATGTGAGAGGGAGAGAGCTGACTGTGGGTACTGCACACTATGAAGGCTGTGTTACCATCCCACCAACTGCAGTCTGGGGATGGCATTTCAAACGCCAG
Organism: Thunnus albacares; assembly: GCF_914725855.1. Classification (NCBI taxonomy): domain Eukaryota; kingdom Metazoa; phylum Chordata; class Actinopteri; order Scombriformes; family Scombridae; genus Thunnus; species Thunnus albacares. The sequence goes on along the minus strand of NC_058107.1, from coordinate 18,358,525 downwards.
ATTTTCTTCCTCAGGGAGCGGGACAGTTTAAAGCCAAATTTATTTCATATTCAGAAAACAAATCCCCTTTCATCCCCCTCATCGAGCATCAATTCAGATTTAATTTTGAAGATCAATCTCAAGCATAGCTGTTTTGAAACACCATCAATCTAATATGATTTACAGTAAAGTCACACAAGGCATAGAATAAAGGGTATATGAAGAACAGTGAACTTCGTAAGGAAGAATACACATAGGCACAGACACACATCAACAATAAATAATAGAAACAATAATACATAATAAAAAAATACAAAATATAACAGCAGCATGCATACTCTAAGAAATGAAACTTGGATGTTGTTTACATTACCTAGTTGTTTTATGGTGAAACTACTAAATATTTGCAGCTTTGACCATCAAAACAAGAAAGTGTCATTGCATTAACATAATAGTGTGAGGCTTCAGGAATACATAACTGCGCTGATTTGAAGCTATGTAATCGAGTTATTTAAAACGTACTGCAGGCATTAAACTGAATGAAGAGTGTCCCAATGGGATCTCTGTACTTCTCTGCACATGTGCAGTAGGGGAGAATGAAGGTCGTGGGAAGGCCGGTGCTGCGGTGCCCTTGTTGAGGTGGTCTGGGAGGTGGCTGATGCTGCGGGGGCAGGCAGTGCTCTGACATGGCAAACTTCAGGATGTGTTTAAGTACTAAATAATCTGTCAAATGATTATTACTATGACACATGAAACAATAAACACAACTTGTCCTTTAAAAAAATGTACCGCTTGAGTGAATTTACGATTGGAATCACCTTCTAAGGTAAAACTCCATGAAAGTATGATGTATCCACATGATTTTTCACTGTTCTTGTAAGTGTTGCATGCTGTATGTGCTGATACAGTTAGGCATATCAGACTTGTATGGGCTCAGAGAAAATCACTGTCACTTTTGTCCCATGTTAATTTCAACCCGGTTCTCCCCTACGTGCAGATTACCAACTGGACCATGTGCTTGCAACAGCAGTTGGTTGAAAGTTTTTATTGCAATCTACAGCCATCCATCGGTTTTGTTGGTAAGTCTGTAAATTATTTCAACAATATAATATATTGGTGCATTAACAACAGGTGATGCGTATTTTTGACTTTTATATGATCAGTTGTATACTTGAATGTTAGATTTGAAAAGCCTGTTGTTGCTAGCCTAACTCTCACACTATTAAATGATGTTCCCCTCCTTGTGTTTGTCTTATAAGAATTCAAATCTGACAAAGAGGCAGCAAAATATGAAATGTTACCCCAAGTTGTTTGTATTTAACTTTTTTTAGCTTTATCTTATTTTGTTATACACTCACCTAGCACTTTATTAGGAACACCTGTGCAATCTTATGCAATCCAATACAATGAAGTTTATACATGTTCAGTTTTTGTTGACATTATCAGAAAGGTGGCACTTTTACTTTATGTTTATTATTGAGGTTGTAGTGCGTAGTGGTGGTGTACTGGAATGTTCCTAATAATGTTCCTATTTTGCCCACTTTATATATGTTAATGGTATGGACAACTTTTCAGGAATCAATTTCTTTGGAAACCACACTCAGAAACTCTGAAACTCAGCAACTTCGTAATACGGTCCCTTGTGATTGGTCCCTGACATTTAGGTTGAATAAAATCTGTACACTGAACACGGTATACTCTGTGTAGTTGTGTGTAGACTGTGAAGGTTTGTTCATCTCCACAGAATCCCAGCAGTGAAAATTGTCAAGAGTGTGTCCTAAAAGGGCTTTGCTGCAACATCAGTGAAAAGCCTGACACCCTCATAAAGGAGTACTTGGTAAGTTGCATCATAGAGTATGAGTAATAGCCCAACCAGACATTTTTCATGAGAATCATGACAACACAGATATGTGTTGAATGGGATATTTTACAGTGAAAATGAACTTGTTTGTGTTTTCTGGTTGACAATCTATGTAATCGCATGCATATCATTTTTTCTAAAGTAGCTCGATCATCATTGTGTAGCTTCCCTGCTCACACTTGCAAGGAGGTGTGCTCTACTGCACCATGAGTCTTGAATAACTGTAGGTGTGCTGAAATGTCAGATTGTGGAAGTAAGTCTATGCTGCTGTCAAAGTGCTCCTGCCTCTTTGCAAATTTTTCTGCACTCCTGTTTGTTACTGGTATATCAGCTGCACTTTTCAGGCAGGGTCTAGTAATACCTGTACTTGTGTCCATTGTATTGTATGGGTTGTGCTCAATAAGTTAATTCATTGGATTAGTCAATTGACAAAAGTAATTGGCAATTGTTACGATAATATTGTTTATAAGTAATTTATGAGCAGAAATACCAAATGTTGCTTGTTTGCTCCTTTTCTGTTTTTATATCTTTGTAAATTCAAGATCTTTGGGTTTTGGACTGTTGTCTTCAAATTTTGTTTTGTCCAGTTGTCTCATTGGGCTTTGGGAAATTCTTATGGCCACTTTTTATTATAGTCTGACAATTTATAGACATCTGAGAAATCAATTAGAGTAATTCATATTGAAAATGACAGCTGCTCTCCGAGTCCATATAAACATATATACATACAAACATATATAAGAAATTAATTAATACTTTGTTTTTCTTCCATTTTGAGGATATTGATAATCCGGATGCGAGGAGAGAAATGGAGGAAATGGTCTCCGGAATTTGTCATTCGACATGATGGAGCAGAGCCGACAGATCCCCTGAGGATGTTGGCGGCGTAATTCAGAAGGTTGAGGTTACAGATGTGGCAAATGGGTTGTGCAGTCCTGCTTGGACTGATCTACAGCTTAAACTTGAGCAACCTCTACAATTCAAAATGTGTTCATAGAGTTGGATGGCAACAGGCTTTTCACAAAAACAGACTATATGAATAATAACCTGCAATTGATTAGACTGTGAACCTTGGGTTAGGTTCAGTGAACAATTGTGAGCTCAGTATCTTTGGACTCTTTGCTGATGTTATGTCACAGTAACTGAACATCCTGAGATTTTGGACTGCTTCTAGACAAAAGAAGATGTCTAAAGACAGAATATTGATGGATTTTTATTATATTTGTCATCCCTCAACCAAAACTGCCAAATATTTGCTTTGCAATATTGTTTGTGATTTGTTAGTGCTTGCTGCTGCCTGTTTTCATATCAATGCAAACAGAGCAATTTGGACTGCTGGCTCGACAAAAAAGATATCAAAAGACATAATGGTGTCTCTCATTTGTTATTAGCATTTGTTGATATTTCTGTTATGTTACTGCTAACTGAGTATTTTGAATTTTTGACTGCTGGCTAGACAAAACATATCTGAAGAAAGAACATTAATCAGTTCTGACCATTTAAATCACCTGTTGATTTTGGACTGCTGGCTCTAGATAAATGATCTCTAAACACAAAATATTGATCTTTTTTATGATTTTTTTCATCCATCAACCAAAACTGTCAAACATTTGCTGTACTTTGTTACTCATTGCAGTTGCCTGTTTTCATATCACTGTAAACTGAGTGCATGTGCATTTTGGAATGCTGGCTTGACTGAAAAAAAAAAACCTTCTGGTTTTTCAGTTGTGAGCATTGGCTGATGTTTAAATGCACGAAAATGGCAGTTTGATCAAACTGGGCTCTAGTAATTCTTTACTTTTTAAAGAATAAATAATTCAGGCAATGCACTGGAGTATTCATTATTTGTTAATTTCTTTATATATATATTCTTTATATATTGTTTTTTATTTTTATTTATGTATTTCTCATGTATATTTTCATCTATTTTAAGTAATGCGTGACATCAAGAGCCAAATGGTACAAAATAGTAAATCTTTCTACATTTGCTTCCTGGGTTTCATAATGTATTATGGCAAATATATTGATATCGTTTTTGTGAAGCACATTCTTAAACATTTTCTGACCTGACACTGTTAAATAAAGTCAGGTTAAGTTGTATTTATTTCACTCACTCAGTCACCTTGATGGAGCATGTGGTGTTCCGTCATGTTTAATAAAATCAACAAAATCCTACAATGTTAATACAACTCAGCTGTGTTAGGTAAATTTAACATAACTGCATTTAGTAAATCAAACCTAAATGTCTTAAGTAAATTCAACATTAGTGTGTTCAATTAATTCCACATAACTGAATGATGTAGCATGCAATTAATAGTTTGGTGAGATTTGCTTGACAGTATTTAGTAATAATAAATCCTCTTTTATTTTTCTCATTTATTCAACGTGGTCTTGTGGGACCTGTTGACATTACTAAATTAAGTAAATGTAACATTTTATTTCTTAGAGTGCAGGGTATTGTGACTGTGCAGGCATTCCTGAGGCACAGATTCAAGCAAGGATTTGACATTTTATGTTGTGTATTCACAGGCATACAGGAGGAAGTAAAAAACCCAAAGAGATGTAAGAGACATGCCAGCAGAACATATGCAGAGGGGCAAAGCACAGGGAGTTAAACAATTTTAAGCCTTGTTTTAAATATTGAGGGTACTTCTACTTGGCAAACCGTCCAGTCAGAGAAAAAAAAATCTTGTTTCCGAGTTATTGACTTTAAAGGTCCAGTGTGTAATATGTGTGGTATTTAGTGGCCCCTAACGGTGAGGTTCGGTGGCCTTCAAGGACAAGAAGCTATTTGCTGAACATGTCATCGTCCACGACAACTTCGAGCATTTCTAACAAGTCAAGCAATGAGGTGAAGATGTATTTAATTATTTAGTCTATAATACTATAGGTTATAGCTCACAAGTAAGATAGCAATTATGAGTGTTTTATTGTTTTGGTAATACAAGCTAACATTAGCAACGTCATGCTAAACAAAACTTACGTTATTTTATTCTAACATTAGGCATTATTGATAGCGAGATAGTGTTGGCAGGATAATGTTACATATTCCGTTTGCAGAGTCAAGTACCGGAGGTTAGAGGAGGAGGAAGAGGGCAAGAAAGAGGGCGAGTTAGCGGTTCTGCTGCAGGCAGGGCCAGGCGAGGGAGGAGAGCAAACACCGGCACCGTGGAAGCAGGGGAAGAGGCTGGAAACCCTCCGAAGGGACCGAAGTGACTGAGGTTTGTGACGTTACTTATACAATTATATTATCATATTCCTACCCATTCTGCATGATGTTAAAAATGCCTATACAACACAAAGTGGTATTTACATAGCAGCTCTGTGCTTTACATTACTGTAGTCTGTATAGTTTGATGTGTTATCAGTGTAATGTGAGTCAGTAGCCCCTTTTACACAGCCCTTTCAAGGCGGGAATACTGCACGTGTAATCCGCCTCGCTGTTCTGTTTAGCCCTATTCAGACCAAATCAGGCGGCGCAGCATACATGCAGGGTTGAAGAGGTGTGTGGGTGTGTTTGTGCTTTAGAAACTAACCACTGTGAAACAATCAGAAAATAACGTTTATCGATCTGATTCACCGGCTTCCTCACTAACGTTATTAGCGCTCCCTCTCTTCATTCACCTTCTAGCTCACTCGACCACAGCTGCTCTCTCTCTCTCTCTTTCTCTCGTCTTTTTAAAATGAGTCGGGAAGCTGACAGAAAAGTCTAACTTTCCTTTTAACGTTATCAAATGAAGAGAAATGTCCTCCCCTTGGATTCTCTTTATGGCTATAATGTGAGTTCTCTGTATAAAAGAGGCTACTGAAAACATCAGCAACACTACTGAATGATTATATAAATATTATATAGGAACAGTATCGATCAGTAATATTTTGACTTTTTAAAAAATCATGTTATTGTTGTAGACATGTTTGGGAACACTGGACAGCCTACAATCCATATTCTGCACTACCATTACCATATTTCCAACATATCATGAAACTTATAACCTATAAAGCCTTATCTGTGTTTTTCCTGTGTTTTATTTTTTCAGAAACTTCTTGAAGAAATGACCTTGGAGGAGCACAGGCAGTTCACCAGCGAACTGCTTCAGAGGCAGCCAGGGTTCATTTCTGATGCCTTGATGATGTATCAGTGCAGGCATGGTGTCCCACCGTTTGCTGGAGTGCCAGGGGTACCATGGTGTACTTGTAGTAACTGTACAGACATGCCTATGGAGCAAGAGAGGAAATGCTGTGGCCAGTACCCTGCAGATTGTGTAATAATAATACCGCACTTCTCCCAGTGCTGTCTTGAAAATGCTTTTTATGCATTCACAGGCGGTACTGGGAGGACATTATGGTATTTGGCAAAACCAGGAAGCCTGGGGATGACATTCGGGAGTACCGTTATGCTGCCTATAGACATTTCATCTATTGACAGCATGGCTCTTTAGGCCAGGGAAACCAACTTGTCATCCCCAGCTGCTGTGTTTGGAGGATCAGGGACAAGTTCCCTGGTCCTCCAAAGACATCACACTGGCCTCTGAGTTTCCCTCCAGGTCCTCTGGAATGTCCACACAGTATCTCAGGTACTCACACACCTGCCTGTTCATCATCAAGGCATCAAATCGTCTCATATTTATTTGTTACATTTCTGATTTTTATTTATTTTATACTTGTTCCATACATTTTCTATATTTATATATTTTCTGGATAATTATCAAACTTTTTGTTTATATATTCACATTTGTTCAACTTAAATGTGCAAGTTTACCAAATAAAAGATATTCATCAGATGTGCTGTGATAATTGCAATGATAAACATATTAATATATACTTATACAATGACAGTATTTCCCTGCAGTCAGTATATTGTCATTAACACTTTCACCATTATTTTTTTATATTGTCATTATTTATATTTATAAAGCAACATAAAACAGTAGTGAAGTTGGAATACCACTGATTCTCAGAACAGTACATGTTATGGAACAGTACATGTTATGGATTAATTTTCATTGCCACTTCAGGTTATGTTAACTGTAATTCACTAGTTTGAACCACAAAATAAAAATATAAAAAACAACACTAAGAATAATGACATTTGTAATAAAAATATATTTTATTTAACAGAAACATTTTTGGACATCCTTTTCAATCTGGACAATAAAAGAATAACATAAACATGCAGCTTTTACTGTTCAAACAAACATTTTGACAGCTTATTCTGTGTTCTTCAGAGTTGATTCTGATAAAGACAGAATAATCTATCAAATCATTAGTCTGTTTGAACACTAAAAGCAGTGTGATTAAACTTATCTGATCACCTTCCAGCAGTCAAATTGCTGCACATATAATAGCTGACAAGGGTCAGACCAAAACCACACCAAAGGTATTCAATTTATCTCTGGATGAAGATGCTCTCATGGCAGGAACAACACCCATGATTCACTGGCACTGCTGTTCCTCATCTGCTCCAGGAGCTGTGTGTAGAGCAGCAGCTGCATGGAAAACTGCTTCTGTGTTAATTTACTATTTCATACATTTTATACAGTTGTACATGTGAAAATAGTGCTATTTAACCAAGAGTAGGACTTACAGGGTAAGTTAATATGCTACATAGGCAAACAAATGTGTATCACTTACCTAGACCTCTCCTGACTTGGTCTGCAATACTTCTGATATGGCGGGTGTGAATGTCACAGACATGGTGAATAATGCCAACCCATAGTGCCTGAGAAAAATAAAACAGCACAAATTAATGAACTTACTATTATAAATCATCTATCTATCTATCTATTTATCTAATGTGCTCACCAGAAACTGTTCAACCTTATCCCATGCAGATTTTCATCCCGACAACAGACTAGATCAGATTATATAATTGATTAACACACTTTCAGTCAGAGACAAATAGCTATTCAGTGAAATCAACTTTTGTTGTCTTTGGTTGTAATGAAAACCAACGTACTCCCACATTCACACTGACCTATTACACAGTCACTTTAGGATGAAGATAAGGGCAATACCATGCATCGATGCTACAGGACCTCTCTCATAGCTGGAGAAACAACAGCAACATCAAGAAAATAAGTGCTTTATGACACAGTCACAAACCCTTGTAATACATTATGTTATGTCCTAAGATGCTGGGAGCCTTGCCTGGCCTGGATAAACACACCAAAATAAATAACAGAAAAATTCTACTTCTGACTGATAAATGTAAAATTAAAACTCTGGTAGCAATTACATGTTTTTCAACATTGAAACGGGGAAAACGTTACTTGTGTTGGACTATAAGCTAACTTTGCCCCCCAATGTGTACATGTGCTCCTAAATGACAAATTAGGAGCAAACAATGAAATCATGGAGCACTGTGAAAAATATATATATAAATTCACAGGATGCATTAACTCGGTGATGAGCAGACTTCTCCTCAGTTTATCTTTCATACTAAGTCATTACTCTGACTTACTGTCTTTAGCACATCACCAGCGCTAAATATCTTAGTTATCAGTCAATGTGTTGTCTTACTGCCATAGAAAATGGATAAATCGTTGGGTTATTAGCACAACGTCGCCTCCCTGTTGTCTCTTGTCAGACCACCAGCTCCGTGAGAGGCACAAACTGAAGCTAAAATGTGCTAATATTTAACGTTACATGGCGGCGTTTCTTTTCAGGGAAACTAATGTACTACTAATAAACACTGTAAATCATCTAGGTTTTGAACAATTACCAACAGGGCAAAATAAATATACATTACACTCTTACCTGCCCAGCAGTAAACAGGAAACTTCGGCGTCAGTCTGCAAACATTTCTCTCATCAGGGATTTCCATCTGGGTTTATCCTCATTTTATGCTGTTGCTTCTCCCGATTTCGTTTAGCTTCTTTGTGTTTTCGTTTCTTTGACGACGACATTTCACGCTCCTGTGATTTTCTAAATAAGTATGATCCGCCATTTATCAGATTTTGGTTTCAAAAACTTCTCACAATACAAAATGTTTGGTCCGTTCTTCTTCTTCGTTTTAAAACTGGTGCATTTCCGGTCGTCGTCCACTGAATCTAAAACGCGTAAGGCCCTCACTGGAGCCATTGTTAGGTTTGTTCATACTGTGCTACTATAGAAACATGGCGATGCAACATGGCGGCTGGAGGGGGACCCGCTCCCATGTAGATATAAAGGGCTTATTTCTAAGGTAAGGAAAACACAACAATTATTTTTTTCGGCTGATTAGACACTAATAAGATATACTTATAAATAATCTATTAAAATTTTACCAAGTCTGTTCTTTTAGATGTTACTAAATACTACACACTGGACCTTTAAATATATTCAGGGAATTGGCCCAGGTGTGCTTTTGGGTAATTTCGGTTTATGGGAATCAGTACCTAAGGAGTCTTTATTTTTCTGTAATTGCTCATATTCCCTGAAGACAGACTTAGTGGTGCATTGTAAAGCAAAGCACAATCCTTAGTGATAAGCAATATGATATGCATATACATAGCAAAAGCTGCTAGATATTCCCACCTAATTAGCATTACTTTATATTCACAGAGTTCTTGCTGCTTTTTTAATGCAAGTCTGAATAAAACCAGCAGAATGATCCAGTTATTTTATGACTGCACAGAATTTGACATGTTGTGTGTTGGCTTCATGGTTGCTACTAAGTAGAAATATAAACAGATGATTCAATGACAAGTCAATCAGTATCTCAGGTTTGCAAACAAAATGAGATTTATTTAGTGCCAGATGTTCATCAGGTTGTAGCAAGGCTTTAGTGTTTGCTAATTTGTGAACTGGTTATGTAATTCTTTTGCATTTCTCCAACATCCATTTAAATGAGGTTAGAAAAAAATACTATGAATATTAATACAATAATATGAAAGGCATTTAAAACCACGGTATCATTAGAAAACAGAAATGATCAGCTGAATTACATTATCATAGACTGAAACAGCATGACTTCATCCACTTAAGATGCCTTTTATTCCATAATTCAAAAGCTTTTGTATTCCCCGTGGGTTTTATTACAAAGTACCGTAGTTGGACCTTTCCAGCAAAACACCACAATAGGAAAAGCCACTGAATGTCCATGGTTGTTGCAAAGCCAGAAATCACTGAACGCTCTTATAGCCACTCAATCCATCAAGAGGTCATAACCTTCATCTGACACTCCTTAGATTGAGCCTTACAGTCACAGTATAGTTTCCAAACACCATGCTGTCTACCCTTCAGTCTAAACTTTCATTTACACTATATTTAGCAAAATGTAGGATGACAACTTGACTGACTTCTGTGTTTCACTTGACACTCAAACACTGTAATGTCCTCTAATAGTTGCAGAGATTGCCTTTTGTCTTCCTGAGTTTATGCTCTGTCCATCTGGTGCTGACTGGTGCCATATTACATGTCACAATTTGGAAACTCACAATTAAATCAGTAAACTCATGTTTCCTGGGAACCTCACTGTCTGGTACACTTATGAAAAATTATATTTCTTGATATGACTTTAAAAAAGAATTCAGGTGAGAAGTATAGAAATAAGATAAAGTATCTCATCCAGAGCTTGAAGTTGTAATTACTTTTTTTCACTCAAAATGACACACCCCTCTGGCCCCAGGCTGTTATTACTGTAGTCAAGACGTACAAGACATACAATCCTGCTGAAATTGAACTCAGATATATGCCATTGCACATGTCCCCAGTGTGAACTTGATACAGTAGAGTTATTATAGCTGGTGGGGTTAAATTCATGGTCAGTTGAACAAGGAATATCCATCATGATTCACCTGGCTGAAATAACTGTTAAGGCTGAGAAGGTGGGATATCTATGTTGGCAAGAGCGCTTGTCAAATAGGCTCTGTGTGATTGTTTTAAGTAGTAGACAGAATGACTTGATGAGAATAAGTCTCATTTGTGGCGCTCTGTCAAGCACACAGAGCGGGAGATACCCAACCCTCCTTCTATTTCTCTCTCGGATCATTTAATTCTCCTTTGGTCATGGTAAGAGTGGTTTATTGCTCCCCGGGCCCTCACTTTCTGCTTAGGCTTCCTACTATTGGCAAATAGACAAGTCACATCATTGGTTGAGGTAGCATGCTGTTCTACATCAAGTTTAACTATGTTCTGTAGCAATGTAGGTAATAAATGAGCACTTCATGTTCATATACATGAATTTCTTTCTTTTAGCTTTATGAGACATAATCAAGTGTAGAGACAACAGAGTGTGAAGCTGTGGAACCAGCAGATATGTATTCAAACCTTGTGTATTGGTAATGGCAAATGAAAGTTTTACATATTTTTGATGCTTGCTACATATTCATATTGTTCATTATGGATTGCTGTATTTCTAAATGGTCACATTATATGTAGGTTTCATCATTATGCATACAGTACAAGATACATTTATACCTATATGAAAGGAGAGCATTGGCAAGGGCAAATTGAAAGGAAATGGAGCTGAAACACTGCTAGCAAAACTTTGTGCTATTCACCTCTAAAAGCTTTTATCCTTCAAACCTTCAACAAGGACCCAAACTCCAACCTGTAATTTCAGACTTGAAAATGATTTCCTGCACTGGCTGTACCACTGAAATCATGCAAAATAGAGCCACAAAGAGGTCCTTTGTGAAATGATTTGTGGCACTGATGGAAGACAAAAAGGCTGAGAACACTATAGCATACCTCCTAACAAAGATGGTCAAATTAGCATGTGAGGAGTCAGGAAGTGCTTGCAGGAAGCTGCAGTAGTTTCTACAACTCTCTTCAAATATTTATAGATCAATATCTGGTTGTGTTTAAACATTTTCATACTGATTATGATATGTATACCACAATGGCATTTTACAGTACAATGACATTAATATTGCAGTGCAGCAGAATTGTATTGTTTGCCTTCACAAGTAATAAAAGTGCTGTTTGGCACTTTTTCTTTAGATAGGTAATTAAGTGCTGCATCACTTGTGGCTACACATCAATCATTAATTTGCATCTTTATTTGTATTTTAGGCAGAGACTATCTGAACTCTGCATGTTTACAGTATACTGTAGTTATGTGTACAAATAAGTACTATTTCTACTGGTCATTATGTATCATGTAGATGAATTAATTTACATTTTTACATGTTACTAAAGTGACCATTATTCCATTTATTATTTGGGGGAGCACAGATTCAGGATGGGTGATTACAGGACTATGCTGTAACTCCATGTACATTTACATTGCTATTAGTTTCACACTGTAACTGCTGTTACAAAAACTATAAAAGTTTTCAACAATATGCTTTAATTTTTTAACTTAAACGTAACCTGAACTTGTCATATAACAAGAGAAATATACCTGGATGGAACACATTATGGGCACACAACCTTAATATTTAATTTTCCAGCAGCAACTCCATCTTGGAGTGACCTTTCAGAAAAGACAGAGTGTCATATGTTAGTGCCTGACTGCTGTAATGACCTCTCCCTCTTTCCCTTCCCTGTTTCTTTGATGTACAATGCACAGTGGACACACAGAGAAACAATACACCAACACAAAAATTAAATGTGTTGTAGGAGAATTAAAAACTGTTAAATTTGCACCTTGATCAGTGCTTTTTTTTTCTCTTGATTTCCCATTCCTCTGTGAGGATCAAGGGGAGAAACTTAGTGTCCTGAATCATTTGCATTTATATAGCACACATCCATAGAGCCTCCTCTGAGAGCACTATGAGGTGTTTAGTATGTGATGTATGTATGTGGGTAGGGGGTGTGTTTGGCGAGCGTTGAGTGAATATATTATGTGTGTCCCTGCGTGTGCTGGTGTGTGTTAAATTAAAGAATGGCAAAGTCAGAGACTACATTAGGTTTGGAAGTACACAAGGAAGCAGTGGATCTATTACTAGAAGATTTTTCTTTGCTGGGTCTGTGGATGGAGCAGGGAGGAGTGATTCATACCAAACTCTCCAAGTCACCCACCCAGCTTAATTTACATACATTTCTTCATGAAAAATATGACAACTTTGTGCTCTTAGCTGAAGCAGCTGAGTTGTAAAAACGAGTCAATTGCCCTTGAGGTGCAATGTTAGTAAATTTGGACCTCAGTGGTACGCTCAACAACCGTTTCATACTATAAATGTCCATAACGAATAAGCTGGCAGGAGACCACTGTTGCCTTGACAGTAGGATCAGAGGATATTTGGAGAGAAATAGAGAGAGAATTACACAACATGGGACTGTAGTCTTTTTGTAATGTACCTTAAATAAAATGGGATACTCATTAAGATTAGGATTGTGGTGACACCAAGACTGAGTTAAGATATCATACTGTATGTAAATGTATCCAATCCAATCCAATGTCATTGTTATGATGACTTTTTCTATACTAAGCATCTGTCAACTTTAAGATGAAGAATTTCCGAGAAATTTCACGATGGGCCCTCACATTTACAGATAAATATCGAGTTCTGACAGTTAGTCCTAAACACTGTCCTTTTTAAAACACTGCTCTCATTCACTCTGACATATGATGTTGTCTCACAGGAAAACTCACAGGAAAACAGACAACCACAGGGCTAAAAAGCTTGAATACAGGAGTGTAAAATCCAACTCCACAGCTTTTCTGGAAGCTGTCAAAAATTCAACTTCTCCATATGACAAATTCTGCAGTGCCTCATGGGGGCTAAAATAAAACTGGGCTGGTGAGCATTATGCCTCTCTCTCTTTCTCTCTCACTCTCTCTCTCTCCTTCAGGGTTTTCTGTATGCCAGAGATGAATATGTGAAAAGAGAGTGTTATACTGGGCTGCAGGTGCTGGATTGAGGTATTAGTTTCTTAACCAAGGCTGAGCCTAGTGTAAACGCCTGAAATCCACACAGCTCCTCGTCACTCTTTCCACCTCTCAGCATAGTTTTCCCTTTCCTTCCCTTTCCTGATCTTTCATCTCATCTCTAGTCTTTCAAACCATCCATTCTCTTTTAGACCGAGCACGCACCACTCTTAAACTTCTCAGTCATTTCTTTACATTGTGCTTTTCTTTCTTATTGGCAGTGTGTTTGCCTTTCCAGTGTGCTGAAATATATTTTCATGGAACCTGGACAGACCTAGGGATTGGTGGTGATAACACTCACATTTTAACCACAACTCTCCAAATGTACCTTAACTAACAATACTTCAATAAAAAATGCAAAGGAACCCCTTTAACATACCTAAGAGGTATGCATTTCCACTAAAATGGTTTAAACTTGGCAATGCCATAAATATGTATTTGTTTTCCAGTCATCTGAAATATTTGTGTGTATGTGAGTAAATAGATAAGGACAGTTACACAGCAGTTTGAATCTGTCTATGCAACAGTCTGAAAACCCACTTAGCAATTTAAATGGGATCAGAGGAGCTTAGATGGGGCAGTTCCCAAAACACTTTGTGCAGTCAAACTGATAACTCTAAAGATTTAAAATCCTCTGTGTATGTGATAACACCTTCTCTTTTCACAGTGCAGTATGTTGAGATACAAGAAACTAAACTAATACGATCCAGGTCTTAAAACTAGATTTTGAAAAAGGGTCTCTCTTCAGGACCAGGACATAGAGAATGCAGGACCTGTCATAGTTGGTACTGTACTTTAGTGGTGCAAATTTCTGGCAAATTTGCGATTAATCAAATTATACAGACCCAAATAATAAGGAGTAAGTAAGGGCTTTTGGGGCCACTGGGATGTGACTGCTTTGCCTGGTTGGTATCCACCCTTGCACCAGAGAGCATTGACGAGTTTATTAAGTCAAAATGAACAACTCAGTGCACAAATTGGTCAGTTATTTCAAAACTTTTAAGAGACATCTATCAAACATGTTTATGTTACACATTGATTTAAGTACACCTGAGGACTTGAAATTAAAAAGCAGTAGAGTTACATATAAAGGCTCAGGAATGTCTCCAATGACTAATACTGCAGGGTTTTCAGTTGCATCTCATTCAGATACAAAAATGAAATACAGAAGTTTTCTGACATTATATCATTTATTATCTGATTGATTGTTTTTTTTTTCAGAAATGAAAAAGAAAAAAAATGTTGGAGAAAATAAAGAGTTAATACATTTTGGGAAGGGGAGGAGGATTATAGGGAGTGGGCAATTTTAGTTTTAATAATAGACATATCCAGACTTTTGTTTTCCTTCATGACAATGAAATTCTAGCATGTCTGATGACTGATAATCATCTGGGATGGTTCACTAATTGCCTCATTATGTTTTGTACTTTGTTCTGTACTGTGTTGGGTTTCTATACTCCAGTGTTCTCCTTCATATTCTCAATTTTTTTTCTCCATATTGACAAAAGCCTCTCCCAGAGGCTCTGATGTTCTTGTGTAAGCAATATGAGCATGAAACACAAAATGTTACTCCCATTGTTTTCAAAATATAAAAAAGTCAACCTTGTCTAACATATTTCAGCTCCTGTTTCTTTCCTTAATTATTCTTCCTCTTCACTGAGGATAAGCAACATTGTTGTTAAGCTGGGTTTCATTTTTGTGTTGTCTGAGCACTTTTCAGTCAATCAGCGCTTTTTCCTGAGGTGTATTCAATAATTTATTCAAATTTGGCTTGGACCACTGGGTGATGCCACAAAACGCAATGCCATATAAAAAGAAAAGAATAAAAACATAAGAGGCAGAGTGGGATGAATACAGTTGTTATTGCAGATCAATGGACTGTTTTGTGTGATGCGGCAATGTCCCAATAGATGGCATAATTAATAGTCACAGTCTCTAAAGGTTTACCAGTGTGGCTTTTGGTTTCCCACCTGCATAGTGACTAAATGTGCACTGTCTGCTGAGCTCTTTGTTTTTGAGTAGATCTCTTTTTTATTACCTTACCGTTTTAACCAAGCACAGATGTCCAGTCAGCAACTACACAAATGTTGTAAAACAATGATTACTTTAAGCTTGCATAATGAAACATACAAGCAGTGACTGGCCTGGTGAAGACTGTATTACTGTGTTACATATAAAATATAAACAGAATCATGCTATGACATGTGGAATTAAAACATGTATCAATTGTAAATGAAATAGGCCCTGTTTGCCCTGTTTGCTGTCATTGTCATTTTTTTGCAGGAGGGCAAAATATATATGAAAGTACAAACATAAATATCTTTAACCACTCTATTAATTGTGAATCATTTTTTGCATAAAAAAAAGTGGTAAAAGACTGGTTTGTCTCGACTATATCAACCTTTTATCACACTCCTTTAAACCCACAAAAAACCACCAGACCCTCCTTACCAAGAAAAAGATTAGCTACCCTTTAACCCTCAAACTAAGTTGCTGATTGCCTCCTCATGTAGGTCCTATGACACTGGACTAATGTCACTCTCATCTCTTTCAACATTCAGTCCTAAAACTTGTTTCTAACAGCAGACCAGCCTCTTGCCATCATCAATCTAACTCCTATACTCAAGGAACTTGACCTCAACCAATGTGACTTAAGGAACAACTCCTTCTTTGTCCATCCTCCAAAAGGATTGTCTTGACCTTACTGGCTTTGCGTTATCATGTACTGCCCATCATTTGCTGTCAATTAATGTGGGAGTAATCCTGGACTTTCTTGCCATTTATGTTGTTTAATGGCAGCTTGCATTCAGTTTAATGTTGCATTATTGCTGCTCTCTACTGTTCACATGTTTCGCTAAGGGAGAAAGAGGGGAGTCAAGGGTCAAGAGAAATGGTAACAAACACAAGGAGGCGGGGCTCCCACATAATTTAGGGGTTAAGCTGACCATGAGCTGGAATGTCCGTGGTTCAAGTCAGGGACCTCTGTTGCATCTCTTTCTACCTTGTTTTTATCATCTCTCTACTGGTGTTATAGCATAAAGGTGTAAAATAACCAAAAAAAGGAATACTGTAAAAAATGGATTTGAATCTCTAGTGTTAGTTGTTCGTTTTACCTGGAAAATCCATCAATCTCAGCATCATAATTAACCCCCTGGCCCACAACTTTTGGTAGGTTTATAGTGTTTCATATCTGTTGAATCAGACCATTCCTTCACCATGTACTCTGCCCAGGTCACTCTTTCATCTTAAATTATCTCCTGTCCATCCTCCCAGCCAGCCTAGCAAAACTAACACTTTCCAAAAAAAATGTAGCCTTTCATGTATTCAATAATACATGCACCCTTATATCAACGTTATTAATGATCTAATAATGTAGTGATACCCAGGATAAAGCAACACTCTGATTAATGCAACATCCGTGTAAACACTTAACTCAGTTGTTTGGCACGCATGCAAGGTCATCAAGGTCAAAGGTGTAAGCATAACTTCTCATCACCCTACATTTTCACGCTACAAAACTATTCACCATTAAGGGCTAGACACAAAAATAAAACCATTCATTCATTCATTAACCTGTGGACAATTGCACATCCCTCCAGAAATTAGCCCTAGATGTAAACTAGGGTTATTGAGGAATTTTGGTTCCGGTGAACCATCTAAAGGCCTTAATCCACCTGTTCCCTTTATGTGGATAACAGGTTGTTCAAGTTATTATTTAGATAAAAAAAAACTCGCATTTCCAAGTCATGTCACTTTCCCGTCATATCTCTACTGATTCCCAATGCTGAACAAATACAATTTTTTCTATCTCTCCAGCGAGCTGTTTTTGTATTTCTCCCTTACATTATCACTCCATGGTCTCAACCTGAGATAAATCTGCTTCATGCGTTTTGTATATACAGATCTCTAATTTTAGCATTATTTCAATATGTAAGCACTATTTGTCTGATTCTTATCTTTACGCTATTCTCTGCTTGTGTGAAGAGCCAATTTCCCCCGGGGGCTCATTAAAGTTAAACTAAAATTGTCAGGGCACAGTGACTCTGACCTTTTTTTATATATTGGTTGTTTTTGCTGCAGTTTAAGTGATCAGGATTCTAGAAATTAATTTGAACTTATTCTGCCCTTTCACTTACAGTGAGTCAGAGTAGAGCATCAGTGAAATATCTTCAAAATATTTACATATTAGAGCCACAATAAATAACACCTTTTTCATGGGTAAATTGGAAACATCAAACACATTTGTATATCAAGAACATCTCATAATCTTCCTTTCTCTTCCATTAGCCTCCTCAACTATTCCCTCAATCGAAAACATGATGCTATACTAATCCAAATACAAGTATAGAGTGTTACACAATAGCAAATATTGTAGAAAAACATGGATAACTGGCACAGGTGCTTTCAAATACGCATGACTGAAGAAAGGAGAAAAGAGAAGTCAACAATCCTCACAGGGCTTTCTGATAGTTTTTGAAAGTGAAAATCAGGTTATTTCAAAAGCAACAAGAAGTGATTGATGGAGGCAGCTCAACTCACAGCATATGAATGTTGCACTGTAGATGACCTTCTGTGTGTCATAAGTGTGAATTAAATATTTTATCCCTTTCTTTTTAGTTTAAATGAGGAGGTATAATAGAATAGAATATAGATAACCCTTCATAATAACTTTACTTCACTAATTAATAAAGGATGTGGTACCATTAAACTAAAGTTAAATATTATGTAATCAAAGGTGATCAACACACCCACAGACATATACACATACAGTACCAGCCAAAAGTTTGGACAGCTAGCTGCAGTTACGTGCACACTTTTTTTCATTCCGATTGAAGATTTTGGATCAACTGTAGACATGGGGTGTGATATAATACGGTCTGGTGTTAATATGCTCTGACACATTTAATTAAAACAGCTGTGTGACATGCGTAAAAGTGATTTTGTTATTTTGGGATTTAGCCTTGTAATAGGCGGTCCTCAAAGTTTTCCAGCGGTTTGTAATTTGTTCAACACTTTGGTCTGTCCCGTCTTTGTTCATTTTTTCATTTTTTTGAATAGGTCATTATTTCTTATTTTCCTACTGTCTAGACGTCTAATAATGTTCAGTTCTTAAAGAGTTTGTATCAAAAACAAACTCTCCACAGAGGTCCAGTTCAGCTTGGAAGCCGCCATTTTTTGGAAGTGGAGAAACGTAAATCCCCACGCATTCAGGTCAAGACGGAGGGCATGCGCAGAAAGATCACAGTTTTATCCAACTGTATCCAACCAAATTTATACTTAAGCTTTGCCTTAGAGCAGTCATTTAAACCTCGAGTGGCATAATGTGTCATTTAATAAATTAAAGGAATGCATTTTAATCATAAATCCTGATAAACATGACTGAATTACAAACACCTAATCAATAATATAATGTGTACATATAGGAGCCAACC
Source organism: Thunnus albacares (assembly GCF_914725855.1). NCBI lineage: Eukaryota > Metazoa > Chordata > Actinopteri > Scombriformes > Scombridae > Thunnus > Thunnus albacares. Next base: position 18,339,456 of record NC_058107.1, on the reverse strand, counting down.
ATCACACCTGACTGTCTGTGATCACTTGTTTCCATATGCTGTACCTTGCGTATCTTTTTAGATTGTACTGTAGATGTGTGGATAATTAAGTGAATTCTTGAGTTGCTCTCCAAGTGTTAATTTTGTTCTTACAATTATGCAGATCAACAATTATGTTGTGCAAACTTTCAGAGCTCAAGTCCAATGTTGTTTTTTTAACAAAATTGTAGCCACCTTCCAGTGAGCAATTTGAAAATTGTCAAATAATTGTCAAATAACTAGTAACAAGAGATTCCTATCAGCGGAAAGAACCACAGCTGCGTATTCTCAGTCTGATCCCCACCTGTCACTCCCTTCATTTTTACCAGGAGTCTGTCTGGTAAGATAATCACACAACACTTTCTGAGATGAAGTGCTTTCAGTGAAGCTGGAAGATTTCACTGTGGTGATGAAGGCATAAGAGGAAGGCATTAAAGGCATCATGATTTGGAAGGAGATGAAAATGTGTCTGCAAACAACATGCAGAAGACATACTGCGTTACGTAATGGTCTACCTGCACCCTCAAAAGTACATACAATCTTGCAAGCATTATAAACTCAAACACTTTGAGAATGACAAAATCAACATGGTTTCTTCGTATAATCACTTCCATTAAAGAATGCAAGACAAGCCATGATAAGCTTTTATTTATCGCTGCCATTGGTAAAATGAATGTTAAATATGAGAAGGACCTGGGGATTATTTATAATGCAGAGTTGCAATCATTTTCTTTATAAGCCCTGTGGGATAAAAAGCAGTTGAGCAAACATGTCATCTGATCCCTTTTAAATGAAAGCCCCATCAAAACACTAGAGGCTAAACCCTGTTGCTTAACACCTCAGTGATGTTTCAAAGCCTCTCCTCTTCATCTCCAAACTGTTTTTTTTTGTAAATTGCAAATTGCATCACATTCCCTTGAAGTAATTCACTTAATTAAAGCAAATTTCATAAAGTCTGCCATCTTTACTCTTTTTTTTCTGTTATACTGATTCCTGTTGATTAATTGCCTTTTTGCTTTAGATTAAAGGTTGAGTCAAATTGGGCAGCTTAGGTATGCAAAATCCCCCAAGCACACCAGCAGATAATGGTGTTTAATTGAATGATAGTACACCAAAGAGGCAGCAAAGTGATGGATAAGAAAATGGAAATGGCATATGAAATGAGGCATATATGTGACTGGTTTATTTATTTATCTCTGCCCAGACTGGGTGTGTTATGAATGACAGCGTGCTTACTCAGGTGGAAGGATATTCACGCATGGTAGGTAGGGAAAGAGAGACAGAGACAGACAGCAAAAGAGGGAGAGATAGAAAAAGAGCGAAGGGATGAATAATTGATGATACAAACTTCTCCAAAAGGGTAATCAAAATTCAGGAAATTGGAGAATAGAGCCTCCATCTATACAGGTGAAAACAACATTTCAGCCATTATAAAGTGAATTTTGATCAATCCTTTAATATAGTTGTTGTGAACCCTGACATCTTTGTTTAAAAAAAGCATGAATCAATATGCAATACAAATCTACAAAATGAATAATTCAGTAATTCAATAAACAGGAACAGAGAAGGCAAAACAAAAGGTGCATAAGATAAAGTTAAAGAATCTGGATATCTGACAAAACCAAAGACTTTTTCTTACTGCATATTTATAGCTTAACAGAGGGATCTGATGGAAAATCAAAATAATTGTATATGAAGTCTATTATTTAGCTTAAAAAACAATCATGAAATATAATGAATTGTGTTGCCAGTTACAGTGAAATTGCTAACCCATCATTTTTTTATGACCCTGTATGATTCACAAGAACTAAACCCAGAACACCTGACACAGCAAAAGGTCACAAGTTCACAGCCTCTCCATCCAGCAAAAGAAGCTACAGTGCTGATGTCCGCTGTCTTTAGAGTAGTTTGTGTATTTCACCTCGGCTCAAATGTAAGTACTCAGTCTTGCACTTCCACACCATTCCACTGCACAGCCAGACACAGAAAAGTCCATATATTGTCAAGTATTCCCCACAGGGACCTGCATTTAAAAGCATTAGTTAAATTACTCCATTACTCTGAAAGAGAAAATAGATTTTTCTAGATATAAACACATTTAAGCACTGATTTCTTGTAAACCTATACGTCTAACACTTCATACCCATGAGACTGCAATGCCCACGCTCAAGGTTACAGCGGACACTGAAAAGTAATTAAGATAAAGTTAATAGAATGCAGTTATAGTTCAATAAGCCAGAGTTTAATTGAAATGACTGGGCCTGACTTTGACTTCTGATGTTGAAAATAAAACATAAAAACAGTAATTGAATTTCACTTTCAGCTCTGGAAAAGGATCAAGCAGTCAATGAGACATGCTTTATGGGAATGCTATACATGCAGAAACACTCACAAAAAGCAAAGAAAAAAACAGCAACAAAAGAATGAGACCTTTTTTAATGCTGAATATGTCTTATTGTTCAGAATGTGAGACAAATACGTACTAGCCATACCTGATATTTTGTGCAGAAACAGACTTTATGTGACATGACAGTTGTTTCTTGCCGGGTTACTGGAAACAAAGGCGTGAATACAATGGATGTGACAGCTACAGCATCTAATCTGGAATTGAGATCATGCTTGACCTGATAAGTGGAGTTACTTCTGATGGTGAGAAAAATTTCATGCTCACAGAACGTAACGTTAAAGCGCGTTGACCTTTTAGCAAATGGGCATGGACTTCAGCACAGTAAACAAGTCAATAAAAGCGAGTGCTGGGCCGTACTAAAGTGTGAGGGATAGAGAAAAATATGAATACATTTACAAAAGTTTTATATAATACACTTTTATCAGTTTAATGTGTGTTATCTTTGAAAAAAATACACATTAAACTTAAACTGTGAACATGTGCGCTCTCATTTAAATTATGTCATTGTTGTCTGCGTACATGTGTGTCTGTTTACAGCTCAAACAGCATGAATTGCATTTGTTTGCACTGGTTTCTCCCGGGATTAATTGCTTGCTTCTTGTTGACAGGTTTAACACCTCAATGTAAACATGTCATCTTACAAAGACCCAATGCAAATACAAGAATGGTAGCACTAATGCAGAGCTAATGGGACACAAGTAATGGTATTTATTTATACCTTTTCCTCACACATTTCAATATGTTTTGTGAGTTTTTAGTCAATATAGACATTTTTGATTCCAGGAAGGAAAGTTTGTAAGATTTTATACATGGAACTCTGGTAGATTAAGCCCCCTTTTTTATACAGTATATATGACACAGGCACTGAAGCTGTTGCCAAGAGATGCAGATAATTGTTTTTTTTTCCCAGCGTGCTTGTTATGTGTTTGGAAGCACATTTCACTGAGACGTTTGAGCCAATTCTAAAATTTCAATCAAGTTCTGATTTCAGTACATTCACACTAAAATGTTCATAAAATGAATGTCTGAGCTGTGAATTGATCCATCACTGTTTTAGAAATACTGTACGACAAAGTATAGCTCTTCTGACAGACAGTACGTTAGTGTAAATGTGCCCTCCACAAACTGTGTTTGGCCAGCTAGCGTGTGCATACAGTACCCAGGGAGCATTTTGGCAGGGCTTGAAAAGAATGGTTGAGACAGGCAGAGAGCACTAAGCTGCCTCCCAGTGCTCCTGCCCTTGATGCTGTGTGGAGTGAAGAGCACAGAAGAGCACACAGTCACCCAGGGCAGGAAGTGGAGGCAGGAAAAATGCGGGTTACATGCTTCATTAAGCAATATACAACTTAGGGCCCCTGACACTTGGCTGCCAGGTGAATTAGTTGTGGATGACAGGACAGGGAGGAAGTAGATGAAGAACACGTGGAGGGTTTGTGGAGAGATGTGCCTCTTTAATTAATTCCTGGTGACAACAAAGTAATCTAATGCTGGTGATGTGATGCAAACAATGTGAGAACACTTTTTAAAATAGCTACACAGGTAAATGAGGCTGCGGATGGGTTTCTTCATTTTAATCTTTAGCAGGAGCAAAGGAAAGTGAGAAACAGGGGTGTGAGGGAAAGGAAGAAGGATTCTTTTCACTTCATTTTTTTTCTTCTCTTTCTTATGTGATGTATTCATTATACTCTGACAGACATTCGTCACAATCTGCCTTAGCTGACACTGCAACTGACGCTGGTCAATAGACTGGAAATTAATCAATTAATCATTCAGGTCATTTATCAAGAAAAAATTCCAAACATTACTTGTTTCTGCTTCTTCAAAGTGAGGATTGTTGCTTTTCTGTTTCCTATTATAATTGTTGATAATTGATCATAATTGAATATTTTATGGCTTTGGACTGTTGATGGAAGAAAACAAGCAAACTGAAGTCACCTTGGGCTCTGGGAACATGTAATGGGTATTTTTCTGACATTTTATAGACTATGTGATTGGTTGATTCATCAAAAATATAGCTAATAGATTAATTGATAATGAAACTAAAACTGTTATTCGCAGCCCTACTGTAAACAGCATTGATACGGCCTCTGAATGCTCTGGAAGAGGACAGTAATCTTGTGTTCACTTTTAAGACGTCTTCATTTAATTCCATTGACAGCTTTCTTAATGTGGTTTTAAGAAAAGAGATTATGAGTTTAAAAAACAAATTTGATATGCACACTGAGGTGGCAAATTGCAGCTCTTCTACAAGTTTGAGAATATTATTAACTATGTGGAACAGTTAACCCCTAAGTGTCAGGTCTTCTCCATTAACAGCCACTTTTAAACCCCATAAGACTCACCTTTTTAAAGTCAGTTATTTAACTTACACAATCATTATCTAGGCTAGATGATAGCTTTTATTATATTTTGTGTGTTGCACTTATTATTTTAATTATCTGTGTAGGGAAACGAACCCAGGAGCATGAGAGGAAGTTCAGTTCCTTCAGGAACGTTATGGTGTTTTAGTCTAACAGTCTATCAGGGTGTGTGTACTCTTGTGATAGAGCACACACATGACCTCTGACCTCAAGGCATAAAAGATGTCATGAACAGAACTAAAAGCCAGTTTCTCCCACCAACCATGAAAGGAAATGGACAGTTTGGAATTAACGGTTTTGTCTTCTTCCAGATATGGGCAGACTGCACTAACCAGAGTCCCCCCCCCCCCCCCAACCTCTACGGATGAACTGATGTCTCTACGGTCATAAATTTGGGATAAGCCACATTCCTTTCTGAGTGTCTCTCTCTCTCTCTCTCTCTCTTCCTCTCTTTTTATTCACAATGAGTATCTAGGATAGTTAGAAATGCCTACTAAAATGTGTAAATATATGTATCTTGACTTGTCTAACCATTGTTAAACTTTATGGACTAAACTAAAATAAACTTTAGCTTTAATTATTCTGAAATGATAGGAAATTCAAAATCTGCGTCAAAGTGTTTTCCCACTGGTTTTCATGATATATAAACATTGACAACAGAAATGAGTGAGTGTCCAATTGCAAGTGCGTAGCCTTCAAATATTCTCCTTAGATAGGATAGGAATAAAATTATCTCCCTTTTTATTTGAAGGCCAGTTTTTCACTTCACACAAAAAAATTAATTGGTAATTGAGGCGTTCCCTCCAAAAGAGTGCCAAGGATCCTCTTTCTTCCAAAACATGCCTGTTAGACTAAGTTTTACAACTCTTTGTCTGGGCTGCTGCTTCTTCTGTTTTCTCTCGGCCTTGCCAGGCATTATGGCCCATTCATTGCATCTTTTTCACTTTTGCTGAGAGCTGAAGGTTTCAAAAAACTCTTAACTAAGAAGAAAGACTGTAAAGATGCCTAAAGCCACAAGCTAAGTATCCATTAAGCCATTGCATACCATTTGCCATTTGAATATCTATTATTTTGTAATCTCCTATTTTTATTGTGTAGTTTTTTTTACGTTCTATTGCAAATTGTTTTTGTTTTTTTTTCTTTAGGCGCTCAAGCGTTGTTGTGTCATAGTTAATTGGAGTTGCTTCCTCCCACTCTGCAAAGACTGTCAAAGCTAGTCTGAGAGTGTTGGATTCACTCTCCTAAAGAAGCACTGAACTAGAGTGCTTCACGGAACCTACAGCAGTTCTCATCTGGCTGTCAACTCAGCAACCTGAAGATCATCACCAAGTCTGCCTCACTGTGCTCTGCACTCTGCAGGAAGTTCTCCTCATCATCAGCAGTAGGAAACAAACCATCTTCCATGCATTCTGTCTGAGAGTTGATGAAAAGAACTAGATTCAAAATGATTTATTTATTGGCTTTAGTTAGAACTATTTGCCCCCTTATTGCACTTTGACTTGTTTTTGATAACCCTCAATGTCATTCATTCATTCATTCTGTCTGCAATAACTTAATTTCATTTCCCCATTCATTCATTCATTCATTCATTCTATTTGTATAGATGTGTATATGCTTAGTTGTTCCTTATTCATCCCTATCCCTTGGTAGTACAATAAATATCTTTATCACCAAGTCGTTGTATTTGTGTATTCCTTTACAACAGAGATGGAGATATTCGAGAGTTCACGAATCTCAGATATAAGACTGATTAATTTTAATTTCTCTTCAATTGAAGAGTCATGCCCCTTATAATTTTATGAGTGCAAAATATGAATTTCCAAATGTAGTAGTAACATCCCTACATCTATTTTCTTTTAATTTCTCTGTAAAGCACTTTGAACAATATTTGTTGTTTTTTATGTTCTCTATAAATAAATTGACTTCACTTGACTTCACACTTCTCTACTCCTAGTGCACTTTTGAAATTATGCAACACAGCGAAACACTCTCTGCTGCTGAAATTTATCAAGGAGCTTCATTTTTACTTCGAATTTAATTTATCGCCCACTCTTTATAAAAGTCAACCTATATATGTGCTCTTCAAATTCAGCTACGACAAAGTAAATTTCACACTCTAAAACTAATTTCTAAACAACAGGAATGATCTGTGAAGCACTGGGATTAAAAGTGGCTCAGGGTCTCTCTGTTTTGAGTCTCAGTGGGGATATTTGCACTGTAGGCTTTTTCACTCTGTGCTGGAGTCGACTTGACTTTGTACAGCTAGCCTAAAATATAACCATGAGTTGACAGATGTTAACAGATAGCTGTGGAGGATATCTATAATTCCCTGTTTGTTGCTAAGTGTGATTGAAGACCACCACAGCATAGTCCACGAAGGCCTTCTTTAAAAAACATATTTTGGTAGATACTGTGAGAAGTTATTTTTCACTTATTTCACTGCACTGCATAATAATAGAATAGAAGTTTAAAATGTTCACATATGTAAATTGCAGAAACACAGGTGCACACTTAAAAAACAATATTAACATTGATGGGTTACAAATCTCTAAGTACTTAGGTAAGAGATGTTGATTTTGTAGACTTACAGCATAAATCAGGTGTTGATGTTCTATATTTTGCAGTCAAAGGCGTGTCTACACACACATTAACACACAAGTATGCCAACCCCGTATCACGCCAAAGCATGTAATACACCCGCTGTTCCACCGTGTCAGTGTCACGGTGAGAAATGGTTGTCCTGGGGCTGGGTAAGGCCAGTAAGTGTCTTGGCATGGGGAGTGCTGGCCAGCTCTGAATACGGGAGTTTTGCTGGAGTGATCCATCTTTATATAATATACACTTATTCTGACCTTGGTGCGGATACATAGATAAGTCCGAGAAGGGCTACTGAGAAGTTATGGAGAAAAATACAACCATCCCTCTGCTCCTTCTATTCATAAATTTCTCACAGTGCAGGAAGAGGGGCATGAATTATTTACCCCTTCAGACAAGGCCGGTGATAGAGGGAGAAGGGGGGAAGGACAGAAGAGAGCAAAAGACAGAGAGAGAGAAAGAGAGCTTTATTGATTATTAGCAGGGGTCAATTAGTATTATTGTGACAGAGGCAAGATGGAACAACACTTTGATGATGATACTTGCTTCAGTGATTTATGTTCTTCATATCTTGAAATATAGAGTAGAAATAATGAGATTTTTTTAAAATATAAATTAATGCACACATGTAGAATTTTCTTGCTAAATCCTTGTAAATGCTTCCATTTATCAATACATTCATTTTCTCAAAATTCTGTGCAAATTATATACTAACATTCTGCAGGTTGATGATTTTCACCCTGTGTCAGATTTTAGTCACAGTGCTTTTTCCTGAGGTCTTGAATCATGTTATTTCTCCCCTGCTGTAAATGTAAAAAGCCTTGAGGAGGTTAATTGGATTGTATTCACAAGCATCAAATTAGTTTTTTTTTTATATTCCACTTCACCCAACTTATCATATTTCACTATTTATCAAGTGTGAAAGTCATTCAGACACAGGCTCTGAACTAATACTGGCAATTAAGTGTTTACAATTGTTAATTAAGCACATGATTAAATTTCAAGTGACTTGTTGTGAACGGAAGGGCAATGCAAAATGTTCCACCCAAGTGAACTTCCTACAAAGTATTGAAAATGCTAGTTTGCATAGTAAGATACAAGTACATGGTGTCTGTGATTCTGGGCATATCTCAATTTTAGGGCTGTAAGACAAAATCAGAGCTTTAAATTTGGTTGTTTTTCAGAAGATTGAAATTTAAAATCATGAGTTCAGACTTGCTCCAATCCTATATTCTAGCAACCAATCCTGCTGACTTTCCAAATTGGTGTTAACCTGCACCTGTTGGCGCTGCTTAAATACACTTAGTAGGGTGTGCTCCACCTCGTTGCTTTTGATTAAGGTCCTTAGGTGAAGAAAATGTCATTTGCACCCCACAAGGTGGCTCGTGGGGCACCATTTCAACAATTAATTCCCACTGTGCTTTGACAGTGACAAAACACCCACCGACCAGACTAATAACTCCAAGCGCATTTGGAATGGAAATATGCTTTCTCCTCATCTGTTAGAGAGAAAAATTACTCCATGTTGGGGTAGCGTCTCTTTTCTCCTGCTTTTTTTTTCTTCCCCATGGAGCAAGGTCTTTGAAAAATTGGGTTATGCGACAGAATCAATAACTCTCTGGGAAACCTTGGTTTCTCAGATGCCTCATGAGACCAGACCTGGCCTGTAGTAGGTGGCTCTAAGAAGGAGGTTCAGCAGAGATGTTGTGGTAAATATGACATCACCTAGAGTAACTGCGGGTAGTTAACCTATAAGGCTGCCTGCCACCTCAGCTGTTGATTGATGTTTCTCATCTTCCCCTTGGACATCATTAATTTGGTCTGGAAAAGTGAGACCACTAAAGTCACTGGAAACAATGACATGACGTGGCTGCACAAAGCGATGCTGTGTCTGACTGTATATCAAGCAGTGTGAAAATGAGTTGAAATAATGTGCCTGTTTTGAATGGTTATGAGAGATGTTATCTTGCTTCTCCTGGCTTTTTCTCCAATTTCCCCTCTCTGGCTACATTCATATTACCAACCCAGTCTTTTTATTGCTACTTTCCATGCACCATATATACATATATGGTGACAAGGCAGTGACATTTTAATTGCCAGATTTAGATATGTCAAATGCAAATGAACCTGGCTGATATTTCAGTATTTATCCTGCTTTTGCCATCTACTGGCTCTTCTAACTCCTCTTCCAGTAACACACTGAACTCACTGACACACTTAATCAGTCTCATACCATCATAGCATGTCAAGCAGAAATGTTTAGAGGATCCAAATCACATCTGAGTTACAGAACAGAAACTCCAGTAAAATCAATGCAAAATATCTTTTTTCTATTGCTAGAAGTCTTGGTTCACACAGAGACCCTGATGACTATGTCAGACTGCACTGCTCTTTAAGGCCATAAAGACAAAAGTAGAAAACAATAAAAAGTGAGAGTTTGGGGAGAAAGCAAAGCAAGACAACAACCTTCCATTATTTCCTACATTGATTTAGGGTTCTGAAGTATATAGGTTGTGATGAATCTAGATCTGCAATGATTAGTTGATTACAAACAATTATTAATCAAAATATTTTAGGTTGCATCTTGGGCTTTGGGAAACAATGATCAACACCAAACAACTAATTGATTAAATGAGAGAGTAATTGACAGTCAATAATCGATAATGAAAATAACCATTTGCAGCCCTAGATGAATCCTCACTTTGCTTGTTTCCTCCTCAAATGCCAGTCCTTAAGATTAAAAGAAAAATCTTTTTCATTTGCATACCATGAAAAGAGTTACTAAAGATACTGTACAGTAACTGTATGTAACAGCGTGAAAATATAAGTGAAAATGGAATCAATTTTGTTGTTCTGTCTAAAGGGGTAATTTACTTTTCACCGGACACACAATCACACCTTTTGATTTATTCCCCCTCTATTGTAATGGCTCTATTTTGTAATTCATCTTCATGCTCCATGCTCACAATCCCCTTCCAGACGCAAAATCACCTCGTTCACCTCTCTCGTATTGCACTAAATTCAAATGCCAATCCCGGGACATTCCCAACTGGCTTTCACAGCAACAAAATGCCACTATATATTCTGCCCCACTCTCTTCTGTCCTGTCCTGCTCTGATCCTGTTGACTGTTGACCCCCTCACCACCGCCCACATATCTCTCTCTCTCATTGCCAGGAATCCTGAGGAGAGTAGATTTTTCTTTTCTCGCAGGCACTCTTCTGTCCCTGGACCTGTTATTCCCCCTCCTGCCGACAGCCTTGCTAACAGATTGCCAATAAGCTCGGTGGCAGGCCCCACCAACGTGTCGCCCCCTCCATCCCCCCTGTAATGGCCTCTCTCTGGGGAGGGAGCTCCTGCCTGTCACTGATCCGACTACCCTTATAACCCTCTCCCATCTTCCTTCCCTCCTCTTCTTTTCCCTTTCCTGTCACACCATCCACCTCCAGCCTTCAGGTCGTTCCATCACAGGTTGCAGGTGTGCCTCTCACTAGCATACATGCACATGGCTGTGCATGCTTGATTGCACACGTGGATGAACACACGATCACATACACAGAAAATAGAGGTACAACACAGAATCTCATATACATGCACTCACACATACTAAAGTATTTATATCTTCCACTTTCTATCTCTTCTATGTACATCCACCATTTTTTCCCCATTTTTTGTTCTTTCTTTCCTATTTCAGTATATCAGTTTCTCAGTCATATATTTCTGATTGATTATCCACTCAGCATCCATGCAAGATGAGGTGGGAGTGATAACTATGTTGAGACTATGACAAGGATGCCCCACAGTTCTTCATTGTTTCAGAACAAAACCATGAGGGAAAGTTAATTCACTTAGCCAGAAATTGTCTCCCACTGTTTATTCGCCGATCCCTTTGTGTTGGATTCAACAATTTCTGGATTTGGTGACTCCTTGTGGAAGAATAAAAAAATAAAACACACTGTGACACACAGCACTGGAATTGTCACATTTTTCCATAAACAAACACTTATGCCATCAGAATCAGTCCTATAATCTAGAGCTGCAACAATGAGTCAAGTAATCAATTAGTGATCAACAGAGAATTAATCTGCCACTATTTTGATAATTAAATAATTGATTTAGTCACTGTTTAAACAAAAATGCAAAAAAAAAAAAAATTGCTGTCTGCAGCTTCTCAAGCTCCTCTGTGTTCTACATGATCATAAACTGATTATCTTTAGATTTTAGACTGCCGATGAGATAAAACAAGACATTTGAAGACATAGCCATTAACTCTAAGAACTTATAACAGGAATTGACATTTTATAGACAAAACAATGAATCAATAATCGAGAAAATATTTGGCAGATTAATCAATAATGAAAATAATCATTATCCCCTACTATAATCACATCAAAATTCTGTATGTACTGTAGGTTCTTTAGTTAAGTCAAATATACCATAAAGTAAAACTTGGCCATTTCTATGTAAATCTCATCGTAAATCTTATAAATTACTCAAAACTGTCAAAACAAGCTTTCAGACAAGGTATATCATGTGTATTCACAAATGCAGAACAGATTTTCCTCTTTATCAAATATTATATGTAAAGCTTTTCTACTTTGAAAAGCTTTTATTACCGACTGCACTTTATTTGACACCATTTCATATGAAATATAATATTAGCTATTGCTATAAAGACAGTTCATCTAGCTGTTATCTCAAACAAAAAGCTTTCCCCATTTCCCCAAATCCAGTTATTGATTGTACAAATGGCCTGGAGAGCTCCAAGATGTGTGATATGACTAAAATGTGCCTTCAGTGTCCTGTAACCTTTCGCGTGTATCTGCCTCTCGCTTGCTCTGTCAATGATGATTTAATGTTTCAGATTACTCTTTTTTTTCCAGAATGCCCCACAGTGTCAGGGACGAGCCCTCGCTGGAGAACAAGTGGGCTACGCTTTTGTGTGGAAATGTTGTGTGTGTGTGTGTGTGTATGTGTGTGAGACAGAGAGAAAGAGAGTGAGAGAGAGAGACAGAGCACAAATCGATTTTCTTAGTTTGACAAACTCGTGGTGCTGGACTTCAGCGGACGAAATGACATTTAAGAGGAGAGTTCTTCTATTTTCTTTACTGTTCAGTTTACAAGTGTTTCAATTAAGTGAATTGTGTTCCTTGAAGTGATGTCCTGTTCACAGGAGCGTGATGAAAAACAGTAACTGGTGGCAGCTGTGCATTGGATTAGACCCATTCTCTGATTAAATAAATTAATTTCTTGGGCTTGTGCTGTCACCAACTCCACAACAAATAAACATCAAACTGCTGGGATTTCTCTCCATTGCATCAATGATGCCGCCTAGCTTCTGACAGCTACAACAGTATCAAAGGGCAAGTGTTCATTTATGTCCCGGCAGCAAATCCATTATTTCCTCCATGTGTGTTGTGTGTTGTTTGTTGTGCTTGTACGGTTGCACTTTTGTGTACATAGGTGCACACATGTATTCATGGATTACTGTACATTTCTAAGTCAATCAAAAGGTCTTGGCCTACTTCCAAGGTATATGACTAATTCAATGTTCATAACAAGCAAAGGGAAAGCAATGAAAAGTTTTCGGGGAACAGCATGTCAAAGAAGAAATAAAATGTGGAAAAAGAAATATCATACCTGGTTATCATTTTTTTTCTCTTAGGTGTTTTTCTCTGTTCCTCACAGTCAGCCTTCACTTGGATAAATCTGCCTCTCATTCCTTTTCTGCTTGTCTCAAACTCCCACTCCTAGCCTATTTTTTCACCATTTGTTTTTCCGCATCCCTCTGTTCTTTTCCCTGGTTTCTCTTATACGTGGTGCAATTAAGCAGAAGTACCTCTCTGATAGCTGTCATTTCCTGCATACGTGAGAAACAGATCCGCTCCTCTGACAAAATGAAATACTCACAGTGGAAACATCCTATTCCTATGCTAGCTTGAAAACTATGCAGGGTTTTTACTGCTGTATATTGGTGTCTGTGAGAGAAGGAAGGGTTTCTATTAGTTTTTCCAAAAGCACCCAAATATGCATACACAAATAACTACACATCAGTCTTAGGTTCAGTAAGTTGTATAGATGAATAGATGCCATAGATGTAGAAATTCCTCAGTTTCCTGAATTTTGTGTTTGGAGATCTGATGATTTAATTCAATCCCATGAACTAACAATACCATGTTGAGTAAGACTAACATACAGTTCACATATTTATATAGGAATTTCTTGAAAAAGTAAACTTAATGTTTTATCAGGTGTATCACTCTAATCTTCCTGTAGGCCCAAAAATAATAAGACAACGAAGACAACTATCCTTATGTTTATCTCAGCTGGCCACATATGGCTTTTGCACATGTAGTATATAGTGGGGTTTTTTTCTGTTCTGACCTCATTAACTTAATTTCCATTATTTGGATAAGAAATAATAAAAATTGTGTTGTATATGGTCCACAAGGTCACAAAGGATGGAAAAGAGAAATGTTTTTCTGCTATTCCCTGCTATTTACTTCAGAGATGACAGGGGGGGAAATCACTATTGCTTTTTATCATCTGGATAATGGAAAACCAACAGGGAGCTCAACGTCATAATGGAGCCTTTACTGAAAATCTTGTCAAAAGCTGAAATGATTTGGATTTTTCCCTTAATGAATACCAAGAAATTGTCTCCGTTATTACTCTCCACTCTGCTCTCTTTGAAAAAGCCTTCATCCCTATATGTATTTTTCCTGTATCCACAGGCTTTCAGCATTGAATACAAACACATCGCATAGGATTAGGGCGGCATTAATAAATCAATTACATTCAATTACATTCTCAAATAATGCACAACATGTCAATAAACTGTGGCTTTCACAATAGTAAGTTGGCCATTAAAATGTAGTGCAATTTTAACAAAATTTCTTGAAAATTAGCAAAACAATCAATGCACATTTCCATCCAGTATCATTATGCAAATATTAGGAGAATATTTAGGAGAATATTAGGAGTTGTTTCATCAAGATAAAAAGCTGGTGGTGTTAATTTTTTAGTCAGGTGCCATTATACCTTTGCAGAAGAGAGTGCAACAAGACGATGTAATTAAAAGAGCACTAGTCAAACTTCAGTGAAAAACAATATCACATATCAATTTTTTTTATCTTCCTTTCCAGAGGACATTTAAGTCACATGCGTCATGTACTTTTTTGCGACATTTCGAGAGTTTTCAAGCGCTTTTATGCACAAATTGAAAATGCGCAACAAAAAAGTGGATGGAAACCCGCTGCTTTTCTTAGAGCTAAGATGATGTCTTCAAATTGCTTGTTTCATCTGACCAACAGTCTAAAATCCAAAGACAGTCCATTTACAAAGATGTAAAACAGAGAAAAGTAGCAAATCATCTATGCTTGAAAAATGACTGACACGATTTATCGATAATCAAAATAGTTGATTAATTTTATGTTGATTGTTGACTTATTGTTTCAGCTCTACAAAAGATTTGACAGTGTAAGATGCATTGAGTAGCTACTTGTCTAATTTATCTAAGCACTAGTGAAGTGATATTTTCCTTTCTTCTCTGTTACTAAAGGCAAGGCATAACCGGATCTAGAAAGGATAAAGAGACTTTTGATCTCAACCAGCATTTCAGTGACATTGACATTGCATAATGGTTGCCATATTAACACCTAATTTCAGTGTTTAAACAAAATAGTGTTCTATCTGTTCGCAGACCTCCTCTCTCCCTAAGCCACCTCCACCCCCTGAGGCACCTGCATTCCTTCCCATCTTCCTTTATTCCAGATTAAAGCTTCAACCACCAAGGTCTTCATGACCTCAGGAGAGCTGGCAGGATCAGACGGCTCCTGCTTTGCTTGCATTTTAGCCACAGTAGCTCGGGTGTCTTATCTGTTTCATTTTTATTGAATGGATTCAGGTTTCTTCATCCCCTCAGGCTCTCGGGGGCATGCCCACTTGCTGGTGTTAGTGAAGTTTTTATGCTGACTGAATGAACATGTAAGATCCCTTACAGTGCCAGGGATGACATGTAGACCCCTCACTGGCGTGCATTTAAAAACATATACCTGCAAGAAGCACATACAAAATTTGCCACAGGCCCTTTGGTCCTCTGAGTGACAGAAGACGACGATGAAAAGGGGCAGTGGTGAGATAGAGAATTGTTGCAGGCAATAGCATAGCATTACAGCAACTTCCAGATCCCAGGGCAGACTCCCTCAGGTCCCACACAATCTCCTCGGTGCAATTGCCCTCCATTTGCAAGAACATCTCATGCAAATAGTTTCACAACCTCAATTATAGTGCTGGGTGTGTGAGAACCAGAAGTGATTTCCAAGTACCACTTCACCTAGAACTGTGCTTGCATGGAAAAAATATTATCTTTTATATATGTAATGGTGTGTTCAGAACAAATGCGAAGTGAATTTTATATGCAGTGCAATTGCATACAAAGTCAATGCAAAGACGCAGATATGCGTCCATGTGAGGTGAAAATGTTTCAACTTGAGCAAAAAATTCACGTGTATCACGGTGCTTTACGAATGTACTTCATGAACGTACAGAGAGGAGAATCGGAAAGGCAAATAACAGAAAGAACCAGAGTTCCTGTGAGTTCTGAGTTCAGTCAGAGGCTAAACTGAATAAAAACACACAGACAAACCTGCTCAGGCACGGTCGGTGCCTTCTGTTGCTAGCTAGCTTTCAGCTAATGTACAGTAATGTATTTTAGCTGTTTGGGGTGAATAAACACAAATGATCCTGCGGTCAAACTCATATGCGTAACACAAGGTGAAAATTCACTTTACGTTTGGTCTGAACACAGCATAAGTCTCACACACAGGCCTGCAACTGCTTTACATCTGGTGGACTTACAGTAACAATTAAGCCTTTTAACTGACTTGCATGAGTGGATCCTTTAAATTTTTCATTAGGCCTGAAACACTTCCTTCTTCTCTTGCTCTTGCCAGCTTCTTGACTAAATCATTACATAATGAGACAGTGTATGATCCAGTGCACAAGGTGAGGTACTTTGCTCTTGAGCCATTTCCCCCTGGCAGATATTGATGCAGAACCTTTGCCTCACATTAACCTCAACCTTCATCCTTACATTACAATGTTAATGGTCAGATAAAGTAAAGACATAAATGAGTTATATTACCCCATAAACAGGGAACTTCTGTTCTGCATATACTGGACTATACAGTGATGTTTCAAGTCATACTGTAAATTTAAGATTTACAGTATGACTTGATGTGTTTGTTGTTTGTGCAAGAATGTTTAGGATTGTGCATATAGGTCTAGAAAGTAGCCTATTTCGAAATTCTCCTCCTGCCTCCAGAGTTCAGTGCAGTAACCATTTCTGTCAAGTCACCTCTCTTAGGGTACACCGCAGACATCATTATACCCAGCACCATCTCTAATGGTCTAACTACCACAATTAAAATGTCTTGCCGACGATTAAGCTGTGCAGGAGTTTGCTGACGCTCGCAGCACTGCGCTTCAATTAATCAACAAAGACATGACTAAATGGACCATGATACTGTTTCCAAAATAGGGGTACAAACAAATCTACAGTACAAAAGCCCCACAGCTGCTGACCTAATCTGATCTGGCAGATCAAAGGGAAGAAAATGGGAGACAAAGTGAATAATCACATTGCTTTTCAACATGACACCTAGACAATGTAGGCGAGAACACACACACGGAGAATATGATAATATAATGGCAGTCCATGACAGCAACACGTACTAAGCACCAGGATGTACTGCAAATGGTAACTACTGGTACTACTACCTCCATTTACACACTTTGACACACCCAAACACATCATAGACACCTTCATATTTTCTGATGATTGTAGAGTTGGTCTTAACTGTGGTTTATCTGTAAATATCTAGTAATTGGCACTGGGTCATATTAGAATTGAAAACTGTAGTTTACTGGGGAACCACAAAAATATTGATAGCACTGCTCAGTATTTTGCTCTGGCTCATAGCACAGCCACAGTTTACTGGCAGGCCTTTTTAAGGGCCTTTAGTTTAAACAGCACCACTCTGCTGACCCCTCAGCTAATGATGCACCACTTAATATTTGGATGTCTGGTACAGTGCATCATGGCAGTGCATAAATGCCCAATTGACTATCTCTTAACGATTACTAATTATCCCAAAGGAAGCAATTAAACTGGAAAAAAAATAGGTGCAAGGGCCTATCTCAACCAGAGTGGGTAATTACCATACTTAATATTTTCCCCAATATCAGATACAGTTGGCAGCACAACCCTAAAGGCAGACTGAAGCATTACTCTCACAATAAAACATCACAATACCGAGGCTATCTATTATGTGCCGTGCTATCATTTCCTGGAACAAGCTTGGTCAGACACATTCAAGGCTACAAGGAAAACGGCCGGATTTTCTCCCTATTACTTCCATTAGGAACATATACTTGTGCCTTATTTTAGTAATCCATCTCGGCAATGCCCAATTAGAGAGCAGGCAACTATGGAAGGAGCTTTGATGAGCTCCAAGAAACCCTCCTGGGATAACTCCCTCTACACCTCTGAATCTCAGACAATTGTTCTTTTGCCTCTTCTCCTTCCCTGAATTAACGTAATGTTCTTATTAATTTGGCCTATTAAAAGATTTTGTGAGGTTTAGGCATGCTTAGGGACATTATAGGAGCAAGATGCTTTTCACTCAACCAGCTGCCCTTTACAATGTTCAAAGCAAAACTGTGGCGCCTGTTCACGCATAAATTGAACTGAAGACAAGTTGAATGGTTTCATATGCAAATAGCAGTGTTTACTGTGTGAAGCAACTGTATGTTTTCCACAAAACCTGGAGAAAACCACACACTATTCTGCCAGCCAGGTTTACAGATATGATGAAATCATGTTGCAGTACCTGACAAATCAGGCTCAAAGTGGAGGACGAGATGAGCCGAGACTTAAAGGTCACAAGTAATGGATGTCAGATTTGAGAGAGATGAATTTTCCAGCCCAACCCTTTTTGTTTTCCCACTGTTTGTACGTGCGTGGCAGACACTTTTCATCAAATGGTGACTCTCAAATGCCATGTACCCTCCATTCTCCATGAGGGCATCTACAGGACAGTGGCAACATATCACCATTTTACTACAATATGAATAACACAGCGATTTGTTATGGCACAGTACCCACTGTAATTAGATCAGTGCTGTTCACTTAACAAGATAAAAACAGCCATGAAGAGGACAATGTGAAGTCTAGATTGCATACCTCGTACAAGGTCGCCATGCAACCTGCAAAGTGCAGCGTTAACAATGGATGCAGCTCCATTTTAATTAGTTAAATTGATTGCTACTTCTTTAATTATTTGGATTCCTCAGAGGTAAAACACACAAGCACGCACACACACAATGATTCTTTTGAAAGTGCTTAGACTGGAATGGAGTTGTCAGATTCTGAATTGTGACTTGTTTCAGGGCAATCAAGCTACACGACCACACACAACCACATCACACAGCCACAAAATCCTCAGGGGTCATCTCTCATTTCTTTCCTCATGTCCCTTGATGGACACGACAATGCAGGGAGCAACAATGTGACAATTCCCCAATGTACATGTGTGTATGTGTGTGCGCGAAACAGCTTTTCAATTTAAAACTCTAACCACTTCAATGGAGCATGTCAGGTGTAAATGTTCTGCAGTTGAATTAACACTAATACATTTATTTTATTTTGTTCGACATGTTGGCAGCTTCCGATGATTGTATAAATCTAGCAGAATGATTCACCTCACGTGCAGAATGTTGACTGAGGATACAAATTCCTGTATATTACTGTTACCTGGAAACAAAATTTATGCCACATACAAACAATAATTGTGGTTTAAAACCTGGAAAAGCCCTGTTGGTTTTGCAGTAATTTTCCTGAGTTTTTAAATGCATAAAATCTGTTTATTAAAAGAAATAGAATTTCTCATATTTGACAGTTGTTGTTATGTTATATGTGTCTTAGTGCCTTAGCCTTGTTCTTTAAACAATGCAAATAAATAAAAAACACAAATACACAAAAAAAATCACATTGGAGATATTCCTTTTTATCAGTGGCAACTTGTCAGCATGAGTGCAATACCAATACCAGATTGCTGCCCAGCCACAGCTTGCATTAAATATTAAATTTTCAAGGCTTCTCCTTGATCTACTGTGGCATGGATTGTATCTCATTTGTACGTTGCTTTGGACAAAAGCGCCTGCCAAATGAATAAATGTAAATGTAAATTCAATCAAAAAAGAGACTTTATTAAAGATGAAGTGAATTCAGATCCTGTCTAACAAGACTTTGTCAGACATATCACAAGATGAGATGTGAGCATTCAGCAGCCTTTAAAATTGTTTCAGAGCTACAATTCAGGCAAGAATGAAAATCAGCAAAGATGTCACTTTGCGCTGCATGTGTGTGCTGGGAAATATTTGCCTGCAAATTAAAATAGGGTTGGACTTTTTTTAGACTATAACCAACTGTGGTTGTTACTCACCTACAAAAAACTTTTTGTTTCCTACTAGAAACCTTGACTTGACTTGATCAGGAAAGCTGCTGACTAATGATGGCAGACCACACTTATGGTGCCTAATAATAATCAAAATTGTGAGCAAGTATTGTACTTGTTCAATGGTAATTGTTCATACTTAACATATGCAAATTAAAACTAATTGAGGGGGTAAAGGAAATGTTGGTAGAATTACTAATGTGAAGAAGTCAAGAAAGAGAGGTCCTCTAATAAAGGCACAAAGTACGACTTGCATCACTGATGGTATGACTATACAAGCAAGGCTAATCTTAGATTTGAAATACTCTCACACACTAAAGTCCATATTTCTTTTTTTTCCAACTTCAGGTTGACATTCAGAAAACAGATTGATGTTAAAATGCACATATACAATTAGGGCTGGTCTCTCATCTATTTTCTCAACACTTAAAGAGGCTGTATTCTAACCTATGCAGAAATGAAGGACATATCAGTAGCAAAACATAATGAACCACACAAACCTTACTGGCAGGTATACAGTGTCCCTTATCAAGTTATTTGTTAAAGCTAATTTCAAAGAGAGTATGAAAAATTTACAAGTAACCACAAAACCTCTACACAGCCAGCAAACAGTCACAAACTTCACAATACTGAAAGGTAGATGTGAAAAGGGGGAATTCTAATTTTGCTCAAAGTCCCAGTAGGCTCTGTCCATGGTATTGAGTTTATGTGGACAGCATGCAACAAACTTCAGTAGCCCTGACTATAATACAACACAAACAACAACCTTTGGGTGAACAAAGTTCATTACATGTTACGGCAATATGACCACATCAAAAATTGCCCACAATTGCACAGTAGCCATGGTGGACTGTTTTGCCAGCAGGAAAACCCTCCAGCAAGAAGAGAAGGGAGCCTCACCTACCTACCAGTAACTTAAGACCGTCATCCATGTTGGTTAAGTGTTCAATAATCACATCATATAATTTCCACTGGACTTCAAATCTTCAGCCAACACACCAAATACACTTCTGTCCCATTTGTGAATTCATTTTCTTTTTCTACACGGATTCACGTCCAGTTTTGGTGTATCAGTTTCCATTTTCAGTCAATAATTTTGTTCTGTTGTTTTTCTCCAAAATTCTACGAACCCATCCTATATCGCTGCTAGCTAAGCTGTCATAATTTTGGGGCGGCTGTGGCTCAGGAGGTAGAGCGGGTCGATTCCCGGCTCTTCCAGGACACTGGCTGATGTGTCCTTGGGCAAGATGTTTAACCCCAAATTGCTCCTGATGGCTGTGCCATCAGTGTGTGAATGGTAAGTTTCCTCTGATGGGCAGGTTGGGACCTTGCATGGTAGCCCCTGTACCCATTCAGCGTTTGAATGTGTGTGAATGGGTGAATGTGATTTGTTGTGTAAAAGCGCTTTGAGTGGTCAGAAGACTAGAAAGGTGCCATACAAGTACAGTCCATTTACCATTCATACAAAAAAGAACATAATTAACAAACAGATATCACTAGCAAAATTATAAAACTTGCTAACTAGCTAACTCCCCTGGTTGTTTCGTTTAAATGACATTGATAACTTTCTATTGTTATACAGGTGTGAAAGCACAGTATGGTAGCTTCACTTCAAAGTTTCTTTTCCCATGTCTTCACCAGTCACAGTTCACAGTGCCATAATGTTTATAATCAAGGGATATTATTATAGCCTATGCCAACTTCACCTTTCTACCTTTTAGTAGACCAAAACATCAGCAAGAATGAAAAAAAAATACACATTACAATAAAATTAATTAAATAGTGAATGTGCTTTTCTATTGGCTTTTTGGCTTCCCACTGATAAATTGAGTTTGAAGGTTCATTATTGACCTTGGGAATTGTAGTTTCCTTGGGGAATCCTTCAGAGCTTTCCAGCCACATCTCTTGGTCTTCCGTCCACTGATGTAGGCCAGGAGATGTGGTTATAATCTCCTGAAAATTTTCAGGAAGTGGACCTTTTAACCCTTCAAATTAAACAGCTGGATACTTTTTATGGTGAGGGCTACTTAGTCATTATCTATATCATTATAAATATACCTGTACCAACATTTGTTGTATAGTTGCCTTATCTGTTGTAACATCTACAGTAATGCAGCTGTAAAGGTAGCAGTATAGTAAAGGATGCAGTATCACCTAAAGCACTAAAAGCAGATTGCTGTCTCCCACTGTAGCCTAAAAAATCTAAAAATCACACCAGGCTAAACCAAAGCCATAAAAACCTAAATAAATGATGAAAATGCCATGCTAACCCCTTGAGGTGTCACATTTATGAAAAGTTTTTCCACTTTCCTATAATCCAACTGTTAAGGGGGAGACACACACACACACAAGGAGAACTTGTGTGTGTGAGTTTAGCAGCCACAGTGGAGCACAAAAAGCAAGAACCACCTTATTCAAAGAAATAGCAACTCCCAGTAGTTTCATCTTCCAGTACCTTAACTAAAACTTTAAAGTCACACAGAGAGAGAAACTAGTTTCAGAGGTTCCAAGTTTTCATTTAGGTCATTTCATGAAAAGGGTTTAGAGATCACAAAGGCTTTCCTGTCTAATCATGGCTGAGCTTTAGGGAGTGTCTGCAGAACATTCTGGTCTGTAAATTACAGCGTGTGGCCACCACATTTATGTGTTAAATCATGCATGAAGAAGAGGGATGATGTCCTTATATTATCCTTATATTTGGGGACCTTCATTTAACATGTAACACAGAAAAGACTTAACATGAGAAGTCTGAGATGTGACCCTGCTAGAGGATTGGGTAAAAGTAAACATTATGAGTATGCAGACAACATGGGTGCATATATTAACTATGGAGTTACTATTAACTATGCATAGTCAAAAGTGTCCAATAATTCTTTGTGGATTTATTATTTTCTGTTTAGATTTCACTTTGTTTTATGCAGTGCAGAACACATAGCTCTCTCTGAATTGTTAGTGCATTTTTACATAGTTTAATACTAACAACAGGAAAAAGGCAACAATTTTTTGTTAATCCTGATATCTGGAGGAACATATGGTGATGAATTAGTCTTCTCCTATTGGCTGATCTTTGGTGGTATTCACTTAATACATATAAAAAAAAAAGTGTTAAGTTTGTAGAATGTAGTGTGTTGTACATAAAACTGGATTTTCACATCAAAGCAGGAGTACCCCTTGACATGGAAAGGCTGCAATAAATACAGCCTGAGCCATGTAATCGCCTGTTCAATACTTGAATTAAACCTGATCTTGCACGTAATTGTCCTTTATCAGCAGATTTATTCCATTGTGCAGATGCTGATGAATTGTGGGAAACATTCTTCACTTCTACTTGGACAAAATGACAATTATTTGATATTTAGTAAAATTGTATTGCAACCTATGGGGCAGTCTTGTACTATAACTATAGCTTTGATCCTTTTACTACTTGTTTTTATGTTGTTCACTTGTAGGGAGGTTGAACCTATGCTGTTAATAAAAATTTGAAAGTCCTGTGTTGACTGATAAAACAAGACTGTCCTCTCAAGAAAAGCAACAGAATCAGTTGCTTTAGTGTTCAAGTGACAAAGCCCTCTAGCAGCCATAGTAATTATAACTGGAGCAAAAGAGGAAATCGGTGGACATTATTATATAGCGACAAGGTCTGCAGAGTGCCTGTATGTGTACTTGGGGAGATAAAACTAAGTTAAGCCATGTTCAAAGGAACAAACATAAAATTGGTTAGAAACTTGATTGTCTATGGAGGAAAATTCTCTGTGTCCTCGGGGGTACACCTTTGTAATTCTGATTTGATTTTAGGATATATTTCATGCCAGCCTTTAATACCAGCCTGAGTCATATCTAGCACTACACTCAGATGAACAAAGCCAAAGATGTTTGCATCCATTGTAAGATTTTGCAGGGCAAAAGTATATTTGTCTTCCCATCTTCTTTTATGGTAGTTGGACAAACAAAATTAATGATATTGTAACCCTAGGTCTATAAGCACAGGTGGAGCCCTCTACTGAACTCTATGGATAATAGTCTCCTCCTACATGCATGCAATCGCTCACTGAAATGTGCATGTACGTAGCTAGCCAATCAGGATGCATCTACCGATTATGTGCGTCTCACACAGTACAAAAGGCAGCGTCACTGCCGCTCTCTAATACAGAAACCACTTTAGTGGACGGCATAGGAGTGGCGGGGTCCATAGGTAGAGGGCTCTGTCTGTGCTTATAGAACTAGGGTTACAATATTGTAACCTTTGTTCTATCTCACACAGGCTCCAGCCTCTACTGGACGCTACTGGTACAGTAGGTAGAGCCCGATGTATGTTTGCCCTGCCGCGACATATCATCTGACTGTTTCACTGAGCCCGACTGGCTATAGGTTAGTTGCCACGGCCCTCCTACTACTTTATAATCCCAGCCACCTAAGCAGAGCAGTAGGGGGCCCAACCAAGTCTGGTTAACATGGACCTGAGCTGGGTGAAAATATGGCCTAACCTCGCAGGGGTCATAGGTCATACACCAAACACCCTGCACACCCCATTTCCCACGTCAGTTTGGATCATGGGAGAATGCAGGTGCATAATTGCCCTGGGGGGGTAAGGTGTACAAAAGCTGACACTCACACCACCATTGTCACAAATCCTGAGTCGCACCTGCAAGCACGAACCTTGAAAAGGAGCCTGTCATATCCAAGAAATAGAGCCTTATGAACAGACAAGGCGTAGACCAGGACACTGCTGTGCATTTGTCCTGAACACTCACCCCACTGAACAAGGCAGTAGACACTGCCACGCCACGTATGGAATGCACTCAGACCACAGTGGGGCTGTCCTTACCCGCCTGCCTGTAAGCTTGGGAGATGCACAAAGCCAACTAGCTAGGTGCTTCTTGGATAGGGCTTTTCCGGCCACTCTCCCTCCATAGCACACGAACAGCTGTTCAGTGCACTGAAAGGGGGCCGTGCATTCAACAAAACATGCCAATGCATGTACTGGGCATAAGAGGTGCAATTTTGCCTCATTGGCATCCCCATGGAGTGGAGGACAAAATGCATCTATCTGAATAGTTCTCAACCTAAATGAGCTCCTTATGTTCTTAGGAACAAAGGAGGTGTTTGTTTTGACAGTAGCATCGCTGTGGTTACCAGGAAGCAGCAAATAGCTGCAAGCATTGGAATCCCAACCACTCTGCCTTGTAGCAAGCCATTGTGGATCCTGCTCTCACCGCCTGGATGGTCTGCACCACAGACAGTCCAGCCTGCATCAGCCTGTCCCTCTCAGGAGCCAAGCCTGGAGAGGCCTAATGTGGGCAGCGTGCCCATTTAGCCCACCTTGTGGGACAGGACCCCCCACACTTGGGGGGCTCATCGTCAGCTGCCTTAACACAGCGTTAGATTTTGTGTCAGTGCATCTGTCACCCTCCTTATTTCCCACAGAAATAACTGGAGGGGAATGGAGTAGTGTCTCCATTCCCCGGTCTGTGAGTGAGCCCATGGCATTACTGCCTAAAGAGGAAGTAACGTCGCCTGCCGCACCAAAGTAACCCCAGGTGGCAAGCTGTATACACGGGTCCTAAGCAGGGTGGCGCAAACAGCGGGAACAGTGGGCATGGCCCATGCTGATGTGACACTCCCTCCCGCTGACTGCCATTTAGGTGCCGCTGACTTTCCCTGAGTGTTATGCACCTCATCTCCTCTCTGGTTCAAAGAAGGCACTAGCGGCAGGTGATGGGTCAGCTGCACCTTCTCTTCTTCCAGTCTCTTGAAGTGCTGAATTGTTCACTGCCGCAGCCAGCTGCGCATCCAGCTGCGCAACCAGCCAGAATATTTTGTCAAAATATTCCAGTGTGTCTCTGTCCTGCATCAGTGGAGGCTGTGGCTTCCTGCTCACCAGCCAGCCAGCCAAGTGAGGAATCAGGAGGGCTGTGAGGGCCTCTTCCAGGGAAGGTACACTGGGACAGCCTGTCCCTGTGTAGCCATGCACTCTCAGGAAGGTAACCAATCCCACCACTGGCAACTTTGTTTTTAGCGCCTCATTCCAGGATTGAACATTGCCAGCGTTGAACAGGAGGGAGTACCCGGCAGTGCACAAAGGGTGGTGGCTGCATCATGCCACTCTCTGAATGGTCCCGTCTGAGGCACTCGAAGCAAAAGAGATGCCCAGGGATGGCAGCAATGAACCGGGGCGGGACAGGCAGGAACAAGCTTGTAGCAGTGACTCCATCTGCAGAGATGTAAGATCAGTGAGCTGATTTCAACTCCGCTGAAGACAAGAGAATAGTGAGCAGCAGTAAGATGCTGCTTTTATAGTGTGCGAGACACACGTAATCTATAGGCATGTCCTGATAGACCATCAACATACATGCACATTTCAGTGGGCAACTGCGTGCATGTGATTGGAGGACAGTATTACCCATAGAGTCCAGTAGAGGGTGTAGCCTATGTGAGATAGAACTGCAGTGGGTTTACCACACAAGGTTTGTGTGTTTCTGTGATGACTATGCCTACATGACTATGGGTGGATGTGGAGGGTGGAGGTTTGAGATGGCAGTTGTTGAAACCACTAAAAGAACAGCTATGCAGCTAAATGATGAACATTTTTGGATCCATATGTGGTTCCTAAACATGTGCAACAAATGAAGAAAGACATTAATGAACTACTTCCAAGCAAGTAGTCCATTGATTGTAGCCCATCTATTGGACTTTTGCTTATTATTATTATTATTTCTTGTGTTGTTCTGTCCAAAAAGTAGAATCATTATATTTAGGCAGGGTTTCAAGACAAGATGACGAGCTGAGCTACAACACCACAGAAAAAAACATGCTCTCACAAGAGAAAACTCAATGTACTGTACAGTAGCCTGGATATGCCAATCGAGGGAATGAGTGTGAAAAAAATGCTGCATCAGCTGGTGATGCTGGAAAATAGGACAGTGCCATATACTGTCTTGGATGTTGCCTCAGCTTGTGTGGGGTTTAGTATAATAGGGCCGACAATATGCTGCAAGTGTACAACCTTTACCCCCAGGCCCAGAAAAGTGTTTCATGATCTTGGCTATGATGGGCAGACTGATACATGGATTGGGGAATTTGTTACTGGCATCAAACATGCAAGCTGGAGCTTCATGTCCAGTTTTTTTAAGTAAGTAAGCTAGCGTATACTTAAAGGATTGCTACACAAAATGATTTCATTGCTGCACTAATTGTAGGTTACTCTGCCAAATGGCAAAATTTTGAATGGAAAAAAACCCCAGTAGTGAGTGCAATCAAATGCAATCAAGACTGGGGTGCAGTGCAGAAGTCACAATCAGCCCTAACTGTGAAAAAAAGCAGTTTTATTGCACTTTGTCTTCACAAACTGTGGTAGAGGGTCATGGAGATCTCCAGCTGTGCAGCTGCAGATGTTGATAAAATGAGACTGATTGCATGATGTGCTAAGAGCCAGCTGCAGCACAAAAGAATTTCATGCTTCCTTTCCAGAAAACATCTACTTTGGCCCGAAAGCACTTTACTATTCATGGTTAGCATACCTTAAGGCAAATTACCTAAGCTTATTATTTTTTGTAAGATCTTTGACAACCACAAATCAGCCTGCAGAAATGCACCTGTGACACATTATAGTGCATACAGCTTGCTTCTTCAGTCCCTGCCCCTCTGAGGCCATACCTCTAACCTCCTCACCTCTCCCACTCTCCTCATGCATGGAGAGTGACCCACAGGATGGTGGTGTGTTTACTCACTCCAGGACCATTTTCCTCTAAATCCAACCAAATTCTGCCTTAAGTCTCAGAGAACCTATTTCTTCTTAAAGATTATTATTTTGCTTTTTTTGCCTTTATTTGACAGTCAGTGGAGAGAGACAGGAAACACAGGGAGAGAGAGAGTTCACATGGCTGGGATTCAAACCATGAACATTGCAATTATGTGGTATGCACCTTAACAATTAGGCTAACCTATCTCGTACATGAAAAGCAGAATTTCATGTATTGGAATGTTTTGTACATGTTCATTTTAACGTTTGGTGTTTAAATGATATCTCTGACATTTATCAGAGCATTAAAAACTCATTTCAGCATAGTTCTATTTCCACTGTGTTAGACATGT
Organism: Thunnus albacares; assembly: GCF_914725855.1. Taxonomy (NCBI): domain Eukaryota; kingdom Metazoa; phylum Chordata; class Actinopteri; order Scombriformes; family Scombridae; genus Thunnus; species Thunnus albacares. The sequence continues at coordinate 18,311,468 of NC_058107.1, read as the reverse complement.
CATGTTTTATGTAATTTCATAACATAAATAGTAACATTTTTGAGAAAACTACTCAGATTTATATCTGCTATTGCATATATGATATGTCCAAATTTAAACATCTGTTAATAGAGGTATGACCAGGGTCAAGATAAGGGTAAACTGCACTGGTTGCTGCCCCATTAACCCAAAACTTGAACCCAAAACTGTTTCCTAATTTGCTCACATTATACAGTATTTTTCCTTTTTCATTTAGCAAATCAAGATAAAAGTTGTTTTTTCAATGCACAAAAGAGTTACTCGACCTTCAACAGCTTTTCCCACAAAACTTGTAGCAGACTTCTTGTAGTCTCTTGGCCCTTTCTTCGGTGTTTAGTTTTTTCCAAGGGACAACTTGCAAGGAACGTGTAAAGGCCTTGCAAAAACATGAGATAAAAGGATCACAGAGCATCAGTAACAAGCAATCTCACATCAAATGGCATTTTTGATATGGACCCATCTGAGAAGTTTGCAAGATATTCCACCAGTGTTCTTCACCAACACACATTATGGACTTGAAATTAGTTAAGGTCCAAGGTTGCAGTTTTTTGTGTTTGCCTCTTATGTGTTTTGTTGTCTTGCTGTGAACTTCACTGAACTTTAATGAGAGAGGAGGTGCAGCAGAAAATGTGTTCATTGTGCAGTGCAGTTCTGGAGTCAAGGATAAGTGGTATCTGTGCTTGTGCCACTCACCTCCTCAGACTACATCAAAGGTGCGTAGACACATTACATGACACATGTACGTGGACATCTTACCAATAGGCCCTTTTCACAGCAGAGCAAGCTTTTTGGCTGGCTGACCGCTGCTGCTTCTTCTGTGTTCCTCTTGGCCCTGCAGCCGGGATGGCCTGGCATTTCGGGCATTGTTGTTTTTTTTGTTTGTTTGTTTGTTTATTTTTTTCTTTTATGACTGAGAGTTTAGAGCTCCAGAAAGAGACAAACTATGAATGGCTAAGCCACAAACCAAGCTATGCCATTTGACATTTGGATGATCTATTGTTTTTAGAATCTCCTATTTTTATCATAGTTAAACTTTTAAACTTTTAAACTTTAAGATTTTTCCAAGGACTCCTCTGATTAGTTTAGACCTCCATGCATCCAACTCTGCAGCCTGTCACTGAATGCACCGAGACAGAGACACCTCCCTGCTGTGAGTGTGGCCACTACACGACCTCAGCTAGTCTGAGACTGGATTCACTCTGCTGAAGAAGTGCTGAACCAGAGCGCTTCACTGAAACTGCAGCGCTTCTCATCTGGCTGTCACTCTGGTGACCTGAGGATCACACTGAGTGTGTTTCGCCTTGCTTGGCGCTTTCTGGGAAGCTCACCTCATCATCAAGCCTTCATCACCACAGAAAGAGTTGGAAAACCATCTACCATGCTTATGTCTCAGAGTTGATGCAAAAGCTATTCAAAAAGTGAATTTTTACTAGCTGTAGTTAGAGTCTTGGCCCCTCTTTGCGTTTTTGACTCATTTTTGATAACATTTATTCATTAATTCATTCATTCTGTCAGCAATGACTTGTTAATTTAATTTACCAATTTACTCATACATCCATTCATTCATTCATTTTAATTGTATATATGTAAATATTCTTAGTATTTCCCTGTTATCCCTATTGCTTAGTAGTTCAATAAATATTTATTGCCAAGTTGTTGTATTTGTATTCCTTTATATTAGAAGATGGAGGTCACGATATTCAGAGTTCATGACTCTCAGGTATAAGACGTATTAATTTGATTTAATTATTTTTCCTCCTAATTAAGTAATTAAAGTATCAATTGTTTAATTAATCAATGGTGGTGGTGCTCATACTAACTTTACAAGTGCATAATATTAATTTCAAGTGTAGTGTTATTCCTAAACCCTCTCGATAGATTATATCCCATTTTCATTCTAACACAACACAGACTTGTCACTGTTAGCCATGACATAAGGAGTGCGGAGGCAACCACTAGTTGATGAAAATACAGCCCACTGTGTCTAGACAAGAATAATTATTTATTTCCTACTCCTCTTCTCTTTGGCTAAAAATCAATGGTTGAGTCAATAATCTCCAAGCCCAGTCCTGTTTCCCACCTCCTCCTACCTGCCAGCTGTAGGTAGGTTTAGAAGGAAGAAGATCAAATCTCAACAATTCAAACTGGCATATGGGGTGACACATCTTCCCCTTCCTAATAGCTCCAGCTCCCTACCTAATTGCCTAGTTGTGATTGAAAATACAAAGTTATACCTTCTGTCTCAAACTTCTGATTGGAAGAGTTTCCTCAAATTTCACAGTATGTGGTCCCAGCTCTGTCTAAGGTTAGACAATACCTATGACTGTTAAAGTTTTAGTCTGTGAGATTTCAGTCGCTCCATGTGAATCTCACGCCTGGGTAGGCGATCTGAATCCAGCATGGGAATGGCAGACTCCACCACTGACAAGTCATCAAAATATAACAAAATCAAAACTTAAAATTACCAGTGTGAGATCCATGAAAGCATTTACCTTCATGGGCCTTCACTACATTATGCAAAACTGCACCAAGACATATCATCAAATATCTAAATTCATCATGACTGCATGTAGATTTCCCTAGAATTCACACTGCTAATGGTGCTACATCAGAATATGGTAATTCAAGGAAGAGAAGATGGAGAGATGTTGGAGGCCACATTTCTCTCCTTTTTCATTTGGATTGTAATTACTGTAATGCCAGTGCAGATAGATCTGCTGATTAAATAATGTTATAGTGCTGGGTTTCAGGAGCATAATGTACATCCTGTTTTATGGGCAAAGCTGACATGAATATTTCCTCTTGAAACTAATGAGTGCGTGCTGTAAAATAGGATATTCATTTGATCATTTATTATGTTGAGGTTTTAAAATGGAATTAACCATTTTGTAAAAGCCACTGACTATGGTGGTTAGTGTTGATCCAAAAGTATATTTATAAAATAAATATTATCTAAAGGCCTTGCATCCGCAGCTATGAGCGAAAGGGAGGAAACAGACAATGAATTTGATTTTTTTTTCTTTTTTTTCTTTTTTTGATTGGCACTGCAGTTCTAATATTTTCTTGTCTGCTCTGCATTATGCTTAATTAGTGAAAGTTGCAGTGCTAAGATTTGTTATTTACCAACTAAACCCAACAAATATTAATTTTAATATGCACAAATGATAATTAATTAAAGCATGTTAATTAACATTCAAAAACATCTAAGGGGAAAAAACAAGAAAGTCAAAAAGAAAAAAAGAAAACACCCCAGACATGCCATTGCCCTTATTTCCCTTTTTGATTGATCATTCTTGTATTTATTCCTTCTTATTGTATTTATTCTGTCTGGAATACAGTAAAAAAATTTAAAAATTTAGGGTTATCTCATGAATAAAATCAATACTGTTTTGCAGCGAATTCTCAAATAGTTGAATGTACCAGAGCTGTGAGCATGTTTTGAATTTTTGTTAAACATTCCAAATTTCCATTACTTATTGTGCTGTAAGCTTGAACACAAAACTTGCTGTTTATCAAGTCAAGGTAATCATACTGTCAATCTGCATCTAGACAAGACTTGCAAACTAATCGTGACCCTCCAACTGTAAGGCATCATCAACAGTTGATCAGTTCTTTTCTTTCAATATTGTTTCCATGGCAACAGGCATTTGATATCTCCGAACACAACAGACTTGGAGTTGGTTTGCTTGAGCTAATTGGCTTCAGAAATCAACAGGTCTAAAATGTAGTCATGCTATGAGCAGCGTGGTCTGATGTGAGAGTCCCGTGAAAGATGAAATTTTCTTTCGTTGGCTTTCATTTGTACCACTGCCCTTACTGAGCACAAACATGTTTATGTGCAGCATATGTGTCAGTGGCACAGTTTGACATTAAAGATGGAGTAATGTGAATGTGGGTGGAGGGGAAAGAAAAACAGAATATGACGGGGGCGACAAACAAACAGACTTTTGCTTTCACGGAGGACAAATATCTTTGTTGCAGAAAAACATACTGCATCTGGATAATGCACAGTCTGTAATCACCCTACTGTGTTTAAAGTTTTTTAATGTGTGTGTCTGTGTTTGTGTGCATGGCTTTCTCTTTTACAAAGAATCAGAAAATAGTGAAAGTTAATGATGTCCACTTATTCCCACTGTGACTGCTTTCTCCTAAATTGTTTGACAAACAAAGTCATAACTCTGGAAGAGTCATTGTAAGGATTGTATACTTGTTCTTTCAGGTGGTAGCACGAGAGATTAAAAATAAGCAATGGCACAAGAAAAAGCATGTATTATTACACAGCACAGTTGAAAACATGTCACATGTTACTGTTACATTACATTTAATGTTTAACACTGATCTTATGATTATGAATTTACCACTATACCTGCCTGTCAGCCCCAGGAGCATCCAGGATACAGGAGCATTTCTGTCAAAGTGACTTGACATTGCTACCATTCTTTTTATGGAGTGAGGAGTGAGCCAAATTAAATGAAGGGCAGTTCCTCGTTTGCAAGCCAGTGCACAATGTTCATTTAGGTTTTTATCACACTGTAAGAACATCATCAATAATCCTTGTCATCTGCATGTTCACAGCAGTGGGGATGGCACCAGAGCTGCTCTGCTGAGTTCTGTTGGATATGCATCTCTCCATGTGGTCTGTCTTTTTGACAGCGCTATTCTTAGAAATGCTATCCTGTTTAAAAAGAGAGATTGCGTGTTATGCAGGGAGTCTCCCCCGCCAATGTTTCACTTGCCGCCTGACAGGACATGCAGAACATCATTGGCTCTGTCTAAAACAAGAAAAGGAGAAGCCACTGCAGGTTAAAGTGTTAGGTTTTCATGCTGGATGAGGAGGCTGACCGGTCAGATGAGCTAGCAATTGCTTGAATGCTCTGCTCTGATGCTATTGGATGCCCTCTTCTAAACCATGTCTTTTTTTGTTTTGTTTTGTTTAGCTGGATTTGGCATTAAGGTTTCTCACAACTGAAAAATACCTTTTCATCATTTCGTCATTCCCTCCTACGGCCAAACTGTACTTTTTCTTCATGATTCTATGAGCTTAAGTTATGATAAGACAGATACTGTACTTGGAGTGAATTATTATCTTCACACAAAATAATGTTTTTTGCAAATGGCATTTGACCATAATAATCAAATTGTTTTCTGTCAATACATAACCAATGTCCCTTTTCTATTAACAATCCCCTATATTTCCAGCAGAGGACCAGTGTTAGAACCGCATGTTGAGACATTTGGCACACTGAATGTGTCAAAATCTGCCAACGACTGCACTGTTCCCGAGTAAGTCAGATTCACTAAAACTGCCAAGTGACTCACCACCCTGATACTCAAGATGTCAGAGAAACAGGACTAATGATCCACATTCACAGCAAAGCAAGTGGACGTGTGTCTGGATACACCAAAATGTGTTCATGACATTCCCTGAAAAAAGGCTGTTCCTTCTCTTTGCTCTTGTCCTCTTAATGTGATGGAGTGTTATCTTGCCAGGAAATGTCACAGCACAAGCAAACTTTATATCAATTTTTGTGTGTTGGAGCGCCGTGGTAGCTGAATGGTTACAGCGCATGCCATATAACTGGACCTTTGTTGCATGTCAAACCCCTCTCCCCTCCTTCCCCCTTGTTTCCCGTCAGTTTCTTCACTATCAGCTATCAATTAAAGGCAAAAATGCCCAAAAACATTTCTAAAAAAAAAAAAAGAAAGTTTTCAGAATATGTGTGAGCTCACTTGGCACAAACTCATTATAACTAGTGAGGTGAAAAGAGAACAGTCATCATTTTGTCTCAGCGCGAGCTGTTTTTCAGATAGATATCTGAATATATCTGAATACAAAAAAATCAATCTAGTTTCTGGTATCATGACAGATTTAACTTGTTTTTGGAAGTCTTGGATTTCTGTTTCAGATTGTCATAGTAGGATCAAATACATCCATATAACCCACAGCAGCTGTGTTTACATATATATATATATATATATATATATATATATTGTTAGTAAAACATTAAGTAATGCACAATCCTGATTCATATTCATTGAATTTCCTGTTCAATTACTAATTTATCAGTACATTTCAATTTTAAGTAAGTAGTTCACATCATTTTATATAATTATATTCAGCAAAATTATTATAATCAAGTTATTATAACAATATTGATATTATTGTTGTTGTTGTTGTTGTTGTTATAGTTTCTAGTGTCCCATCCTTCACAGACACAGTACGGTGCTAATTGACTATTCAGAAGGGCTCAGAGTGAGAGACTTTGTTAGAGTTGCTAACAAAGTTACTCCACACAGGAACTTGATGACTTTGATGCCACTTTTATGTCAAAAATCAAATGAAAAAATGGATGACAAACTCATTACTATGGTTATAGTGGCAAAATGACATGGCAGGAGTTCTTATTTACAGGTAAAGGTAATAGGACATGTCTGAGTGCCTACAAGCAAACTGCAAATGCATGCAAACATAAAAAAACACAAACACACACACAGCCATACACTGCATAGAGAACAGAACTGAAACTGCAACTCTAATATAGGTCTGCTGAAAACATTGTGCTGTGAACACCAGAGCCTGATAGTCTGGCATTGAAACAGACCATTTGTTTACCCAGTAGTGTTAGTTATTTCCTGTAAATTCAGTGTCACCAAATCAGATAATTCAGTACAAATTCTCAACAGTTTAAATATTTTCCATCTCTCAAATACCCTTCATACCCAACTATATTTACCCTGTACTTATTTACTGTACTTATACTAAGGCTTCATAAGAAATCAATCATGGTGATACATTACGTTTTAAATTTCATTCAAAAAGTCCAAAACATAAAGTACAAAGCAAAACTGAATTTCCATGAGCTTTTATAGTGACTGTACCTGCACTGTTGGGGTTCATTCAAGTTGCATTTAGTTTAAATGACTAATGGTGGACATGCTGCATATACATTATGATTTCATCAAGTTCCTTCCAAAATGAAAATGGCATGTGGTTGAAAAAGCACTAGCCACGCTCTATAGGCATTCTGCAATATGTAGCTATGAGTTGTTCTTTAAGATCACTCAAAGTGCTGTGGATAATAGTTTTAAGTCCCTTGGAGACCAAGGTAAATCAACCTTGTAATGTGAAAGGAAAGTAGAGAAATCCAGAATAAAATGGAGGGCAGAGTCATTCTAACCTCCAGTCCCCTGGGGTACTTGCTACTGGTTCTCTGACGTCACATCTGCAGGGCAAACCAGTGCATCTGGCAGTGGTGATTACAGTAACAGTCACCCAGAGGTTGTATGAAGGTTCTCTGATTAATCAGTGATGGAAAGACAAGTCAGAGTAATATTAATTCAAAAAGAAGTTGAACTTCACATGAACTGGGTAGACTTCAGTTCACTCACAAGGATACATGAGAGACTTTTGACAAGCGACAGGTGACAGGGGAGAAGTTTTACCTCAGGCATATGCTGATAAGGTGTGACACAGACAGTGTTGATGCAGACAGCACTGTGCTGGTTTTTAATATGTTTTGCTTGACAAAGATAGAACAAAACACAAAGAGACTGTGTCTGTTACAGGTTGGTCTCACTGGACCGAAAAAGAAACATGAAGAGACCTCTCACACTCGTCTCCTCGCAGGCTCATCTTGATCTTCCTTCTCAGTTTGTTAACCAGAAACAGGAGCAGTAGGGTCTGACACCATCTTTACATTCTGACAATTGCATTGTCTGAAATCAAATGGAAAATTGAAAATGAACATTGTGTTCTACATCTGAGTGGCTCTACGCACATCTCGTGTTTATTGAAGCATCTTTCTGTCACATTCAACCTGAGGAGAAAAGACAGAAAATCATTTTTTTCCCCCCAATACCATAGAGGCCACAATATGTCAGTGGCCCAGTCAATGAAAATGTAATATGAAAAAGGTGTGTTTTTTTGTCCAATTCCTCCCCTAGAGTTGAAACTGTCTGTCTGTTCGTACAAATAAGCATTAGTACAAAATCTCTGTCAAATAAATATTCAAAATTTTGTTTTTGCTTTCACAGCATCAGTTGTGATGTAACTAATTCCACTAACCCTGTGTTTTTTTTCCAGTTATAGAAAGGTGTTATCCACCTTCATGGTGGCCTGGAGCAAGTATTGGCTCTGGCATAATGACTAAAAGAGTGAAAAACCATTCATAAAATGGAGGCACCCGTGAGGACAAGCAGGTCACTTTAGCAGCAGCTTTGTGCACCTATTACAAGCTTCACTGTATCCCCACAGCAGGTAACATATCCCTGCTATTTAAGTGGAATACTGGAGGACACAGGGTGCTTAAAGTCCAACCCTTTATACCCTCAATGCTTAATGGCTCTTTGAAAATAGAAACACATAGATGGAGGCTATGATTTCCAGTCTTTAGAAATGCCATTTTCATGTTCTCCCACTTGGCTGGCCTGCCTGGATGAGTCATCCCCGCTTAAAGACTCATTTCCCATCATTAATCTTGGGGAAAAGGTGATTACAAGGGGACACAGCATATGAAGATTATGTCCTCCTGTTTCCCAAATGCCGTAGAGTAATAAGAACTGATGATGATTATTCATTCCTCTGATTCCTTGCTGCAAAAAGTAGGCAACATGTTAATGACAAGCCAAGATACATTAAAGTCCAACTGAAGTCACATTTAATCATCCCTCTTTGCAGTCACAAATAATGTCATGTTTTTTAAATGTACTGTTCATAGTTTTTTATTATTAGAATTAAGAAAAAAGGACTTTGGAAAAGTATCAGAAAGCAACTGGCAGGCTACCAATGTTACACCATCCAGAACAGAGACAAAGTAAACATACAGCTGTAGCTACAAGTCATGGACAGACAGTGTGTCGCTAACAGGGAATTTGAAGAGCAATGATGAAACCAGCATCTAACCAAACCAAAGTGACATTTTCAGGTATCTTAACATGAAGTTTAATGTGCTGCAGCTCTTTTCCCTTGTGAGTGTTTGTTTGGCGGCTCGTTCAACAAGCTAAGGTGCAGGAAAAAACATGTGTTCATGTTTTTGAGTTAGATAATAAGGAGACTTCAGCAGGAAAGCTAATGTGGGTTGTTGTTCATAGTCTGTGGCTCAATTGTATTGTGTAGCAGGATGCTATCAGGCTCAGTGTGACCGTCTGCTCTGCCAATGATAGAAAGCCATGTTATTTCTTCATTCAAGATTTGATTTGCTGTATCAAAGTAAGGACTACAGCTATATAAGCGGATGGTGGAAACAGTATTTAACCCATTTCCTTAGGGGGCACAAACATGAAATTAAATAATTTGAAATATAAATTTATCCCTTTTGGGGTCTGACTTTTTTCTCAAAGGAGAACACAGTACAAGTGATTTACAGAGCACATATGTATGATATAGAGGACAAAAGGCAAAGGCAATTTCATTTCAGTTGGACTTCCTGACACTGTGCATGTTACATATACTGACTGAAGATCACTCGCTGAATAACAACTATTTTTTAATTGAGGGTACAATGGCAAGTGAAATTACAAAATACCATTCTCCCCCTTTTTTGTGTAAAATCTTATATAACAGCTGAAATACATAAAGAATATCTGTGCACCAGTCATGTCTGTTACAAAGACATAATATGAGAATCCCATCGCAATTTGTGAAACCAGTCATACATGATCCTTTTAGATAAACAAAGTTGACAGTATTTCTTCAGATGTTTAAGATTTAGATTTTATGCATGAATTTTTGTACAATAAACAAAGTGTAGTTAAACATAATTATTTTAGATGTTTGGCAGTTCACAGCGTCTGAGTCTGATAAAAAAAAAAGAGAATATGATAGATGATGGAAATTTTTCAGCATGTAGGTGATAAGACCAAGTTGGCAGCAACCAATTATAGAATGAAAGAAAGAAATGATAAAATCAAAAAAAATATAAGCACAGAGTTCTGCTCAAACAGATTATCATGACTGCTATAATTATATTGTGATATGCGGCATCTTATTCTGTCTTTTACATTTTTATAATCACTATAAAGGAACACAAACTAGAACATACTGTGACATCTTGTTGAAGGCATTGTGTTACAGATACGTCAGACAGAAGCTTTTTGCATTCATGTTGTACTTGTGTTCATGCATGTACTGTGTAATTCACCAACTCCAGATTATGAAACTTTAAACTTTGCTCTGAGGTAATGTATGAGATGTAACCTGAACCATTTTTAAACTGCTTATACTAGTTAAAAATGCTGGATCTGTGCCAGGACAATGGCCCATTTACACTTCCAGTACTCTAGTGTATTTCCTCTTCAAACTCAAGCTCAGAAGAACAGTAGACATGTTTTCCTCTCACTTAGCCTGAATGTAGACCATGATCAGGACCCATGAGCTGGTGTACTTTCCACTGTGAAGGAATGAAAACCTCCCAAAATCAGCGTAATACAGCAGAGTGGAAAATTCATAACTCACCTAACCACAATAACTTGGCAATACTTTCATTCCTCATCTCAAATCTGTTCTTGATATATGAATTAAGGTTTAACTTTTCCAAAAGACATTCATGAAAAAGTAAAACCTCACCAGGATATTCTCATCAAAATACACCAATCTTTTTTCTTCATGAAGCAAATAAAAACTGAATGTCAGATACGGTATGAAAAATAACTGTGGCAGAATTACAGCATGATTACACATGATGGACATGCAAAGACTGCATATTATGGAAACTACCTTGCTGTTTCTCTCTCTTCTAAAGCACTCAGCAAAGCAAAAGTGCAGCGATAAACATTTTGTGATATAATGGAAAATGATCTACAATTTACCATTACGGGGTATTCACCCGATGTCACTTAACTTAAGTAATCCACATGTGAGAAGTGATTGTATAAAATCACTGACAGAAACTGACAGGGTGGTGAAATTACCAGCAGGTAAATCAACCACAAAAGAAACCCTGAATTAATTTAACATGACATACTGACTGTGGAAGTTTGTAAAAAAGAAGCCAGTCAAAACATTGCTCTCCACTTTGAATACTCGCTTTTGACACTGTCACGAGAACTGCCCGTGTTCCCACCATATTGCTACATTTGACCAAGGCAGGGTCCTGTAGACATTTTAGGTGTTATGGGGGAATCTTGAAACAGTAAAAGAGTAAAACTGTGCATAGGCACTATCATACAGTGGTGTACATACAGTAGGGTTACGAGACATAGGTGCCTTGACACTGTCGCAGCATCTGCACCTGCAAACAAGCCTATATTAAGTAACAGGTCAAACCCATAAATTCCCACACAACCAACATAGTGGTTGCCCAACATAGTCCTCCCTGTAGTGGGGGGCAGCTTTCATAGGACTATAAAAAGTACCTGAGCCCCTATTTCACTGATTTGATCTGTTATTCCAAGATGAAAAAGGAGAAAGTGAGTTGAAGAGAAAGTATTGGAAGAGAAGGACAACATGGAGGAAATGAAGGAAAGGCCCTTGTGACTTCTCTCATGCAAAGGTGACACCACAGCAGCAGCGGCAGCAGCAGCAGCACAGTAGTCCCAATCTTGCCCTGTCAATCTGCACTCCCACAGTTTATTGCCACAAGGTTTGAAATTTGCAAACCAGTTTGTTGTTTTGTTTTGTGACTAATAGACTCAGTACAGAGTTGATTGTGTACAACTGACAGAAAAGGAGGGCATGTGGTTCGCGTGCAGTGATGATTGATGGTTTTAATGGTTACAATGACACCTACCATTCAAAAATATTGTTGCATCCTTCACTTTCAATAAAATTCATAGAAATAATTATGTCTGTTATTTTCTCCTGTTTTAGATAACATGAGATTATAATATAGTGTGATTATTAAAGTATTCTCTCTAAAAACGAATAGTGTCAAACCTAAAGAAAACACTCTCTCTGCTCTCTGAAATTTTAATGTTAATTGATTATTCACCAACTTATTAATGACTGATAACATATATATGGATGAAAAAATATATCTGTGGTTCAACATGCGGTATAGGAACTAATTATAAAGGGATAGTTGTGAAGACTCAGGATATGAACAGTATGTAAGGGTTAAATAACATTTTGTAAATAGTTTGCCCCTGGGAATGAACTTATCTATAACTTGAAACTTCAACAAAACTAAATCGCACGCACGACATCTAATCTAATTAAAGATTTAGGTTAAAAAATGTGTTAAGAGGTGTGTGCAGGAGAACTAACACTTGCCTCCATCTAGACAGTGAAGAAATTATCATTGTTATTTTCAACCTTCAAAATCAATCTGGTTCCAAGCAATTGGATTGCACAGTTAAGGTATAGTGTGTCGCCCTAACTGCCAACTGTAAATTAAGGTGGTGAAGAAAACCTGCTCTATTTTCTAATAGGAATTTTTCTCAGTGCCTGGAATAAGGGAATCTATTTCTCGAGGGAGTGATTTTTCACTTTGAATTACTCCTCCAGTCCATTCATCTCCTGGCCAATAAAGTCTAAGATCCTGCCGATGCCTTGTCATTTTGGAGATTTGGTGTCAGCCCTGATGAATTACATTTCATTTTTCTGTTAACATGTTTCTAATGCCCACAGCAGAGTGAAGCTAAAGGCCCAGGAAGACCAAAAGTCCTGCAGAATTAAAAGGGAGTAATAAGGGAAGGAGTGAATATATTCAAACTCGCAGGAACAGAAGAGTAGCACCAACTAATACATCTGTTTGATTGTTTTAACTCCAGGGCAGAACTTACATTAGAATATCAAATAGGGTTATTCCTCTTCACAGAGTAAATCAATCTTGGGTGTTTTGTAGCAAATGGAAGTCATTTGCTGACATAAGCTAATGCAAACTGCACTGAATGTGTTGCTGATTTGTGACTGTAGTAAGAAACTAGTCATAATGAAAGTCCACCGTGAATATCAACAGAAACCATATGGAATTTTCTCAGTAACTACTCAGGTCATCACCTACAAAATACAATAGCTGAGAGCAGTCTTGTCTTGTATAGACAACCATATCCATAAACGTCCACAATATTTCATACAGTTATACAGTAAATAAAATCTTATTTATTACACCAGGAGCACTGAGAGCAAGCAAACCTCTGTGGAAATGTGAACCGTCTACTTCCACAGTCAGTTTCTATCTGCTCTGCTCCACCTACCAGTGGAATAGCAGCGACCCATCAGCAGCAACCCCTTAAGCTAACAGACTTTCCTTGTAGAGGAACAGTATTACATTCTTCTCTGTTTGTTTTTTGTTTCCCCAAAGATGTTGGCTTCAGCAGGTAAAGAACCTGGTCGTCAAGTTTAAAAAAAAAAAAATCAGGAAAGCTCTGGTTTTTAGTTTCATTTTGTGGAGAGGAGAGAAATTCTGTTGAACTTGAGCTTGTAAGACCGATCACAGTAGAGTGCCTAAGAATTTTATTGAATTAAACTACTGTCTCTGTACTCTATGAGATGTGTGCTGGTAAGCCTTCATTTAGGCTGGGATAAGGCTTTGTTAAGTATTATATACCTAACAATAGTGTAAAAATCCTGCCAATGCTAGATACAATAGATTTTAAAAATCAATGTCATACATGTCATACATTCTGACAAATCTTGAATTGAATTGTATGAATAGAAGGAGGAGCAATTTAGCTTTCTATGAGTTGGTGCAATGTCCCCCACATTAACTGATACAGTAAAAAAAACGCATGTAAAAGGCCAACATCAGTATTTTAGGACATAAGACAAACAATGTTCTCTTAATGTATCATTTGGTCCTCCTCATAATGCTTTTGTCCAGGTGTTTTTCCCACTGCCATTGCAAATGGCCTCTCCACAAAAATTAGTGCTGCACCGCTCACCAAAGTGTCTGAATCAAGCTCCCGCTAAATATGAAAGATGAGCCAAACTGAACAAGAGGCATAATGGACAAAGGTTAATGTACTGTACCATGTTTTTCCACCAGATACTGTAGAAAACTAGCTTGATGTGTCTGAGTTGATTGGTCTGTACTCTTGTGTATCTTTGTCTTCTGTTTCAATCATTCTTTTATCCTGTGACAGAGCTCAAAACAGCTACAATTTTGATGTTCACATTGTCAATAAAAAGTCAGAGTCAACAGTTTTGTACAGTAAAGGCTTGTATCCCTCAGGGTTGTGTGTGCTTGCTACTGTGCTAGTTTTGTTTATTTGTTTCTCTCAAGTTCTCTTGTGCAGTCCCTGGAGATATCAACATTAAATTGCTTTTTGGTTCAGAAGCTACTCAGATGCATTAGAACTTGTAATGGACTTTGCCTTGGTGAAGGCGTCACACGGCGTATTGATTGTGCCTACTGGGTACAGCTGAAAGTGCTTCACACCTTTGAATAATTCATGTCTCTATTACAATTATTGTCCTAATTGTAACAATATTTGGATGGCAAACTGCGTGGAAGGAAAAAAGAACTTATTTTGTCTCTCTCTTGCCTGCCCTATATTATTTGAAAATGTGAATACTAATGTGATCATTTTTCATACAACATTATAATCGTATCCATTATGAAGATGATAACTTGTGTTGCCTGAAAGGCAAACAAAGTTTTAGACGGATCACGCCTCTTAGTTTTAATTAAAAATCACAGACAGCTTAATTGCGTTGCAGTTGTGCTCTGCTGGCCCGTGATTGCTTCAGAAACGGAAAACGAGATTATAAGAGGGCCCGCTGCAGATATTGCTCCGCAGCTTTTGCCCCATGCCGCCCCCATCGAGTCTGGACTTTTCTAACTTTTTTCTACAAGTTTCCTATCATAGTGTAATGAAGTCTCCCCAGAGGAGGATTCTTTAAATTATACTTTGATAGGTGAAAACTCCTGGGACAAAATGTCACTTGAACTCATTCTGTATGCACCTGAAAGTCAAGTGAGGTACTTAAGGTTCGTCTGCTCTTTGAGACTATTTTGTCATATTTGCATCTCATGAAGTAAGCTGCTTTTGAAATGTACCTCAGCAGAATTATGTATTTCTGAATTGATAATGCTGATCTGTAATTCACTGCAGGCTCTTAACAATATGTAAGATGCCATACATATTTATGAAAATCTCAGCCTCTGGCTTACATTTAGCTGATTGTGCGCTTTCACATGCAGTCTGGTTTGGTCATAATCCATCATTATGTCTTGAAGTGTGGTGGCTGCCCCAACCCCCAACCCCATTCTGAGCGTATTGAATTATCAGTGAACTTTATTGAAACATTAAAAGTAGCAGAGTCATTGATGGGGCATGAGCTTATCAATGAAACTTTCCTAAATGGATCTGAGTTGTGTTGAATATTTCACTACTCTTAATGTGTTTTCCCGGTGTTTGAACATAGATACACAACACCGACTTTCACTGCAATGGCTTGTGAACTCTTAACAGTTTAAAGAGTATTTTACTATTGATATTATTAATTTCATCTACATAAGTCCCCTTCTCTTTTGTTTCTTTGTCCATAAAGAAAGAATGTTTCATTCCATTTTGTTTTGCTTTTCTTGTATTACTCTCTTAAATTCCTCACATCTCTTTCACTACTCTACCACATTTGTTCCAATTTGTTCTCCTATTTTAGAACCTTTCATCTGTTCACCCTTTTAGCACGGAGCCATTTGTCCAAAAATGTTTTGATCCATAGCAGTGGTACTGCATGCAGTGGGTTTAAAGTCTTGTGCAATCACAAATGTCTTATTTGCAGTTTGCCAAGAATCAAACATGAGTGACAAGTGTTAGCATCTGCATGAACAAAGCTGTCAGTAACTACACAGGCAAGTATTAAAATTGTTTTTCGATAAGGCTGGGAAAAAAAAAAACTTTGGAAGCTGACATTAGATGAAGTATTATCTGATTTCCGAGCGCGTGAACATTTCAAAGAAAAAATTAGCTTTTCCCTTGACTTGAGTTAGGATTAAAAAGGAGTATTTATTTTCCTATAATAACACCACCTCTGTTTTTCCTCAGCCTAATGTTCCCTTTGCACGGTTTATAGCCAAATGTGGCCTCAGTCCTAATTTCCTAAAAGTCCTCAGTCATCAACCATGATACAACCCACACAGTGACACAGCAGCACTTGGCTCACTACTGCCAACAATATTCTAGCTCAAGCACTATGATTAACAGATTTAAAATTATGCAGATTTAATTATCAGCCTTTTTATCATAACTTTATTATGTATTTTATTATCCAATACTGAATTTGATGCAGCTTTTTTCAGCTAATTTTTTTCACTTATTGTAGAACTTCAGTAGCTATGTTTACAGTGTTTTTTGTCATATCCCTTTTAGTATCAATGTATTACTGTAATAATAAATGTATGAGAAAACAGGGCTGAGGGAGAGCACCATGATGCCAGTTTGATTATCAGACTAAACAAACTGTGTCTCATCCATCATCATCATCCTGGTATTGATTTGGAACATCAGTGAATCTACAAATACAACATGCGGTGACCCTGTGATGCTATAATGCAGTGTGCTGTATATCTGAGTATGGCCTTACATCTAATTAAATGCGTGTCAGACAACTCAGTCAATTTTACCTCCTAGCCCATTAGTGCAGTGATATCTGACATGTCTGATTATCACTCCTCCGGGTTAGCGCAGATGTTGAATTGTAAAACTTTGCCCAGGGCAGCTACAGAGTGAAAAGTGACTATGTAACTGTAATGTTGAGCCAGCTGCTTGTCTTTCGGTAAAATGCTGCTTAAAACGGCCAAAAACTTTGGCCTTGCTCCGTCTGCTCTTAATAAATTCCATGTTGATGAATTTGTATAAACATGAGGCAAACAAGATAAGATTTAGAGTGCCAACATAACAAGGTCAAGTCACTCACCAGCTGAGTGCAGACTCTTATGCAACATTATAAGGAGCAAGGTTATAAAGCATTAGAAGTGGAAACTACTTACTTCAACTATTTATGTATAGTAATTTGTCCCATTTCACAAAACGAAAAGTCCAAATGGTGCAAAACTTTACATACACCAACAGCCGAGGGATGTTTAAAAAATAATGACAGTAACCTGATTTCTTAAAGTAGAAAGTGCAAGCACACACGGTAAAGTCGGTGTGTCGGAAGCTTTGAATTGTCATTGTGAGGATTAATAAAGAATGAGCTTCTTTAATGTTTCGCCTGAGTGAGCTCATAAAAGCCGACATGTAGTGAAGGAAGAGATGGAATACAAATAAACCTGGGCCCAATAAATGTCACTACTTTCCTTTTGTGTTTGCAAGGCATGCAGGAAACGGGAGACTTGGGTGTCCACGATATGGGAGACAGGAGAAAGAGGCAGAGAAACTAATTTTGCACAAGCTTGGCAAAGGGTATTGCAAAATGCTCTCAATTTGTCATACACAATTGGCTGCAAGCTTTCAGAGAGCAGAGGAAAAAGGTTGTGTTTTCAGGTAAGGTCTGTCCTTTATCTGATTCACCCTCCAAGAGAATCTGATTGCAGAATTGCCAGAATGAGCTTTTATGAATGCGTAAAACTCTCACTCTAAACCCACAGTACATTTTGTTCATGCATGCCTTTTCTTTTTGCTAAACTCCACCTTCACTGCCAGCTTATTCACCTATTCTGATTCACTTCCCTGAACGTTTTGCTGATTCAATTCAATCTTGAGGTTGTTAGTTCTGCAACTATCTTGTGCCAATGCTGAATGAGCCTCTAATTGAAGAACATATTTACTTTTTTTTTCTTTACAAGAACATCTTTAATTGACATTACTTCTCCTCTTTCAGAGGAGGAACCCATGCGAAAGAATTGTCAGGCTGGCAGCCAATTCACAAAAGGCTAGTCAGTGTGGTGAATGCAACATGCATGCTCGCTTTGTAAAATTGGGTTGCAGAGTTTTGCTGTCAGAGAGGTGGACAGCGGTCTTGTAGAGCACAGAAGCGGTTAAATCTTTGTCACGCTGCACTAATTCACTCCACAGTTCTGCAAAGCTAAGGACATAATGTGAGGAGGGTTTCATGGCTGTGGGTACATCCTATTTGTTGTCTTTTCAGCACTGAAGAAGATAACAAAGCAACAAATATTTTTTGACTTGGACTGGTGAAGCTGGTTTTGCTTTGCGAAGTTTCAAGACTCTGAATTCATTCAACGATTCAAAATGAGTATTTATATGTAATTCAAGAGGTATTTTTCCTTGTGTAATGTGTAAATACACAGATAAAGGCACTTTTTCCATCACTGGGCCAATATACAGTACCAGTCAAAAGTTTGGACACACTTTCTCATTCAAGGAAATGGGAAGGTGTGTCCAAACTTTTGACTTAGCACTGTACCTCCCAGCATCGACACACAATTTGTGCCAAACTCTTAGCATCAAAGCCAAAAGTGTAGATCACTAAAAAGAAACAGCTAACAAACCTATGTTGTTAGCACTCTTTGACACACACGTAGGCACATACACATTCCTCACTCTATCATGTCTGTTCCCCAAAGCCAAGGACCATCAGAGAAACAGAAGACACAAGCAGAGCCCTTGAGCTGCAAGGGCCCTGGGCCAAAAAGCAACTTAAATCAATTCCATTTGATTAGGTGCCACAGCATACACTACATCATTATAATTCCATTAACACAGGGATGGATTTTCAATGAATGTAACTGCAGGCAAATGGTTGGGCATAATTGTGTGAAATGAAATACAGCACAGGTTTGGAATAGGGTGTGAATTTCTTTCTTTTCTCTTTTTTCTCCTCCCTGTTTGCAGATAAGGACTTTGCCTCATCCTAATGCTGCAGTCTTGATCTTTTCCTTTCTGCAAAGCTGCCTTTTTTTACCCCCACAGCATCTTAAAAATGCTCTTAGAATGCTTAGTATAAATTATTTCACACTTTATTAAATCAGCTTTGGCTCAGTAGGCTAGTGTAAGACCACCATGCAATTGCTTGATTTAACTACTGATAAATAAATACGGTATATACGTCATTAGTTACAGCAGAGAGGGGTTAAGAATTCCAATAAGGTCCATATATCCATATACACAGTATCTATCAGGAAGCCAGTAAAGACAGCTAGATTTACTGCATGACTGGGGCTATTTTATGCATCACTAATCAACCATTACTGTACATATACTGAGCTAAGTTAGGGCCAGGGGTATTGGGACTTATATGTCATGGCATAGGCAATCATACACAGCCTGAGGCCTGTTGCTTCATGACCCAATTTGTCCTTTCACACCAATTGAACAACAAATAAGAAATTGCTTGGTCTCACATGTCTATTTATATAAAGTAGGCCCATTACCCATGTAGAAAGTCAGTACTGGGCCATGCTCAGCAGAAGAACCCACACTTCAAACTTTACTGGCTTTTAATGTGTGTATGAATTCTTTACACAAATTTTAGCTCCGCACTTGTATTATTTTTTTATTTGTTTTTAGATCACTGATCACAGTCAACTCAGAGTAAACTGGTCCTTAAGCTGCTGAGACACGGTGCTGCAACTTTAATGCAGTGCTAGCTGGGGGATTCATCAAATATTTGTGTCTCTCCCAGTCAAGCAACGTAGTGCTTACACTGGCTGAACGACTCGATGCCCCCGTGTCCCCTCTCAGAAAGTTGTCCTGTGTTGAATGGATGCGGCAGACATCTGCAGTGACAGAAAGTCACTGATGAAGGTCAACAATCTATCAGGCTCTGAGGATGAAGAAAAGCCACGGCCACTGAACGAACATTTAAAATGATGAATGTATGTAGCAGATGGACATAAATCCCGGAGTAAAACGCTGACCAAATGTTTTCTTTGTACTATCAATACTGTCATAGAGAAGAAATAAGTCAGATAGCAGAACACTTCTGCTCTAAGTGCATGGACTAAGACAGCATTGAGTTGAATTTGACGAAGTTTCCAAAGTAACCAAACAATTCTTTCATGCCTGTGGCTAGGAATAAATTATAAAAGTGCCATGGCTGCAGTTCATTTTGAGCATGATTTGTCAAGGCACATTTGTCAAATATTTCCAGCTGAGATTTTTATATCAAAAATGTCCTCTCTCAAACAAAGCCACTTACTGACCTCTTGTCTCTAGTTCTCACAAGGGCAAACAGGATGAAACTCCAAATCCACATGTATGGATATCCATATTATTTTAATATTAAGTTGTTGCGGCATTACAATAATAAATGAGCAAAACTGCACCGTAGTTACTCCATGATTCAATATTTCACTGTGAGCGCTTTGCCAGTGAGAGAACGGAGCAACAACTGTGCCAGTTTATGTTGAGCAAGGGGAAATCAAGGGGAGATTTATGAGCATAATAATGAATCCTATGCCTGCTTTAATTACAACAATCCTGGACTCTTTGAAGTACTCCATTGCAGCTGGAAATCATTTGCCTTGTGTCTTAGTCCTTTACACTGAACAGATAAACATGGATCAAATATTAAATTTGCATGTTGGAGAGATTTTTTTTTCCATATTTTTCAGTATTGCTGTTAACAAATTGCAGCAAAAGGAGCCTAATTGCCAGCTCTGCTTACATGTGTATTGCAGAGAAAATTTAGGATTCACTTTGCCTTTCAAGTCTATTAATGAAATCGAAGCTGAACCGCAAGGTTAACATTCTGGGTTTGTGAAATACATCACGCTATTAGCAACCGATGAGTCATTAACACAGACGATGGTAATGTATTTCATGAATGAATTTTGAATGTCAACCAAGCGTCATTAGAGGGGCAAAGACGAGCCCGGCGCAGATGCTTTTCTCCCACATTGTCTCTGGTGCACCTGTCCCCACCGTATGTCAAGTGCTCCGACCATTCCAAACTGGGCTAAACAAGGCAAGCAGATCAAAATCAGTGCCAAAGCAGGTGTGTGACAGTTCCACCTGTGTTTCACCAGGCATTCGCTTCTCCTTCTCATGCCCAGATAAAGAGTCTGCTCTCTGGCAGACTAAAAAGGATCTGTCAATTCTTGGCAGGCTGGAGCTCTCCAAAGAATCAGACTCCCCCAACATCCACCTGCTCTCCCCAGGTGATGCTGATGAGGAGGGGGGGTTTCAGGCGTCCTAGACTTCTAGTTACCAGTCAGCCAATAGATGACAGTTGTTCTTGGCTCTACATCGTCCCAAAAATTCAATTTTTTCACTTTTAGCTTTCCTTGTGGACTCATAAGCATTAGAAAGAAGGTGAAATCAAACATTCATATCTAAAGACATGTTTTTATCTTTGCAATTCATGTTTTGTCTCATGCAAACATTGTTTTTTGCTGCATTCCTTGTTTTAATTGCTGTAAGAGTTGAGAGTAAGTAGTCCTTATAGCATGAATTCATTTCCATTATGTTGATTTTTGCATTTGTTTTTACTTTATATTGGCCACTGACATTCTATAACCATTATCACATGTATATAATCCTTTACATATCATGGAAACTTGGCAGTCTTGAAAGGAAGTAAATAATATCAAAGATGTAGTGATTAATATTCACATCAAGCTAGGGTCCAAAGTTCACTATCAGTATGTTCAGTCAGGAAGTGGTAGTAATAGTCCAACTTTATCAGGTTATACACTTTGCAGAAAAAAAATCTGCCACAAGGGTTAAAAGTGGAGAAAAGTAGTGTGACCTTGCATGACCCTGACCGTGATGGGAGGTAACTTTTTAATAAGGCCTGGGTTGAAAAACGGTGAACACGTCCTTTAAGTGCATCACATCAAACAGTTTAATTCATATGATGAATCTGGAAATATCTCTCTAGCTATAGCTCTGTGAACACTATGCTGTTTAAAACCACTGCAGGATATATCTGTGATGTTTAATTAATTCATCTGAGACACACATGTGAAAAAAGATACCATATGCAACATTAGCAACAGAAAAATGATATCAGATAATACTTGTCTTAACTGGTTAAAAATAAATCTAACAAGATTTTGTGAAAAGTTTATAGGAAGGTTTCTTTGTTTAGAGCTAGTAGATACTGTAATTAAGTAACTTTCAAATCAAATGATGCGCCACCAGTATTTGCAGTTATTAAAGCAGAAATGCAATATGTATGAGAAAGCTTATCTTCATCATGTTGTACTCTTTTTTAGAATATACTTGCAAATTAGTTTTCAACCTTAATGTAATTTATTCATACTATGGGTCCATATTAGAAACAGATAAAAGCATGCACATACATGTCACACACACCAAAAACTTACATACATGTATACAAATGATGACAATAAGAACATTGCAATTAAAATCACACCGAGTCACCAATTCTAACAATGTGCAAATAACTCCTGCACTCCACTCATCACATCTTATATATAGTGTGCAGCATTTGGTAGAATTTACCAACACATCAGTTATGCTGCTCTCTACCATATGCGCACATCACATCGGCGCATACATTATACATATGATTTCTTATCACGGCCTGACATATGGGAACATTTATGCTGATGCACATATGACACATTATTAAATCTTTGCACAGTGACATCCTCATCGCATGATTAAAGTGACTTCATGTCTCTGCTGCTCTTTTTATATCTAAACCATAGGTGAGCAGAGTATAGGGACGTACAGTAAGTAGCCTTGCCTTCATTATGTATGTGTGTAATTGTTGATGGAGTCACTGTAATCATCATTATCTTAATGTTTTTGACATTAAATATGATGCCTTAAATCCAATGTTGCATTAAAAAAAGATTTATTATTTAATGGATGAATTAATCATTTTGTAATGTAGTATGATAGGGATTTGTCCTTTCTTTGATGCTTTAAAAACACTGAATTATCTGGAAAAGCCACAGTATCATGAAGTTAGATGTTTTTCCATTTGCAGAGAACAGGAGACTGGCTTTCAGTTCACAATTAAAGTAAAAAAAAAAAAAAAAAACACCTTTGAAGTCAACAAACTGAGATTAGATTTTTTTCCCCCACTTATTTCTGAAGTGTTTCCTTTATGTACCTCATTATTGTGTGAGTTGTCCATCAAAGGAGCTGTGTGAATCCCATTAAGGCTTTGGACCCAGTTGTGGTCGAGACAGGGCTGATTGTTGGTGCCTTTGGTAAGATCACATAACAGACTGATGCAGCGTTTGTAATATGCTTCTTTTTTATGCAAATGCTTTGTATGCAAATTGACTCTGAACTGTAGGTGTTAAAACAATTAGTAGGGTAGCGTATTTGCATGTAATCATGTTCTTGTAATATCTTTTTTTTCTAAAATGAAAAAGCACAAGTGTGCTTCCAACACCTCTGTGTTCACAGATAGCACTGATAGTCTTCCATAATCAACTCTTCCCTGCTTCCTGAGAGTGCAGAGAGTGTGGGCAACATTTCAGCCAGCATCCCAAAATGGACACCTGTTTTCCTGTCCATTTGTGTGTGTGTGTGTGTTTTGTGTTTATTTATTTCTTCTTTTTTTTTTGCCAGGATGATTCTGCTGCTGTGGAACAAGGTCAGAGCCCAGAATACTGCAGGGGAGACATGTTAAGTGAGCTGAGAGGAAGCAGAGTGTGTTTGATGGATGTTTGGCAGGTTTAGAGTGGAATGCCTGAAGACCTCTCGCACATTGTCTGCCATTGACTGGCGTACACTGATCTTTTCATGGGGTGGCAGAGGGCTGCACAGCCCAGTGCATGGCATCAATCAAGAATGCTCACGTGAAATTAGTGATACAGTAGGGAATGACTTGTTGTGTATTTGGGGTTTTTTGCTCTGGGATAAATGTGTTAGATCTTTGAGGGCTTCTTTAGTGCTGTTGGAGTGACTAAGCAACACTGGCATCTATAGGCAGCCACAGGAGCAGGAGGAACTGCAGGCAAGAAACTCCCTTATTAAAAATAACAAATCTCTCTCTCTCTCTCTCTCTCTCTCTCCCTCTCTCTCGCTCCCTCTGTGTGTGCGTTCAGGGTTGCATTTTTGTGTGTGTCTGTCTTTTTTTAAATTTGTTTGTGAACATGTCAGTGCACAGCATCGCTGGCACACGTCTGTTCTCTTTGCGGCTGTGTTTGTTAATGTCACTCACGACAGCCAAATTGAAGGTGCCATTGTTAGTGCCGGAGGGCAACGGGAGTGAATTCGACAGCTTGACAGCTCTCATTAGCGTATTAGACACAAACAGTGGCACAGATGCTCCCGGTCAGTCCTTGGTCAGCCTTGAGCTTCGCTTAACGGCCCGCTGACAGGTGGCTTTGTGGCACTCTGTCTCGTGGTTGACAGGGTGGCAAAGCAGGAGCTCATCTTCAATAGACTGCTGGGATTGCCAAAGACAGTAGCTATTTCACACACATTAATACTTGGGGAGGAGGTTTTACAAACACCCTAACACTTATGTACAGTAGAAAAAAGAAATAAATAAATGCAAGAAAAAGGGGAGAGAGACACACATTTACTGGGATGGATGGTTCTGTGGCTGCATGCAGTATCTTTCAAGCATAATTAGAAAAAAAAAGCAAAAGTGTCCAGTAAATATTTATACTACATTGTCTACCAGAGCAGATGACAGCTTGTGCCTACAGTAGAGGCTCTTTTGTTTCCATGTTTAATATGGAGCAATGTCAATGAACAATGATGTGTGTAGTCTATAAAACACAAAAATAGGTCACATTCATTCACACAGCCTTAAAAACACTCACAGAAACACTCACAGTCAAAGCATTCTGGTCCAGTGGTTTGCTTTGGAGTCAAATTTTGCTTCTACTGTAGCTATTGTCATTTGTTATGGCAAAAAGCTCAAAAGTTCGACTCACTTTCACTGCTCACCAGCTTAAAAAAAAATCAATGCTAGAGGCACAAAAGTTCTGTTAAACTGAATGAAAGTTAAATGATTTTTCCAACACACCTTTTGAAGTTTTTGTAATGCCTCAAGGGTAAAATAGAATGGGGCTCACAAGTAATACAGTCAATGAGAAGCCTGTGCAGGAAACTAGTTTGAGGAAAAAGTGGAAGTGGACCAAATGAAAAAAAGAGTGAATGTAGCGAAACAGTGAGAAAGACTGACCTTGTACAGAAAGGTTTTTATTTTTGTTTTTTACTTTTACTGTGTGTGAAGTTTCTGTGTAATAGAATCACCTCTTGTACTACACATGAGTTTATTTCAAAAAGCCCTCAGTCATCTCAGCAGAAATCAACACAAAAGAATGTAATAGAGATATTTGCTTTCTGTCCTTGACACTATAAAAATTGACTTTATTGGGTTTGCAACAAGTTGACAACTTATTTGAGGTACTTCTACCAAAACAATGATTCGAGTTTATTTATACTGTTTAAAACCAAGGACAAGATAGATTTTTATCCTTGTGTACGATATTATGCACTCGTTAAGTTAATAGGGGCACCACCTCAATTGATTAATTAATTAATGATTAATTAATTAGGAGGAAAAAATAAATAAAGCAAAATAATCAGTCTTATATCTGAAAGTCATGAACTCTGCATATAGTGACCTCCATCTCTGATATAAAGGAACAGACAAATACAACGACTCAGCTATAAATCAAGATATTTATTTAACTACCGAGGAATAGGGATGAATGGGAAACACTAAGCATATATACATATATATACATATATACAACTGAAAGAATGAATGAATGGATGGATGGATGCATGAATGAATGGGTAAATTAAATAAACAGGTTATTGCAGACAGAATGAATGAATTACTGGATGAACGTTATCAAAAACAAGTCAAAATGAGGGGCCAAGACTCTACTTACAGCTAATAAAAATTCAAATTTTGAATAGCTCTTACAACAAGTCTGAGACAGAAGCATGGTAGATGGTTTTCCTACTGTTTCCTTGGTGATGAAGGGCTAACGATGAGGAACTTCCTGGACAGTGCTGAGCAAGAAGAAACAAATTCGGTGATCCTCGGGTCGTCGGAGTGACAGCCAGATGAGAACCAATGCAGTAGGTTCAGTGAAACAGCTTTGGTTCACTGCTTCTCAGGAGGATGAATCCAGACTCAGACTAGCTGAGACTGTGTAATGGACACACATACATATATATCAATACATTTATATCAAATAAATCAAATGCAATAATATGTGTGACTTATAATTAACACATGTTGAAGCAGAATTTGAATTGCCATAATAAACTAAACACATCAAAAGTTAACATCGGTTGGATAAGTCTAGATACATATTTTTACACATTTTTAGAGGAATTTCTGATTAATTGAGACACTTATTGTGTTTAAAAGAAATGAGGAGGAGAAAGACTCTCAGAGAGGAATGTGGGCTTCCCTCAAATTTATGACTTAAGAGATTGGAGCTAGCAGAAGAAGGGAGGGTGGTCCATCCAGGTTTGGGCAGTCTGTTTGTATCTGAAAAGAAAAACAAAGTTGTTAATACCCCAAACTGTCCACTTTCTCTCCATGACTGATGGTGAGAAGGCACAGGTTTTTAGCCCTGTTCAATGTTTCCTTGACATCCTTATGCCTTTAGGTCAGAGGTCATTGGGTAAACTTTTCCTCTTATATTCCTGGGTTCATTATGTGGGTAAAAAACGTGTGTCACTGTCATCATCTTTATTTGAATTTTGGCTTCTTTTTTTTTGGTTGTAGAAAGCAGTATGATTACACTGTATCCTATACAGAACATTACAAAGCTGGTTATATTTTGTTATTAAGAAAGAAAACAGATTTTACTAACACTCTCATTGAATCACACTATCACCCAACACTAAATGACCTGTCCAAAGTTGTACATTTATATGTACAGTTCGTGAAACTCCACCAACATATGCATTTTGTTGTATGAAAAGTAAAAGGTACAGTGTGAACCAATTTCTACAGTAAATAAATTGCTGATATGTTGAAAAAATGGGAAATGCCAAGAAAACAAGAGAATGTTTCACACTTCACATAACCCTCAGGAACAGGCCTCATAAAGAGCTTGCTATGACTAGACTGGTGCATGCTGGGGGCTGGAGAAAAAAAATAGAATGACTTAAATTTGTCATGTTTACCTCTGGTCTCCAGAATAATTCTCTATCTAATTTTCTTTCCAGCCCGGCAGGTTTAATGTAGAATCCAATCATCAGCGTCCATTTTATTTCAGAGGAACAGCGATGGTAAAGAGAGGTGGGGGAAGGGAATGAAAGCTCATTTGTGACACTGTAGCGTATGGAAATAATGGTGGGCTTTGGTGGAACGACGATGTTCCATGAACACAAATCTAGGCAAGGATGGCTGTTGCTTAAGAGGCCTTACCCTGAATGTAGCAGGGCACAGGTTAGTCATCCCAAGAGGCCTGGGTCAGCTGCAAGGCTATCCAATTCCTCCTTTATCCACTTTAAAGATTAATGTCAAATCATGCCATTATGTGAATGCTATGAACTCCCATAGTGACTTAGCTGGAGGTTATGTATCTCAGTGCGTATGTGTGTACCTGTGCATTTACTGTATACATGTCCCACTCATACTCTGACTAAAATGAAGGGACACATTCTGACCCAAAAAGAGACATACAGAGACATAGACTTACTGAAATAAATGGTAGAGCAGAGAAATGGAAGGAAGTTACACAGCAGGCATTATGTCCAATACTCAATCAGTCCTACCCTCCTTTCAGCATCTCGAGGAGCAGATGCTGAGACACACAGAGGGACTGACACTTGATGAAGGGCTCTCTCTTTTGTCACCGCCCAAAAGAAATAATATATATATATATATTGTCTCAGCCCAAATTCACTATTCTCTCTCACATTCCACAAAAACACTGTAATTGTGCAAATCTGCTCTTGTCAGCGGCAATGATGCAAGACGCCTTAAACTCGAGAGTGCTGCTGCCAAAATGAACTGTCCTCATTGATTAACATTATCCATTACCTCTCCTCTCCTTTGTGGAACATTATTGCAAATCCAGACAGCGAGAGAGATATGCTGTTTACCTTGGCAGTCTAGCCCGCTATTCATCATATACTGCAACAGATTTGGTTGATAACTGAAAATGAAATTTACTCAACAAACAAAACCGAGGTTCATATATTTATTACATGTACCCTTGCTTCATTGTGTTTCATAACGACTGCATGAATCAAGCCAGTGATAATGTTACCATGTACTATAATTATGCACACAGCCTGCTTTATTATTATGCACAGTCATACATGGTTGATTAAAGGTTCGTCTACAAATATGACTGAGCCTGGGTTTCACTGAATGCTAATTGGCAGTCTTAAATGAGAATGTGGGTTATTATTTAAGATGACAGCTTTGTGTGTTTGTGTACACAGTATGTTTGTGCTCCTCTTTTCTCACACCGAGGATCTCTATTGACAGAGCACTCTGTGTAAGAACAGCTTTGCTCATGAGCCAGGGAAAGTCAATAGCATGGAATTAAGACAGTCAACAAAAAAATAACAAACACTGAATTGCCGGAAGGGAAGGATGAGAGAAAAATGAAGCAGGATGGATTTCGGGATTGCTCCAGAGACCTTAAACAACAAGTAATAACATCAATATTTATAATAGGGTCTGATGACATTGTTTGTGGTGGGCACCGGTCACCAGGATGATTCTCAATCCGTCATTGCTTTTTAACAGATTGCAGTGACAATGAGAGAGCAGGCATGTGGCAGCAGGCCAGGTGATGACCCTGAGCTGATGGATGTGGCAGCCATGACAAGGGGGAACCAGCTTGCTGTCCGCATCATAGCAGACAATGTCAGAGCTGCCCACGGCTTGTCAGAAGACAGCATTTTACTGGCTTCACTTTGGATTGAGACATGATTTACTGCTGATACTGATGTGGAACTATCTTACAGGTATCACATACACACCATAAATAACAAAATAATATGATCTGACATCTGGTCAAGGCAAAATTTTGAAGGAAACTTTGCCCTCAGTGTAGTGTAGCAGCTCTACGTATTAAAGCTTATGCTTTTATTCACCCCAAAAATCCAGTAATTCCCTAAATTGTATGAAAAGTAAAGCATCAGAGACCCATTTCAATCTATTCTCAAGATACTCAAAATAGCACTTTTGAAAGTATACTCAAGGTCAACTCAAAGGATTTAATTTAGTGAAAACTATTGTAAGTTGCTCCATGATAAATCATGCATTCTCCAGCTCATTCATAACAGAGAGAGCATTCCTCTCCTCTTTCTGCAATAAACATCTGTCTGCATTCACAAAATGTTTTGAAGCCATCAGATGTGGAAAATATTCAAATAATTCATACATAAAAAGAGAGAGAGGTTAGACTTTTACTTTGTTTTGTGATCAATGAGTCATAACAAAAAAAAATACCAAGGCACGCTGCTTTGCAAAAATTAAAAAGCCTTTAACCTTAATCCCAGATCTTACCCCAGGTACTTTTTGTCATATCTCACAAGTGCTTTATTCTATCATTCCAGTTTTTCATGACTTTGTCATGAAATGACTTTATAACATTTTCAATTATGTTCATGTTTTTTAATTAGTGCTTTTTCTAAAAATACCAATGTAAAGTCAAAAACACCCAATTCTGCCTATGCAGTTTTAATAGATGGAACTATTTATTGAGTTCATGTTTGACATGGGTCCTAATTTAAAGTATCACACACTATAGGGGGGAGTAGAGGCACTCTGTCAGTCATTTTGAAGGCTTTGTGGACAGATTGTATTTGGGATAAAAGCTAAAATTGTATTAAAGTATATATTTTCATTTTACACAATATACAAATTAACTGTAACTTTCCTAAAATAATAAGAATCTGTTTTAGGGTTTTTTTGGTTTGTTTTTTAGATGACATTAATTACAATTATGTAAATAATGTTTTGAGAAGAAATAAGTTAACATTTTGCTATGATGGTTGTTTCTTACAGCAGTTTATTCTTGGGGTCCCTGGGGACCCAAGCTGGTAGTCCTTACATGTCTGCATGTTAAATATGTTGGTAGGATGGGGGTTAATAAATGGGCTTAGTGCCTATGTGTTTCAACTCACAGTCTTCTTCAGGGTCGCCCTGAAGATTATAGATGAAGTATTTCTGTGCATTTCTGATTCTGATTCTGATTAAGGTTGTCCTCAGAGAAACGGGGGCATTCTGTTCTTCATACTTGCTCTGTGGGTAAAATACCAACCAAACCCCAAGAAGAGGAGAATAGAATAACTATGACCATTGCCTATATATGATTCAGGACTCTGAGTCATGTAAGTCTAAAGCTGTTTTCTCTGTGTGGTGATCTTTAAGGAGACTTCAAACACATATTTTGACAAAGAAACTCATAAAAATATGTTAATAATATTGCTGATTCAAATTTAGACCAACACCAACAGACGTGTACCTCAGTAGGAGGATACAGGAGGTAAATTGTGGACGATTCAATCGTAGTATCTTCTGAGTCATTTGAACTACATTTCCCACATGCTATAGCTTCGTTTCCATTTCCCATTATCCTTTGCGCCGTCCTACCGCTTACTCACAGAAACAAGAAGGTCGAACACACCGCTTCGTAGCTCTGTTGTTGAGAAGAAAAGAGACTAAAATCATGCTGGGACAAGCTGTGAGGCGATTCACGACGTCTGCTGTTCGTTCTTCACACTACGCTGAAGGACCAGGGAAGGTGAGATGTCTCCTTAAAGCAGTATTATAATGTCTAATGTGATCATTTGCGACGCGGCCTGGTCTGTAATAAGAGCCCGTTAAGCTAACGTTAACATAACTAACCTGGAGGTCACGGTCAGTCACTTTTGAAGAGCGTGGTTGTCATACAGGCAAATGGAGCTTCAAACATGGGCATATATTTAAATATTTCCTAACCGAGTTCACAAAGTAGTTAAATATGAAGACAGACTTATGTCAGCAAGTGTTGATTTGTAGACGCGCGGCCTGGGATGCCGTCCTATCGGTTAGCATTAGCTTGTGGCTAAGTGGGTAATAGGTAGCGTTAACTCCATTACTGCGACCTTTAGCAAGCTGAAATAAGATAGGTAACACTGTCTGACATTTGGACATAAGTTTTATTTTGTGTCGACATCTTATTAAGATTTCAGTGAACTCGCAAACACTCACAATAGTTAGGCTACCTAGTTCTTTAACTAAGCACTTCCGGCTAATAGGTGCAACTTGAGGTCATAGCTGTAACCGAAAGAGGAGAATCTGGAGAATGTTGACTTTAATGTTTTGGTATTACTGACAGTAGGATGCCGACAATTTGAACTTGCCTCACATTATTTGGTTATGAAAACCATTCCTGATGTGGGTTTTAAAGTCTCTTAAAGCGTGACCATGTAGAAATCCATAATATGGTGCAGTGCGGAGTTAATTCTCTATCTTTGTGCTCTCTTTGCTCGCTACACGATGACATCGTTCGATTAAACGCAAATTGTCTTTTGTCATAAATTGTAGAGCTTGCTGCACTTAATTTACTTAATCATTTCAACTTACAAGCCATAGGAACGCATACATATAGAGGTCAGAGCTTTCCCAGCCATTTGATCTGATTTTTAGAGGTTTTTTTTTTTTAAATTATTATTTAATTTTTCCCTATATCCCTTTGTCTGTAAAGCAGCCACTTTGTGAAATCAAGGTTTTATTCTCTCCTGCACTCTGCACTGCCTCAGGTTACATATTTGTTTGTTACTGGATTAAAAAATAACTGCACACCCAGAGACTGACCCACAGTGGCCAGTGGAAGAGAGATGTCCCACTCATGCATGACCTACTTGACAAGAGAAAGGGGGAATTCAAAGGCAAAAGGCATACTCCCCTTATTTTATTTATTTATATTAACTTTTTTTAATAGCTTTGCTGCACTCTTATCATTGAGATACTTTTGTGCACCCTCATTATGAAGTTCACCGACAATCCCTCAACTTTAAATTGCATTTTTACCCTAAGTACTGTCTGACCCTAGCTGCTTTGTAATGTTTGGAGGCGGTATGAAGCACTCTGCACAGATATTTTGCTAATAGTGCTGATAATTCATGAGTGAACTGCAAAATAACCTGTAAATTGCAGGGCACATATTTGAGAGAATATCAAATGCGTGAGGCTGAATTTTTTCAGACTTTTTAAGAACAGCTTGTGCAATCAGAAATACTTGTTTAGCAATGAATAATGTAATCAAATTGATTGTACTACATTCCTTAGTTACACTGCTTCATAATACTCTTGTCTTTTTGCAGAACCTGCCATTCTCTGTGGACAACAAATGGCGTCTGCTGGGCATGATGGTTGTGTTCTTTGGCAGTGGCTTTGCATTCCCCTTCATCGTCGTCAGACATCAGATCCTGAAGAAGTAAAATGAGCCAGTGCTGTTATTCAACCTCCAAGGTAATTATTACTGCCATGTTTATCTAGCATATCTGCTTTCATTAAAATGTCAGGATGATGTGGCATTTACATCAGCTTCAGTTTGAATAGTGACCTCAGACAATGACAGTCCTTCTCTGCACCTCTTTAGCCTTTTGCTCAGCAGCATATCTTAAATACATTACCTGTACATCTGAGAGTGACAGTAACAAATGTAATTTTGCTTTCTATTGCGGTTGTGTTGTTTAGATAAGCCTGCACCTTAGCAAGTTAATGTGACAGTTTATTGCAGACGTTGATATGTGTCAGGTGGGAGCAGGTCAGAGTTGTTGTTGTCACATTTATCTTTGCTAGTGTTTACTCAGAAATTGCTTTTCTGTCATCAGATGTATGCAAGTCATCCTCATCACTTTTTGCCCTATTTTCTTGTTCTCCTTGCAGGTCATCAGCCAGAACATATTTATCCATCAGAGTTCTATCCCCGCCGAAGAATGGAAATCTCTTAATTGTCTTTGTAAATAAAGTTTCCTCAAATATGAACATGTCTACTTGTATTTCTTACAATGCTACAATATATTTTGCATGTTATAGCCATCATACATACATTATGTAATGTGAAGGTATTTGTAACCTGACAAGTGTGACATTTTCATAATGATTTAACGTATCTATCTCTGTAATCAAGCTGGCTCAGGTCTCATTTCAATGGTTTATCACAAGCTAATAGGAATGGACTGTAGACAAAAAATATTAAAGTTATTTTCAGGGAATAATATGCATCTATATTAACATGCAGGTCTTGGCAGGAGAGCATCTTTTGGAACCAGTCATTTAATATTTGATTAGTGGTTGATTATAGCCAGCGGTGCTCAGTGTAAGTTGGTCTCTTACCATATGATCACAAAAAGCTGGTGCTCAAGATTCATGAATGCCATCGCCAGTCTAAAAAATTAATGATAGCCCTATTCAATTACTAAGAAGATCCCCAAAGATTCATAAAATATGTTGATACATGGATGGTCTCCAGCATTAAAAACAATACATTGTAAAAGTTAATAGTGAATTGTAACTGTAAATGTATATTTACAAAGTGTACATATACTGTCCCCAGCAACCCAAGGTTAATGAATAAAGTGGAAAAATTCAAAATCAGTGTGAGAGGGCTTGCACTGAAGAATCCAGTCCTGCTCTTACAGTTCCTCTGATAGGTATTGTTCCCCCACTCTGTAGCTCAGCTCTTCAGCTGAACTCCACTGAATAACCTATTTCTGTTCAATTAACCCTATGCTTGTGGCTATAATTATTCAAGGACAAAGTATTAAAATGGGAGGTGTGGCTGCTCAGTTGGCTAGGAAGGGTAATGTAATAGTTGAGAGGTTTTCCATGCACCTCTATCGAGGTCTACCTTACGCCCGGGGTCGTTCTTAGAAATCAGCTAAGGTTATTTTCTTCATTTGCTCACACAAAGAGGGGTTTGGGTTGGTCTAAAGACATTAGGAGAGACAGAAGGGGAGAAGCTGTAAGCATGAGAAACAACCTGGCATATACCCTCTGTAACATCCCGACCCCCACCCCCTCCCTGCCTGATTTTCACACACACTTAACTCGCAGCAACTTGTAAACCTGTCAGGTGGTTTTGTGTTCCCTTGCATTTGTAATGATGTTATACTGTGTGTGTGCCTCTGGGCTTGCAGGATGGCGGAGCATTCAGGTCGTGCAGCTCTGGCTTGGTGATGATAAAGTTATCAGACATTTAATGGGGTCAACAAGTGGGAGCCTATATTTCATCATAGGTGTGTTGAATTGTCTGCACTTATAATAAATTGACCTTTGTTAGTAGCTCAAGGGTAGGGAGGGAAAAAAGGATTTTCTGGTCAAAAACACAACCCAGCACATGAACATGACACCCTGCATTATCACAGCATACTAAACAGCACACGCAAGCTCATGCACACCTGACATTTCTGTAATCTCCAAATGTTCATTACAATACAATTAACACCTGGACACGAACAAACATCACAGACTACCTGTCTGATCAGCACCTAACAGACTATTTCTGTTTACATAATGCAACACAAGGTGGGGATCAATGTGTGAATATGTTTCTTTTAAGAAAGTAAGGTGGGGAATGAGACATTGTCAATGCAGGTAATTGTCATTCTGCTGACTGATATCTCGATATAACCAAGGAAAGTGCCTGTCTCACCTTCCAACAATAATCCTTTCTCTGAATGGTCCTCATCAGTTTGTAATGAACCATCATGATGAAGCATGTAAAAAGCCTACTGTAGTTGATGTCCTTCAGCTCCCGACATAAGCCATACTTCATGTTGACTCTTGGAGTGCACCTCAATCAGGGAAAAGGGAGCTTTCAAGAGCCATTAGAGACAAATAAGCTTCATTGAAGTGATACATCCAAAATCCATCTTTTGAGGATCAAACAGGCGCCCTGCATAGGCTTGAAAGGTGCAAGTGAGTTTCTTCATTCCTGACATCCAGCGAGGCAATGAAAATGAAATATGGCACTAAGTTGTGGGCAGTTATTTTTATCCTCAAAAGACAGATCATTTTGTCCAGTCAGATGTTAGGCAGTAAGAAGGTTCCATTTTGTTACAGTTGTAAACATTTAAAAGCCCCACTTTTGTGCTCTGAACTCTGACAGTATTGCACTGATTGAACAGAACTGCCAGCAGCTACTTTAAATTTTACAAATGGTTCACTTTGGCGCTGCAGCACACTCTAGCACTCAGAGTGCTAATTTAGGAATGTCCCCAACATTTGGACCCTTTTGCAGAGAAAAGAGAGAGTTATTAAGAGATATGCATTTGCTCCCCCGGAGAGTACAAATTTAGACTGGCATTGACATTTTGAGAGATCAGGTCTTAGAGAAGAGTCACATTATCTGGGTGTCCAAGAGAAAAAAAAAAAAACATGCACTGAGCAGCGAGTTCTTTTATTTGTCATAAATGTTTGATCTAGTCTCTGCTATTATGCTTCTAACTGGGGCTTTTAAGAATCCTACTTGATGCCAGACTCCAACAGTGAGGACCAATTAAACACAATAGTGTTATCTGGACAGGGACCAAGCTGCAGTGCAGTACTGGCAACTTATGAAAAGTGCATAAGGGTGTGCTGGCACAGGGCATGTTGCAGAAGGGGTCCTATGGTGTCAACAATAGCCTACATCACACATTTTTAGATGGGCCTGCCATATCTCCGCTGTGTGGCACTTTGAGAGGCTGCAGGAAAAAAAAAAAAAAAAGAATACATTACAGGAGGATTACTCAGCCAGCATGCCAAGTCTCTTGCAGGAGTTTGTCATGCTGCATTTAGTATGTAAGTGTAGGAAAAAAGAAAAAGAGACGGCGTGCTATTGTGTGTGTCCGTGGTTTTTGTGTGGTTTGCCAGAGTTTAAGCCTTTATTATAGCTGATATCTGGTAAATTCATTATTGTAATTGTCATTCCAAACGCTTTGCATTCCCTGCCGTACAGGCACTAATTAAAACAAAGTGTAGTCATTAAAGATCAATTCCATACCAGCTTATCACCATTCAGTGATTGTTTAACATCATGCATGCTAATAAAATGAACAGGTTACCCACAATTACTACATTATACACAACTACAAAGGTGAAAGGCTCAGTTACAGAATCACAGCTATTTATTTTCCCTTTTATCCAGCCTACTAATATAGTTTTATATGCTCTTGCAGATATGTAAATCAACATATTTGCAGTATTTGTGGCCATTCATTTCAGCCTCTGTAGACTGTTCAATAATAGACTTTTCTGCATCTCACGTGTGGAATCTAATTATAGACTCATTTGCACTTCAGAGGAGAAGATAGTGGGCTTAGCTTGGTGTAAAGCATGCACAGCCATCTAATAAAAAGACTCAATGTTTTATTGAATCCCCTCAGTTAGAAGCACATTTCACATCCAGTTGCAGTATAATAGTCAAACAATTATATTTGTAACTGTTAGTTGGTGTGTGAGCAAACTGAATAGTGATTGATGGTTATAGAAACATTTACTTACTCTGAATAAGAGTGGGTTCCTGACAAATACTCCACAGACTAAATTACCCCTCTGGGTTAGTTGGATGAGCTCTAATCAGCACTTTGTTGTGAACACCTTGCACAGCAGCATTTCATTGTACCAACCAATCAATGTATTACGTCTAATACCAGGGAAGCTTTAAATGTATCCCACCTATCATATCAGCGTGATGACAATAAGAGGTGAAAGCGGCTGTCTGCAGTCGCTGAACAACACCCTGACACTGCACTGCCAGTCAATAAATTTTCAAGGACACGCTGAACTCCCAAGTTTTCTGCTAAGCCTATCCTCTTTCCGCTACCTTCTCTGTTTACCACAGTCTTCCTCAAAGATGCTGACTTGTGGAGAAGTGCGGAACTGTCACTGCAGGAAGATGAAGTATACATGCACCTCCCACTTCGTCAGAGTAGGGCTTTACTGCCTCAGCCAGGAACTCTACACAATTAGTCCAGAACCTCCAGGGGATGGCTGCTTGTAGGAGATGAATGCTCGCAGGATACCAAGTCGACTCATATGTGTGTATGTGTGCGTTTTTTTGTATGTTAGGAGGAAAAAAAGAGTGCGAGAGAGATTTTAACGATTGATGGCCTTTAACAAACAGTCTCTTTAAAGGATAACAACAAACTCAACCATCACATTCAACAACACTGAGTGCTACGGTGTCAAAAGCCAACATGATTACCACTGGCATTTAAATATAGACAATTATACCCTCTCTGCAGGACACATTGCACTCTGCAGCCCTCATCATTCATAAATGTTGCATTATCTTTGCAACAAGAAAAATACATGCACTCCACCACCTCAAAGAGACCCCCTTTTCCAGCAGTGACAAGAGGTTAGGAGGCGAAAGGAGGAAAAATATGTCATGTGTCACTTCAATTTCTTGCACATTCAGTTTGATATGAAAATAACGGGTGCAGAGACCTGACAGGGGCCCTGGTTGAGATCTGAAATGGGTATAATCTGTACATCCTCTCCAGCCCATTTGAGCGCCCAGAAAAAATCTTCAGTTCAATAATGTAACACTACACACAGCCAGAGAGTTAATAGTAGCAAGTTTGCAGGGTGAAAAAGTTTTCATTTTAAATAATCATGCCCACTTCAGTCTAAGCTCTCCCACATCAAGCCTTATGTTAATGTCTCTGAAGGCTCGGGTGTGGATGAATGTGCATTTTTCCCTCTTACTTCATACAATATACAGTGCATTTCGAATTTAGCTCTCTGCTCCCTCTCAATGAAAAGCATATATTTTCCATTCCATTTACCAGCTGTCTGTTTAAAATGCTTAAAATCAAGAGTTCTTCTGTGATCTTTTGTCTGGCGCTAGTATGATCTGATTTCTGGGCTCATGTGACTAAACTGAAGGGGTTTGGATTTGATTTTAATAAAAGTCACTCAATTTTCTGTTCTTGAAAGTGATTATATCCTGCTGAATTCAGTTTTGGAACGACTGACTAATCTGGCTTGCAATTTCCCAAAAAAGTATTTTTATTTTGTGCCACTGGTACTACATAGAAATATTTTTTGTTGTTTAGCTTGTTGTATGAATTTATTAATAGTGTTTTGTATGACTGTAAAACAGTGCAGAACATCCACATGGATGCTACATAAATGTTAGTGAGCTCACAGTCCTCAGTTTCACAAGGACTGGGTTGGTTTGTTTCCATGTGATATATCTTTTTCTCTAATGAAGCATGTCTAGAGATGCCTTCAGCTGTGCGCAAACAGTGCAAGTGTAGTGTGGGAATAAGGTCTGACAATGTGAGACTACTAGAGATGGAAAGTGAGAGGGATGGCAGAAAAGAAAGGAGGTGCAGTTGATCATTTGTTGTTGTTTTCTCTGCCATGGGTTTCTTTCCTCCCACAGAGAGAGAGAAAATATTTGAACCTTTTTCTGGGCCAGAAACTGTGTCTGTTGCTCTCCAGTGGTCTCTCTCCCTTGTTACTCTCACTGGAGAGATTCAACCCACGGCATTTCACACACTAAGAGGCATCTGCCGCAAACCTGCATATTCACATGCACATTTGTGCACACATAAGCCCCCAAACAGACGCACAAACATGGTTCAAGTACATTCACAGGCACACCACTGAAATATGTATACAGTACCCACACAAACACACACACAAACACACACACAAACACACACACACACACACACACACACACACACACACATTCAGCTACAAACGAAAAAATAAAAATCTGTCATATTTCTGTCAAAGTTACACCCAAACTCAACCCACACTGTTGTGCAATCAGCACTTCTCCCTGAAATAGTGCCAAATATACAGGCTGGTAATATCTGCAAAGTCTTACATCCCCATTTTACAAATATATATAGAATAGTTGAATATATCTTACATTTTTACTCACTGCACAGACAGCTGGATTACAGACAGACAGCAGAAAGATATTGATAGCTATACAGTACAGTAACAGGCAAAGAAGCCGCACAGGTATTGGAACCATATCTCCACGATTGTTCCCAGTTGGGAACAAACACTGTCCTGAAGTCTGAGAGTCAGCACTTTCATAGTTTTTGCAACTCTGTTTACCATATTTGCAAGATTTTTGATACAGCTCTGCAGTAGTCTCCCAGGACAGAGATGCAGGGGTACAGAGGTAGAGAAGCTGTACAGTGATGCACTGTTGTAGTGCTGCTGGGTAGCCTAATAGCTCCCCCATCTGGACAAAAAAAAAAAAGAACATCAGGCTGAACATGTAATGAATTCTTGAGGACTTGAAATATTTGCCAGTGCCAAGGTTACAGCTGCATGATGAGAAATTCTCCCAGCTGGAATAAACACTCTTTATAGTTTAAACAACATTTCAGTTGTTTTTCTTGAACATGTCTTTTGATTGCCACACATTCATATTATTGATAAGTAACTCAGGCCAGGTCAAACTTTGACAAACTCGCAGCACAGTAAGAGTTCATACAAACACAATTTGATCTCACATATATTTGGTTAGAATGTTTGTTCAGAGGGTGGGATGCATCAATAATCGTTTCCTTTGAACGTGGGAACAACAGAGATACAATACAAGTCACAAAGGCAGGACTAACTGTGCAGGGGAAACATGAATGAAAGGCTTGTGTCTCACAGAGACGGGGAGGGAGAACTGGGGCAGAGGAAGGCACGGGGTGCTCAGAATGGTTTGTTTCTCTGCAGACGAGTCTCTTCCAGGATGTTCTTTGGACAGCACAGATGTTTGGATGAAACGAGCAGGCACAATTCGAGCTGGCCAGAGTTCAGCTGGATCTGTGAATGGAGCCTTTCAAAACCCCGCTGAACCACATGGTGCCCAGGACCTCAGCCACAATACCCCACTAGACTAACTCAATATTGCAAACATGAGAAGAATCAAATTCTTATTTTATTCTTTTATTTTTTGGGGTCCTAAAGAAGCACAGATATTTGTCATACAAATTAGATGGTTTGAATTCGCCACTGCATGACATGTAATTCCTTTGGTACTTTCAGCATGCAATAAGTCAGCAGATAGAAATCTGGCTGAGTATCTTTCGGATTTGCTGTCAGTGATGAGCTGTTTAAAATGCTCAGTTTGGGGAAGAGCAAAAGTTTATTTTTGCTGCAATTAGTCAAAGTTATACAAATGTTATTACCTATCACTTTTCAATATGATACAGACCACCACAGAGTTTCTTAAGTTCTTTATCTCATTAGATGTTTGAAAATTTTTCCATGCAGGCTAACCAAGTGATTAGTTATCCGAATCCTCTCCGCAATTATAGACAAAAGATGTTGAATGAAAAAGCCTCTCCGCAGATGAAATCTTTACCTGCTGATACTAGTGTGTGTGTGTGTGTGTGTGTGTGTGTGTGTGTGTGTGTGTGTGTGTGTGTGTGTGTGTGTGTGTGTGTGTGTGTGTCTTCTCTCTGATAGGAGAGGCCAACATATCCAATTAATAAGAGAGGTTAAAGTTGACTTTCCACTGGCTGGTCCAATCACAGTACGCGCCCTGGTTAATTTGGTGAACAAAGTCATGGCAGGGGTGGGTGGCCACTTAGGGAAAAGTGAGGCGAAGGAGAAGGGATGGATGAGAGGAAGTACGATAAGGACTGAGGGAAAGATTGCAGGTCCCTGACAGCTCAGCTTGCATGGCAAATGAGGAAGCTGACTGAACAAAAAGATTTGCTGAATCTGTAATGGGAACGATCAGACCACTTCAAGAGAGTGAAGTGTGCTACAACAAAGAACAAAACAAAAAAGTTATGCACAACAATCAGAGCTAGATAAGTCCACTGCAGGTTTCCCTGCCTCAGTGGAATGAGCCTTTGTGCATAAAGTCGCCACATAAATGTTGTTACAGTTTTGCCAAATATCTGTCTGTATGAACTGAACTGTGCTATTGTCACAATAACATAGTTCAGACAAGTGTGTCACAGCAAAATACTGTCAGCAGCCTTTTATCTCTGCTCAGTCCAGAGCAGCAGGACATGAAGGTGATGGCTTTCCGATGTGATGTGTGGCTCTCTCTATTCCAGAGCACTCACATGGAGACACAATCAAAAGCATCACTCACTTGACTCTACCCAGGAAGCCAGTGACTCTGTACTCTGCAAAGGAAAAATCTGAGCTTGCAAAATAAGATTGATAGATGTCACTGGGATGTAGTATATATATGCTTCATTGGAACAGTCTCAACTATGACAAGCAGCCATGGACCATGCTCAAGCACATCCACTGTTCCTAAATTCATATACAGACACTGCCGACAGTTTTGCCTCAGCAATCTGAGAAATATTCCCGTCTGCTGTCTTTTCTTTCCCTCTCTCTCTCCCCATCTCTCACCCTGCATCCCACTATCTCTGTTACATCTTCTACACTTTGGTTTATGGATCCAAACTGACGACAGACAGACTTCTTCTCAAACTTTTGAGAAAAGTGATTCTGAATAGAACATGTAGCCCTTCGGCTCCTGGGGGCTCCAAGACCCAAGAGCTTTCTTGAGAGGTACATTTTAAAAAAGTGGGGAAAAAGGAAGAAAAAAAATTAAAAAAATATTCAAAACAAAGAAGGTGGAGAACAAAAAATATATTTATAAGAATTCGAGATTTATAATAACCTTAGAAAGCACAGGCAATAAAGTGATTTGTGAAAGTTGGAGACAGTATTTGTTTAATTAAAAAAGATCCCTCCACGAACTTTAGCCGCACATTACCAGAATTTCCCTGCTGTTTCATCATTTCCAGTGGAGATCTAACCTATCGTTATAAGCTCTTAAAGAAGCCATTCTCAGCAGTATTATCTTGATGCAATGTCATCATACCCTTATTCTGAATAAATGTTTTCATCTTTCCTTGAAAAGCTCCCCCTATGGCTATATCAAAATATTTCATTACTTTGGTGTTATTTTCACAGGAATAAGTTGAACAAAGTATGTAGGCTTAATTCGATGCAGCTATGGTCTTTTAGAGTTTGAAATTGAATTTCACCTACCTTCAAAGTCTACTAACACAATTAAGCTTGGGTCTTTGACTGTAAAAGTGATTTTCTTCTGAGGTGTCTTTGTTCTGAATGTCTATTCTTAGAAGTTAATTGCATTTTCAGAGGGTGTTGTTCAAGAGTATGAAATGGGCATTTATGACACCTAGCTTATATCTCTATCCACAGGCTGCCCTGTTGTCAAATACCTCGCTGCAAGGTAAAATTAATACTTTCATATTTTTAGCTTAATGGAATCTGGGCTGTGGCAGAAATCTATATGCTGGCAAGGGAGATGTGGGAGATGGAGATTTTGAGTTTTGCTATTCTTTTTGTGTGTTTTCTCACTAATTTGGTTTTGTGCTCTCACTGAATTTCGCACACAAGAAACTCTCTTTTAGTGGCTGAAAATTTCAATGGTTCATTAATTCCTTTCCTTGGTAAGATCCCAAAAAGGTCTCTTTAAAGCTGCGGTGAATGGCCTGCCCTACAGAGCAAGAAAAGATGGTCTAATTAAACTATGCCCTCCACCACTCTATTTAACATTTGCCTGCTTTTTTAATGAGTCACTTGCATGGAATAGATTTGATTTATATTCCATTTATTCATAGACACAATGAGAAAAATATGGGTCGACCCTCCACAGAAGTCTCAGTCTTAACCTGGGGTTACGACATTAAAGCAATTGCAACAGTGAGAGTTAAATATTTGTTAAACACTTCCTAGTTATAAGAACTATAACACTTAAAAGTCATGTTCACAACAATTGAGTTGTGATAAAAGTTCTTGCACATCCACTGAGAAGGTGAGGAAAGGGACAGACACAAGAGGAAAATGAACAAAACAATGGTGAGTCTGTTGGGGTTTTGTAAATACATATTATAGTCTGAGATTGTATAGCTGATCCAATGTAATCAGTCCATGCAAGCCTTGTGTCCCAAGAGCCTCATCAGCGGCCATCTGTGAATGAAGCACAAAAAAAATAAGCAACAGGGAGTTTTGAAACTCTGGAAATGCTGAATCAAATCTGCACAACCAGCTGCGGTAAGAGAAAAGTAAGATGTGGTGGCCTGGGAGCAGAAGAAATCATAGAAGAAGAAGAAAAGAAGACTTTCCTTTGATATAATGAGCGTATGACAGAAAATAATGCATGCCAAAGTTTCTCAATCCAGAAGAGACCCTTATTAGACTTCAGATTCAGAAAGGTTCAAATATTTGCGTCCCCCTTTTTTTAAATCCCAAGGCTGAGAAATTAATAAAACATGCATGAGTTCAGTCAGGACTGAATTATCATGAGAGTAATGCAAAAACTGAAAACTGGCGCCACAAGATGCATTTAGCAACAACCCTGTCGTCCTATAAAAACAGAAGTTCAAACAAAATGTATATTATCACATACATTTTTTGCTTCATGACAGTCTTTATTAAGATGATGAGTGACTGAATGACTGGGTGAGGAAGAAATGGAGGGGGTGAGGGAGTTAGGGAGGGAAGGAAGAGACTGCTCTATCATCTCCACCCAGACACCACTGGGATTCAGAGTGAGAGACTGTATAGAGCGGTGGAGAGACAAATCGCTTCTCTTGACCTTTGAGAGAATAGCTAAATACAGTAATAATCCACTGAGGGGAGGAAGTTGA
Organism: Thunnus albacares; assembly: GCF_914725855.1. Taxonomy (NCBI): domain Eukaryota; kingdom Metazoa; phylum Chordata; class Actinopteri; order Scombriformes; family Scombridae; genus Thunnus; species Thunnus albacares. The sequence goes on along the minus strand of NC_058107.1, from coordinate 18,268,130 downwards.
GCCGGCCATAATATTAGGGTTTTTCACTTTTGCTACAGAGAAGCACTCTTCCAACGGACTGCTGAGGGAGATAAGACTGGAGGGATGAAGGCCTGAGCACTCCTGTGGAGTTCTGTACTTGTACATGTTTGTTGGTGTTTGATCTCTTAGTGTTACAGCTCTGGTGATTGTGTGAGAATTCATTTATTCCACGGTTTAAAACTAACCAGGATGACACAGTGTATTGCGAATGCTCAAATCAGTTTAAAAATTTGTTCCAGCTGGATCAAAATCTTTCTTCTAGTGCTTTTGGCTGCACTTTTCCCTCCCAGCTAGCAGTTCATTGAGGTCTTGAACGCTGAGATTTCCACTTTATGTGCCTTCATTAAATTCTAACTAGTGCTATAATTCTCCTCCCTTTGATTCAAAAGCTCTTCTCTGCACTTTTTTGCCATACAGTGCATGCGGGATGTAGCCTGCAGTGGTGTGCAAGCAGCAGAGTTGCTGCATTATGGGCCCTTAACTTTTTCATCTGCTACAGTAAAGAGGTTAGCATGATGGACTAGTTACTGGTGGTGCCTGTCACTGTAGTGTGCACTACTCTCTGATCTACATCGTTCTGGGCTTTAAGTACTACTTCATGCCCTGAGCAATTATGGGCTGCTTCACTATAGTCTGCCAGAGAGAAAGCTGAAGATGTATTGGTGGGAATAGTACCGTTCCTGCTAGTGAATTATTCATCTGTTACATTACTGTAGAAATGATCTAGATCTTTCTCTGGATTGCTTGATTCATTTGAACCTGTAATTTCTAACAGCCCACTCTGTCACATGTGCTTGGAACAAAGTTTTTTCTTACACTGTGGGCCCACCTTAGAGTATTTTAAAATTGTTGCAATATTGTATATCCTAGGTAACCATCAGTATTTTTGGCTGACACTGTCTCAACTATTGTTCTTTCTCACCTGTTCACTTGTTCCCTCCAAGTCGTACAGTGGATGCACTCTGCTTGAAAGGGTCCATACGCTCCTAGCAGACACTGCAGCCCATGACCTGTTTGCTGCTAATGCATCATCTCTAATCATTATCCCTGCCATGCACATCCATTCAGTATGTGGGGAATCCCTTTAGTTTACACACTGAATCTGGGTCTAATGGTCCACAGTTGACTGAGCAGGAGGCAATGTATGGCACATTGCCTCCTGCTCCTACTGTGGGATCATATCTTACTGCATGTCCCACTGAATCCAGTAGAGGCAGGCCCACCTCATCACATCGACACATTAATAACTGCCACAAATATTCAAATGACTTATGGGTCTGTGAAAAGGCATCATCCTCCACAAACGGTGTGCTGTACAACATAATCAATTTCAGGGGAGCACAAATACGTGCCACTTTATTATTACAAAATAATAGATGAACATTAGGCAGCTGGTAATGCAACCAATTTGTCTTTCTGGGGGTCGTTAATGGCGCAAAACACTCTGCGTGAACTCGGCAGAAAGAACTTTGGATATTCTGGCACTTTCCATTAAAAATTGAAATGCAATCAGTGTTGTAATCTTCGGGTGCAACTCTTGCTGAAGTCAATGGTGCTGAAACAACAGCCAGTTCAATCTAATATCAATCAATCATAGGAGATTGTGCTCACTGGATGAAACTGCTGAGACAGAGAGATGGAGGCAGGTTCTGCTGGTGGTGTATGCATAGTTTATGTATATTCTATATTGAGACAAATGTGAATTGATTTAGGTAAATGTCCCCATATAGTAGCCTGCCTTGGCATTATGATTTTCACAACAAATATGAGCACACTGCTCTGAACTCTAATCGACCTTCTATAAATATACTCGTTTGTTCTTAGAACTGAGGGCGTCCTTGCCTGTGTGCTCCATTTGGTGCCTATGCTCATAAAATATCCTTTCATCAGGTCGCAGGGTCATGGACACTGGGCTGGGCTGTCTGAGTTGTCTGTGGTGTGGAATACCAGAGAAGCTCTGTCTGAGTGCCAGTCAGACACTCATACAACCCCCCTCCCACCTAACACACACACACACACACTCAGCTCTAATGAAACAGATGAATTATTGCTCCAAGTGCCCGGAGTTTCACAGAAAGTGACATTAGCAGGAGCCTCAATAAAGCTGTACCTCATATCTACACAGAGAGGGGAAGGAGAGGACTTAAGACTTCAGACTTTGTGTGTCTGTAAAAGGGAAAGCACGTAGAAGGCGGCAGTAGTGAAGTGCGGGGGGTGGGGACTGTACGCACAAACAAACACACACACACTGCAACCCTCCTTCCTCTATGTGTCAGTGGCTCAGTAAAGGCCCAGACATCGTAAACAGGATTTATGTCATTTAATTAAGCTTTTGTACAATTACCTTTATTTACAGCTGCATGAAGCAGGCAATGGGGAACTCATGGCAGTGTGAGCCAAACAGAGAGATTGTAATTTCTCTCCTTTACTTCTCATTGTTCCAAAGATATGAGAACAACACTCATGAGTATGTAGGCTACAGGCTTTGCTTGGTGGATATGCTCACATACATACTCACATTTATCGGAAATCAATTCCTCTTGTGCGTGATTAATAATTGTAGATGATTTGTGAGTCAGTTTCAGATTATGTCATAGTTTTAGCTTTGGGTTATGGATGGCCAGTATGACTGATTGACTTTAAACATTTAAATGTGAAGCTCAGAATCTATCTAGATTTTGTATTTTCTTCTGTCATCATCTACTTTTATTTATTACACAGCTTTAATTCCAATCATTCTGTTCCATAATTTGAGAGGAAACATGAGACTGACCTGTCCTATAGTCATGATGTACAGTATTTAGCTTCTACTGTCATATAGCAACACGAGGACACTTGATTCAGCTTTAAGGTTACAGTGCCATCTACTGGCCAGTCTAAAACCATTCCATACTTGGCAGGTTGCTGACACAGAAAAGAATTCAAAACATGTGATCCTGTGCCCCATGTCTGTTTTTCTTTGACAGCAACAGAGGACCCGTTCTGACAACTGTTCCCATCTCTGTGTCAAACCATCAGAACACATGGCCGTGTCTGTGTGTGCTGGCTCCCTGCCACGTGGAGTCACACAGACGCACTGACACTGCTGGCATTGTTGTCCTTTCAGGAGGACATGACTCTCATCAACATGGGCATTGTGGAGCAAGAGTCACACAATATCATCACTGTAGTTTCTTATTTTAATGCATCAGATTACAGCTAATATTATAAAGCAAGATTTTTGTGTATTATCTGTCATAAGCTACAATTATTTTTTGAATGTTTTCAGTTGGATTTTGCAGATGAATTGTACATTGTGTGGTTTTTTTCCTCAGATTTATTGAGACAAAACATCTCTTGTTTTAAGGTTGCAAAATCTGACCAGGAGAGGGAGCCTTACCCACACTTTTCCTCTGGCTGCATGGGCTCAGACAACAGCATGGAGGCTTAGAAGTCTTACAAGTCAAAATACCTTCCTGCTAGTTTTCTTGAAATTGATACCTCAGATCAGTAAGCTTAAAATCAGTGATGCAAAACAGATAAGTGAAATCAATCAGTGGTGCTATTTTTCTTTTGTTAATGTAAAGGTATGCTACTTTCCCTCATAACACCTACTTACATCTACTTGTAACAAACACTAATAGTATCGGTGAACAGTAGAATCTGTATCGCCCTCTCTTCACATCGCAGGCAATGCCCCGGCCTCCTAAGAATAGCCTGCTGTTTGCTTTTTTGTTTGTGCATCGTGTCCTTTCGTCAACCCTTGTGAATGGGATGGGACATGAAACTAAGCTCAGAAATGCAACAGGCCCCCGAGGCTCCGCGACTGAATGCAGAGCTTTACTTCTCATTATGGTTCTCATAAAGAGGCTTTTGGATGCCGCTGGCCTGGGGAGGTCCATGGAGAAAAGTAAAAAGAAAAAAAAAGGAGAAGAAAGGAAAACTAAAGAGGCAGATGGAAGAAAAACAGAACAAGAGCAGTGAGTCTGGATTTGCCAGTCACAAGACAAACATGGCAAGGAGATAAAAGACTGACTTTCACACAATATGTCTATCTATCTATCTATCTATCTATCTATCTATCTTACACTCTGTAATATAGAGTGCAGTATGTGTGTATTCACACAGCCCAGGATTATGAATTCACAGGCTGCCATTGTTATGGAAAGTGAGAGAGAATGAACACCAAAACAGCTTTGTCCACTGTACTGCTGCAGTCAGTGTCTCACGGCATTTTTAGTGTTTTGGAAGACAGTGAAGGAAAGGACGGATAAAAATAGTTCCTGTCTAGCCAGTAATGATAAAACCATACCTGCTGATCCGGAAGCTAACCCTTATCTCCTTTGAAGACAAAAAGCCAAGAGCAATATCGAGAGCTCTGAGCCTATTCGATCATGCACAAAACACACAGTCTACAGGGAGCAGTTCTTTGCGTTGTCTCGAGCCCATATTTTTGCTCTCTAAATCCCAAGGTGCGCCAGAAGAACAGCTATCATCTCTAGATATAAAAATGCAGCACTGAAAGACTTGAATCAAGGACACTGAGACAAATTCTGTATTCTGAGTACATGCTGAGGAGGTATGTGTGTGTGTGTGTGTGTGTGTGTGTGTGTGTGTGTGTGTGTGTGTGTGTGTGTGTGTGTGTGTAAGAACATCATCTAGTAAAAGCAAGGAATAAAGTACGTTTTAATTAATTGCAGAGCGAGTTTCGCCCTCAAGCAAAAAAATATTCCTGCTCCTGGTTTCCAGAGATATTGCCATGGGTGAAAATACATGCGTCTTGCTGCAGGCCTTTTCCAGTCAAAATGAGATCTGTCTAAACATCAGCATCAGGATCATTACAGTTAGTGCCAAAGAGGCTACAGGTTCTCCAGCCTGACTCAGTGGGATAAAAAGTGTATGTTATTGCTCTCACCTTTGACACCAGAAGTACCTAATTTTGAGAGTTCTGAGAGATCAGAGACATACATTTTGTATCCAATTGTGGTTCAAACTAAGTTATTTGAGTCATGGCAATTGGCAAGATTACAGTAACAGGAAAGCAGTAGAAGCTGTTTCATATTTCTAGGCTATTTCTGCTGGAAAGCATGGGCTAAGTGTTGAAGATGAATATTCTTCCTCATCTAATGGCTCGTCCTAGATTTCCCCACCTGCAGTGCCTCCATTTTTCACCGAGAGGTCTAATCCACCATCGCTCTTCCACTTACTGTAACACAAAACAAAACCTCCTACAGTGTTACTCTAGGCTGCTCTAGGGAGCTGCTCTGTTGAGACCCAACTTCATCACATTGTAAGTAACACACTTTTAATGATATCCATTCCAGGGAGGGGATCATGCCAAACAAGATAGCAGACAGTCACCTCTTGCCTCCAAGCACTCTGCTGATTTATAATACAATCTGTTCCATGATCTAAATTTGTTTTGCATTATTCATGCTTGAATGTACTTTTTTTCAGAGGAATAATTTGTTATTGAGCTGCTGAATAATATAAAGAGCTTCACATGGAATCCGGAGTATAAAGCAACAGCTGAAGTAATCAAACAGTTTCTCCCAAGTTGAAAAGTCAGTGTATGAGTTTACAGCTACTGTCATAACCAGATGTGTGAACTGAGTCTCTTGGCATGCTCAGGTCCCTTGATCATAGAGCGCCCTCCCTCTATTTCCTGCTACTGTTGCTGTGGTAAATGTAAGGCCGCAATGCAAGGAATGAGCAATATTTCAGTGTAGAAATGGTTTATTTTATTGTACTTACATACAATGGCTCAGAGAAAAACCCCAAAATGTAGTCTTCTGAAACATTGTACATATATAATATATTATTGTGAACCAATCCACTGATTGTGAACCAATTCTGGTCCTTAAAATACCCTGTTTAGGAGATAGCATCAGTATACCTGACTGATTAGAATACACTGTGGTTTTAAGATTCATAATTACAAAGTTATTTAGATCATTTACAAACATGCAGAGTACCAATATAAAGTGAATAGAATATTAATATTAGTAAAACATATCATACAGCACACAATTGTCAGGTATTAATTAAAACATGCAACACAGAGACACATAATACAAGACATGCAAAGCAAAGAAATGGGGAATATTAATGTTAACAGAGATATGGACGGAATAAGACAACACTGTGCTGCATTATTAGACACTAATATGATCCATGCTGATTCCATATCCAGTAGATCCTCAATAATAGCTATTTCTGAATACTGTGACAAAATCAAAAAAACTCCATATGTGTCACAAAATGTATCACATGTCATGAGAATGTGATTATATTTTTAAAATATATCACATTCCCTGAGGTACAGTTTTGGAAAACTAGATCTCCTTTTGGCAAAGAAGCTGTATACCATGAATATAAAAAAGAAAAGAACTAGAGAGGATGTTATGTCATAAGTGCCATGCTGAAGGATGTTTGCATGTTCACACATACAGTCCATATACACACAGATTCCAATATGTACACATGGGCTGCATCAGGACAGCCACAGGGAGCTAGATCAAGCAGAATTAAACAACATATACCTCAGTGTTGAACAGTTGGGGGTTTATACAGGTGATTGTTAAACACACTCAGCCTATGCAGTGTATTTGCTGAACATAGCACAGATTAATAAGCACATGGTGTGTTACCAGGTTATTACCCCCAAGAGATTTCCTATGTTGATCTGATCACACTGCCATGACATTTACATCTCTGTCTCACACTCTCTGTCTGTAGATGACACATATGGAAACACATACTACATACATGTGCATGCACATATATGACACTTTATTCTGCTGCGTATTTCAGCACTGTGTGAAAACATTACTGTAAGGGAACTGTTGATGGACCCACTACCTCAGGTGGTGTCATACTCTGGTCTGCATAGTGTATGAGAGAGATGGGAAAATAACATTGGGTGCATATGACCAAAGCCCACTGTAAACTTGTATACTCGCACTCACACACACTCATCATTCAAAATCTGTATTTCAAGTTTGAAACACCCCCTGTAGACTTGAAAAACAGCTGTAAAAAGTTTGTACTTTGCTCCATCACAAAGAAAAAAGTATGTGGTCAGCTTGGATTCACGGTGGACTCAGCTTTTTTTTATTCCACAGCTGACTCAGTTTTCTATCGGTGCATCACAGCATTGAGCCCTCTGTTATATTACTGGCTTATTTGTCCAATTTATAGCAAGTCGTAAACATGCCTGATACCCTGAAAATTGATAATGGAGAGATCCTGCAGGATGAGTGATGCTGTCACAAAGAAAAGAAGACAAATTACAAGGGCACTATGTATGGCTCCCGGAGCTTTACTACCCCATCCAGGCTTAGTCTCCTGCCCTGATCCATTCTTTATTGATGTACACAGAACAAATATACTAAAGGTAGATATTTGAGTAGGACAAGGGGATCTTTGTTGTATTTGAGGAATTGCTTAGCTATGTTTAACAAGCAGATCATCCTAAAGACTTGCCTCTAAAGACTGCCCTGTGAGAATTAAGCGAGGGCCTTGCCTCCTCACTGATGCCCTGATTTCTCATTTTGTTTCACAACAATATTGATCTGCACATCCTGTTATGGGGTTTAAGGAATGATTCCACAGAAGATCACTGATGGGATGCTGCTTCGAACCCCCTCTGCTGTGAATAATGCCAATAAAACGCCCAGAGGTGATCAATGGTAAAGATTCTAGCAGTGGGAGAATGTTAGCTTGTTTGATAAATGATCCTCAGCTTGATTTTATGAGGAATACAATCTGCAACAATGTAGCCTATTGAAATAAAATGAATAATTGAATTAAAAATGTGATGTGAATACACAAAGAGTAAATAGTGAGTGTTATTTATATGGCATTAGAAAAAATATAATATAATTTATAACTTAATGTGATATCTGTGCAAGAAACTTAAAATGATAACACTCATTTCTTGATTTTTTTTTTTTTTTTTTATGTTGAAGGTACAAAATGTCCGACGAGAGAAACATGGCGTGTCAGTCCACTATGCAAATGCCTGAAACACTTGAATAACTGCACTTTCTGTTTGCCATATGTGTAAAAAATAATGTTATGAGCATGACATATGTGTTAAAGAAGCATAGAAACACAGACTGTTGTCCTGTCCTCTCCGTGGGAGCACATGGTGCGCTGCTGTGACAGTCAGCATTGAACATGTCTTTGGGGATGCTCCATTATTTACCGTGCCTTCCTGTGGCCCCGATGAGACATGACAGGAGCCACAGGAAGCTCATGAATTAAACAGAAGGTCCTAAAAGCACAAGGGGAGGGTACAGGGTGATGGGGGATGCCTGGAGAGGCCTGGGGAGACAGCAGAGCAGTGGGGCTGCAGATTGCAATGCACATGTCGCCATGGCCTGAGGGGCTGGAAGGAGGTGAGGCACAGAGGAACGCAGGGACATGTAGGGACAAAGGGAGAGAGATGAGAGTGCAGAGAAAAAAAGATTTTGTTGGAGAGGAAGTAGTAAGAGGATACAAGAGAGAGGGGGTGATTAAGACGAGTAAAATGGCAGACAGGAGGAATACCGGAAATGCTATAAGTGGGTTGTAATGAAAGAGACAGAGAGGAGAGGTATAGGCAAAAGAGCAACAGCAGTCTTAATTTAGCCAGAGCGACATTAATCCCTTACTGAAGCATATGAAACACAGGAGTGGAGATGATGTCATGCATTCAGTGGACAGTTAGTGGGGTGTGTGATGTCTCAGCTGTTGCTCAAATAGGTTGGGCAAAGAGTAGCTTCTGGTGTCAGCCTGCATGTCCGGATGTATGGGATAACCTCATTTAGACTGACTCATCACCTGATGCAGCAAACCAACACACACAGTAGCTGTGGGCTATAAAAGACTCAGGCAGTACCCCTCCTCTTTTAGTGAAGTGATAAAATTTGACTAATGGGTATTGAGGTCAGAGACATGAATGCTGAATTTTGATGGATGTTTTTTCATGCTTTATGTACAGACATCAATAGGTTTTCACATTGTGCTATGCAATTTTGTGTTTATATTCATACCAAATGTTTCCATTTGTCTCAGGATTAACCCATGATGAGGATTAGTCTCTAATGCAATGGCTGTTTCTATGGAGGACCACAAGTGTCATGGAAATAATAATAAAGCATTTCATCAATTAATAACTAATTGTACAATAAAAACAGGAATTAATAAATTGGTTTACAATCAGTTAATTAATCCATAAACAAATAGACTAAATTACAAAGTAATTCATTATTTGATATTTTAATGGGTAATAAAAAGAGGAATTATAAAAAGAAATTATAAATTAAATAATTATCCATCAATAAATCATTCAACTTAAAACGCGATTTACAAAAACAACATAATGGAATTTCAAAATCAATTTGAAAATGCAGTTTAAAAAGATCAAAAAATAACTGAATTTGCAAACTGAATTAAGAATACCACTTTTAATTGTGCATTTAAAAGGGCAACTCCTTTTCCCATTTGCCTTTCCTTTTCCTATTAGCTAACATGTTAATGCTAATGGTTTCAAGTAGGTCTATCTGTGTTATTTTTTTCCCCACCCACATTCTGCGAAGACCCACCCCTATTCTGTCTCTGATTGGCTCTGACCCTGATAATTTTATCCTTACCCTCATCATCTCACTCCTCATGCCTAAACTTAACCAATCTAACCAACAAAGGCAACTAGTACTGGCCAATCAGAGGCAGAGTAGGGCAGGTCTTTGCAGAATGCATGTGGGAAAAAAATAAGATGGTTGATCCACTTCATGGATATATTATAAGAGCTGGATTGGGCGCCGACACTCAGCCTTGCAGCCAATTTTTCCTAATGGTCACTCGCGGTATTGCAGCAAAAAATCCCCCTAGACCACCACTGTAAAAGAGACGTCTGTAAAACTGTTGACAGGACACCTCGAACTGCAAACAAGGTTAATTATGACTCTCTCTATTATCCATTTTTGATACACAGAGGTTTGATATTTGTAAAACTTTCCTCGAGTCGAGAAAAGCTATTTAAAAATCTGTGATGTCATCACAATGTAAAGTCTATGGGCCAAGCAGGAACTTGCGGGTGGGGCCAGCAGGGGAAACACCACTGTGCTAATCATCAATTAGATGTATGTTATTTACGTTGTCTACATACAACATAGTTAGCCTACATTTGTTAGAATAAAATCTGAGTATCACTACAAACAATCAAACCGCGGACATAACATGACAACCTGTGCTGAGACTCAACAGAGTTTTTATTAGCCTATGAAAACCAGAAGCCACTCACAGAAGGGGGGGCTTCCGGGGAGACTGATTTGCATTGTTTCAGCAGAGCGAAGTGTCACAGAGAGGCTAAATGGAGAGGCTAAGAGCAGAAACTAAATGACTCAGCAAATCCACTTGTTAACATGTTAGCTAATAGGAAAAGGAAATGGAAATGCAAATGGAAAAGGGGAAATGCGCGGTTAAAAGCCATATTCTTAATTTAGTTTGGAAATTCAATTATTTATTTCTCAGACTTTCAAATTGATTTTGATAGTCTATTGTTTATTTAGGAATTTATTAATGTATTTTTAAATTATGTAAATATTGACTATTTTATGTTGTTTTTGCAAATCCGTTTTTAATTTGAATGATTTATTGTTGGATAATTATTTCATTTGTAAATTATTTTTATAATTACTCTTTTTATTGCCCATTAAAATATCAAATAATGAATTATTTTGTAATTTAGTCTATTTATTTATTTATTACTATTTACGTGACACTTGTGGTCCTCCATAATTTGCTGGATGAGACCATGCTTTTGTATATTTCTCTCTCATTCAAACACATGCACACACTCACACACCCATTTTTGTGTTGTATGAGTCTGATATTTGTAAGTAACTTTTTACAGGAAGGGCTTCTAATGACAACCCCTTTCATTGGCCCCAAGAGAGCTGCTGTCCATCTCTCATGGCAACCCCAGACGGGAAAAGGAACCGCCCAGACCGTTGGTGCCAGGGTGATATCATCTGATCATCAACCTCAAACATGGGCGCTGAGCCACACAGTGCATTTTCATATAGTGGAAGGTCTTCATTCTTCACTTCCCCTTTTATATTCGGGGCATTTTTTTCTGCAAATATTGATCCTGCAGAACTAGTGAAATTGGCTTGTCATATAAAATGGGAAGTTGTGAGCGTTATATATCTGAAGGTGTGCCAAGTAAATTAGACTTATTAACTTGAATCAGTAAAATCTTTTTTTAACCTCAAGCTGAATGTGGCTTCTCTTATTGATGCAGTCCATTAGTTGTAATAGTAGTCTGTCGAGTATCAGCTGTCATTCTACTTGTGCTTGAGTGCTCTTAATTCCCTCCAGAGCCCATCTGGACAAGCATCTTTTCAAACAGTATGACAACGCACTGCAAAATTTAGATGCAGGCACCACGCAAGCTGGACATTTACACAATCTTTTCAGCTATTACTGAATGAACATAGTCTCAAACGTGTTGAAGCAGTTTTAGCCCGTTGAATGAAGCAGTGACATCTCTATTAATTTACATATCCAGTTTCAATGACAGAGATAGTTAACCATATAAAATGATAAAATAATCAAGTCTAAATACATAAATGAAAAGCATAAGACTCATGATTGCGAAAACATGAATTGATATGTCCCAGTTAACCATTTTTCCCTTCTAAGTAACTAAATGTGCCTGTGGCTGGCAGTGGGGCAAATTAGATTATGTTGCTCTCCCAACTAGCTCTCTGAAAAAAAAATCACATTACAACTTTGGAAGATAAATTTAGAAAAAAAAAGATTCTCTGAATGTCCGTTAATATCTGTGTATGTGAGAGAGTGTGTGTGTGTGACCTATTCAGTCTCTTTTGTCAAAGTTGCTCTTATAAAATAAATTGATAAGTTATGCATGCATAGGGCTGCCCATTTTCTACCAACATCCCTCTCTAAAAGTGTGACTGAGGGGGCCATGTGCTCTCTGTCCCCCCACCCCCATCTCACCACCACTCTGCCCATATGTGCATTCAAGTGGCAGCTGCAAACTCCCCCGCTTGCCCTCTGAAAAAAGAAAGTGAAAAACAGCCCTCTGCACTAGTGAAAGTAGAAGAGTTTTTTCTGGTTAGACTGTGTCTGGCTGTCGCTGTGAGTGTCTAGAAGTAACAAAAAGAAAAAGAAAGAGAAAAGGCTTTCAGTGTCTATTATTGTATAAAAAGTAAACCAGTAATTTGCAGGGCTGTCCTCTGCAGTATTCATCTGTAAAGAAGGAAACCCGGTTTCTTTTTATTTTTAATGTCACACTGTTTTGTAATGAAGTAGATGCATTCATCATGTGTATGCGTTCACACACCATCACACACACACACAACCTGCAGATATCCACTAATAAAGCACCACAGTAGCCTCTCCATCTGCCTTCTCCAACTCCCTTTGGGGACTGCAGGAGGTGTAGCGCAGCAGGCTGTGCCATAGCCTGCTCAACACATTAGTAACTCACTGACACACTGAGGCCAAGCAGGCACATATTGCACATATTGAGGCAACGCCAGCGGAAGTCTCATCCGGCATCAATTAGAATATTACAAGACAAGTGGGCAGGCGGAGAAAGAAATGTAAGAATGCGCTGCACACACCATCACATATATGCAGCGAGCCTCATACTTCTGTCTCTTTCACACTCTCTGTTTTACATACACCACAATATTATAACACATAGTGATGTGAAATGTCACATAACACATACACACACAAGCCAGATCTGTTCAGCAACAGCACAGAAGGACCTGCTACCTCTTTTGCAGCGTGAGACCCATCTTGTGCGAGGGAAGAACTGAAGCCATGTGGAAAGTTATTTTACTAAACAGACCAGATGAAAAAGATATTTGAGGGCCTATCTTAAATCTTTGTTGTAGCCTCCAAAACTGGAACAAGCAACAGAAAGTTACCCAACAATATCATGCTGCACTGACAACCTGAAACTTAAATGCTATGGATAATTATACAAAATATATTCCGAAACATTATTTATAATCATTGCAGTGTCTTGTGCAGGTTTGCCTGGGTAATTCCATGCAGCTTTAATGCACAAAATAGATTTTAATCTGAGCTAATGTATGTGTATCAACAGCGAACACTACACTACATGCTGGCACAATCAGAGACATATTCTCAGAAACAGGCTCATTGGAGTTATTTTTTCAGATGACTACTCAAAGTTTCATGTCCCATCTTGAAATTCACATTGGTAATTCACACATGACATTAAACTTTAAGCATATGGTTAACATTGGACATGGTATGGGAAGGTTTCATGAATCCCATGAAAGTAATGTTGGAAAACTAGGCCCCTGCTCCCGGGGACCTTTGCTCACGATATTCATGCATGTGTCACTCATCCCCTTTCTTAAAACTTTTATGTTAATCCAGTAAATTATTCACACGAGTCCTGATGTGACTAGAAGTATCCTCTGATTGAGTTGAAGAAGGGAAGGCAAGTGGGTTTGTGCATGGATCCAGGAAAATATGTGTAAATGTGTGTGCTTCACTAAGACGTTCACCACTTTAGCACTTAAATGAGACACCAGGGGGTTAGTGGGCTGACACACATTATGAAGATTTTGTTAAAGAAGGTGTACTCATGCTTCTGTATGTGTGTGGTTTATATGTGAGGAGACTGTCAGATTGATATGCATGTGTAGCCTGTCACACACTGTCATGTTGCAGTTTATATCTAATGTATGACTTTTACCTTACATATCCACCATACAGGATGAAAGAGGATTAGCACACACCCAAGTCACGTGTTTAATAGAATGTCTGCACGGTTGCTGCAGCAGACAGCCCACTTCACTGTGTCATAAATGACAATGGGAACAGAGAAATATCTTGTGAGTTAAACTAACACAATCAGTGGCTACATTAACCAATGTGGGGTAGTTATTTCCCTCACATTTTGACCAACCAGGGAGCTTATTTTATAAATTACATAAAAAGACATGGATGCTACTCCTTTACATCTTGTGATGTAAAGGAGTAGCATCACAATAACAATAAAAAACGTCATTGTCTTCAAAGGCGAAGGAGGGTGGAGATCTTCCCATGTGCTGTCTTTGAGGGCAATGAAGTGTTATGATAATATGACAATGAATATGGATGAGAGCCCTCAGTCGACACCCAGTCAGGCTCCCGTGGTACTCAAATCAGTGCCCATCCTCATATCTGACAACGCAGTTATGGTGAAACAGAGCAGAACAGCAAGGCTGCCCTGCCGTTCTCCTTCACACACTCCTCCTCCCCTTGGCAGTCTGACAGCGCCAGCCCCCCTCCTAGAACACACATGCAGAGATACGAAGATGAAGACAAAGACATGAAGGTGTACACAGATTCAGACAAAATCCGAGAAGGACACATAGGGCGAATATACAGTGCATGCATGCAAACGTAGCAGTAGTACACAGTAGCACATAGGCTTGAAGTTGGATTTTGGACTTGATTATTTAATTTATTTATTTGAAATCTCCCATTTTATACACACAAACACAGTCAGTGATAGAAGTCAAACATGGAAGAGAATGGTTACTCCACTTCTGGGCAGGTATGAAGCTGGTCCTCTTGATTCGACCGCCTTCCAGGGAAAGGCGATTAGCCACATCCTGTCTGCAATCTCATTATCCTCAGTCTGGGAGCATCTACAGGACACTGCCACACAGAGACAGAGGGCGAGCCCAGTCCTCCAGATTATACCACCATATAAGGCCAAATGAGAACCGGGGACTACTGGACCTTGCAGCAATGAAGCCTAAGGCATGGCCTTAGATCCATACAGTAAATGCAGGAGCAATGATGGCTTGATGAAAAACGTCCACGCTGCCGTGCCACTTCAAGAGCCCACTTACATTAGAGTGCTCTACGTGCTTGATGAGCATGCTTTAAGACTATGGCTAGTGGTGCATGTTTGCGTGTTTACAACTGAGTATTTGTGTGTTTCAAGCGGAGTGGCTCTTATGGTTTACATGTCACGTCAATGTCAGCCTTGAGATTTCACAGTTCACCGACCTTCTGTGTCATAGGATTTGAGTGAAGCTGGTGCTTTACTTGCTTTACTGGAGTACACAGGCATCAGCTCCCTGATGACCCACGTGAACACAAGGTGTGCCTCCTCCTGAGTGGCAGTAAAGTTTTTCACACCCAGGCCCATCCACCTCTGTTATAGCCCATGTCAGGAGCCATTCCTCATGAGAAGAGCACTCAGAAAACAGAGAGAGCGAAGGAGAGGAAAGGGGCACTGATAAGTTGTCAGTCACATTAGATCAGAGGACACTGCAAATCAGCAATGGTTTGGATACACAGATTAGGACTGACAGCAGAAGTCATTCAGCTCTGCCTTAAATATATTATCTATCTATCTATCTATCTATCTATCTAAACAGAGGAATATGAAAAGACTGTCAAATCACAGTACAAAAAGAGACATAGCCCAGAGAGAGAGAGAGATAGAGACAGAGAGAGAGAGAGAGAGAGGGAGAGAGAGAGAGAGAGAGAGAGAGAGAGAGAGAGAGAGAGAGATGAAGGGTAATAAATTGAGAAAATGACTTATACAGAAAGTAGAACTCATGTGAGCAATGAGAAAGAGGACATCCAGGCATCCTTTTTTACAGTGCCAGTTGCTCTAAGACGGATCAGTGTGGAGGGGGAATGGTGATGGCAGCTGCCTTCAGGGCATGACTGGAGATGGTGGGCGGAGAACAACAGTGGCCCGCTGCTGCAGCAGCTCAATACCATGTAAGCTCGGGTCAAGGTTAGCCCATGGCTGACTTACTGGAGCTTACAAATCAACTTCTCAGCCTGCAAACGACATTTGAATGTTAAGTGTGTTATTTAAAACTGCAAGATCAGAATCTATATGGCATCTAGATGCCATTGCATTGATTTATCTCTGCTGAGTTTACTGATGTATCCCTAAGTTAACATTCCCTTTCAAATTTTTTTTATAAGAGCACGTGTGCAATTTTTGTTTCCTTTTTGGTGCTGCTATTAAACTGCTCTAAAGGAAATGTGTTAAATATGTTAAGTGTGACACTATTGATTGCCCCTCACACAGTTTTGTTTCTACACTTATTTTGTGGTCACTAAAACTACTACCAACAGACATCAGCAGATGTGTGTTATCTTCTCTGACAATGATCTGCCAGACCCGCACTGCAGTCATGTTTACTTGCTTGTTTCAGGGGCGTTTGTCATCGGTCTTGTCAAACATCTCCTTGGTTGCCTTGCCTGCATGTTTAAGATCATTCTGCTACTGTCTTAAAATTGCAGGAGCTATGTAGCTATTCAAATGGCTATGAGTCCCACTATGTTCTACCAGTATGAAGGTTAACAACCAAAACATATCACTGTCCTAATGCTTTCTGACTACAAGTAGCTACTCAGTATTTGTGTCAGTCTATCTGACATAATGCAGTGGCAAAAGGAGTTAAAGTAAATGAAATACTCACTCAAGATAAAATTAACAACAGTAGACGTTATGTCACAAAGCCAGAGCTATATTCAGAGTGTCTTCAGCACTGTGTCAAAAATGATGATTAAAAGCACCCAGTAGACCACATGTCTTTCATTTTGTCATCAGCAATCAGAAAGAAAGGATGAGGATTAGGTAAAATGCCAGACCAGAAAGACTGAATGATGCCAGTTCAGTAAAATTGACAAGTTTTATGTACATTGCCCTTTGGGAGGAATCCTTACAATTACAATCAATTAAATTAAAGCGTCCAAAGTATGATTACACATACCTGTCCACTAAGAAAAGACTGCAAAAACTGTTGTTGTTATGCACCCTAATCTCTTACTGTTCCTAATTTCTGTCTATACATAGAAACTGAGTGATTGATATAACCATTACTTAGTTATCAGAAAACTAAAAAGAGCGACTTGTTCTCTGAAGTGGTGCACAAAACTATAGGAAGTGCCAAAAAAAAAAAAAAATCCTGGTTGAACATTAAATAATTTACACGGAAAATATGCATGTAATCTTTGTACTGCATCTAATCAGTCATTCAGCAGACCTGATTTTGGCAAGCATCTATCCTGTCATTGAGCAAGAGATTGAGAGATAAGTCTTGCAATACCCACTAACTCTTATATGAATTAATTGTGCAGTTATATTCTAAGCCATTACAAAAAGTTCATATAAATCTCAATTAGGATACGGGACTCATTTCTCATAGTAGCCCACTGATTGAAGATGGCATGGATTGAACCGGTGCTGCTCTGTGTTCACTTGGCTCTGTCTGCTGTGTGACTGGAGAGGAGTGGGAGAGGGAGGGGAGAAAGAGCAGCGCAGCAGCGGGCAAGCCACCAGCCCCGAAATCGAGAAATAAAGGCGAACTTAGCTTGAATACGCAAGAAAATTTGACTTCGGTTTAACGACATGGGAGTCTGTATAGAGCAACACACCGTTTCGGGGATTTAGGCGATAAGGCTGGGTCGTTCGTGGACACTACCCGAGACGACTGGAAACTCAGAAAGAAAGAAAACAACAACACTGGAAAAAAGACGGGGATTACACACTAACAGTGACAATAAAACAACACTCCCCGGACAAGTGGTCTGCCTGGTGCCGAGGGTGAAGTCCGAACAGAAAAAAACAGGAAATATTGGGTGAATTGATATTCTATTTGAAATATTGTAAATGTTAGTTTCCAGATAGCGTTTCTATGTGAACTTTAAACTCAGGAAACAATGAAGACATAGCGAGCAAGAACTCATCAAGTGTCTCGAAGCTGCTAGCTGTCCCGCTAGCGTTAGCTTGGCTATCTTGAAGCTAACGCCCGCTAGTGCAGCCAAATAAGCTAAGTTAGCTTGTCGGCTAGCGTTAGCTGGCTAGCTAAACGCGTTTTTGAGAAACTTTTGGTGTTGTTTCCCCGGAGCCCAAACGCTGAAGGAGTGTTGTAGAAACAGAGGGGAAGGGCAGGTTCCCTTCTGGACTTTTTCCCCTCTACGTATTTTCCTAATATGATGGCTGCGGAGGTCAGCAGTGAGGAGACGGGCTCGGTCACGACAGGGACAGGGGTGGCAGGCGGAGGAGGCCCGGAGACGGCCCCTTTCCCCTACTATCCCAAGTCGACCAGAGTGAGAGTCACTGATTTGGGGCAAGGACCAGCACCAGCCCTCCGCCAACATTCAAACACCTCTCCGGACTCGCTGCCCGACATGAGTATAATCTACCCCCCGTCTAGTGGGGATATGACCGGATCAGTGCTGTCCGCAACAGGGAGTGGCGGAGCAGGACATTCAGCTTTCCAAGGAACAAGCTCAGGGACCGTGGGTGGCATGTGCTGCTCTCCCACCTCGGAGGGTCCGGCTAGTCGGATTTCACCCACATCAACAGGCCTGGATGGGGTCTCTGCCTTCCCCCCACTGCCACCTCCTCCTCCGCCTCCAGGTTGTGGGGGGCTCGGCGGCACTATGGATGAAAGCGACATGCAGGATGGACCGGAATACGAGGAAGAAGAGGTGGTGTTCCCCCTCTCTGCACCTCCCACAAACCAGTAAGTATACTATCAGTAGAAATGACATTTTGAAATCAACATTTTCAAGCGTCTTGTACTTTTTTAGGGGGTTTACTTCCTTCCTGCTGTCATATTTGTGTCTGAATTTGACAGTGTGAACCTCAATAGGTCAAACACAAAGCTTGTGCTACTCTCAGCTGTCAGCAGTTATGATCGACATTTACAGCCCACTATTAATACTTTGTGTACCCTGGATTTTTGTAACCAATAACCAAACAGTTGTGGCAATGAGACCAGAGGCTTCTTACTGAAGTAATCTCAAATCAATGATACAGTAATGATATATGAATTAATGATACATTGATTGTTGTTTACATTGATTCTTTGTTTAAACAAAGTCAAATTGTTGGTTTGAAATATTCCCTCTTCTCAGAATGAAGCAAACAAGACAGTATTAATGTGCATTTCACATTCTCTAAACATTTATATCATGAATCTTAAAGTGAGAAGGAATATATTTAGAGTGGGGATGCTAATTTTAAGCAGTCTTCATTGTTGATCTTCCACATTATTGGTTAGTTATTGATCATTCATAAACTTTTATGAATGATAAAACACATCTTATTATATGAGAAAAGCTACATTTAAATAATTGACATGTGTTATTGTCACAGAACTTTTCATAATCGATTAATCTGTTGATTATGTTCTCAGTTAATTGATTAGTTGTTTGGTCTATAAAATGTGAGAAAATGGTGAAAATTGCCAATCACTGTTTCTCAAAGCCCAAGATGACATCAACAAGTCTTGTTTTGTACCAACCAACAGTCCGCAACCCAGAGATATTCAGTTTACTGTCATAGAAGACTAAAGACACTAGAAAATATTCACATTTGAGAAGCTGGAATCAGAGAATTTTTGCATTTTTTTTTTTTTTTTGAGTAATGTAATAGTTGATGACTAAGCTAATTGATTAATCGACTAATCATTGCAGCTCTACTAGTAAGTATGTAGATAAAAAATTACACAAATTAATTATTTGCTGAGTCAACAGTGAAATAAAGTAAAAAATATAAAAATATAATACAGTCACAAAAAAGCTGCCCCTGATCCTCTTGTCATTAACAAAGAGTCAAACACAAGTCAAATGATTCAACATAAAATTTCTGCATATGAGAAAAAGTTAAGCGCTTAAAACTAAGTTTAGTCCAGTCTTGTATCAACAAAAAGGGCTGTAGCATACACATGCAAAGATATTTATTAAAGAAGTGAAATTAAAGGGGCTGTTGCATTTTCTTGAAAACAAACTAAAGTCTTAATGACTTTTATTCAAGAAAATGAATATATACATGTAGTAAGGGGTGAATTGTATGTACAGTCTTAAAAACTGCACATTCAAATGTCACATAATACTGTCATAAAAATTCCTGATCTGTTTTGTAAGGGATAAAAATTGACCAGATCAGTTTTGCCATGCAGAATTAATTAGAGGAAGCAGCGTAATTGAACTGATTAGATAAAGAGGTTCAGATGACAGGTGCTTATTTCATTCTGGTTGAGATCAAAGTATGTCATCCCGGTGAGCAACATCTGTATTGAAATCCACTTGTGTCATGCCTGCATCATGGGTTCTGATCACAAAAACAGCTGAGAGTAAGCACAGTGCAGTTATCCTAACGTTATGGAGTTCAGCTTGAGTCTAAGCGCTGAAACAAATGGATGGGTACAGATGATATTCAAGGGATGCAGAAATACTGCCACACCAATTTGTGTTGGTACTGTATCTTCTTAAATAAATGCTTTATTTTGATTTATTGTATGTCACTGCAATAGTTGCCATATGATTTTCAGTGAAGTATTATTCTCCATCATGCTGTATGGAAAATAGAGGTCAGCTAAAAGAAAAATTGAGTGTTTCTGGTTTGCTGAAAAATTGCCTACATATAGCTAGGGATGTTTGCCCTTTTAATAATGGGTATCTGCTGATAACAAGTCCAATCCTTAATGTTGATTAAATATGTATCAAGCACATTGAAATAACAAATACTTGGTTCAAAACTATTGAGCTTCCGAGCTTCAGTTATAGATATGATAGGAATGAAAGTTAAACTAAGAAAACAAGACTCCTGAAATTGACTTGTCACCTGGAGATAAGATATTTCACTGTTGTTAGAACTACAAAACAACTTGTCACTGTTGTGTCCACTTGCGATTGTACTGTTGTGTTACAGATTGGAGTTTCTACCCTCATAAACAATTGTTGGTCGAGTACAGACATTTGCTTTGGACGCCACTTTAACCAGACAACAGCCAAGTTTTATTTTTGCCTGTCATCATGTTACTCACAAAATTTATGTTAAATAGTGACAGCTGATATGACTTGTTGCTAGCAACATTTGTCATTTTAGCCGGCAGAAATGACAGTCTGTGTTGGCTAAAAATGACGAGCTGCTACCTGATGTTCCGCACAATGATTTTTACTAATAAGAAGGATAGAGGAGAGAAAAAGATTTAATAACAGTACATTTAATTTTGTCAGAACTCACTCACTAGTACATACTAGATGTGCCTTTTTAAAATTTGTATATGCAGTGAAATGCTTGCACTGTAGGCTGTCAAAAAAGAGAGCTGTGCTGCAACACTACAAGGCTGAGGTGGACAAAACATAGCAGAGTACAGTAAAGAAAAGAGGATAGGCAGTTCATCTGATTTATTTTGGTCAATGTGATCCATTAGAATATGCCCGGATTGACCCTGATATGTCTTGGGAAATATCTACTTATAGTCAATTTACAGTCCTCTTTACTTAATGGACATTATGTGATTGAAATATAATGTTTTGTGTGTGATTAAAGTGAAACAGGGATGAAACCGGGTATTTGTAAACCTTTTATTTAGAGCAGCATGTAAAATATATCTTAAGTTGTTTTTATGAATTTATCAGGCATGTACACAAGCACATGTCCAAAGCCGGGTGTGTGCTGGTGTTGTAATAACCTAAATACGGCCCTCCCATTTGTTACAGTCTCATTAGAGAAGTGCTGACTGAGCTTTGTCATTTCTGGCCCTCATACTGTGAGATATGGAAGTGCCTGGGCCTGGAGTGTGGATTCAGCTCTTATTTTAGGAGCCACCCTATATCTCCCTGTCAGATTACAGAGGAAGGGGAAGGCCAGCATTTCACCATTCTTGCCTGTACTGGTAATGAACAAGCCTAAATGGAATTAACCACACTCAAATCCAAGTGCTTACATATAGCACTGGTGTGGAAGTGGTTGTTTTGCCAAGGGAATACTTCTCCATTGGTTTGCACTTGCATTCCAGTTTATCAACTTGTAGCGTTGCCAGAGAGGCAGTGGAACAGTTGTCACTTGTGCATGAATGGCATTGATTTTCTTTGGTCTTGCTTGTTTCACAATGAGAGACTTGTAGTTGAATGTTTATCTGCCACATTCACCAACACACATAACTTTACACGCTGGTGAGAGTCAAAATGAATCTACTCACTCTATGGCCTTTACTGAACTGCTTTACTCAACTGAGTTGTGCAAGGCACATACACAACACAAACTTTCCCTCTATTGGGTTTGTGGTTTTGGTGAATTGGTTGTATTGGTGATGAACGCACCGGAAAGCTGGACCACAAAAGTTTCTGGTTATTATTAGGTGGCTATTTCCCAATAGATGTTGTGAAGCTATGACAGTGTTGATGAAAATTAGGCTTACTCTTATGACCTTTACACACATTGAGGATGGTGTGCATCAGAGTGAAGTATACACTAAGAAAAATACTGACAAAAGTTTTTACAATATACTATTTTCTTCACTTTAAAGAATATTTTTGAGGATGTATTGGTTCAATTTTCAATTACATTTTTTACTGTCACCAGAGGAATGTACTCAGCACAAACCTGGTTAATAAAATATTGAGGTCAAATGCTAAATGAATGTATGTGTGTGCTCATCATGAGAACACCTGCCATTGGCAATGTTTGCAAGGCCAGACACAGGCTCTCCTAAGAAGTAGGCACACTGCCTTCATTCATACTCTGGTGTGGCAGCGGATGCCTCTCAAGAACAGACAAGTTAGAAGGTGCTGCCCTTGCCATGTAATGATGCCCCAGATAAGGAGAGGGTATGTCCCTGCTTCAGGATGTGTAACTGATTCTCTGTGATGGACAGCAGCCCCTCTGTGAGATTACTGTCTGATCCAGTGATGTTGTCCTATAGATGATGCCTAATCTAATATATAGGGATTCAGGCAAAATGCATCACAGTCATAGACATTGCTCAAGCTTTGGCCTGGATGATCTAGGGAACCCAATGACACATTTTATGGTATAAAATTAACTCATCTAGTGTCACGCAATGTATATGAACATCCAGTCTATGCATATACAAGGCATGCATACATTTGTTTTTTTTCCGTGATGTACTCTGGCACAGTTTTTTTCATTGTGCTTATAATAGCATGTGCCAATGGCAAATCTACCATTGGCAGCAATGGATGTTACATTCACAGCTGACTACCCTGAGTGACTCTGAATCACACCCTGCCCCTTCAGCTTTGTAGTTAGCTTTGTATGCCTTCTTTAATTGGGCTCCTAGACTGATCTTGTATTCCTTTGAGTTATGTTAGCAACCTCCAAAGTGCATGTTGGAAGAGTGATGGTGGAAAACTTCCACACTGTTGGAAGCGGTCCCACTGCGTGTTGCACAGTGACTGTGAAAGTGTAACTTGGCACATTTCAGAATGCCATAGAGTCAATATGTATGTGAGAGCGAGAGAGACAAACAGCAGTCGCGTTTATTCACACCTCTGTAAAACAGTGGGTCATTCATAAACAATGGCTGTAGCCCTGCAATAAGAATTTCACACCGATGACTTAATGAAGAGGCAAGAGTGAAGATGTCAGGTGGCCCCAGCAGCGTTCATTGCTGCTGCCTGTAGAAACCTCGAGCCTAATGCTTGAGCTTAAACAAACAGCACACTGGGAAATGAGTTGTTGATTTCAAGTTTCCACGAAGATTAGAGAGGATTTTAAGTCATAAATGGTTTCCCAGAGGAGTTGGTGGTAGAATGGAGGAGGAAAAAGGGAAAAGAAAAGTTGGATTTGAAGATCAGTGGCTGTGTGAACGAGTTTACCTATTTAGCTGTTGGCTGTGGAAACATCTCCTTAACTGCAGTGTTAATTGCGCACCCAAACTAACTAACTGCCCTTTGTTTAGGGTGGCAGAGACAATGGAATTCTGAAATGGCACAAGGATCATGTCACGTAGCTTAATGAGGTTATTCCCTGATGTTACCACTAGCCAAAATGTTGCAGCATTTTTCTAACAAAGCAGGGTTTTATTAATGGGATAGGATCAGTCATTACACAGTTTTGATTACTGATAAATCCAGCAATTAGAATTAAGCTTGTAATTTCCTGTTGTACGTATATTACAGCAATACTCCTACTTGGAAAGCTATACTATTGCAACTTATATAAAACTCTGTTTGCACCTTGTTTCACAACTGTCCCCTCAGTCTCCCACACGTTTTAGTAAAGGATGCACATGTTTATGGTGGGTTTACTAGACCCATTGATTGAAATACCAGTCCCACTTATATTAGTGAAAGCTCTGTGCTGTGCATTGATAAGGCAAACCCTATGGTTTCCATGCATTTTCAATGTGTTACGCAATGTCCTGTCATGCCCTTCCAATACCCACACTGCCCTGCCTTTTCTCTCCTGCATCCTGTTTTCAAGACTTCTGAGCCACTCATTGTGGCCTTAACAGGATCCTCAAAAGCATTTCAGTTGTGTTTGACAATACCCAGGATTTTTGATTTGAATGACTTTTCACATCGGTTAGGTGTGCTGAATAGTAAGTTGGATATTTTGCATGGTGAGTGTTACAGTGCCAGTTTAGACTTATGTACAATAGTACCACAGGCATGACTTCCTACACAACAAGTATGATAAAGGAGTCTCTTTTAATAGTGTTATTAGTGCATTGTTACTTGTACAAAAGAGCGGCCACACAACTGAAAACTAGTTTTGCACATCTCCATTTTATTGAGCTACACTATCTGTCTCATGCATGTTTGTATAAGTTAGAGCACATTCAGTTGGCTTTAATTCCTCCAGAAGATAACTTAACTGGGTGTCTTTGCTCGTGGAAATCAAAAGCTCATGAGGAATACTGTATGGGTAGATGACAGTGAAGCCTATTATCACTGATGTAATGATATTATTTAAGGGAGGCTGATTCACAGCAGGAAAGCTGAGATGTCGGCTTTGGTCCCCGTGTGTCTGGCTGAGCATTAAAATGATGTTGGTTGGTTGGCATTCAAACTGAGCAAGGCTGAAGATGCATGAATGGCCCTTTCCATCTGTACGGTTTAAGTCTGCCCCTGTGTGCTGCCACTCTTTTACCTTGACTGAGGTAACAAGCTGCGGCAGTCCATCATGTGTAAAGCAAAACAAAACTAATTCACAACAGCTGACCTCCATAGCTCTCAACTTTTTTTCTTTCCATTGTGGAAACTTGAGCACACAAATATAAGTAAATGTTTAGTGATCACAATTTGCATAATTGCTGTTTGACTTGTTGGTTGGTGCATAAACCCTGGCAGCATTCACATTAAAAGCTCTGGTGTTTATTTATTTACTAAAAGATTGCTTAATGAGCGGCAAGCTTCACATCATTGTGTGTTTTGATCTTTAAGCCTGGCTGAAGCCAGGTTTATACAAAACTACTCTCTAAGGCCATTGCTGGTCACGAGGTTGTGTTGTTTGTTTCCACAAATGCAAGTCTGTGTATATGTGAGTGTTTATGGGCTGCACATGAATGTGCACTCATTCATACAGTTGCCCATGTGTGCTGAGATGCCACTCCCTACTGTTGCTGTCCTACTGCTTTCGAAACCAATAGGCAGCATGCTCATGATGCATGACTTTATGAGAGAGAAAGAGGGGAGAGTAAGAGGCAGAGAAAGTCAGAGGAGAATAAAGTGAGAGACAAGACTACAGAGCTACAGTTTTCCTCAGTCTCTTTATCAGGAAAGATCAACTTGGGTATCTCCTAAGAACAGTGGCTAAAGGATAACAGAAACAGACAGTTGATCATTCAATTTTCCTCTTATTAGTGAGTAAAACTGAATGCATGCGGGGTGTCAGTCTGCATCTCTGTGTCTTCGTGCTCATTTTACTTCCATGGATGTTGCTCATTGACCCTAGTGACAGGAGATGAGTGTATCAGGGCAGCAGAAGGGTCACATCGTCATGGCTTGTTTGGATTTAGAGCTGCCTTTGCTCTGCTTTCCACATCAGAGCTCACAGTTTTTGCCCGGCCAGCAGCTGTATCAGTGGAGTGGGTGCACCCTGTGAGACCAGGGGACACATAG
Source organism: Thunnus albacares (assembly GCF_914725855.1). Lineage (NCBI taxonomy): Eukaryota > Metazoa > Chordata > Actinopteri > Scombriformes > Scombridae > Thunnus > Thunnus albacares. The sequence continues at coordinate 18,242,225 of NC_058107.1, read as the reverse complement.
GAGGGACATGCAGCAGAGGGCGAACTCGGCGTAAGTGTGGCATCAGATAAACCTGCAGTTTCTTACCTCGCCTCCCAAACAATGGGCTAGAAGAAAGTGCTGACAGCTCCTGCTAATTTGTGTCTTTTGTTCAACTATTTTTTTAATTTCAGTATTCCATTTTTTAATTCAGAAAATTATGCGTGCATGTCTGCGTGCAGTACATTCATTGAAAATTTTGCTTGACTTGCTTTTGAATTATCAATTAGAATATCGCACGAAATCCACCAATCTTTTTGTGTCCACACTCTCACTTGAAAATAGTTCACTGGGTAATTGTCAAACACTTGGTTTTGGCAATTTAAAGGTAAAATATGCTCATTTTGTCTGATCATCTAATTCCCAGACCTGAAGGATAAAAGACATCATATTTATCCACACGCATGGTAAAGATATAACCCTACTGGAGTTTTGCTCTCTTTTAAAATGTTATGCTTTACTGGGTGTTAAATTTCTGTGTAGAAAACATGTTGTGCTTAGTCTCCCTTATAGTAAGTTGGCAGCTCCACTGAGGCGCATTGCTAATGTACGTTAATGCAATGTTTCATTACTTTTTGATACTGATGAGAGCTGACAGTCAGTCTGTGGAGATGTTTGAGTACAGCCGCATCCATCAAGACAGAAGATGAAGAAGAGAGACGTAAGCTGGATAGAAAGAGCTCACAAAAGAGCTTAATGAGAGACAGACAGATGAGGTCCAGCTCACTCAAGTCACAGCAATCTGTGTCTGTCCTGTTAACCTTATTGCCCCCAGAGACGTGCCTTCAGCCATCAGAAAAAAACCCAGTTTGATTTTTCTATCATGTGGTAACATTGAAGCCGTAAATAAAGTGGATTCTCAGGGTATTTGTGCTTTTTAAAAATAGTAATGGTTTTGGTCAGTGGAGTATATTTTCCAATAACTTGGTGTTATTGGAAAGTATTTTGGCTTGGTATAACACACCTCACCTCAGAGCGTTTAAATTTGCTTTGTTTTCCTCACAAGACTATGATTATTAATGTGTACCTCAGATTATTCTGTCGATGTAATTTTCAGTCATTTTCTTCATCCATTTATATGTCATTGCCTAAGTCTTCCTATGGGGAGCGTACGACTAGAAACTTGCTGGTATTGTTGTCTTAAAGTTCCGTCTAAAATACCCTAATTATGAATGCATATTAATGACACAAACAATGCAAGCAGAGTCTGCTATTTAGCCTACAATTGATTTTTAATTGAAACATAAATTAACATGCATAATATGCACTCAAATATTTTTTTTCTGCACTTACAGCACAAAGTAGGCTTATTTTGCTAGTTTTCTTGAGTTTTTTCTCAAATAAAACAATACCTCATTAAGAAAATAAAAAGTAAAAAAGTATTTTACTATATTAATTTGTGATACAGTGCTTCTATCTACTCATGCCACTCTACAAAATATTTACTCTATAAAATGTGGTCGTCTTTGTGCAAGACTGTTAGATTTATTCAGTAGCTGCAGCATCTCTCATTCCAATTGGAAGAAGAAAACTATATTTTTAACTCTGTGTGCTTCCTGTAGCACCATGGTTGTCCTTTCCAAATCAAAAGCTAAAAAAACAAGGAAATCACAGTTGTACAGGTTTAACTGGGTCAACACTATGGGCATAATCTACACACAGTATGTCACTCCTATCCTGTCAGAGCTCCTGTGATGCAATGTTTTTAAGGCATTAAGCCTTAAAATATAGCCAGAAGGATTGTGTACACAATAAATCATGCTGCCATGCTTGCTGGAGCCTAAGCCCTAGATTTTGTCATCTTGCCCAAGCTCACTAGGCTTGGGCATGTTCGATTTCAACAATGTGCAGCGATATTGTACTTGACAGCAGTTGACATAATTAGCAGAACTATGCATATAATTTAACCTAACTTGTATGCTCACCGGAACTGCTGACATTAATGCCTTTGCAACTTTTCTCATGATAAAGTGACGTAATAGGTTTCCTGTGTGAAAGTGAGGTTTAGAATGTGAAACAGAGGATTCAGGTGGTGGAGAATGACACTGTGGGTGACTCCTCCTGCTCGTTCGCCAATTTGTTACTTGTGGCTTGGTTAGTGTAGATAGCACACTAAATTGCAATGCATGTGCACTGTTAATTTATATCATTTGTTATGAGTTAGTCTGCTATTGTTGACTGAGGGAACTGGAAAGAGATAAATGCCTTATTTTGAGTCGTGCGTCAGAGGAGAGAACCAGGACGTCACTGTGCTGCTCGTTGTTCATGTTCAGACATGACAGGGCATTCCTCAAGCTGATAGTAGCACTGTATCCTATCACCGCTGTCATGGCCTATGCTCATATTCTGTTTATTCTAACACCCTTCCTGCCTGGTTTACCATGCCATCATTGAGAGTGTGACTGAATATTGAAGCTCATAAATAAAGCTACAGGAAATGTCATATACACATCAAATTACTTCCATATCTGTCTATATATAAATAGTACTTGTGATGTGGTGTGTAAAGCATTGATGAAGTTTCATTTCAATAGCAATAAACTGTGAAAAAAAACAAAAAAACCCACCACAGTTCATTTTAACTTTTCGTCAAAAAACTCCAGACACCAGGATCTTAGTTGCGTCCGTGTTGGCAGTAAATTAAATCAACAAGGCTACATCAATAATGCAGATAACCTCAAGGCACCGTACAACAACAAATCCACATGGCTTAGGTTGCTATGACAACACAAACCATATTGTACAGCGGTGAAATAAGAAACACCACAGCCATAAACTGTATGTTTTTAGCAAGATGACCAGTAACCCAAACTGAAAATACAGCAGAGCAGCACCGTCCAAAATGGAACCCAGTGGAAAGTTTGTGTTGAATGCTGAGTATTGATATAATGGATTATTAATACACATTAGAAACCAGATTGGTTGATTCAGCTTGATTCATCAATGCCGACAAGCTTTTTGTTGGCCACAGGTATAACATTAAAATTTTGTAGGCAACAAACAAATATATTATAACTGCCAGTCTAATTTAGAAAAACCCACTTATTGTTGAGCTCCACAAAACACCAACAGTGAAGCTCCCTGCATCCTGCACTAAACCATAAAGCCCTGTTTTTATATTGAGTCTGGGCTGAAATTCACTATGAAAGCAAATATACTTTTTCATTTACATTCAGAAAAGTTGCTTGGAATTTCTATGGTGGAAAGATCAATCTACACGGAGAGTCTTCTGCTGTAAGAGTCCCTGTATCACTCAACAGCGCACATATCCATATCCTCAACTCTACGGAGTCGGTCAAACATCAAAAGCAATAAAACTTTAAGTCTGCAATGAAACAGTTACAAACTAAGCATTTGAACCAGGAAATAAAGATGATGAAATTAAACTAAGAAACAGCAGGGAAGCAACACAGTTATGGATGACATTTCTTGTAGGTGAATGTAAGGATATGTAAGGATATCACTATATTTCCCCTATGTTTAGCATGAAGTCATTGAGTCATTGATATAATTGTAGGATGGTAATCAGGTATATTTAATGACCTTCTGTAGGTAACCTGTCTGTGATGAAGTATGACACTAAAGCCACTATTTTATAGTTTACTTGTCCATGTTTGTTTTCTAATCTGAGGCTCAATGATATGAATCACTTTTGTTAATGTATTTAGTATTTCTTGTTTAAAGCAACAAATTATGTTTTGTCTTGGTTTTGCAGAATAATGGTAGTAGTGATGTCTTAATTTCTTCAATATTTTATCCCTTTCTTTTTACCCTTATGTTTATGACACCCATTTCGTCATTTTTAGAAATTTGGGTTAGGTGAGTGGGAAGGCTGGTAATAATTTACAGAGACAGAGAAAATGCAGAAATTCTAAAGTAATAGGATTAATGCAAAAATGGTGGTATAAGAAACATTCATGCCCATGCCCTCTAATCTTTTAAATTAATTTAAAAGAATGCACTTTAATCAATAATATACTAAAGCTAACACATGGATGTTACACTTGGTGTGACTTGGTTAGACTATCTGTTGAAGATGGCACTTCTTGTCTGATAGTAAACCTTCACATGTTACTATTTTTGTACTTTCGCCCACAACTCTAAACAGCCCAGAATAGGCTAGCTGATGCAGTTCTTGTGTTTACCACAACCTAACCTGTGGCAACAGCAGCAGGCTTTGTGGCAGCAAGATGCAAAGCCTCGGGCCAGTTTATCATATTGAATCAACATTTTGCTGCATTAGAATATTCTTCCTATGTAACGGTGCAAATCTTCGACCGAATAAGTTTGTTGTAGTCAAAACAATCTTACTGGAGTGAGGCTAAGACTCAACCCTGTGTGTGGTTTAACTGGGCATAATGTTGACAGACAAACCTGGAGACTAATAGTGTAATTTCTCAAATTTGAAATTAAAAATCTTCTTTTTAATCTAATAGCTTTGCCCGTGAAAACACTGGTTCACAGCCGTAACATCTCCAGTGTCGTAGCTATTCTGTGATACCACAGGCACAGTGTGACACACAAAAAATGTAGCCTAATGTAATGTATATTTGCTTGTAAATATAAACAAAGCAATTTAAATATAAACCAACAGTTGTTGGTATTAGTGGGTACTGTTGGTTGTTGATGGGCAACAAGCCTGTTTTCATTCAGAAAAAGCTTTTTTTTTCACTGTGTTAGTTTGGAGCATGCTATCATAGGCCTCCAGCATTTATTTGGCAGACTGAATCCCGCATCCTGTTGCAGTCAACAGTGCTATCTCAAGTTCATGTACAGCTAGGAACATAGAATGTTATCATTAGGGTTTTGTTACTTTTTTTTTCCCTAACATGAATAGCGATCAAAGGAGCCTTCAAATATACCAGATGCTTCTCTGACAATGTATTGAAATGGTGCTAATACATCAGGAGCAGATATTTCTTCATTTTCTTTTCATTTTGAAAGAGAGGGAGAGAGAGACGTTGTGGTTATGTTGTATGCGCCTTAACCATTAGGGCCACCTGGGTGCTGCATCAGGAACGGGCTTTGGGGTCTGAGGTCCTTGTTACAAACCAAGATCTTCCTGTCAATCATGATCCATGCAGTCTAGTGCCATGCCAATCTCCAAGTTGCAGACCTAACATTGGCTGCTCCCTCTGTTTAGTTGTTTAGGATGGCTTAAAGCAATGGAAACAATAACTGGCACTCACATGCTTTTTCATATTGTATTGTGGGTGGTTTTGACTGTAGAATATTTTTGTAGATGTTGTGGTTTGGGCAATTTGGCTGAGAACCCAGGGTCTTTATTGGACTGGTTAGGGACTAATTGCAGTAGGAGTTTGTATCTGTAATGTCTTTTATGAAGATTTTGATGTCATAGTATATAATGGGTGGTGTGTGCATGTAGGGTTTTTGCCACTCTTCTTTTGCAGTAGTCTATCTTTCTCTCTTCACTGTTATACCCCACTTCAGCGTTATTTCCTGGCCGCTGGGCCCAACTCTCCAACTGCTCTCAAACGCCCTCTTCAATACTCTTATCACCCAAATCCCCTCAAAGCCCACTCACGGACGCTTTACGCTCCCTCTCCTCTTCCTCAGCCTCCTCTTAGCAAGATTTCTCCAGCTTACTCCATGGTAGCAGACTTCATCATGTGTTCTTTACAAGTAGAGAGACCTCTGCTCACCGTAACCAGATGGGAGCCCTTCAGGTCTACAGTGAAAAGAGGTACTGCAGCACCTCATTCAGCTTCTCACCACTGGATGTTTTTCCAGTCACTGCCTTCTGTTCTAAGAGGCACCATTGGCCTAAATTTGTGAAAGCGTGTTAATTTTTTACCTCAACTGGCAAGGCCCTGTCAAGTTCAGCCTCACCTGCTGAAATTTTAACCAGTGTTGGCTTCTGTTTAATTCAGAAAGCAGCAAGACTTTAATGGTGTGGTAGAAACTCAAAAATGAAAGCTTTTGGCTTTTAAGCTTTTACATGCCTTCCCCTTTCCATTTGTTTTAGAATACATGATTTGCTCATTTTGTGAAGGTTGTACTCGTTTCAGTTCAGTTCAGTTCAGACCTTTATTGTCCCTCGAGGGAAAATTTGATTTGCAGTAGAGGGCAAAAACACAAACACAACATATGAGAGGACATGGGACATTAATCAAACAACTACTCATGAGAGTAGGTAGTACAACTTTAGAGTGTTGTGGTGTAGGGCTGGGCAGTTAATCAGAAAATTAAAACCAGTATCTCTAACTGACCTAATTTCAGTCACGTTGATTTGTTTAATTAATTTATTCCTTCATAGAGGCCGCCACCTACGCCTGTAATGCACCTGAAAGTACAACAATGAATCTAACCCAATGGGCATAAGAATACAAATAGTTAGACTTGCTCTTGGCCTTGTTCCACATGGCAGTTAAAAGCAATGTCATTAACCATGCATGTCCAGTCTAACTTAGAGACAAAATGACTCAAATGCTGGAGAATTGCAGCTGGGGGTAGATGAGAAAGGGCTAGTATACAAGAAAAGATGTAATCTTGGTCATATGACTTGCCTTGAGAAAGACAGAGTGCGGTCGAAACGTCAATTTTATAATAAAATCATTGGAACTTTGTGTGTGGTCGTCTTCCCTTTTGATAAATGTCGACACACCTGAGTTCCTTTTTTCCATTATGTTTTTTTCAGGAGGATGTAGACAGTATACTTGACAGTTTTAGTTGTCTCCTTACTTTTGAGATGATTATTTTGAGATAAATAAGCATTTAATAGAAATAACATTAACTTTATTGGGATAAATATTGTTATAGCATTATATGGATTATTTTTTTTATAGAGAGCCAAAGTTAAACAGGAACTTCTGGGCTTTGTTCCAAAAATAGAAAGGTCTCCACAACCTAACATTTATCAACATTGACAGTTTTATTTACTCAATATTCCCATTTTTAACAGCCTTTAACAAACCTCATTTCCAATAAGACCCTCTCGGGGTAAGTGTCACGGATTGACAAAAGACGCAAGGCCACTGGCGAGATGACAGGTTGCGATTAGTTCAGACATGTCTGTTATAACAGCAAGACATAGAAGGCTGAACAGTGTTGAAGTTTTTAGACAGCAGAGACTACAACTAAAGAGTTGGAAATTAACTTTAGATGAGAGTGTATATTAATACTATAGATACTGATGAAGCCATATTGTAATGACACAGGTAATTTTTTGGGAGCTGTAGTTTTTTTTTTTTCTTTAAATTGTTTAAAACTTTCTAAAAGCAAGATTAGAATAGTAGATGACAATTAGTTGTGGAATATGCAAAGTAAACCCCCGAGACAGCTTTATTATTGTTAATTAATGCTGAATGAGAGATTGCATTGAGTTATAGAAGCTAGTGGAACAGAGGCTAGCCCGGACGCCATTGATTCAGCTCTCTGTAATGTGAGATTTTCGGTCATTTTGGCCAGAACTACATAATTTATTCAAACAGGCAGTTGAATTAATAGTGTACTTACTGCACAATAGGTATGTGTACTGCCCTGCCTGACAAGGGGTCAAGTTCAGTTACATCTCATTTTAGTTTGACGTTTCACAAAAAAGTATTCTATTCACCACTTAATGACTACACATACACAAGATGCTATTTGTATACATAAATAGTGACCTAACGCACCATCCACCGATTTCCCCCTCTCAATCATTTCTCTGGTGTCTGTCTCAGGTGGTACCATGGCAAGCTAGACCGAACCATCGCTGAGGAGCGGCTGCGCCAGGCCCGGAACCCTGGCAGCTACCTCATCAGGGAGAGTGACCGCCGGCCCGGTTCCTTTGTCCTGTCTTTCCTCAGCATGACCAACGTGGTCAACCACTTCAGGTAAGTCTGAGCAAGATGCAACATGCGGAAAAAACTTACAGAAAAGATCTCAGTGATGGGCCCAGTCTGAAGAAATACTCAGGTGGTGCCATTGTAAATGCCATCTGACTCAGGTTGTTGTTTTTTGTCCATTGCCAGTATAATTAACTGGGAAACGAAAGTGTTTGTGAACAGGGGATTTCCATGAAATGGAAGGGTCTTCGAGGTTTGGGACCTCATTTGTGTTAAAGACACTAATTGTGGTACTTATGTGAACTTAACTTCCTGTCTTTAGCTAGTTCTACGTTGTTCTGCATAATAGTACTTAATAGTTTGGTACATAGTAGGTCTGTACCAAAATAGTTTGGTACAATATGAACTGCTGCACCCCTGTTCTCCATAGAGCCCTGTAAGTAGGTGAGATAGAACATGAATGGCATCTCACAATAAGCATACAGCGTGCCACTGTCAAGTAGAAGATAAGGATAGGGGAACTACACAAGTTATTCATTACCTGGTAAGCAAAAGGACAGAAATCCACAAAGTGCAGTCAAAGCCCAACCTCAGAAGAGCTGATACTGAAGTGAGGTTTAAGAAGTGGTTTCCGGTGCCTGTCATGCCATGGCAAACTACTTCAACCCATTTGTCATAATCAAAGAGACAGACAGCACAAGATTTGCAAACAATGTTTTTATAATACATATCAGCTTGCACTTTGATGTCTGCTGAAACCCACGACTTGTGTGTGTATGAGTGATGCATAAGGCTTTTCTTTCATGCAATGTGTGTGGGTGGACCTGAAGTAAAAGAAAGAGGACAGCACACTTATCTAGTAGCAATACCGTGGGGTATTTTACAACCTTACAGTCCATAAAACAAGACAGATTAGGCATCACAATCTGTCCTCCCCTTCACTGGATATGTTATATTCAGTATGAGGACACATTAACCCCACAGCCCACACACAAGAGGTGAAGATGAATACTTTTTTTTAGAGTGGCTTCCTTGAAGGTGTGAAATGATCAAAGTGAAGGTATTCATTAGTACAGGAGATCAATAAAGAGGCTAAGAGGCTACTGAGAGTAACATTTTGCTTTTACAGATAGCACCCAGGTTTCGACATTTCCTGATGTGTGTTTAATACCAACTGTAAATGTTTAAAGACATAAGGTGGGGGTGTGATGAAGGTCTAACTATCAATTCACTTCTATCTCAGTTTTTCTAATTTTGGTCGCACTCTCTTGCCTTATTTTTTGAAAGCACACTGCCCTTCATCATACAAGTTTAAGTTTATTTTGTTTTTGATGGAGTGTATTTTGTACTTGAAATGTTTAAAAATGTTTATCATATTTTTTACAATGAGGAGTTTATGGGTAGATTGTTTAAACTGATTGATTAATTGATTGACTTGATTGTATGTTTATTCCGAACATGTGACAAAAAACCAAAAACAAAACAAGAATAACAATGAACAATTAACATACAGCAAACTCTCAATAAACAAAGTCTCATAAACATAATACTTATATGGTTCTACCCCTTCTCCATAACTCAAACATTTAACTTGATATTTATCATATATACAACTCACAAACAACTACCTGCCACTATGTACAACCCAAATATCCACCCAGTGTCAATCACATATAATGTAGACAGTTACCTCAAAGTTGATCCTACTGACCCTTCCTCATCACTATACCTCTTTAAAACTTATTGTTTTGTACATTTTATTGAATTGATTTATATTTGAACTTTGCTTGAGTTCCATATCCAAACCAGTCCACAAATTTACCCCACAAATTGAAATACATACACTCTTCAGAGTGGTACAAACACAATGTTTTTTCAGTTAAACTTCCTCTTAAATTATAACCCCCCCTCTCTGTCTAAGAACAGTTTTTGTATATTACTCAGAAGTAAATTGTTTCTTGCTTATACATTATTTGTGCAGTCTTAAATTCTACCAGATCCATGAATTCCAAAGCTAGTTTTTAACATAAATTTTAAAAAAGGATTTAATATAAGGTAGAATGACTATTTCCATCCACAGCAAAACTCTGCCTCTGTGTCAAGGAAGGATATATAAGATATAAAAGGAGATATGAAACCATACTTTTGAGACACAGTTGTGTAATGTGGTATCATTCTACCCATAAGTCATACTATAATTCTATACAGATAAGCCACTGTATTATTACTAAATAATGTATTATATTTTTAAGACTCCAAATACAATTAATTGACATTAACTTATTCAAACATGATGACCCATCATGCCTGACGTAATGAAACAGAAACAATGCCATCTTATACTATATCTAGCAATTATACATCTTTCAAATTGACATGGTAATGTTGTCAAAAAGTTCAGATTGAGGCTTCGACTAATATTTCGTCATTGTTTAAATATTGATGATCACCTTGCAGTGGACACCAGCTTCTCAAAGTCTGTGTCTGGTTTGCCTGTATGCACTCTCTTTAGTAGACAGAGTGGTCAATGTGCACAACCTAATTTACTTACTGGTTATTGGGTTTGTGAGCTTACATTGTATGGATGAAGTAATTTATTGTAGGTCCTATAGACTCAGTTTAAAAAAAATAGTATTTCCTGCCACAACTCTACTGCTCATATTTGACCTGCTGGTCCTAATTTTACACCTTAGAGAGCAAATGGTTTGTGTTCTGAGAAATCACAGACCTTTTCTCTGGAAAATGCACTTTTCTAATTAAGTAACGATGACATCATCTCCTTCACTCACATGGGTTTAGTGTGGACGCATGATGTCATTGATGCTCGAAGGAAGGAAAGAGCCCGTCTGTAAAGGAATTATGATCATAAGGTTAATTGCGTGACACTTACACCTCAGAAGGTTGATATTCTTAGATTGTGCATGCAGCAAATGAGTAATTGCACAAGTGCGTTTATTATAAACCCTCAATCAAAGATCCTCTCCACAGATGACAGAATTAGAATTAGTTGCTTCACAATGGGATAGGTGTAGAGCTGTACTTTTATCACGCCATTGTAATTATTCACAGTAGGCATTTTGAGGTTTTTACCTGAGTTGCAAATTACTGATGTAGTCATGATAGTTGGATTCAACAAGGCATTCTTTCTCTCTCACTGTCTTTGATTCTCTCAGGTAGATATTACCTATTACTTGAAATAGAAGTTTTGTAGCAGAAGCAGCACTGATAAAATACAATGTTTACACAATTCAGATAGATAATTTCACTGCCAAACGAATGAATAATTGCCCAACTATTAGCCTGTATTTAAAAATAACTGTGCTGTCTTTTATCATTGTTGTGTGCTCTCTCAACAGGATAATCGCCATGTGTGGGGACTATTACATCGGTGGGAGGCGGTTCTCTTCTCTATCAGACCTGATTGGTTACTACAGCTATGTGTCTTGCCTGCTAAAAGGAGAAAAACTGCTATCGCCAGTGGCGCCCCCAGAGGTGAGACTGACCTTATGGCTGTTAGTATAAATTACCCAAATGCCAAACTTTAAAGGACAATTCCAGCATGTTTTAAATTGTGCTTCATTACCCTACAAGTTTAAACTCTTGCCACTGCTTGTGTGACATATTACTATATTTCTCTATTAGTTATTATTTCTTTATTAGCTATTAGTTATGTTTCAAAATAAATATTGTGAAACACACCCTATTTCAGTATTACAAGGCTTTCCAGAGAGATGAGGGTGTCAGATAACTGTATCTTGTATCTTGTTTTGGTTTTTCTGTTTCTGTCGTCACAGGGTTGTGATTGTCAGAAGGCATGTCCATACTTAACCTCAGAGAATATTTGCTGCTGATTTGCTTCTATTTAAAATGTTTATCGCAACTTCTCACAATGTGATTACATGTTCAGCTTCTTGTTCTCAGATATGGATCACTCTAAGTGAATTAGCAGTCTGTTTTACTGTTTTAGAATTGAATAAGAGAGAACTTTCCTCAGAGATCAAGCAAAACCTAATTCAACCCTTTACCACATGCATGCAAAATCTGTGACAACCAAGAGTACGACACGCAAAATGAAACCCAACCCAATGAAATGTTGTCCAGTAAAACTATTGTAACCTGGTACCTGATAAAACATTGGGTGAAAATAATGTACCTTTTACTAACTTGAAAGAACCCTCATTCAGCTACTTGCTCAATGTACAAGGGAGTATTTTTCACATCTTCCTTCTCCCCTTTTTTGCCTTCAGGCAGAATTCAAAACTGTTTAAGGCAAAGCTCAAGCAAATGCTAATTACCTTTTTTTATAGCTGAGTGTGATATCTCCCAGAGGGAGTTGTAGTAGAATACTTGATTTTGTGGAATAATTGGGGGGATTTAACATGGATGTCGTTTTAGAAGGTCAAAGCTAAGACTGAGATTTTTATTCTTTGTGTGGATGTTTCCATAGCCTGTAGAAGACAGGAGGAGAGTCAGGGCCATACTTCCATACACCAAAGTGCCAGATACTGATGAGATCAGGTAAGTGTGTATGTATATTTGTGCAGAAGACTTTTCTTGTCTTACACTTGTTGTAGCATTACATTTTCCTACCTAGCCAGTCACTGCTTAAAAGTAGCCTCATACATATGATCTACAACCTTTGAGCCACAAACAAGCACTGGTGATTTCCTTGGCTTAAAAATATCGTATTTTACTGTATTGCTCCCAAAGAGCAGCCTAGTTTTTCCTCAGATTTTGGGCATGTTACAGGCCCGCTCTTCCCCTCATAGCAGCCTGGAAAGCACATCATCTGACTTGTTAATGAAAAACAGTCTTGTCCCTGTCATTAAGCTGTAGTAGGCACACTTACTGATGATCCCAGCTATCCTTGATTTCCTAAATCTGATAAACATCTGTCTGAAGTCAACCTCAACCCTAAGTCTGCCAGTGAGCCACAGCCACAGCTCAACTGAGTAGACAGACATGCAAAATGTACCTCAGATGTTGTGTAAGTCAGAGGAGACACCTGCTGGTAATGTTGTGGTATCACAGTTTACACCGAATCATTTGACATTTGACAGTTTCTTCTGCTGGAATTTTTTTGTTAAATTTCCTTCACATTATAGTCAAGATAATCATGTCTTGGCCTTCTCTCTGACAGAGCAACAGTGTGAGAGAGAGAGAGAGAGGTGCTGTGATATATCATGATTAAAAACCATAGCAGAGGTTACAAAGATAATAAGGATGTGTAAGAAGAAACAAAAGAAGCATGAAATAAGTCATGGATAAATATAGAACTTATAGTTATACATTAAACAATCTGCACATTGTTGTAACATTATTCCTCCCTCCAATATTCATTTTATGTGTCTCCAGTTTCCTGAAAGGGGACATGTTTATTGTTCACAATGAACTGGATGATGGCTGGATGTGGGTGACCAATGTTCGCACAGAGGAGCAGGGCCTCATTGTGGAGGATCTGGTTGAGGAGGTGGTGAGTACAGCACAGGATGAGTAGGATTTGTTTATTTTAGAAGATGTGTATCAAAACACAAAAGAAAATGCTCTTGAAAAGAGAAAGAAATCGATTGTTGTGTCTGCATAGTAAATGTGGTATAGTGTTTTTTTTTCAAAAATATTATTGTTCTGTCCTATATTTCCCAACATTTTTTTGGGAAATAATATATTGCATAAAAGCAGCCAAAACATAGTGCCCAAGGTTGTGATATAATATATGACTATAAAGCATAACATCCATAGACATCACTTTGACTGCAGCCATTGGTCTATTAGACTTTTTGTATTGACAGATTTTTGTTTCTGATATTTTCTAGGGGCGGGAAGAGGATCCACATGAGGGAAAAGCGTAAGTCTAATCCACTAGACTTAATTCTCTTAGAATATCTAATCATTCGGTCATCTGTACACCAGAACGTAACAGTTGATGTCCAGACCATCCATGCATACGACCAAACTCTGCTGTGTCCTGAAGCTATAAATCAGATTTTTATGTTTGCTTTAACAAACAGAACAACATGGCAGCGCTGTGTAAACAGTATGAGTCATTGTAGTGTCCTCACCTATGATGTCCTTCAGCTTTGGCAAATATTCAAGTATGACTAAGTCAGTAACTCTAACCCAAACAATGTAAGCATGCCAAAGAGCCATGGGCCTCTCTGACAGGGCAGACACTATACATTAAATTATGATCACATTTGTACCTTTTTTTTCTTTTAGCACATATGATATATTTGCAGACAATAATGATTAAGTTTGCAAACACCCGGTAGTCATTTTACTCCAATGAAAGTCCCCATCACAGATGTCTGTAATTAAATATTTATGTGTTGAGAGGTGGCGTTGTTGCAGTTGAAAGTACTGAACATCAGCATTTTGTTGATTAAGCTAATTCTGTTGGCTGTTTCTCCTCTTCTTTTACTCTTGTTCCATCTCCTACAGCTGGTATCATGGAAAGATCACAAAGCAAGAGGCCTACAACCTGCTGATGACAGGTACCATTCATCTTTGCTTTCCATTATTCCAAAGTTATTAATCACTTGCGACATTACTATGCATTATTTTTTGTCACAAATAAGTTGAGAGCATTGAAGCCCATTTATCAAAATATACAGCTGAGCATGCACTAAAACCTATCGCTCTCTTTCTCACTTTGATTCTTTTGCTCCCTCTCATACATAGTTGGCCAGGTGTGCAGTTTTCTAGTCCGGCCATCAGACAACACACCCGGGGACTACTCCCTCTTTTTTCGCACCAATGAAAACATCCAAAGGTTTAAGATCTCCCCCACCCCCAACAATCAGTACATGATGGGGGGGAGGTACTACAACAGGTATGTGTGGCAATGTGCCTGTGTTCAGATGTCATTATATCAGACTTAAAAAATAAAAGTGAAAAGCCAATTGTATTGTTTTTTTTTTGAGATGTAGCCTGCAAAAATCTGGCATTTTGACTCGTAGTTTCTGATGTGCCATACCTCATTTACTCTCTCTCTCTGGCAGTGTTGATGACATCATCGACCATTACAAGAAAGAGCAGATTGTTGAGGGCTACAATCTGAAGGAACCAGTGTCAGTGCAGGTAGGTACAAGTATATACTAGCATTCTTAAGCAAGTTTGCACATATTTACGCATACTTTTGACTTGGGGTTTGATCAGACTAACCACAAATGGTCTTGGTAGATCAACTTGGTAGATTAAACACAATCTTTTATCTTCACATTGTGCAATGCAAAGTATCTAAATATATAATAGTTTGGAGAAACTGCAGCAAATGCAAAGTGTTACTGAACTGTAAATTTATGTATTGAAGAACATATGTTGCATCAGATATTTTATTTAGATGTTTTCTCTCCTCCTAAACTCGAACATTTCTCTGGAGCAACAGATATTTAAAAAAATTAAGAACTGGTTGTTTGAATGGAATCGATTGTGCCTCTGTGGGTGTGTAATGGTGTGATTTTATTTTTGTATTTACTTTAGCACCAGGAACAAGTTATTACTGACACAGTGGATGGGAGAGAAATTTATAACACTATCAGACGGAAAACAAAAGATGCTTTCTACAAAAACATTGTCAAGAAAGGCTACCTCCTGTTCAACAAAGGTGTGTTTTCAACAGCCCCTTATAATATCATGAACAATATATCTCAGTCATGTCATGGCGTCTATCAGTCAGTACCTACCATTATAATCACAATCATGTTTGGTTCCTCTGTCCTTCAGGCAAAGGCAAAAGGTGGAAGAATCTTTACTTCATCCTGGAGGGTAACGATGCCCAGCTCATCTACTTCGAGAGCGAGAAGAGAGCCACCAAACCCAAAGGGCTGATCGACCTAAGTGTGTGCTCCGTGTATGGTGTGCACGACAGTCTGTTTGGCAGGTGAGATTTCAAAATATTGTTCCTTAGCCTAATTTAGTGAAGTTTGCATGAAGAGCTGTTACTCTGATCTGAATGGTCTTTTTAATAATTCATCATCCAGTATAAAGTAATATAGACTCTTCTCATCATTTCTTATTTTATCTTTTCAGGCCAAACTGTTTCCAGATTGTTGTCCAGCACTTTAGTGAGGAACAGTACATTTTCTACTTTGCGGGGGAGGCTCCAGAGCAGGCACAGGTAATAGGAGGTTTTAACTGTCTAATCAAACAGGACAGAAGCTCATGCACATCTATTTTGTCCAGATGATGAGAAAAACCTCTAAACTTGTGTTCTGTCTCCAAAAGGACTTAGAATACTTTAAACTGCCTCTGTTATTTTATGTAAAGAAAAAATGCTTCCAGCTCTCACTGGATCTTTGTCAGATACAGAGGACCACTGGCTTTTTGTCTCATACTGAGGTCCTGATTACCTCTTTGCTTAACTACCCACTTGTTTTTACATAAGTACTAATAGTGTGAGCAGTTAACAGTGTTCTTACAGAGACATGGCAACTGTTTGATACAAATGTTCTGAACATGATCTTTTTTTTTTTTTTTTGCAGGATTGGATGAAATGCCTTCAAACTTTCTGCAGTAACCTAAGGAAAACCACTCAGCCCACCTCCAACAAGAGACTTAGACAGGTACACCTAACATCAGCCAATGTGTCAAATTTTTGTTTTGAGGACTTGGTTGAGGTTTAGCACAACAATAGGATTTCAATATTTTAATGAAAGTCAGAGGAGGAATGCTTAAACATCTTAAGATGAATTGACAAAGGGAAGCATTAATCATTGTTTTGTTGTTTTTTTTGAGAGCATTTTTAAAAATGCTGTGTAATTTTTACAACCCATCCCTGCATATTTGTTTTGTGTCCTAAATTTGTCATTTTTTTTCCCCAGGTGAGCAGCCTAGTGTTGTATGTCGAGGAGGCCCACAAGCTGCCGGCGAAGTATTTCACCAACCCCTACTGTAACATCTACCTGAACAGCGTCCAGGTGGCTAAGACGCACCCAAGGGAGGGGCAGAACCCCGTTTTCACTGAGGAGTTCATTTTTGAGTGAGTTGATCACACATGTGCCTGCTTATTTTCCTCCTTCAACTTCAACTTCCACTGCCTCCCTCTCTATTTTATCCTCCTGCATATTTCCAGCAACTTACCCTGTTTAAAACTGATATTTTCTCCACTTGTTCAAAGAATTAAAAATTATATTTATCTGTTGTTTCAGTGACCTGTCGAGTGAAATCAACAGATTTGAAATCAGCCTGAGCAACAAAACAAAAAAGAGCAAAGAAAGTGACATCTGTAAGTACATCTGTAAATTGAATAATAAATGATAGAAGTCTCTGCATTTACTTTTTCCTCTGGTTCACACTCCTTTTGTTTTCCTCCACACCTCCCATCTCTCTCCCTCTCAGTGTTCATGCGTTGTCAGCTGAACCGCCTGCAGAAGGGCCAGATGATTGATGAGTGGTTCCCTCTCAGCTCCCACGTGCCTCTGAAGGGCATCGAGCCGGGCTCCTTACGTGTACGTGCCCGCTACTCCATGGAGAAGATCATGCCCGAAGAGGAGTACAGCGAGTTTAAAGAGGTCTGCTCAACCAGAAAGTGGTTTTGATTGCCATGTTCATTAATTGTCTGCTGTCTACTGACAGTGATGTAATTTTTGTGTGTCCTCTGTTAGATGATCTTGCAGAAAGAATTCCATGTCATCTACGCTCTGGCCCATGTGTGTGGTCAGGACCGCACCTTACTGGCAAGCCTCCTCCTGCGGATCTTCAGACACGAAAAGGCTGAAGCCCCGCTACTCAGGACACTCAATGACAGAGAGATTAACATGGAGGGTAAGAAACACATATACAAAAGAAAACAAGCAATAACAAAAAAACAAGCAGAAAACATGTTTAAAGTAGAATTATTTGACTTTACCTCTAGTAGCTCGCATTCAGACTTTTAACCTACCTCACATGGATTTTGTAATGGATTTGATAGGACTGGCTTCAGCAGAAATCACAATTAGTTATGTAGTAGTTAATAAGTGTTAATAGAAAATAAGTAATCATTAAGTATTCATAATTGTGTAGTTCATAAGAAATAAGTACAACCATGTGGCTATAAACTAGGATAACCTTCTCTGCTTGTGCATTATTACCAGATGAGGCCACGACATTGTTCAGAGCAACCACACTGGCCAGCACACTGATGGAGCAGTACATGAAGGCCACAGCTACACCCTTCGTCCACCACGCTCTGAAAGACACCATTCTCAAGATCATGGAGAGCAAACAGTCCTGTGAGGTAAAGATCTAATGGCGTTTCCCTCTCACTCACAAAGAGCAATACATGTCTGTGGGTTATTTGCCCTCTCACTTATGTGGTGCAAGTACATGGCAGTTATATCACATCAACAGTTTTTGTACTGTAGAAGAAGATGAAATGTTTCTCATCTCTTTGTTCACAGCCATACTTAGTGGATTCAAATGAATTTATCTTCACTTTTTTCATGGTTTCTGTCTCCTTGTTTCTAAGTTGAACCCTTCCAAACTGGAAAAGAATGAGGATGTGAACCTGAACCTGGCTCATCTGCTCAATATCTTGTCTGAATTAGTGGAGAAGATCTTCATGGCTGCTGAGATCCTTCCACCGTAAGAACAAACACACACACATACTTTCACACACAGCACTGTGGTGTTTTTGTCAGTGGATGAGTTGCACTGGTGCTTCCAAGAAATATAAATCCAAGGATGAAAGAGTCAAGAAAAAGTCTCTGTCTCTCTGTTATGACCTTTCCAGGACACTGAGGTTCATCTACGGCTGTCTGCAAAAATCTGTGCAGCAGAAATGGCCCACTAACACCACCATGCGCACAAGAGTTGTGAGGTAAACAAACACAAATAATCAATGTTGTACACTTCAAATAGTAACGTTAATTTTAGTGTGTGACTTAGTGTTTGATCCCTTATAGTCTAACTTAAGTCATCCATTCCTCTTCCAGCGGTTTTGTCTTTCTAAGACTGATCTGTCCTGCCATCCTCAACCCCAGAATGTTCAACATCATTGCTGGTGAGTGTCCATTCAAAAGCACACACAAAATCTTCCTGTTAGCTGTGACTTGTTACAATCTGTGTTTTGTACCATATCCTCTTGCAGACCCTCCATCTTCAACAGCAGGCAGGACCCTCACACTGGTGGCCAAGTCTGTGCAGAACCTGGCCAACCTGGTTGAATTTGGCGCTAAGGTATGGAGTATCTACCTAAACCAGTAGCATGCAGGAAAAGTATTGTTTTGATAATGGACATGTATCAGCAGAGTAGTTTCTGAGAATTGTTGGTATTTGTTCAGACTGTTGCAAGATGTGGTAAGAGTTGTTTGACAGATGTTTTTCTATCCACAAACAGGAGCCCTATATGGAGGGTGTGAACCCTTTTATCAAAAACAACAAACATAGGATGATCATGTTTCTGGATGAGTTGGGGGTGAGGAACATGTTTTGCATGTTTTGATCAGCTTATAGTCTGTAACACAGAACTTGACTCTAGCTTAGTGCATGTTCAAATAATTATCTAATGTGTTTGTAGAATGTCCCTGACCTCCCTGAAGCCACAGAGCACTTTAGGACAGACCTGTCCCGGGACCTGGCTGCATTGCATGAGGTCTGTGCCACACACTCAGACGAGCTTCGGACGCTGAGCAATGAGAGGGGAGCACAGCAGGTCAGAGACTGATGTGAATTCACCGTTATGTTGATAGAGCAGCATTCATGTCCTCAGGTTTCAGAAGATTGATCTAATCCCTGTTTCCTCTCTGCAGCATGTGTTGAAAAAGCTGCTGGCCATCACAGAGCTCCTCCAGCAGAAGCAGGCTCAGTATGCCATGTCCAACAGCAACAGGTAGTACTGCACTCCTCCTCTCCTCCCATCTTCCCATCCTTCCGTCAAGTCTCCTTCATCGGGGTGCAGCACAGAGGAGACCTAGCATGCTCTACCCTCATCACCTTGGCAACCCCTCCACCACCACCACCACCACCACCAGTCCCTCATCATGTCCTCCTCCGATAGTCCTGCTCATCCCCACCCACCTGTCATCTTGTCCCATTCGCCACAAGAGAGCTATGCAACAACAGCCAAGTACAACAACCGACGCAGTACTTAAAAACAGAAAGAAAAAAAAAAAAACTTGCACCAGTGACTGAGAGCTGTATGCACAGGAAAAATATTTTTTTTCCCCCCTCATAAACTGTGTTCATGATTCTGACTTTGGGTACATTTCATTCCCTTAATCATGAGGGCCAAATATTAAGATTTCAAAAGAGGTTTCTTTGTACCCACTATGTTTTGATAGCACAGGTTGCCAAAGTGTACCCCCCCCCCCCCCCTCCCTGCTCAATATGAGGAAACTGACATGAAGAAGCTAGTTCTCTCTGTCCCCTTTTCTTGTAACTGGATTATGAGCGATAATGCTTTTTATACTGTAATTAGTGACTGATTTATTTTAAGTTTGTGACAATATCCGCAAAGTGCTGAAACTAGCATTTCTGTCTATTTGTTCCTTTTTTTTCTCTTTGTTTTCTAGATTGGAAGAAAGTCTTTCAGAAAAGTATGGTTATTTTATATTAAGAATAAATTCTCTTGCTGGAATCATGAGTATATAAGTGAGATGAGCTGAATTCATTTTCCTCCGATTGTATCAGCTATTTTGATTATTTGGTTAAGTCCTTTTTTTTTTTTTTTTTTCAAACTTCGCAATGTCAGACAAGACACATAATCAGAAACCAAGTAAAATGAAAAGTGTTTACAGCAGATTTTTGAAATAGTACAGACTGTATCAGACATGCATGCACTTATTAAACAGTTTTTGTAAAGTAGATAATGGAGTCGTTCATTGTGGAGAAATTTATGCAAAGCACAGCAGCGTGTGGCTTGTTATACTAGTCTGTTGTTAATTCACAGAAACATTAAGACAGAATATGTAGAAAAATATCTTTATTCTTACTGCAGAACAAAGGAAAACCCAAGATTTAGAAAAGAAAATGTATACTTATACAAACTGTGACACTCCCATCATGTTTTCTTTTAAGTCTCAGTCATCTGTGTCATTAACTTGACAGTTCAGTATTGGAATTAAGTAGTATAATAACTTAAAACGTTTGAACCACATTGGGATAAATGCTCATAGCAGGTCTTCATCAGTCAATTCCTGCAATGAAACAAACATATTTAATTCTACAAGAAACAAGTAGCTTGTTTGCCTGGATGTCAAGTTGTAACGCAGAATATTGTCTCACCTCTTCTGTCATGCGTGGCTCTTTTGCTACATGGCCGTCTTCCTCGTATCCTCTCTTTCGTTTGCTGTAACACAAACAATTTCACTATGAGCAGTGAAGTAAATCAACATGTCCCAGAATTACCTTTTGTTAACGTCATAATCTTTGCAAGCTGTAATTGTTGGTGAATTCTTCCAACCCCCTCCTTCAAGTCCATTACAAACACTCATTTAGGTCAAGAATGTGACATGTAGTTTCCACTACACCCTCATGTTCACCATTAGTAGTTGTAGCTTCCTACGTGTCTTCATTTTCAGTTGCTGTGACGTCATGTAGACTAGCTTGCACCATGTGTGAATATGTACATACAGACTGATAGCCCTGCTGTTAGTAGCATTTTTTTTTATACACGCCAAAATTGACAGCATGTGCCTTTCACAAACGTGTCCACTTTATCTTACAGGACAGAGTGCACCATCATGTCACTGGCTGCTGCCATCCAGGTAATGTGAATTGTATGGATTTCCACCTGAGAGTCAAAGTGTGGTAATCAGACGGCCGGCCAGCCGAAGCGAGGCCTCGTCCCGTGAGGTTGCACGACTGAAGTCAGTTTGTATTTATAAGCATGTGGCAGAGATTCCTGGCAGTACAAATGCAATATGGCTGTTCTCCATGGGGAACCACTTGCTGCATATCTGAATACTGTCCTTCCAAAGCCCCTTCCCCCAAAATACTTCAGACACAGGACTGATTCAACACCTTGAAGAGATGATTTCTATGAAGATGGACCTGAGATACACTCAACTGCAGAAATGGCGTGAACGTCTTTTATTCTGGTATGCCTGCCACTCCCTCGGAACGTTTGGTGATTGACATGGAGCCGGACAGATGGGGCCGCCTTGATGAGCCCCTTCCTTTTTACTTCTCAATAAAGAAATTTAAGACAAGACATTAGAGGAGGGGGAGGCAATCCAAAGCATTGAAGTAGTGTTATCTGCTGTCATCAGGGAATTTTAACATAGCACCTCTCTCCAAGACGACACAAGCCTTAACTCCCTTTCTACACACCATCGTCTCGCCAACGTCGCCCAATTTTTTTCGACGAGCTCTTCCTTCAAACCGTTTTAATGACTTCCACTGTCTTTGTGTAAGAGCTACCACGCAGCACTGGAACCACTTGTTACATTTTTATACACTGCTTTGTTTGTTGATATTATAAACTTAGGCTTGTATAGACGTTTAAAAAAAAAAAAAAAAAAAGGTGTTTGTGTATGATTATAGCGGAACAGAGCTGAGAGATAGATAATAGGAGATATCTGTAACTTGTCCTGTGCATGTGTTAACCCTGAATGGAACCTGCTATAGTGTGTGGGCCTACATATATGCTGCTCTTAATGAACATCACCTGAACTCCTCTTTAAGCCTGGTGGTGGAAGCTTTCATGCATTTGCAGTCTCTCTTGCTCTCCCCGCCTTCACGGGTGTTTCTGCACACCTACGCACCGACTGTTTGTTTTCATGTAGATTCATCGTGAGAAGTCATGCCACGCACAGATTTAATCAAAAGTCGTATGGGTTGGCCTCGTTGTGCCTCCTTGTGATACAAGCAGCTGCAAAAAGTCTGAATCTGTGCCTGTCATAGCTTAAGAGTTTACCAAACTGTTTACTGTAGTTGCACTTAAAGATACCACGGACCTCACCAAGTGTTAACAGATAACTGGCGACTGATAGATGATTGCGAATGAGCCTAAAAGTCAGCTCTCCTCGTCAGCCATACCAATATCAGCCGTGCTACATGGTATGGATGATGTAATAGGAATGTGGCGTGCTGTTGTACTTCCTTTCTGTATTTCATACAGCTGATGATGTGTTCCTTTTTATTTTTCTACCTGATACTGAACCTTGAACCTTTTGCATCTTAGATACGACAACCTGGCTAAAATAAAACTGTTACTACATACGACAAAAACCTGGAGTTGTTTACTCGGGTGTGGGGATGGATAGAGACCGCATCTATGATTAAAAAAGTTTACACATATGATAACCAATATGCTACAATATGAGTTTAGACAGAGTAAAATGACAATAGTTGCTCAATTAGGTCACTTTATCTCCTTACTTGCTTGAACTTGTGCCGAATTCTGCATGGATTCTCTCCAGCTTCTGTTTGTAGACGTTCACCTCATCTGGTTTGGCAAGTCCATACCTCTTAAGGAGGGTTTTCATCCCTGGATGTGCAGAGGAAGCAGTCAGATAAAGTCAGTGCAGTGAAGCTCAGAACATAGCTGAATGTCGCCACCTTGTGGTGTCAAATTAAAGGTGCGAGTTACTCACGTCTCATTGACTCAAAGGTTTTTGAGAGGGTCTCTTTGTCCTTCAGTCCCAAGCATTCAGTCAGGTAGCTATGCATTAGAATAATAAGCAAAGGGGATTCTTTTATGATCAACATATTAACAAAACTGGCTATTTAGCTTTTTGTTGTTTTCACTCTGGTAAAATATATTCCTTTAATTATTGTACAAATAAACAAATGCATAATGTTCCAGTTCTCAGGACCAATCACCTTTCACTTCAAATTTCAAAAAATACAGTTGGGTCCAAAAGTCTGAGATCACATCTCTAATATTTTCATGTAAAACCTGGAAATAATCAGAAAATTTGAGGATTCAGAAACATTGAAAAATAAGACGTTATGACATGTACAATCAAGAAATATTTAAGATTCTGCACTATTTCTAGGTCAGCAATCAAATTTAACTCCTTCGTACAAAAGCTCAGATTTCCTTGAGTTGTGTCCCTTCCATTGAAGCATGCGTTCACATGACACTCAGGTTGATTTGATCTACTTATCAGAGGCTCGTTCAAGTAATTCAACTTGCAGCCAGTGTTGACCTGTTTGATATATGGCTGTACTTCAAGTTTCCAGCAGATCATTGCTTACTAAGTAGCATTGTGACTGTGGGAAACATGGCTTCAGAACTAAGTGAAAGTGTTAGAAGTCAAATTATTATTCTAAGCAAAGAGAGGCTTTTCTCAGCTGGACTAAAGGTTTCTAAGGGAGCAGTGCATGGAGCTCTAAAACGCTTTGCAGAAACTGGATCAGTTGTATCTAAAACACGATCAGGCAGACCAAAAGTGACCACACCACCAGAAGATCAATACATCAAGCTTAGTTCCCTGAGAGATAGAAAAGCAGCTTCATCACAGATACAGAATTTTGTTAAATAAAGAACACAAGACTCCAATCAGCAGAAGTACTGTTAAAAGAAGGCTGTGTTGTAGTGGTCTCAGAGGATGAGCACCAGTTTCTAAACCATTTCTCAGGAGGGGAAACAAGGCCAAACGCTCGGGGTGGACTAATAAATATGAAATTTATGGCAGTAACAGAAAGGTGTATGTAAGGAGACGAACAGGAGACAGAATGATACTGCAGTGTATCAAACCCACAGTGAAACATGGTGGTGGGAATATTCAAGTCTGGGGGTGTTTTGCCTGCTCTGGGGTTGGACACCTGCACCAAGTTGACTACATCCTGATCAAGGAGAAGTAACACTCTGTTCTTCAGAGACATGCTGTACCTTCTGGTTTGCATCTTTGTGGAGGTCACTATCCTGCAGCAGGATAATGACCTCAAACACACCTCAAAGCTTTGCAAGAACTACTTGAAGACCAAAGAAGACCAAGGAATCCTGACCATCAAGGACTTTACTCCTCAGTCACCTGACCTCAACCCCACTGAACATTTATGGGGTCACTTGAAGACTGAGAAAGCCAATCATTCTGTGACATCACAAGAAGCTCTTTGGAAAACTGTCAAATAATGTTGGGATAACATGGGTCATCAGGTTTTGCACAAAGTTGTGGAGTCCAACTTCAACTTTTCACTCAAATTGTTAAGCTGATATTATCATTTGTAATGAAAAAAATGCATTACATTCAAAACAAATGCAAAGTAGAAGTAACTTGACTAGTGGTCTCAGACTTTTGGATGCCACTGTATATTTCAAACATGGTTGTAATGATTAATAATTCACTTTTCCTTATGCATGTGGTATACAGACAGCACGGCAAATCTCAGGAAATATAGCACACGATTTTAATAAATTAAGCAAAATTTCATTCTTTTTTGCGCCGAATTGCAATTATTGATACTGAACATTGTAGAAAATAAACCTAAATGCTGCTGAAATTGTTTTACCAAAGTGAAGAAAGCTACTAATTCTCATCAGATGATTTAGGGAAATATAAAAGTAATTCGACTGGAGCACAAGAGACCTACCTCTCCATGTTGAGTCCAGCTCTTGAGGCACTATTCAGAATAGCTGTCAGAGCGATCTGAGAGGGAGGAAACAGCAGCCCTGCGTCTGTCATGGCTGCCTGTGTCAGAAAGTCATCAGCGCTCTTCCTCAGTGACTCTGGGTTCTCCAGCGTAGGGTATCTTGTCTGAGGGATGAAATTTATAACAAGGTATTGTGATGATGTGAAATTGAAGGCAGTATCTCAGTGAACTAGTTTAGCACTGTGCAGAATACATTCAAAGCTCTCCAGGAGTCCACCCACTTTGAGGTCAATGAGCAGGCCCTCCATGGGTCTGTAAGGGTTGTGGACCACCAGGTGAAAGTTGAGCTGCTGGATTAGAAGCAGCTCATACTCCAGGATCTGCTCTAGAACCCTTTCCTGTCCAGCTGGGGTCTCCTGCAGAAGGTTGCCCACAAACTGGCCGCTGGACACGTTGAACTCATCCACCTTGCAGGACAGGTATGCACAAGTCAGCCTGAAACAGGAAGGTGGGTATGGAAAGGTTTGAATAGATAACTAGCTGAAAACATGGTTGGACAGTACACAGTTTCAACAATTGAACCATGTGATGAGTGCATATTAAACAGTTGCATTACAAAGCATGTAAGGAAAGTTGAATCTTTTCTAACAACAGCACAGTTCTTTCAGTTGTCCCTAAAGGAATCATTATCTTGTAAAACTATATTAAACATTGACTTGAACCTGGATTGATGTGGAAGTATTTACTGTTGTTAAATGGTGTCATGTTGAGTCAACTGAATGGCTTTGGGTTAGTTAGGTTAGTTGGGTTAAACAGCTACGGTCCATAAAGTAATTGTGAAATATTTGGTAAAAATTACGGAACCATTTTTGAAAATATCCCAATAAAAAATTAATAAATGGCATGATATTGACAATTTTCCTGTACTGTTTCACACTGATACCTTATAATCAGACTGAATTGTCCATTGGTGTCACTTAATTCTTCAATTTGAATTGGGCAAAGGACCTAACTGACAAGACCTTATAAAATATTTGGAAATTGGCACATCACATGTGCCAAACATTAACTTATCTGCGGGTAAGTGAATGTATCTTTTAGAAGCAAATTATTACTTGATGTTTTTATTCAATAATTTGATCCTCTGGTGGTCCACTACCACAACTATCTAAAACCAGGACACTTCCCATTCATTTCTCACCCCAATCAGCACTACTCACATGATAATCCTGGGGTGGTACTCCATGATGGAGTTGTTCAGGTAGAATCTTCTGAAGTACATGATAGCTGTACCCTGCACAGGAGACACACACACGGTTTAGATATGTACAAGCAGTAAGACTATATTGTTCTGATGATGGGGAAAAGAAAGTAAGTACATACCACAACAGACTTTGGCATTACAGGTTTGAATGCATTGCAGAAGTCCAGCAGCCTCTTCTCATAGTGTCTGAATAAAATGTCTTCTTCATGGCGCTCCAAGAACACAGACTCACTCACTATAGGCTGCAATATTGAGACAGACAGACAGGAAGAGGTGAGGTACCTACTGAAAAGAGGAAAGTTTCTTTGTGTTCATTGAAAATCCAATTTCAAGTGGTGGGCCTACAAGCATGATTTATGACATCACAAATAGTCTAGAAGCCAATCCTGGTCCAGTATTCAACTTACACAAGTGTGATTTGGAAACATGAAGCCCCCAGTGCACAAACACTGAGAATGGACTTTACAGTTAAGTAGGAAACATCTTGTGTCAAGCAGTTAAACTTTTGAAATTAAAAATATTTACATATTCATAGTTTCTGTAAGTTTTAATGAGGGAGATGGAGAAGATGTTATTTTAAGGATTTTAACAAGATAATTTTACATTTTCTTTTAGGGAAAAACTATATCAGACATAAATTATTATTAAAAGTAGAGTATTTCATATGTTAAAACGTGTGGAGGGGATTACTAGAAGTGTCGCTGTGCCGATATGTCTGTCCTACCTTCCCACTTTCTACAGTCTTTTTGCGG
The DNA here is from genome assembly GCF_914725855.1 of Thunnus albacares. Lineage (NCBI taxonomy): Eukaryota > Metazoa > Chordata > Actinopteri > Scombriformes > Scombridae > Thunnus > Thunnus albacares. The sequence goes on along the minus strand of NC_058107.1, from coordinate 18,214,944 downwards.
AATTTCTGATTGGCATTATATCTCATCTGCTCCAGCTCGTCTTCACTGTTAAACGTCCAGTGTTTCTTCTGTGAGCTGTTATGAAACATGACTGCTTCTGCAAGAGAGGAGAGCAAATGTCTCAGACAGACACCAGGTGGAAAAACAGAACCAGTTTGTGGAGGCAACGTTAGCTTACAATTAACTTACTTTATTTGTGTCCGCATGTACATTAGTCCATAAAAAAGCAGAATAACGTAGATGAAGGCAGTGGGTGTAGAGAGGGCAGGCAGCTCTGCACAAAACAGACTGTTTGATGTCTAATGAAACTCGTATAAATCGGTTTAAAAATACAAAACACCAGCAAAAAATGAAGCCCCTCGCACAACTCTTTGACGTCAACGTCGTCCCCTTTTGATGACGCGTGCTTTACCGTAATATAGGATGGCGTGCGCGAAAGAAATGTGCTTTTCTGTAAGTTGTACTCTCTCTCTCTCTCTCTCTCTCTCTCTCTCTCTCTCTCTCTCTCTCTCTCTCTCTCTCTCTCTCTCTCTCTCTCTCTCACACACACACACACACACAACGTTTGTCTTAAAAACTTCAAACATTCAAGTTTCGTTATGTTCTGGCACAAACTGTTATTCTACAGTTTACTCTGTAAATTATAAACTTTTCTGACCCCGTTTCCCAAAATTTCCATGATATTTGAGGATATTTTTTTTCTTTTTTTTGTCTTTTCTTTTCTTTTACGTGACACTTCACATTTAGGTAAATTGATATTCTACTAATGGATCCAAAAATATAATATAGCAATAGATTTTTTAAAAACCTAAAATATTCAGATTTTTAAAAAAATCATTATTTGTTTATATATCAGTAATTAATTTTTCATTTCCAAGGACCCCCTCTGCATATGTGACGTCACGGGGGTCTCAGGTTGGGAGACTTTCTGGGTGCCTGTCACTCAACAACTCAACGATGCATATTTGGCCTTTTTATGATCTTGGAAATTAATAAACATATCCTTAAGGGAAAAGGAAATTATTTTTTGAATAACATACTGTTTATCCACCTAAACAGGCCTATACATCAGCCCCATACTGTCTAGACTATAATCAGGATCTGCACCGTTTCTTACATGTCCCACCTTCAGTTAACTGGATGAAATTTAAGACTAACGGAGCTGGTTCATGACCATGTTGGTCAAATGCCTATTTGGATCATTTTAGAGGGAAGAGCGCAACAGAAATTGAATCCCACAGTAGTCTATGTTACGGAGCCACTCAACCCCCACCGGTGTTTCCGTATACCGTCATTTGCATAAACATGAGTAATTTATGAATAATAAATGTCCTTGCGTTCGGCGGCAGCCGTTAATTTGCATATCACCACAGCTACAGTTTTATTTCCTTAGTGCGGTGTTATCATGAAGCCCTTCAAGCCTGCATAAAACAAAATCAAAGAAACGATGCTTTAACAGGTATGTGCTGAGAACAATTTTTATTATCTTCATCTTCATCTTTTTACACCTCTACAAGGCGTAAAAAGATTGTAACTTTTCTGTCTGAGCTCTGTCTGTGATATGCTTGTAAAACGCTTTACGTTCAGCGTGCACAAGGCTCACATCTACAGTATCCATCGCTCGGTCTTGCCCTGTAAATTGCATAAACATGAAGTGTTGATGCATTATTGATGAGAAAGCGTTGCAACGTTTACTGTATGTGCACCCATGTGTGCGCGCTCTGATAGGGCGTATAATGCTTGCGTGCGTGACTGTGTGCATGTACGTCTGATGTCAGTCTAACCAAACATCCTTCCTTCCGCTGTTTCGCATAATTCCGCAGTGTGGTGTAGATGACCGATTTTTGTCTTTTTTATCTTATATTAAAATATATATTTCTATTTATATTTTGTGGTTGTAATGAGACTTCATCAGTGCAGCCTGCGGTCTCTTTATTTACAGAAGAAACGCTTGGATGCAACTGACAGTGGCAGCAAAAACTGTGTGTGTGTGTGTGTGTGTGTGTGTGTGTGTGTGTGTGTGTGTGTGTGTGTGTGTGTGTGTGTGTGTGTGTGTGTGTGTGTGTGTGACTTAAGTTTGCCCCTATATAATCTGACAGGCAGTGTTTTATGGGAAATTTTGGGTGATTTTGTGGCATCAACAGATGATGCTGAATGATCTTTGAGCCTCCCTGATCAAGTTAGACTCACCCACCTTGAGTCCCCATCCTGTAGTGTATCTCAGACGCATATGAGAAACCTTTTTAGGCACCAAATGTGAAATGCTTGCAATTTATGGACACAAATTCAACCACTGACCGATGGATTGATGCTGTGTGAAGCATCACCTTGGCTGTACACAGCCCACCCTGTAAACTATTCATGATGATGATAATGTTGAGGAGGAGGAGGAGGGGGAGGAGGAGGATAATCCCCACCCCATGGCCCACCTCCCCACCGTCTCATCTATGAAGTTACTTTTCTTATATGAAAGGAAACAATTTGGAAATAACCTTGACAACGATGCAAATGATTTCTCTGACCAATGAGCTCACTTAATCTCTTTTTTTCCCTTCTCCTCATTTTTGCCGCATCGTTCCACCCATTTCAGCTTCACACACCAACAAATACAATTAAATCCTGATTCAAACTCCCTATATGTGCATATTAATTATTCTGCCCTCCATCACCCCCCACCTCCCCACCCCAGTTGCACTGCCGTTGCCTTGGCAACCAGAGGTGGCAGTGCTGATGTCAGACACTCCTCCAAGGACACTCATGCAGGCGCTGGGTCAGGTGATATGTACTGCTGCTGGGCATCGACTGACACCCAAGAACAAAATGGCCGCCATCCCCCTCATATTTTTTTTGCCACATGGGAGAGTCTTTTTTTTCCATCTTTTTGAGATTTAAACAAAAGAGGAAGTGCACCTGTGCTTGCCTGATACCTTTCTGATTTGATGATATGTGTGATATGGATGATGTGGGATATTCTCGGTGTGATTGGTGTGACCGAAACACATCACAGAGTTGATCTGTCTGAGTCCCTCAGAGATCAGCTGCCTGTCTGAAGAATTTTAGAAATATGTCTGCCTATTTAAGTGCATTCGCATGTGTGTGCGCCTTTGTGTTTGAATGTGTCCGTACATTGGTTTCCTCAGGTTGGCATTAAGCAGCCAAGGGTTTTTTTTTTTTCTCCTTCCCCTCCCCCTCCTCTCCAGACACTCAACGCTCCCCCACCGTCTCTCTCTCTCTGTATCTCTAATTGAGCTTTGTGTCTACCTCCATCTCCATTCAAATCCAGACTCATTTGCATACTGCCGCCGCACGCTGGACAGCTCCCCAGCTGTACAGTACAGAACTAAATGAGGAACACAGACCCACTTTACGTGACGTGAATACTAAGCAGCGAGGAGAGTCATTTTCCTGTTTCCTGGAAATACAGCTACCTGAGAGATGAGTGGTAGAGAGGAAGGACAGTTGTATCAAATCAGTGCATTCAGAGTGAGACAGGCATTACCAGTCTGAAAAGAGATGCTGATGCAGAGGCAGAGTGGATTATTTTTAATATAACAAGACATTGCAGAAGGTATCATATTCTATAATTTGATATAAAAGTAGTCAGATGAGTTGTGATATATAAAGGAAGTTGTCAGTAAAAGGCAGTTTTACATGCATTATTCAGACTCAATGCTTGGTGCTTCAGGTTGAACGTGGTTTTTCACATTTTTCTTGAAAATCCTGCTCAAAGCTCATCAACATTTTGAAGGAAAATGCAGGATTTACACGGCATTTTTTGTACCAGTTCGACACGATAATTGCTCAAATATTGGCAGGTTTAATATGGACCCAGCTGCCCTGTAGCCTTTCTGTCGCCTCAGCCCTGCTGAGGCCTGATCCGCAGTTCTCTTCACCAGAGAGCCTTGCCAAGAGAGACTTGCTCGGCATCAAGGAATTTTCGGGACATTTTGCTTGAGTGCACGGAGACACGTAATTATGTTGCATTTTTGATGCACTCCAGCCACACTTAACAGAATGTGTTAAGCACACCCTTAATGGGAACCTTAAAACCCCAAGGCCAATTTTCTTTTTTCTGGCATATTGGTAGGGATTTGTGACATTTCAACTCATTTCAGGATTCAATCAAAGCCGTAGCTCTAGGGAGAGCAAAAATGACATACTCTTTATGGCAAATCCAACTGTCCTTGGTTTGCTATATGCATACAACTTCTTCCTCCACAGTTAGACCAGTGAAAATTGGAGGAAATTTGATGACCCATTTTAACTTTACCTTGAAGACAAATGCAAACAGCGCAAAGATGTTTCTGATTTTTTCCCCCCCTTCCATGCATTCAGATGGAAATGTCTTATTTAGAAAACAAAGTAACCCGTGCTCATTTATAAACGGTTGCCAGGATTTAAATCACTTTACACACATGCAGTGCGGTCTTTGTGGACACACAGAGGGGAGAGAAAAACACACATTGTGCTCCATCATCTTGAACACCTTAGCTTTGAGTGAACTGTAGAGAGGAACAGATACAGAGATGTGAAAATGCAGCCATTCTGGTGAAAATGCAATCCCTCCTTGTACAAAGCTACAACAAGTCCTCCAAAGGACTCTTTATATCAATATGCAATGTCCTCACCTTTCCAAAGAGCCAGGACATTTGGGTGAAATGGTTTGCATGTAGTGTGCTGGCAGAGTAGCGTATGGCCTGTCTGTTGGCACTGTTCACAGGCCTGCATGTATATTTCTGTGTGAATGTTTTCTGTTAGAAATCACTGGTATGTATTAAAGTGTTAGGTTTTATTTCACCCTAAAATATAATTTTTCGTATAAAATATATATACAGTAATTTCTCAGAATTTCATGTGTAAAAGTACTGACTCCAACTGATATTTTGATAATAATGTGATTTTGGATATTACAATGAGTTGCACAAAACATTCTGAGTTAAGCATGACATTTAAAATAAATACATTCACTCTTAAAATGTTTAGAAATTAGAAACACAATTAAATCAGCAGTTTGGGCCTGATGGCAACAGTACATCTTATATGTGTGTGTGTGTACATCAGTAAAGCTTAACCCTGTATTATGTGTGAGTGTGTGTGTGTGTGTGTGTACATCAGTATGAATATCCTCCCAGCGGGGGGTTATGCATCTTAATCTAATTAAGAACTAGATGCCTGAATATAGACGAAGAATTAGGAGCTTCAAAATGGGGGAGGGGAGCCGTGTTTGATCAAGTCAGGTTGCCCAGCAACCCAAACCATTTATTTCAGACAAAAAAAAAAACCCTCTAAGATTTAATAATCAGGTTGTCTGCATTAAAATGCAAAGGAGGCTGTCAGGCTGCACCTGAAGGACAGCAAAAATTAGGCAGGGTAATTTCTCGACTTACAGGTGAATTGCTGACCTTCTCTGGTGAGTGCCTGTCAAAATCAACACTCAAACACTGAAAATCAGCCAAAATAAGCTTTAAATGTGACTTGTAAAAATTTAAGTGGTTAAAATGGGGCAGGCGTGTGCATGCAGTGTATTTTTCTCACTTTAAATTTTGTTAATTGAGCATGCCCAAGTGAGTCTGAACGCAGCCATTATGAATTAAACACGATGTTCATTTTCAATTTTCTACTCAGACAGGTTCACAGTTTTTATGCTTTGTTAAGTCCAGGAAATAGAACAAATATAAAGACAGAATATAATAAGAGACAAAGAAAAGAGCATTCATTATTATGTCTTATATGAAAATAGCATCCATTTTGATGCAGTACAAATAAACATAAATATATAGATTTAAATGAATCATATTTTATTCATGTTTTCTCTAACTATAATCGCAGAGCTTTTTATTGAAACATATTTCTCAAATATTAACCACTACATGGGATATTTTCTGACACTCTTCATGGCTTCTCTAATTGACAGTGTGAAAGCTGGGTGTTGGCTGTTGAAGTGCTCCTGCTATTATCACTGGCACCCTCCCTTCTTTTGTTTTCCTAATTGCCGCCGTCCCTTTTGTTAGAGAGCATTCTTATAAGTGCATCACTCCGTTCTGGAGAGCACTGAAGGCTTCCCGTGGACTTCCTGTGGACTCCGACAAAAAGCCCTGTCAGGTGGATCAGCCATTAGTCTCCAGTCTACATTGTCTCTGACAAATCTGACGTTTAAAGTATACACATAATTCCAAAGCACTCCCTGTGCTCCACAAATTGCATGCATTTTATCCTGCAAATGTCATAAACATTCGGTTGATTTTTTTTTTTTTTTTTTACAGCAAACATGTTGATACAAAGAGTTGATTTGAACGTTTGCTCAGTTAAATCTGATTTCCACAAATGAATGGCTGTAGATAAATACAATTTAATCATCAATAATTAACTATTGTTATCTTATGATAAAGTGCTGTTTTTACACGCACAAAAAAGTTGTAATTCTGAATTATTCACCTTTTGTGGTTATGAAATAACATTTATTGTGATCCTCAAATGTCTTCAACTTCTAAATGTCAGTTGAGATGTAATAATAATAATCATAAAAATAATATAACATACTGTATATTTTGGTTTTATAGAATCACACAGTTTTTGTCTGCTTTAATCTTTATCTGAACAGGTTAAAGCTGTATATACATTTTTTTTTTTTTACTTAATGAGAGATTTCATATAGTCTGTAATAGATTTCGCCACAACGCCCTGATTAAATAATGCCCTCTTGTGGTCTTGGTGTTAAGGAATATTAAGCAGAAGCAAGTACATAATTAATACAATAATAAGGAATTAGACTTTTTATATATTTGTTACTTTTACCTGATCTCCGAATATACTGCTTCTATTCTTTCTTTTTTTGTTTTCTTTTAAATATTCCAGCACTTTCTGTCCTTTTTAGCTACAGCTTTAGTTTTTGAGAAGTCCTGAAAGGTTCATTTAAGCAAAGTCCTCAACACAGACACACACACACACACACACACACACACACACACACACACACACATACACACACATACACACGCAGGCTCTGTCACTTTTGTGGATGATGTGAATTACTCTTTCTACTCACTAGATGGGGTAAGAGCATCATTTAATAGGCTTTGAAACTGAGCAAATGTTTCTCCTCTGCACCTTTGCAAACAACTGTTTCTTGATAAAACTGCCCTATAATTCTTGAATCAATTCTACAAGTTGTGTGTGTATTAAAGCTCTGAAGGGTAGTGTTTATAACCCCCCCTCATTTGCATGGCTGCGGATATGTAAGCAATATTTGTCCAAGTGGAAAAATACAAAAACAAACAACAAACAAAAAAAAAACCAAATGAACAAACAAAAAAAAACAAAAAATCAAAGAAATAAAATATATATTTAATATATTTAGTGTTTTTGTACTCCCAAACTCCCAGTAAGCTGCAGAGTAATTTTCTGAAAAACACATTTTCCCACAGTACAATATTTTGGAATCTGTTTTAGATTTCATTTAATTATTTTTCCCATAAATTCAGACACTCAAAATTGTGTTTTTCTGCGATACATGAAGTTTCTCCTCTGTCTTCCTCTCTCCATCTCCTTTCTCAGAACTCCTCCGCTCCCCCTTTTCATACATTCATTTCAGAGCAGCATATCATTAGCTCATGGTTGTGTTATGGCCCACTGTTGTTCGTCCCGGCCCAGCTCCTCAGTGTGTCTGAATTGGCATGGGAAAGAGAAGGGGATAGAGCCTAACTGCCAGAACTGTGAGGCTCTGTGGAGATGACAAGTAGCTCCTTGATTAACCCATAGCCTGATTGAGCAGACCCACACTTTGCCTGTGTTCTTTATTCATTTCCCTTGTCATTCTCTTTCAGAAAGAGACCCAATAGGGCCCAGCAGGTGAATGTAAAGAAACGCGAGAGGACTCCCCTCCGATCAGCCTTTCAGACCCAGACAATAGGCTGGCCCACCTCTTGTACAGCTGCATTAAAACCCTGATTAAAGCTCTTCCTGTTAGCGATTGATTGAGGATGCAAAGCTAAAACCAACAAAAACCTGCACTGCTGTGGCCTGATAATGACTGGGCCCCACCTACAAAGCACAGACTTCAAATGATTAGTGGGATTTTGTTTTCTTAGTAGGTGTGGAGTGTGTTTGTGAGTGTGTGTGTGTGTGTGTGTGTGTGTGTGTGTGTGTGTGTATGTGGTTTAGAGAGAGAGAGAGAGATGAGGGAGGAGAGGTTGTCTAACCATACCAGGAGGTCTTCAGACTGATAGCTCTAATTAATCAACAGGCTCTCTAAAAAACAACTTTTCTTTCTTTCTTTCTTTCTTTCTTTCTTTCTTTCTTTCTTTCTTTCTTTCTTTCTTTCTTTCTTTCTTTCTTTCTTTGAAAATGTATATTTCAATTAGCAGTGACAGCATATACGTGTGCAAGTGCATGTTTGCGTGTTATGTGTCAACAGCTTGATCAGCAAGTGCAACGATAGCGGGCCGCAACTTAAAATATTAAGAAATACAAATATTAGCTCATATGTAAAATGAATAACCTGTATCCAATGATTTGTTAAATGAAAAAAATTTGATGAAGACATTTTACTTTCCGTGCTTTCCTCATGACAAATCAAGATTTGTACGTGCTCTGATGATAATAAGAAAAGAAATCAGGGGAAAAAAATCAAGGAAAAATTGAATTAAATACACATGGTGAACTGGGTTACTAAAAAAAAAAAAAAATCAGTTTATAAATCCTGAACATTAGTTGAAACGGTGTAAAAATGTGTTGTACTGTACTCGTAGTCCTTTGATCATCAATGACATTAGAGTTAGTAACAGAATAAAAAATCTTTTCCCACATATGCTTGAGGTCTGTTACGACTTTCACACGGTTATCATAATCATGTTTTAAAGTGTGGATTTTTAAACACTCTCGTCATTGTTATGTAAACAGCCTTTTTTGCATGTTAATCCTTTTATGAGAGAACGTTAGGGAGAGACGCATGACGACATGGGAAATGATTTGTAGAGAAGCCGCTGAGAAGACTTTAACAATCTGCATGTGTGTGTGAGTGTGTGTGTGTGTGTGTGTGTGTCTATATAGAGAGAGAGAGGTTCTTCAAGAATCCATAAATATTGCATTTCTTTGTTTGACGGATGTTTGACACATTTTCATGTTTCCTCAACAAATTCCACTGTCATATTTTTTCTTTTGTCAGTCATCTTCCAAACAGCAGATCCTGACAATTATCCCAGAGAAACTCCTGATCAAAACCACCTTATTCTGTCTGCTGCTCAGCTCATCACACTCTGATTCTGCATCACTCTCTTCTGCCTTCTGCGCAGTCTTTATTTGATTCCAGCTCTGTATATTGCACCGCTCATCAGTTCAAATGCAGAAATTACATTTACAACATGTTTGTGTCATCTATATTTCACGCATTTTTGTAATGTCTATTTGTTGATGCACAGTGCAGTTATTGCAGTGTTGCTGCAGAGTGATTGTCGCAAAGCTTGTCTGTACCGTAACAAAGCGGCTAATTCACAGTTTCAACAGAGGAGGGCATTGTGCATTTGGCTTAATATGGCCCACCCTTAATGATGGATCTGTCAGCAAAAAGTCAGAAAAGTCAGTTAACCAAAAATCATTTTTGGTTAAATATCGACTGGGTTTACTTTTTCAAGAATAGTCGGTTAGGTGAGAATATGATTTAGAGAATTGCTTAATTTTGCCTGCAGTTAATCAAGTGAAACAGAAGTAGAAAATAAAATCACAAACATTTATTTACTGATTAATATTTACGATTGTGACCACAAAATTTCCACAAAAATTTGCTTGCGCAATTTTACATAATAAGCTGTGGAATTCCCAGGAAAAAAACCCACATTCACACACTTGAAACTACAAGAAAAGCTTTTTTATTCAGACAATCCTGGAGTGTTTGAATAGCAGGAGATTGAAAAACAGAGACAGACAGGTAGAGGAAGGCACCGAGGAGGCCCTCAGGCTACAGTGAAGGTCCTGGGCAGATTGGCTCTGGGGCTCCAGAACGATCCTCTCATCCCACACATTTATCAGAATAGGGTTACCACACTGTGCCTACACTTACACTGTGCCCTCCTAGAAATACACACACACACACACGCACACGTTTAGACCCAGACATCCGCCTACACCCACTGTAAGCCTTATAGCCTTTTTAACTTCTCCTCTGTGCACCTCTTCCTCCCACTCTACTGTTATTAGCCTTAGACAATCAGACTACCTGACTCCACCTCCCAGCATGTATATGAGTCAGAGCGACCTGCAGCCTCAGTTATTTTCAAGAACATAATTGTTCCATGTGTATGGCGTGCATCAAATTGCAGCTGTGGAATCAGAGAAATGGCACGAGAGAAAGGCATTAGTAAAATGTCTAAGACAGTGGAGTTATAAGAGATTCTTTGGATACCATGTAATAATGCAGCTATCTCAAATATCTCCAACAGGATGAAAAACCACACTGTAATAAATTTTTAAACATAGTTACGGGAGTTTTGATTTTATTCTTGCAACTTAAAGGCGTTGCAGCTCAGCCCAAGCCGTTATTTTTTATTTCACATATGGATAGGGAGTCTCATTTACTCTTACATGAAGCAAGTGTGGCCTCAGGCGCATGAAAAGACAAAATTCAACTTCTGACAGAGTGTCTATCTCTCTTTCATTTGCACCTTGTACATCTCTTTGCTCTTTGGAAGCTTTTTGCTTATAGAAATGGACATTAACTGTACCTGGCAGGCAGCAAGTGGGATAAGAGCAGGGGTCTGTTGATGAATCCAGCCTGGTTCATAGTTGGACTCTAACAATGTCTACACCAAGCCCTGGGAGTAAAAAGCTATGAAATACTGTTTCTGTATACCACTGCTGTTCTGCATGCACACTGCTGATTTATTATAGATAGGACACAGTGTTCCTCTCTGCCTACAAGTCTGCTTTTCAAGTGAATTTGTAGTGGGTCAGAAATGAACGACCACAAGAATCACAAAGTTCATGTAATGACTGACATATGGATTGTCCATTTTGAAAAGACTGCATTTCATGTATTAGATTTGTATTAGCATTTTTCACCTTAAATTAAATCTAGTGCTTCATCTGTGTCTGTAACTGTATATATAAAAATATGGACACATATGCTCAAATCATTACACCGTACCGAGTTATTAGTTCTCTTGGAGAAATTTGAAAATCACTGTGAAATCAAGATGGTGGGAAAACACTTTGTTGGTGTATTTCCATGTCCTACAGTAACCAGAGAGACTGGCAGTCTCGACACAACCCATGTCCTTAGCGCCAACCTCCACTCTCGTCCTTGCCCCCACCAACCCACCCTCAACAAACCGTGGTCCTCCGCAGCACAAACAGCAGCACATTGTCACACACTCGACCCTTTGTGACAGCACTGGGTCACGGAGGCCGACAACGGGCTGTGTGTACCATCAAACACACATGTCAGTGTGAGGGACTGCCAGATTGTCACTAACTCTTCTCATCCAACCCTAAAATATCTCAGTCCAACCCCCCTTTTTCACACAGACACACACACACACACACACACACACACACACACACACACAGACTAGCTCAATATCCTGATCTGTCTGACCCCGGTGGATGTGGATCAGTGCAGAGGCACTGACAACTCAGGCTCTGGCATGCCAACACGTCTGGTGTCGATGAAGTGACGCTTTGAATTAAAAGTACGTTTGACGCTAAAGAGGAGCTAACCTGATTTGACTAGCTAACGTGATTTGAGTGGGCTCAGACAGAGATAGAGTGCTACAGCGTGTAGAGAGAAATGGATCTGTGCCAGCCGGATCTGCTTATTCAGTCGATAATGGAAGCAAATGCAACCAAATGAACCCTGAGGTTTAGCATGGAGCTAATCTGAAATGTTAACAGTTGCCCTCGCATTGATGTTATTCTAGGTTCTATCACTATGGTTATCCAAAAGCCTCTGCTAAATGCTCTTGAGCATTACAAGCATTTAGTGCGGTGATCATTGATAAGCCCATAACGTGTTCTCTGAGTTTTATTGTCATTCAATGAAGGCAAGAAATCAAATTCAATAGAAATGTAATTATGCTTAAGGGCCATATTTGCCTTATTTGCTTAGCAGTGGAGGTATTTACTTATTTATTATTAAAATAGTTTTTCTCATACTGTTGCTAATTTTGTTGTGAGGGAAGCTTTTGATGAGAGAGGCCGGGCTTCTGAGGTGTTTTCAGAGGTGAGAGAATGTCAGAAATGGTAAGATACAAAGTACAGAAGCATTGATTTGGCTGAGGTGGGGTGATCTGGAGATTTTGGAGAAAAAGATTTGACTAATAGGAGGATGCCTGTTTATATTTATGTCTATGAGGTACCAGCCTGTGTGTTTCTCTTACCAACACTTTCCCTGTAGCATCACTGTTTGTGTAGGAGAAAGCTGGGTCTTTTGCTTTGTATGTAAAGAAGGTGAGGTGCAGTACCCCCCCCCCCCATCCTCAAAGAGCATTAATCATTGGTTCTCAAAGACACAGTCTCTCAAAGGAGCAGTCACTCACCCCAGAATGACGAGACACACATGAAAGCTAGCAAGGGGGGGTTCAAGATAAGGTATAGAGAACCATCCTGCAGGGAGAAGGGGGAGAGGATTTCCCCTCATTAAAGATCAACTGCTCGGCTCTCGTCTAACGAGAACTCTCTCTTGAAAGCAAACAAACAAACAAGCACTCACTTGGAGAGAGCCACAAAAATGGAGAAGAGGTTTCCCACAATAGATGATATTGCACACCATCAACTCTGCACCTTCAATAAACTCACTGTTGCCATGCTTGTCAGAATAAGTTGTGGATAGGAGCTTTCTTTGTGAGGTCACAGGTCACTTTTGGTCTCCGGAGGGAAGTGCACCGAAACTGGGCCTTCTTCTGCAATTCTCAGAAATGGCTTCATGATCTCCAAGCGTGAGGGCCTCGCTCCTGAAGACCCACCCCTGCTGGGCCTCTAATCCTGTCTAAAAGAACCAGGAAGATGGCTTCTCTGCTCCATCTCTGACCTTCAGGTCCTCCAACACCTCCCAGTATGTGAGGGGATTAGCAAAGCAGGCGTCAAGCATCCCCGCTGTCACAGTGTGGAGCTGACCCTGTAACCCTGTGGCCAGGTGGAGGTCTGCGATGGGTGGATACCCAGGACTGAATTAGCCTCTCTCTTCCTCTCCAAATGAGGTGTCCTGAAGGGCGCCAGGTAAGACAGGTCACGAAGGGTCGACAAACCCCTGTGGTCTGACACAAAAAGAGGCAGAGGATCACCTGCCGCTTGCCAGATCAAATGAGGGCTTAAATAGGGGGCTCTTCTCTTGTCAAATCTCTCTCCATGAATACTCAGGAAGGCCAGAGACTACTGTATGGCCTCCCCCGGTCTTGGCCTCCTGTAGACCCCAGACCCTGTTGACTGCTAACACCCCTGTACTTCAGCCCAGGTCCCCTCGCAGTAGCCATCAAGCTCTTAATTCCTACTCTCAGCCCTTCACTAAGTACTGTGTGCATAATGGTCCTATAATCAACCCCTGGCCAATGGAGCCTTTTCTCTCAGCGTGTCTGCACTCATGTTGAGCTTGCATGTCGAGTTGCAATGAGATGCTAATTAGACTTCATATCTACAGGGCTAATCTGTGTGTTCACATTCAGGTGCTTTTAATCCACTCCATAGCCGAGCAGCTTGCTAATTTGCAGGTAGTATTACCATAGTGGTCAAGGGAAAAGGGTAAAATTATCTTATGAAATATTATGATGTGGACATGCTTGAAGGGAGCTGTTCTGATATAATGCAGTCATTTCTAAGCCTATGTACAGTGTGTTCTGTGGCTGTAAGGTTAATGGTCAGATCCTGTTCTTTCTACCAAATAACCTCATCAAACCGCACCGCATGACAGGGTAAGTGAGGGGTGTGGCGATCTAGGTGCCCAACACAATGCCCCTTGTCAGTCAGCCTCATTCCTGGGGGTGAGGAGGGGCGAGGGAGGGTGCGACAGAGGCAGCCACAGGCCCTTGGGTCTCTGCGATTGGCCTTAATCCACCAGCTAATAAGTTCAGAGAGGGGCCATATGCTGCGGTGCAATGTGTGGGGAGGGGAGTGTTGCCTCATGTTACTTACACCAGGCCGGCGCTTTCTCAGGTACCGCCCTCCCACGGTCTGTTCCTTTGTACTGGGGGATCAGCCCTCTCCACGCTGTGAATGGTCCGAATTGATTAAACCCCACCGTATAATTGTCAGCAAATCCCAGCGAATCATTTCCCATCCATTTGAAAAGTACAATGTGCGTTTCTCTTTTTCTCCTCGCCTCCTTTCTTCCCCACCATCCCCACCCCTCAATGTCCCTTCCCCTCCTGTTTTCTTCTTCTTCTTGTTTTTTTTTAAGGTCCCAGGTTTGTCCCTGCATGCCACTCTCGGCCCCCTGCATGAGAGAGAAAGCAGAGGCAGGAGGACAAGGATAAGAGGAGGCAGGGGTGAGGAGGCATAGGGTATGCTTGGCTGGACAGTTGGCCATAGATGAAAGTGGGCAAAGGGGAGACGTGTTTTTAATCTGTTGCCCAGGCCAGAGAGTGGGGTGCTGATCTGAGCTGGTACCTGCCTGGGAACAGCCAGGGCCAAGTCTGGTCGCAGCATCAGGTAAACACCAGGCAGTCAAGGTTTGAAGGAGGCAGAAAAAGTCAAACAGGTATCTCAGTATTAAATGTCAAGTTATTTAATTTCTTAGCAGCGTACTTTGACATCAAAGATAAATAACCTTTTATGTGAACATGTGTCTTTTAGCACAACTCCAAACCCAAAATGTCCAGTCATTATGATTTTATAATATTGCATATTTATTTACATATTTGTCAATACCCTTTAAAAATGGTGTGCATCCCACTGTTGTTTTGCATTAACAGTTATGGAGTATTTATCACTTCCTGCTTTTTCTCTTGAGGAAGAGCCATCAAGCTTGAACTCCAGAGTAGCTGCCAATCCAAGCATGTTTCTGTACTCTTCATGCAATTTACAGCCTGCATTTGTGCACACATTAAGCATATTACATTTTCTCTTTTTTCAGAATTTAACTGCTCCCCTCCTTTTCTCTTGGTGTCATCAGTGGCCCATTTGGGAAGGCCTTTTCCACAGTTCTTTTTTTGTGGATTTACATATTTGTTGTCTTTACGGGTAAAAGTAGAATAGCAGAATTGTTCTCCATAACACTGACCAGAGACCAAACAACCCATTTGACACTTGTCCTTCCTCTAATCTATCCCCTATTATAGGTACACATGTTCAACACCCTTTCATTGATCTGAGAGGTCCCTTGACGGAGGTTCAACACTCTCTGACCTCAGTCATTTAACCCTTGACCCCAGCTACTGGCTGACAGTAAGTCCCAATCTGGGGATTGGGTTTATTTCAGTTAGTATGTGGCTTTGAGGAGATTTATCTAGTTCTGGACATTCATTTTGTCTGTGAATCGGAGAATTTTGAATCTTGTGACATTTTTTTTTTTTTTTTTTTTTTACATTTGGAAGTAAAACAGCCCTTTGTCTGTCATGCACATCCATTAACAAAATGTTTAATTCCAAATCATATTATAACTATCTAGACTAAAAATATTACTGGATGTTATATTTACTTATAAGTACTGGTGGTAATTCATTACATATATTTCAAAACAAAAATAGTTTTCTAGAGTACTTGTCCACCTTTTCTAACGCATGTGTCTGAAAAAATAATCATAACTCAAGGCTCACTTACTGGCCTTTTCTTTTTTGCTTTCAGCTGCATTTGAACAGTCTTCATCAGTGAATAGAGTTCGCTCAGTTGTCTGGAAAGAGCTTTTTTAACCACTATTTTCAAGGTCAAGAATGGACCTTCACACATGATATTTATCTGGTTTTCCTTTGTCAGGGCTGTTTGATGGACAGCTTACTTTAAAGATCTGAAGTTCACTTGAACAAGGAGTTCATGTATCATTATTTGAATGTCTAGTACAGAAAAACATCGCCCATCATAATGGACCACACTATTATCTCACATTGTTCCCTATCGAGATCCCTTGGAGATCCCTTTTTTACATATGGGGTCATATACATACAAGTAGGCCCTGTCACCAATCTCATAACCTGCCATTGATCTTCAACTTTGACGCTTGGCTTTCATTACTGGCTGAAGGGCGTTGTTTGTGAGAGTGATCTTCATGTAAAGTGCTCATAAACGATCACAGGCCATGCAGGCAGATTTATGATCATGGGGGTTACAAGGAGACGTGGGACAATGCAGCATCTCATCTATACTCATATAAATAGGACAGTCATGTGGGTTTGGGGTTTGCATGCGGTCATGGTGGTGGTGATGATGGTGGTGATGATGGTGATGATGAGGAGAAGGAGGTGGAGAAATATGAGGAGGCTGGGATGAGGTGGAGAAGGGCAGCCAGTATGTTGTTATGAAAGAAGTTGGGTTATGATGTGTTCGGATGGATAATAGACCCAACAGAGTTGGTGCTAATTCATATGAAAAGTACCATGCAAATACTCATATGGATACAAAATACATATTAACATGCTAATCCTGGATGTAGCTTGTGGTCAGGAAAAGCTGTACCTCTGGCCCCTTATTTCCATGCAGAATAGTTAACCTTGAGATCAACACTGGAAAATGCAATGCTCAAAGACTGTCCCTCTAAAGACCCCATCTAGAGAGTTAATTATCATTCACTCACAGTTCTGCATTGTTAATGACTTCCCATGCATATTTTTGCTCACCACTTTCAAACTTAAATGCTTTCTCTCATTGTGCTTTAGGTAGGCAGGTTTTGCACTGGGGATCCAATGACTACAATGTGCTCTTATGCAGTCTCTGCATTAAAACTGTGTATTTGCCTATAGTGTAACATCACAGTATATCAAGGTCAGTGGACATTGACAATGGGCATGTGCAACTGGTGTGATGCTATTGTTGCACCAAGAGCTTTAATGCATGCCAGCACTGTGCATTTATGGCTACACCCTCCTGATCATTTGCAATCACTGCTGCTTGTTTGACAAGTTTTTCACATTTCTGGTCATAATTCTGCAAGGTTATATATGGCCAAAATAAATGTAGCAGCTCATCATGCTAAGGGTCATTAATCCCTCACTTGTCCAGCCTAAGCCCTTAATGATGTCTGCTAACTAGCATAGGAGTCCATCAGCAATATCCCTCTGGGAATGAGGTCGTGGTGTATGGTTCACGAACTCTGACCTCCAGTGACCACAGTGGTCTGACCCGCACATGTGCTCTTGAACCAACAAGGTCATCAATGGGACCTTGTCAAGGGCCTTGAGCAAACAGATTAAGCCCATTGTTTGTAAATAGGATGACCAGCTGCCTCACTGCCCATCACTACAAGTACGTGACCCGTGAAGAAGAAAACGGACACAAAGCCTAGTTTATTGGGAGCTCAAGGTGTAATGATACTCATTTAAAGGAATTATTTGGTAATGTATACTGTATGTGTAATTTTTACTTTTGCTATGACACAATTTTTTACATATAGTTTGTATACAATTCAGACCGACATCAGCTCTGCTGAAAAAAATACAATCCTCCCATTCATTTGAATGGGGACAGTATGTTTATGCGGAGGGGGTGCCACTCGCTGATGACTTTACCAAAAAAACACAAAAAAGTTGAACCAGGCTTAACTTTTGCCGCAAGACAAACTGACGACATCCAGCACATACGTACAAGCACACATTCCTGGTGGATTACTTTGTAACATTAACGCAGTATTTGACTATTTACCTTGCGACTGTCGCAACGAAAGATAAATCCTGTCTTTGAGTACTTCGAACAACACGCCCCCACCACCACAGCCCTATGTACTGTTTTAACGCAGGGCAGTTTTCGTTCTGAACGTGGCCTAACACCATTTTTAAAGGTCAAAACAGAAATGTTAATTCTAGTACATGCAATATTTTATAGCATCCAACAATTCAAAACTGCCATTGAAATACACTAAAATAGTGTGTCCTAGTGTGTAACATAGCAGACCAATCCATGACTTTCACCAATCACACATTAATCCCACCAAAACCAGTCACTGCCAAGGAGTCCGGGGGTTAAGTCGAGTGTAGCTTAGTGCCAATCATTACCTCATTAACCCCCCGCTTCACAACAAATTGCCCCCCTACCATCGCTCAGTAAAACCCTGCCTGTGTCCGTCCAGTGCAGAACCCCCCCCCCCCTCCGCCTAACACCCCTCCCCGACCCCTTGGAGGGCGGCGTGGCTGACCATATCCTCATTTGACCTGCATCTCCCATATGGAGGGAGACAGTGGACGGCTTGAGCGAGACACTGCCAAGAGGTCAGAGGTTAAATGACCAGGACTGTTTACAAGGCGATGGGGAGTTCAAACAGCAGACGCTTGTCTAGGCTTTGTCCTTGGCCTGTTAATGACTCCATTAAAGAGGTATTTCAGCTGTTACTGGTAAACTATATTAATTTAGAGAATTGAATAGGATAATTGATCCAAATGATAAAGTCTCTCAGTAGAGTTTAGTGTTAAAAAAAAAAGAAAACAAAATGCAAGAAAAAAAATGACCCCATATAATTTCCTCAGTTTATTGAGCTACAAGTCCCAACCTAAGTTAAGTTACCACACCTTAGTTTCTATGCATCTTCTCACATGGGTTATGAATCTGATTAACACAGGGTTTGCTTTTGTTTGGACACCCTGTGTTTACATAAAAAGCCCCAGTGGGACCAGTCCTGGAGGTCAGGGGGTCGAACCTCGGTTGTCAGAGAGCCTTGTGACATTTCTTTCCCACGTTTCCCGGCTCCCATTGTCCGCGGTGAGGAGCCCCCGTTAACGTTTGGCCCTGGGAGGTAGTGTGGCGTGAGAGGGAGGCCTAGGGGCATTGGACCCTCAGCGGGTCCCTGGGAAACGGGCGTAACCAGGCGGGGCTGAGGCGAGCGGGGACAGCATGGGGTCATTTTCCGGCTTGCTGCCCCTCTAAAGGGCTTTGGAGCACAGTATTGGCCCCTGGAGGAGTGCTGGTGTGGAAGACGGTACAAAGGGCTTTGTCTGTGTCTCTGTGTGTGTGTGTGTGTGTGTGTGTGTGAGAGAGAGAGATGTGAGACTGACTACACACCTTAGCAGGTTTGTATAAGTATGAAGATGATTATTTCACGTTGGCTATAAATTCTGGTCTCTGATTATATTAATAACTAACTGTGACAATGGACGAGGAAGTTGAATATTATTACGGTGATTTTCGTGGGGAAAGCACAGCGACCAGTGGTGTGAAAGAAAATCTGCCAAGGTGTGTGATCACAAAATATGGAATGACGATTCAATAATGATGGTGGCTTATGCTGACGAGGGATCAGAATTAAAATGGCACATTTACAGAGTCAACTGAAAATGACACATTTATGCTACCACCAATCATTTAAGACACATTTTAAAAGAATAATAACATCACGGCAAAAGAAAGCTTAAAGGACTAAATTTAAAAAACATCTTTAATAAGTATTTTGATTCATAATTGTATGTGAGAGGTAATCTCTGAAGTCACATGGTAAAGTATTTGTATTGTGAGACAAAATATTAGTGTTATAAATGATGATTTCTTTAATGAAAAATGAGTTAAATGACTGACCGATTAGTTACTTTATTTGGACAATTGGAGTGACCACAGGTGTTTCTATCATTCATGTAAAATAACTGGAACATTTCACTATAAATTGAACATAAAGCACAGACAAAACACTTCTACTATTTTGTCTGTGAAATAGTATAATTTCTTTACAATTCTACTGTTTGTTTTAGTTACATTTAGTAAATATGCCATATGTTTATTCATATGACAGCATGATCTTACAATATTAGCACACAAATCCCGTCTTTCTTACGCTTTTCCTAGCTAAGTAGATGTGCATTTACATTTTGCCCATTGTATTCCGAGGATGTCATTTGAAGCTAACACACTGAGCTATTGAATAATAAATAGACATCAGCAAAATGAATAAATAAAACATATCATCCTGCCATTATCACCTTTTTCTCTGTCTACATGCCAGAAAAAATATAACCCGCGTTCCTACTTATAATAAGGTCATCCTTTTTTAATGTTAGCCTGCTCGTATCTTCAGGGTCTCTGACAGGTTTTCAGGAGTCTCGTTTTGCAGTGGAATCGACGTGTACAGTAATGTGTGACTAAAGCTTTGTTGATTTGAGAGGAAGGCACGCTCGCTAGCTTTGAGGGATGATGGTAGAGAAAGACCCCCTCCACCCCAACACACACACACACACACACACACTCATACACACACCACCGCCACTACCACTGTTCCTGTGGAGAGCAAAGATAGAAGCAGCAGAGGATCTTGAGGGAGAAACAGTCTCTGGTGTGTGTGCACAGACACACACACACTCCTCTTGGTGCTGCATCTGTGGTAACAAATGGCAGCCATTTTGTTTTTATGCATTAAAGACTCTCTGTGTCCTTTCACTTTTCACACAGATGATACATTTAAATACACCCATGTTAACTCTATTTTGTACTTTTGTTTAAGAAATCATTTGAAGTTTCCCTGTTAATCATCATTTCCTATTCATTATGCATGTCATATATGTGTGTTTTGTCTTCCAAATACAAAGCAAAGATATAGCTACAATCTGTTCAAGGTTGAGAAAAAATAACAATAATAATAATAAAAAAAAAAAACATTGGAAGAGATGGGGGATTTTCACTCATGGAGAAAAATGGAGAAGCACGGTTTGTTTGTCTCCAATAGACCATGCTAGCTCCTGAGTGCAATGTATAAAACTTTCAATAAAATGTCTATTCATCCCATTGTGAGTTTACCTGGGCTGAACGTATTACCAGTAGCATATCAGCCACAAGAACTAGCCTGATAGAATCTCTCCACTCTTCCAAATCGCAGACAAAACATTGCAATCTAGTGGCTGATTGCAGCTATTTTCTTGCTTCTCTCTTTAGCAGAATTGTTTCCTGGCCCTTACGAATTGAGTTTATCAGGTGTTGAACAATGGAATAGGGATGGTTTATCAGGTGTTAAACAACAGAATGGAATATTGAGGAAAAGGTCACAACTTTTTAGAAAACTAGAAACCAAACTTTGTTTCAATTTCACTGTGGGAAGAGGGCACAAAACCTTTAGATCTGAAAAAAAAGTGAAGACTGGTTGCTTTGGATGCACTGCAGCATTTCCACACATATTTTGTTTGAGTCGAATAGCCCTGATATGTGGGAGAGTGCCATTTTATTTTCAAATGTATTTATTCATGGATCTGACATTTTAAGCAACCTCTGCGTACCTGCAGAGTTACAAAGCAAGCTAATTTTCTACCATATTCCATAGGTTTAAGGCTCTATCACGTTCCATAGGCTGTTAGATCTGAGGGCTATTTCTCTCTTCGCCTCCTGCACTCCCAAAGCCTGAACCTGAACTTGGGAGTGCAGGCATAGATTTATATGCATGCCCCTCCTTTGATGACAGGGTAAATATTCACACAGACAGCCAAGGTGCCCCCGTCATTACCCATATGCTGCGTGTTTGCCCACCAGTTAAATTCTTAGGGGGATTGTTTGGTGAGATGAATGGGGCCAAAGTGCTGAAGGACGTATCAGAGCCGTTGTAGGGTTTTGCCTGTCAATTAAAGCTGCTGTGAATGGCTGGGAGGTGGAGAGCGCTCGGCTGTGCTTGCCATCTCTCTGGTCCTGTTGGATCTGTGGAGATAGCTGAGGTGCCATTCACCTCAAATAGGAAAAACCCTGTCAATATTCATCTATTTAATAACCCTGAATGTGCTGCTCACGGTGCCTTTTGAAGACTGTGGGGTCTGCATTTCCCTTTGATGTACTTTCATTGTCAGACTCTCTATCTGAAATCTTCGAAGATGGAATTGGGGACATTTTCTCTTTTTTCATTCATTCAGTCCAACCTCAAAGGTTTCCAGCAGTATTTCTCTAGTCCAAGATGCTTTGTTGTATGGAGGGGGGCATTCACGTTGGTGGTAGTTCCCCACTAGGATTTCTATTACTGGGTAATGGAACACCAGGAGATTTAGGCAAGGATGTTACTGACAAAATATATATATTTCTATGTTCCCTGTCTACTAAAGCATAGACCTCGGTGTGTAGATTGCTCCAATTTAGTTCTTCTTTCTGAGAGTGTATAGAAACACAAAGATGCACTGAGGCACATTTGCAAACATGCACGTACTCTCTCTTTTAAACACACCACAGACAAAGCTCAGTATTGATGGTTGACTTATGCACTCACCGTAACAGCATTATTGCATGCCACTAGCCTATGACATAGTTTACATTACACACGTTTATGTCTCCATCTCTTCACTGACTGTGATAGCTGTATTATAGATCCACCATTACAGCCATGTCCCACTTTGTTCACCTCTAACATTTAAATGGTTTGTTGGATAATGTTTCGAGGTAACCAATGTGACTGATCACACTGCTTTTTTTTTGTGACTATTTGTTGTGACTAAAATATCAAGGTACACATCAGAATCCACTGTAGGAAACATAAATATGCATAATAGGGGAACATACCATAGAAAACTAATCAGATTTTGTTTGTGTTTGTAGTTAAATGTATTTACACCTCTAGGAGTTTAGTATTGAAATTGAAAAGAGGCAGTAATCTTGAATCTTTTATATGGTCCATAAAATGGTATTACAGTTGAAGACGGCTGTCATTGATACGCTAAATAATGAAGCTAATTAGGTGGTTATGTAGGTTATGTAGGCTAGTAGCCATTTGGGACATGACAAAGTTAACAAACTGTACTTTTTGTGCATTGATTAGAAACTCAAAGTTCAGTTATGAAATTCCAAAAACAGGTGATTAAAAAACTTTTGTAACAGACTTTGACAGATTTTTCATCATATTGCTAAGAAGGCTAACGCAGGCTGGGTCAAGGCTCACTGATAATACAGGTGTCAGTTTTCCACCTTAAAAGCTTTTTCCCTGCATTTTGTGGAGGAAGGCACAGCTGTTGGTTGTGATGTTTTTTTTCTGTTGGTGTGGCTTGAAGCTTTTCATACAAATACATCTTTTACTGTTATGGTAAATGTAGCATTCATGTCTTGTTTTATTGTGAGTTTC
Organism: Thunnus albacares; assembly: GCF_914725855.1. Classification (NCBI taxonomy): domain Eukaryota; kingdom Metazoa; phylum Chordata; class Actinopteri; order Scombriformes; family Scombridae; genus Thunnus; species Thunnus albacares. The sequence goes on along the minus strand of NC_058107.1, from coordinate 18,191,816 downwards.
CAATCAGCAGACCTTGCTCCTTTTTTCATTTAGTGTTAACTTTTTCAGTGTGTCTGTAAGTGAAGATTTAACTTGACACTGGAGATGCTGCAGCTTGTACCAAGAGGTTAACCAATGCAGGCTGTATTTATGGTACATTTGACATGTCACGCATGCAGCATTGGTAAGTTACTTTGTGTTATATGAAGTCACTCCTGCATGCAAAGCGTACAATAAACACGGAGAGCAAAACAGAAGATAATATATCTGCCATGATGTCATTTATTTTTTAGCCGTTATGCTCAAAATTTTTTTCGTGAATGACAGCTTAAGATGAGATTTTAGTTGCAGCAGTTTTAAACAATCACAAATGAAACATCACAATGTATGAAAGCATATCGATTGGAGAGTTTTCCTACTTGAGATGGTAGCAAAAGTTTTTTCAGTGAGGAAAGTTACTGAGCTCACCAGGTAAAGTGACAAAGGCAAACCAATCCTCTGTTGTGGGGCTTTAATGGAGCTACATAACACCCAATATACTTTATTTGAACCATTTATTGTAGGCATTGGGTATCATGTCACATTAGATCAGACATAACATTTAATACAAATAAGCAAACTTATAGAGGACAAGTAGCCAGGGAATTGAGGAATGGGTGAAGCATAAATGAATGTTTGGCGTATTTCAACAAGAACAACTCAAATACCAATATGAGCTGAAGAAAAAAACAGGGCAAATCTCTGAGAGCTTAGTTAAATTGTACCACAATGTGTGAAACAACATTTTTGATGAAAATTAATGTAATGCTTTTGGCTTTGAAAAGGTTTATAGGCCATATATACAAATGCCTTTTTCATTTTTATTTTATGTTTGACTCCACTTTTACATTTACCTCAGCTTGATGAGAGCATTCCTTCCTTGACCTTTCACTTCAAAGTTTCCAATAAATATACAAAACAAACCTGAAGAATTCAAAGCAAGTATAAGTCTATGTTGTACTAGTGCAAGCACAGCCCCTGTGAAATGAATAGCGAGGACTTTCCTTCACTATAAAGTGTCTTTCAAGGTCTGTCTGGAGGAGGACATAACTATAGAGCCCACACCCCTGAGCGTACAGCTGTAATGTCTAACAACTTCCTCCATTTCTCCTTCTCATATTCAGCTAATTTGAGTCTTCCCGTCTCGCTGTGGTGCTGTGTGCTCTATACATCTTCACCCACCATTCCCTCACATTTTCACTCCGTGCACTCTCACTCTGGAGGACCTATACACTGGCAGATAAGAGGAAATGAAGTCTCGTCGGCACAATTTGAAGCGCTGCTTTGAAGCTGAATGTGAAATAGCAGCTCCGCTCCTCTCTGCTCCTCTCCGGCTGGTAAAATAAGGGCCCTCTCGTTAAAAGCACTTTACCTGTGCTCCCTCTATGGATCATTGCTCTCATTAAACAGATTTGGGGTTACATTCAAATCACAATTACTCCAAGCACTAACTGTTAATGGGCACAAGGGTTGAAAGAGTAAGAGAAATGTTTCTGACATTTCTTTTTATATATCTCTTTCAGCTGGGATGAGAACACATCAAAAGGTGTAAAGTGAAGCATAAACTAACCTAAACCTGAATGGGGATTGATTTCAAAGGTGTGTAATATTGAACTGTACCAGAAATCACAGCCAAAAAATTTTAACTTTCAGATAGATTTTAATCCTATGGTCTGTTGGGAACAGTTACTTACATAATGATTATATATTAAAAATATACATGCATTTTCTGTCCAGATTGAACTGGAGCACATTCTTGCCCTTATCTGACCTTTCAGTACTTACTGAGTTTTTCTCTTCTCTACTTGGATATGCAACAGTGTGTGTGTGTGTGTGTGTGTGTGTGTGTGTGTGTGTGTGTGTGTGTGTGTGTGTGTGTGTGTGTGTGTGTGTGTGTGTGTGTGTTGGTCTGGGGAGTTTTGTATATGTAGCAGACTGTCAAGAACACCCCCTGGGTCCTACTGCACAATGCCAAGAGGAGTGCAGGACTTTCATCTGCTCACCACAGAGATCGGGGCTCTGAGTGTGTGTGTGTGTGTGTGTGTGTGTGTGGACATGTGTGCATGTGTGCTTGTGTGTATTTGGTGTTTATATGAGTGGTAAAAGAGGGAGATATGTCACCTTGGGCACTGCAACACAGAGAGGAAACATACTTGTGTTTTTGTTTTGTCTATTGCAGAAACAGTAACTGATCCTATAATTTGACACTTCATCATTTGGATTTAACGATATTTAAATGACTATTTGCACTTTGCATCAACTATTCCTCAGATAAAGATAAACCTCTTTAAACCTCTCTCATTGCTTCCTATGAGAATTTCTTTTAGTTAGTAACCTGCTGACTGCCTTAGGGAGAGAGACTCTCATTATGTTTTTCAATAATGACCAAAACCAGAATGTGGATATTTCCTCATGATGCATCTTAGTCTTGTGTATGTGTGTATGTGTGTGTGTGTGTGTGTTTCACAGAAAGAGAGAATATGCAGTAAGCACACAGTATTGCATTTTGTGTGTATTTGCATTTGGTGAGTATGCATGTGGTTGCGCCTCACTGCCACTGTGTTGCAAATGTTTGTGTGTGCGGTTTTACTGTATGTATGAGGGCCTCTCCTGGTGACTGCCTAGGGCAAAAGCACTGGATGTAATCCCATGTATGCCTCCAGTCTCTTAGCTGCCTGCATAGATGTGGAGGAACGTTTTAGCCCCTGCAGTGTGCCGTAGGGCACAAGTGCTCACCCTCCTGTACTGCTAACAGACAGCAGCTGCCTGGTGCAGTTCCAACTCAGGTTCCTCCTAGCTCTCACCATTTGTGTGTGACTCTTTCTACACTCCGTATGTGTGGCACAGTTCAATTTGCAGCAATGAGAGATGGCTTAAGGAGGGAGAAATTGACTTTTGACAGCCATTATATTAAAGTATGCACACTTTCACAAATTTGTATCAGTGTCTGGAGGTGAAGAGCACTCCCTTGCCTGAAAATCAAATCATCTACTTAATGTATAGCCTTATCTTGATTGGCACTTGCTTGTGCAAAAGCTAAGCAATATAGAAATATAGTAAGTAAAACATGCTCATACTGAAGCCAAATGTAGTGCATTGATTGAAAACGGAGTGCAGACATCCTTAGTGCTCAATCCAGGCTCCGTGACAGGCAATGAAATTTCATTTGACAAATGAACGCAAGGAAAAAGCTAGACATGCATGGCTTTATTCAGTAGGTGCATAGAAATCATATCACTTAAAAAAAAAAAAAACATTAAAGAAAATTATCCCAGCTTTTGGTGTGTTCTTAAAATAGAAAACTGATTTTCTGAATAATCTAAAGCTTCCCAAGCAGGACTTTTATGTGAAAATATGCCTGTTATTTTGGCCTAAATCACAAAGTGGAGCTGCATTAATCCCATCCTCCCTTACTGAGACCCTGTAGGTTTGCCCTATTTGGATTCTAGTATTGGATATTTCTTCACCATTAGAAAGTAACAAATAGAAACATAAGTCAGAAAACATTCTCCTGTAAATGAAATGATAATTCTCCTGCTCTCACCTTTCCTTGAAGTCTTAAATCTCTTCTTGTTTCTGTATCATGTAGTATTAAAAAGCAGTTGTGGATTGGTTGGGCTGCTAAACTAGAGTGTTGTGTGTGCAGTTCGCTGTAATGTGATCAATACCTAGAAACACAACACATGGTTTCAAGGAATTGCAACTCAAATTTTGGAACTGTTACCTCACACTACCAGACTCAGTGCATCTTTACAAAGAAGTTAATATATATTGTAAATGATGAGATAACTTCTTGCCCTGGATTGCTTGTATGGCAGAAATGTCATCACTCGTTGCATGATCAGTGTTATATAATCTCCCAGTACTGTCAAGGTGTAGATGATCCCCTGAATTAATAAAATGAAATCGCACTCACTTGATATTGTCATAGGTGCTTTTACGGTTTGCTGTGAAACCTGTCATGGCCTATTTCCTTTCTGTCTGTGTCCTTATCCTTTCAATTGTTTTATTATTCCCATGGCCTGACCTCCTGTGGTGTTTATTGAGAGTTGTGATGAGGTTGTCGTGGAAGGGCTAGAGGAATGACAGGTGGTCTTGATGATAACTATCTATCCACCCCCTTCCATCTCACCACGGCGCAAGCTTCAATCACTGATCTCATCTCTGATGTCCACGGTTGCAACAGAACACAGCAGAAAGGTAGATCAATAGGTGTCATAATCGATAGGTCAGAATGAGGAATTGCTGAAAGGTCAGCGCCGTTCGATTCCCACATTATTGCACTACAACCTCTCTGCTGTTGCGTGTTGGTCATTAACTATGAAACCCTGCAGGATACCAGCACCCCTACCTGCTTTTAGTAACATCAACTAATCCTAATTATTGGCTCTGCTCTGGCTGGAGGGGCAGACGACGACATTTTCTTCATCTGTGTGTGATGTGTTATGTTGCAATATCTGCCTGGCCCTCACACCCCTGACCTGTCTCTCTGTGAGACTGTTCCTCGTTAGGAGAAAGTCAGCTTGCCCCCTGCTGCATGTAGCCGCAGTCGTACAACCATTATTAGTGAGTGACAGTGCTTTACGCGGTTTCCACGCTGCAAGGTTCTCGGACCAGCATTCTTAAGCTCCAGGAGGCTATCCTGAAGCAGCATGGGGTCCAGATCACGAATCTTACACCACGCAGCTCAGAGCAATCCTGGTCCACCATAGAGCTTAGCAAGACATTCACCTGAGCTTACAGCTCTGCAGGGGGAAGAGGACAGGATCACCGGGTTGAGCCAAATCTGATTTTCACCTCTATCTCAACTGGCGTGATGCTACGATGGAGTTTTGACTGGCTTGATAAATGCACTGTCATGGGGGTGACAAAATGGATGTAAGGTTCTGTGCTCTCATGGAATGCAGCCATTCTGATTTTTATACATGAGTTATTAATAGAGGTGTGACCAGTTCCTAAAAATGCTCCTGCACACTTTTCCCCTAATAATTTTATACCGATACATCCTTAATCAACTGTGAGTTAGTGAGGAAATGAAAATTAAATAAATCTATGATACAAATTGAACAACTTGAAATACAGACACATGCATGTTCAATTCTGAGAAAAACAAAATCCGACTTATGCCATAGCCAAGCAGCTACATGGCTCTCTTTTGACCCTCTCAACCCGTTTTGTCCAGCACTTCTTCCCTGAAATGGCATTAGCATAAATCTCCAGCCCATAGAGGTAATGATGGCGTGAAATTATGGCTGCCTCAGCAGACCTTATTCCCCTCTCTGCTCTCCCTCCCTCTGGGTCCAAGGCCTCAGCCTTCGACTAAGACTGTCTCCCATGCCTTCTCTCTCTCCTTCCTCTCCCTCTTTCCTCTCCTTTGCTTCCTAGTTCCATTCAAAGGGAATGTGTAACTGAATTTGAAATGGAGTGCCCTTCTTTCAAGGACCACAGCTAATGAGACATTTTGCCTTGAAATCCGGACTGGATGGGGGGAGACCCTGATGGGCGAGGCCTGGAGATGATAGCCACCCTGTACATCAGGTGTAAGGCTGTCCAGATCTTTCTCCACTGAGAAGGGGAAAGGTGGTTTCTATAGGAGTGAGAAATAAGGATCAGCCTTTATAGAATGAGCACCCTTCTCTGGGTCACCTGGGGCTGCTATTGTAAGTCCAAGAGCTGACCTGGAATAGCACGCCTCTGTGATCTGCATCTATGTGCAAAGAGAAAACCGACACCAGCTAGGCCTCCCCCTTTTGCATACATGTATTAGGGGCGATATTGGAGAAAAAAAGAAGCCCACAAGGGTCTGGAGAGAGATAGGAGGTGACAATTAGATTGAGATGGAAGAAAGTACACTGGAGTGGGTCAGAGTGAGTTGAGGAAGGATGGAGTGTGGAGAGATGGAGAAGAGAGTCAAAGAGATGGAAAGGGGGTCGGGCCCATAGAAACAGGTATACTTGACAGTTTGCGGTCCGGGGATCATCCGAGAGACGCTGCATGGGTGCAATGATGAAAGGAATCGAGAGCTTTGCATCCTAGGGGTTCTCTCTTTAATCAGGGGCCCTGAGGAGAGAGCCTTGCAGCCTATGGGCCCCTGGCCGCTGCAAGCCACTGTCATGCTAATAAAAGAGGCTCAGGGTGTGAATGGAGAGGCTAGCTTGTTACCAGTGTGCTAATTAATGCATGCGGCAGGGGCGGGTGTGTGTGAATGAGGGTTTTATGCATTTTAATGAGGTGTCTGTATGTGTGAGTGTGTGTTTGCGTGTCAGGATGGTAGGGACTTGACGCATAGAGTGAGACGGATGTGCAACCAGGTTTAAAAATAGGGGCACAGATCAGAGCAGATGCACCCAGGAATAGTGTTGAAATAATTTGTTGGGAATTAGCTGATTTTGAATTTCAGTCTGCCTCCAACACCATCTTACTGCTTTATGAAAAGATGTTTTTCAGCTTCAAAGTACAGTTAAAAACACACTAGAGCTAATGTAGCCAGCTATAAACCCAAACAAGTATATTCTTTGTATTTTTGATTTTAAACGTGATGCAAAATTGTATCATTAATTAAAACTAAGCAAGGACTGCAATTATTGTCATTAATGCATATTATTTAATTTGGACATCCTCAGCTACAACCTGGACTGTCTGGATCATTGTGCAGTGGAAACAATCCCGTCTGATTTGCTTTCTCACTTGACGGCTGTTTATCAGCACTCTTGTGTCTGTCATGTCCCAGACTATGACAAAAAATTATCTTTGGAGATCTGTTAAGGGCCTCACCCTAGACAACCCTTTCTGTCTGCCTTGCGTTCCCACGGACAGCTTTGTCTGAGCTGTTTGGGCTAGATGAAAAAACGGCATTGTTGCACGTGTCACTCTGACAAGACATAGGGGCGTGTGTCAGGGTAAAGGGAGAGCCATCGAAGTCCGTGACCTTTTAATTTGCTGGTGGCCTCTCCCACAGACCTCTATGTCGGCCGTACATGCCCCATTCTGTGATTTGGGACTCTATCAATCTCATCGGTATTGACAAGGGACATGTTTGCCTGATTCAATTTGACTGATGTAACCCAGGAGGAAAATTCATATGTAGACTTTTGTTATAAAATGCTTTACCGGCATGTATGAAAATAGTGTATCCACAATGGGGGCTGAGATAAATTAGGTTAAACGCTCTGAGGTTATGGCCTGTGAGAGAATTACTACTATGCCTGAATTGTGAAATTGTCATCTTTGAAGAATTAAAATGATTTTCTGGAGCATCAACATGAATATCTCAGAGGATGTGACCCAATACAGATGTGATACACTAATGAAATATGCTCTACTTTTTCCCCATCAGCCAGCTTATATACAGTTTTAAACAACCACTTTGAATATGTTCTGTGCAGTTTAAGGTCTCATCTTTTGCACAAAAGCTACAACACAAATGTTATTTCTTTTTGATGGAATCGTGGAGTAAAATACTCTTCAGTTACCTGTGGCAGCGTCTTACATGCATTTCTTTTCTTCCCGGCAGTTCTGAGTGAAATACAGTGTGCTGAATAACAGAACATACTGTGGGTTATTGTTTCGCTTCATGAGTGCTAGATACATCGGAGGTCCCTATATTTTGTTCCACCAGTACAGTCTCACATATCCCACCCTACCCCCAACCTTGTCCACCCTGTAAAGTGCCATTATAAAAATGTCAAGGGTTCCCTCTCTCTTGTCCTGCCTGTCAAAATCATGTGCCATTATGCAAATCACTGTGTGAACACACACTCTCAAAGATTTACATAGGCTATATAGGCTATAGGCAATAGTGGATACAGATGATTACAGAAATAATCCTATAGATTCATATTGCATATGCACATTTATGAAAATCAGGGAATATTTTACATTTGCTCTTGAAGGTTAAAATGTGATCATTACATTAACATGCATCATTTTTAATAACATAAGTGTTGCACAATCTTGATTAATTCAACATTTGTGTTTCTTAAGCACAAAAAGAGGCAGCTTTGTACTGTTAATTCTTCACTATAAGTAAAATCATTCTATAAAAAAATAGAGATTAAAAAAATCTCCATATCATCAAGTTTTAAAATCTGAATTTGGGGCAAATATATAAATATCCAGATCTGTATGGCCTTCAGCCCTTTTCAAGTCAGTCAGACACATGCTCAAATTTGAATATATTCCTCAAGTTAAGAGGATTTTCCTCCATTGATATTTTTATTGAAAAGATCACACTAAATGGTCCAATGCCAGCACCCCCTTAAATTGGGTTTAAAGTGATTCTCTCAGTGACTATTAGATAGAAGTGCACATGTGATTTTATCCTTTTATATTTCTTAACTCTTTCCTTTTTCACTGGTCTTAAATGTCTGTATTTGAATTGCAGTGTCTGAAGTGGTTTTGCAGTGCTGCAGAAATGGAAATAGTGTGCATGAGAAAGGATGGAAAGAGGCACGTAAGAGGTAGAAATATGTCATTTTTGGTGGAAAGCATGAATGTATCTGAAGTGGAGGTCAACCCTATAATGTGCCCATTTGGAGGGAGGATCATTAAAGCCATTTACCATGACTTTCACTGCATTGCTTCTTAAGTAATGACAGAGGTCCTCCTATCGAGAGCAAGTGAAAAGAGGTGTGTGTATATGTCTGCTGCACCTGTACTATACAGAATGTTACATTACGGGAAATCAAGAAAGGACAGATAACTTCACTGCTCTATGACACATCAGGGTATCCATTAACTGCAGAAAGAGCAAGGGAGAGAGAGAGAAAAAAAAGAAAGAGGGAGAGAGAAATAGAGATTGGGCCTTCTGTTTTGACAGCCATGAACCAGAATATTGCTCCATTTTTTGTTTCTCAGAGCAGAGGAGTCATGGATGTGGTTTGAGTGACAGTGAGTCCGATGTACGCTGACATGTAGAGCTGCTTCACATTTCCTCTAATTGCTCCGCATTGCCCGAGCTTGGCACACATGTAGAGCATGGTAAGAGGCGCCTCTTTTTAGGTCGAAACAGAGGTTGCTGTGATTTGGCATACAAAGAGAAAAGGAGGCATGGGGGGGTGGGGGGGGGAGAAGAGGAAGAAGAGGAGGAGGAGGAGAAGGGCTTGAAGAGGAGGCATTCTATTATTCCTGATAGACTACTCTGAAGGACAGAGAGGTGATGGCCTTGTTTGTACAACTCTGTGGCATAATAATGTCCTGCATTAAATCTCTGGCCAGTTAAAGCTTAGATATAGTGCCAGCACACAGATATATGACACCAGGCACATTCTACCAATCAGGTGTCAGTGATGCAAGCTATAGGATTTGTTGAAATAACCAAATGCAGAAAGAAAGACAAGGATGTGAGGGGCACAATACAGTGGCAGACATGGCGTCAGTTTTGATTCATGGTGTGCTGAAAAGCACTAAGATTGGAGGAAATCCTTGCAAGGGAGGGAAAAAGCCTCTATCCTTGCTGATGCTATTTTAATTAAATAGTTGCTAGGTTACATCGTGCAGAACGACAGGGGTGGGTGGTGTGGCACAGGCGCCCGGGTGAGGGGATAGTGTGTGTTTGTGTGTGTGTGTGTGTCAGCGTGTGTGAATATACATGTGTTTGTGTGAGTGTGTGTGAGGGGACATGTCCCTGAACAATGAAAGCACATCCCTTTTTTCCACACCCAATCTATAATAAGGATTTCAAATGTGAGACATATTGACATGAAATACAGTGAGAGCGATTTTACGCTCTCTAAAACTCTCTCTAGCTCTCTCCCTCTCCCTCGCTCCGTCCCCTTATTCGTCTGTCTTTTTCATATTTCTCTCACAGATCAGAGGAAGGGGGGAAGCCCCCTTTCATCTCTGTGACAGTGCTTTTCACCTCCACTGGTGACTTACTGAGGACTACTGCTCCCATTGCACCCTGGGATGCCAGACAGTGGAGAATGCCACGGACCTGTGTGCCCTGGCAACCACTCCTGTTTCAGATGCCCCCCTTCCCAACGCACACACAAACACACACTCCCAGCCTCTGTCCAGGACTCTGACCACACAGAAACCCAGTCAGGGCACTGATGGATGGGGCTGGAGACAGCAGAGAGTCCCTTGATGTTGGAAATAAATCTGACAGGCCCTACTGGATAAGGGCAAGCATAATCTTTCTCATTGGCTACAGGCTGAAGGGTGTGTGTGTGTGTGTGTGTGTGTGTGTGTGTGTGTGTGTGTGTGTGTTTGTCCTTTTTTCCACACCCTTTACTTTATTTTCAACACCCTCCCTCCCTCCTCTCCACCCCGGCCCTTCTTCCCTCTATGCCAGCAGAGATAATGCCATAATTTACAGCTATGCATTGTGGAGGATGAATGATAGTTGCTTTTCTTGCTTAATATGCATTTGCCACTACCAGATAATAGTCTTTTTGTAGGAGGAATAAAAGAAATACCTTCAAAAGGAATTGAGCATTTTTATGTTATATTCTCTCCCTAATGTGCTAAAAGTGATATATAATTCTCAGTCTTTCATTAGAAGCAAAATTGATAATGATGAAAGTGTGCTATATTTTTCTATAGCTGCTCCTCTTTCATATTCCAGGGTGAAATATTGCAAAGCTTTTTTCAGCTTTTTTCCCCATAGGTATGTCTTCTGAGTGTATATGGAACTTAAAAAAAGGGACAGACACACACACACACACACACACACACACACACACACACACACACACACACTCACACAATTTTTGCAAACATCTTTTCCAAAAACATCCACTCTTGATGCATATACAGCATAAATATGTATTCCATGTCTCAGTCACAGACAGCTATTTCTCTTTTACATTCACACTCCCCGTGTCTCCCCAGCAGACAGCGCGGCAGAAGACACTTGAGCTACGGCATGTATGTATGTGTGCCTGTACTGAGAGAAGCTGGGGGCCCAGTGTCCGGGGGCCGGTTTCCCCTCGGGACTCCTCTCAATGACTCTGGTGACCTGTCGCCCTCCTCGGTGGTCTACATGCGCTCCAGCAGGTTGCAGTGAGAGGTCAGGGGGTCGTTCAAAGCAACAGGGTGTCAATATGTGACCCTCTCAAACAGGATCACATGGGAAATTAACTCTCTGAACAAGGTCATGTTTGGAAGTTTCTTCTGGTTGAGGGATTGACAAGATTACACACTTTTATTGAAATTATCTCATACATTTTGTGGTCTGAATTTCCTTATATCATATACTGTTATTTCTTTAGTTTCAAGTAAATACATTTTTTGACTATATACACTGTAGATGTAAAAATAAATGTTTTTTTTTCCTCTTGACAAATTCAAATCCAGTGGACTAGAGGATTGAAGATAGAGGATGAACAAAGATATGCACAGATAGGATATTACTGTTGAAATGTCCCTTTAATATCACACCATGTGCCGTCAACAGTCAAAGAAGCACAAATACAATGCTCTGTGATTGTGCATGTTTTTTAATGTATTTCCAAACAAGTCTATTTTTAATCTCCTAAAATAAATATTGCTACATTGCATATGATGATATAAATATAATCAGAACCAGTCTGTAAGAAAAGTATTCACAATCATGCAGCAGCCATTTATTGTATTTAAGGTACAAGCTAATTGACAGGCTTAAAATAAATGTCTCCCTTTATCCAGAGTAATGTTCAGAATTTGCTGCCTTCATTCCAATCAGTTTTACATTTCCTGAAAACAGCGTGGAGTTACATTATCTTAATTAAGAACATAGGCTGGCTTTAAAGCAATGTGAGAGGACCTGGAGGTTGAAGTGCTCCATGAATGCAATGTGCATCATCAGCCTAATAAAGCATAGCAATGAAAATTAAGTCTGTCGGACCTTAGGCACGCAGAACAACAGGATCCCTGAAAGCAAAATGATGCAGGTTTCAGTTGCACGCATGCAATGTGTGTGTTTATATAAGTGCGTTTGTTAGAGCGTAGCACCACAAAGGAAGCAATTACAGAAATATGTTTGTTACTGTATTATTTCTATTATTGTTACTGTATTACTATATTGCATCTTTGAAATAGAAAAGGAGAAAAACCCCGAGAAGAAAAAGTTATGTAGGCTACAGCTCCTTTGTCCTAGTTTGAGCACCACATTCACCAAAGTGCATCAAAGTGTCAGCAATTCAAACATGAAAAATGACAATGGTGCATTTCTCACAATTTTTCTAATAAACTGTCAATCAAACTGCTGCATGAAGGACACTAATATCATATGATGCAGCATTCCATATCAAAGATCTCATCGATGCTCATTCCTCCTTGGCTCAGTCTGAGGCCTGTCCTCCCCTCTTATTATCACCATCATCATTTGGACATGAAAGGGGAGAAACAAGTGCTACACCATTGCCAAGGAGAAACCTTGATCTCGGAGCATTTGCATTCGCCACCTAGTTCCACTGAATGTATGAACGCGTTAGCAAGGCGCTCTCTGATTGGATGGCACTGAAAAAGCTGGCATTCTGTTAATGCTCAAAGCAAGCCAGGCTCTCCCCCACCTCCCCCTCCCTGCACTGTCACACTCAGTTGGTGGCACTAGGGGGCAGTCCACTCTGTTGGTTGTCATTGTTAAGGGGGCATCTACAGTAGGATTTTCATCAAGGGAAATGGGACAGAGCGAGCTTTTAAAAATATATAATTCATTGATTCATTCATGTTGATTATTTTAAAAATCTATTAGGTTTCTGTGAGCTTAATGTTCTATTTTTTCACCATCAAAGTATTATAAAGACATTAAGCTGTGCACAACGGTGCTGATTTGCCTATTAATTAGGAACGTACCATTAATATGTTAAACAGTTTTTGTAGTGAATCATGGATTATATAAACCAGACACATCTTCATAAAATATAGTAGTCTCAGTGGGTGAATGTTTCTCACTCGAAGAATGTGAAGCCAAAGTAAGGTGCATATTAACAGTACACTGAGATATTTGACACTAATAAATGGTTCCTCGCTGGTGCTAAAACTGTTAATGGGCAGCATTTCTGAAATAAGACACAGAATGCACCTTCAGTCAGCGTCTGAGGCTTCCTGAAGCTGCTTCAGCTGCACTCACCACACACTTTGGTTTAATTTTCTATAATGTTGAAAAAAGCCGAGATGAATTAGAAATAATAAAGCTGAATTTAATCTATATGTTATTCAATTAAAAGGGAAAATTGTCACTATTGGTTTCAATTTATTTAAGCACTAAATACATGTATACACGCACAAACACACACACACACACACACTCTTAAAGCATCTATACTGTAGCGTTGTGTCTGCGGTAGTATAGTGTCTATCAGGGGGCCGCTAATTAAAGGACTACAACAATGAAGCACAGAAACCCCAAAGGAACAATGTTCATCTCAAGATGAATTAATGTAAGAGCAGCGGTGATTACCACGAGGGCAGTCGGCCATTTCATATTTCTAGCACGAGGCAGTGACCTCAAATTTTAACCATGACGAGATTTAAATTTACTTTGCCTGGCAAGAGGCTTACAGTATCTTTGTTTCTTTTTTTCTCGCTCCTTGCCATTTCCCCCTGCTCTGCACTGGTAACTGGTGCAAGTTTAACTCAATTAGAGTCATATACACAGACAGCTTTATAGATGAATGGTGTAAAATGTGAAATAGAACGCCACAATGTTATGTCACCTTAATTGTTGAAGTGTATTATTAGAGCTAAGATGAATAGTTATTCAACAGAAAATTAATTGGCAAATTTTGATTATGGATTCATTATTTTGAGTCATTTTTTAAGAAAAAATACTGAAATTCTCTGGTTCCAGCTTCTTAATTGTAAATATCTTCTGGTTTCTTTAGTCCTCTATGATAGACTGGACTGTTGGTCGGGACAAAACAAGACATCTTAGGTTGCACCTTGGGCTTTGGGTAATGATGATCAACATTTTTCACTATTTCATAGCACAAACAACATCCATTAATGGAAAAAATGATCGACAGATGAATCGATAATTAAAGTTGCAGCCCTCTGTATTATGTTCTGCTACTGCTACAGAGAAACCCGGTTTCATACGTTGTAGGATGATACACTTCCTGTTTTTCTGTCTAAAAAACAGCAATAAAGCTTATAGTCTGGTGTATATTACTTCCCTCAATTTAAAACTCTACCTCATAATATGTATTGTGATCTCTTTGAGCCAAAACCAGCATAAATACATTGTGAATTCTCCCTGTATTTGTGTTACCTGTCAATAAACTGCACTTTTTCTCAATTATCAATAAAATAATGATGTGTGTTATTATTTCTCCCTTTTTTATGCAGCTGTGTGGAATGTATGAACAATTTTGGATATGTACTAAATAAACTTCAGAACTATCTGCCCCTTTTTCTAAAATGTCAGTTTTTCAAAAGCCCACTTGCTTGCTGCAGCTACAGACGCTTAAATGTTTTGTGCTACCTTTTCTGCTGTTGTCATGGTAATGAAAAGATGATAATTGCATGTATTACATTTGAGGCGATTGCAACATGCTGATCTCAGTCAACCAATCTGTAATTGGCACTCAATTCAGCGGGGGTACCTTTTCTGTTTTTCTTATCTTTGTCATAATTTGGAGGTATCATTGCAAAAAAAAAAAAGTAAAATGTAAAAACAGGTCAGAGGAGTTCAAGCAATGTAAAGTGCTCTCTTTTAGGCTATTCACGATACAAGGTCAGGTCAATCATGAAGTCTGGGCTGCTGCTTCTCACAATCGACATGAGGGTGGGATCACCATTCTGTGTCACACAGAAAGCCCACTATTATAGTATCACCCCTGCAGAAGGTTCTCAGTTCTTCTGGCTGTGTTGGGGACGGAGGGGTGGGGGTCCTCTTCTCTCCCCTTCCTGAAGCGGAGCTCCACGCCGCTCTATGGAGAAGGAACCTCGATGAATAGGACCCACTCAAGAGGAATAAAGGAACCTCTCCACTGGTTTGTTTTGGAAGCTGTCTTATTGATCTGTCTACCTATGAATGAATGCATTGGCCCAGTTTCCCGCTCATGTGGACAATGGCACTCAAGGCCTGTATTAACTGGCCCGATGTTATTCCCACAGAATAGCGTGCATTAAGAGGAGTTTGGAAGCATTTGTGATTTCATCCCTCTATCTACTCCACTAACCTTTCCCACAAGAATAGCGATGGCAAATCGATGGCCATTGACTGCCTGAATCAATGCCAGTTTGCGCGAGGTCACACTTTATAAGTACAGTGATGCTAAAGCACAATTACAGTATTATTGAGTTGAGTAAAAAAGACACAATTTTAAATTTTGCTCGAGACCTTGGAGACCCAAAAAGGAGCTATTATAATTGCATACAAGTTTTCAAGTCTAATGCAATGGTAGCACTGCTTTGGAAAAGAGGACCTTATGTGCTTAATTATATTATCAAAGCACTGAAGGAGCACTGAGGCTTTATGAAGAGATATATGTGTGGAAATATTTTGTAACCTGGAATCCACAATGTGAATTCGAGTAGGGCATATAATTTCTTCAAGCACATTGAAGCATGAATTCCATGTCAAGGCCATACTGCAAAAAGTGCAGTAAAAGTCAAAAAATAAATAAATAAATAATAATATATATATATATATAAACAGCACTTTACTGAAGTTATTTAACAGTTTTCCACACTCTGACTTGGTACAAAATCAGTCAATTTCTTTTTCATCCCTGTAAAAAAAAAAAAAAAAAAAGAAAAAACCTATTCAATTTTTTTAAGCACAGAACTAGCTAAAATGTGTGAAAAATTTTGCAACAAGCCAAAAAAAAAAAACAAAAACAAAAAATGTTGTTCTCATCTACATTTCAAGGATTCCTGTCGGAGAGACAGATTGTGTCAATGAACTGACTATTTTACAAACAAGCCTTGGGTGAGGCTTAATTTCTGAAATTGTTAGTCATTGTCTTGTATCGGCCAGAGTATCATGAAACTTCAATGAGGATACTAACTTGCTGTAATTTTGGCAATTCATTCACAAATGTAGTGAATATGGATGAACTGAGTTTGGTCTCTTTGGTCATCTAGGTAACAATTACCAGCATTCAATGTCTGAGACCAATAAACCCATGTATAGATATTTCTACTTTTTAGAACAGACCTGGCTTTAACTTTAAAACAAAAACATACCCAAAGTGCCAAACGCATATAAAGCATCATGGATAAACCCATCTCCCTGTTGTGCCACTGATGAGGCCATATATGAAGCCAGTGGATTGGTCATGTAAGATCCTTCAAAAAAAATGGACAAAGTAAAGAACATAATTTATTTAAGACAAAATCTAAAGCAGAAATAAATAGATGAAAGAACAACAATGTTTGTGAATGCAACAATGTATAATAAACACTTTCAGTGGTAACAAACAGAAGAAACAATGAATTCTGAAAGTACCCCAGCTTTTTCATGACTGTCCAGACCAGAGTATTAAAAAAAACGCTTAATTTGCAACTGATTTGTCAAACAACTGATTTAAGTCACCATGCACTCCAATAAAACAAAATAAAGTGTTTGATGTTAAAATAAGAAATGTTTACAGGCCTCAACATGTATAATAAATACAAAAAAAAAAAAAAAAAATCAATTAAAAAAAGTCATTAGGACAAATTAGATTTTGTTTGACCTAACCACACACAGTTGTGGGAAAGGCAGATTAACAGATGGTAGTAGACAAGGAAAGAGCTCGGGAAGTGCAGGGGTGGGGGGAGGGCGTGTTAAATCAACTCACCATACAAATCATTTTCTTGAAAACAATCTAGAAATTAGGCAGGATTGATACATTCATTATGTGCATATTCCCCATCATTTAAAACAGACACAAACTGAAGCTAAGACTTTCGACATCAGGAGCTGAAAAATGTGATATGGTGCTGCTCGACTTTGTAAAATGTATTCTGTACAAAATTCATAGAGCTGGAATTCATAAATCACAGCTCTATGATATAACAAATGTAAAGACGAAACAAAATGCCAGACAACCGCAAGATTGTGTACCACCATGTACCCTACATTCTTGAATAGACTGGACAATCATATTGGCCCAGTGCCTCATCAACACAATGACGTCTTGTGCGTACATTTACCCACCAAAATATTACAGTATGCAATGAGACTTGTAAATACCGTTATGACCTTTTGTGCACCAGACCTCTTTTTTTTTTTAATGTGGATCTACAGAAATCATAAGGCCCCCAGTGTTGCAGTCCAGTTGTAGTTTCAAACACTGGCAGACACCAAATCTACAGCAATTGAGGACAGGGGAACAGACTCACTTGGCACCATTTTGAAATCAAGTTTTACAAATCCACAATTTGATCCATTAGAAAAAACAATAAAAACAAAGAAAAGATCATTCTCAAATGAGTTTGAAAGCAAAGGAGGGGTAATAATTAAAAAAAAAGTTACAAAGGAGAACATAAAGGCGTTAGCTTATCAACATTAGTTGACATCATCTCCTCTTGATCACAATGCCCTTTCAGATTACAGCTGACCTTCAGCAGAGATCCTATACATGCAGACAGACACACAGACACAAGCACATACCTTTACTGAACCCTAAGTGCCGTCCTCCCTTTAAATCATCAATGCTGCTCAAAAACGGCTTAAATTGCTCTCATCTCTTCTAAAATGGCTCAGATTAAACCAGGGAGGTTACAATGCATGTTAAAAATCATAAATCTATTGGAACGCCTCTTATTTTAAGAACCTAGGTTTGTCCTTCATGGCAAGTTTAGTTAGACACATTTAAATACATCAGTTTCAAGTCAATGAGATGTTTCCCCCGTGAGTGTAACATCTCTTCTTGTTCCTGTGCAGGTACGACTCTCCTCAGACTGTCCACTCTCTAACCCTGCTCAGCTGACAGCTGAGATTGCCACCAGTTCTTCCCAACCAGCCATTCTGGCAAAATCAACAGGCTGCCCCTCCCTCCCTCCCTCCTCCTCCTCCTCCTCCTCCTCCAAATAGATGCACTGGTCCTTACCGCACCATTTTAAGACTCTTTCAGACACCTTTGTCCCGTGGCAATGAAATTTGGACATTTAACAGGCTATTGACACACAAATTTACCATTTCTGATCAAAAGACTAACACAGGGAGCCACAATAATGGCAGTTATCAGTTCTCCAAAACGTTTGAAAACGCAAGGAAGAAACTACTCGGAGTAGGTAAAGGTGATTTTGGGCTTCAATGTCACACATTAACCTCCATAAATATCTCTTGATTGAACTATATTTTGTGACCCAAATGCAGCTTCTATAGGCTACAATGCATTTTTATTTTTTCAATTTAGCACTATAATGGAGTGTTATACAGAAAGGAATATAGATTGTTGTGTGACTTCTTCTAATGTCAAGGCCCTGCACACGTGTACCAACTCATGACTCATGCAAATGCTTTTCTGTATACGTTTCTGGTGCAATTCAATGTAAATACTATTTAGAGTTCATTGATAATGAAAGGAATTTCAGTTGGAGGGCAACAGTCCAAAAACTGACTCCTGCCACACGTCAAGTTGTGAAGGGGCTGAATTTAGGGCTTACTGAAGTACCTATAACCAATATATCAAGAATCTGAAAATGTTGATGGGTTTAAGTCATTCCATGTGAAAAACTGTGAACAAGTATTAAAAAGAACATTAGTTTAAGTCTCCCCATTGGCTCATTTAAAACTGGTGGGAAGGAGCAGAACTGCCACACCACATTTTAACATGTAGTTAGTTGTCAGCATCTAAGATACAGTATTTTACCTCATAGTACCATTCAAATTTCATACAGCAAACTGAACCAATTTCTCATTACTGTGCCATCCCACTGACACTGGTTATTATTATTCTAATTCACAATTTAGTCTGTTATTAAAATTTATAAATCTTGCTCTCCAAATAAAAAGGTAGTGGTCGTAGTAGTAAAAACAATGACAAGAGTTCACAGATTCATCTGTGGAGGAAGCACTGGAAGTTGAACCAGGAGCTCTGATGATATGGTCAGTCATTATGAGAGAGGGAGGGAGGAAGGGAAGGAGGGGTTGTGGAGCAGAGTCATCAATAGGCCTCTGTTGCCCCCACGCAGTTCTTTTTTTTTTGATCAGGCCGAACATACTGCAGCCCTGCGGGAGTCTGGGTGCCACTGCCAGGTTGGTGATGCTATGCTGCCATGAGATACTGATGGTAGAAGAGGCCAAAGAGGGAGGTGGAGAAGAGACAAGCTGCAATCCACCAAGTAAAGAAGGAGAAGAGGCCTCGGAAAAGCAGGGGGCTGAAGACAGTCCGCAGGCCTCCCAGGGCCATCGACAGCTGGGCTACTGACGCCCGTGCTCCTGTTTCTATTACTGGAGCTGGTGTTGGGGCTGCTATTGGTACTGCCTCCATTGCAGAATCAGAGTTCATTTCATGGGTGCAAGGCAGGTCTTCTTCAGGATAGACCCACCAGGAGTGTCCACCTGTAGTAAACAGAGTGAGGAAATAGCTGCAACTTATAAGAGAAACTCAGATATTCTAAGGAGGAAAGCATGACTCACCTAAGGTTTTTAGCAGCAAGGTCGTATGCAGCAACATCACCAGTGGTGCCACATACTGTAGTGCGATTACACACAAGTAGTAAAAAACACGTGCAACCTGGGTAAAATTAGAAAAGAAGAATACCATTAAAAAAAAAAAAAAAAAAAAACACAACAAAAAAACAAATTGTCTCACATCATCTAGGGTGGCGATACAAAATATAGGGAGACTTATTGGCAAATGGTCAACTGTCATATTAGTAAGACACAAGTTTTGCTGAGGTACAACTCAGTAACAATGTAAATGTTTCCAAGTAATTTCATCATGTGCTTAATTATTACATCATGATTTAATTTTGTGACATGTAACAAAATTAAGTGCACCTGATTCATCAACCCTGTCTGACATTTTCCTTCAAACCAATGTTGTAGCGCATAACTTTCAAAATCTCCAGAGATGGAACTCAGCTAATAATCGAAAAGACATTTCCTGCCTTCGACATAATCTTTTCAGCTCCATATATTCTTATATGACTAATACATATGCACACTTGCAAGACTCTGGACTAGACCAAACAGTGCTTCAGGAGCACTTGTTGGGGTATGATGGAGATGATGTGATCACCTACCACTGATAATGTATCCAATTTCCAAGCACAATGCAGGTGTTCAGCATGCCTCCTGCATAATGCATGCTCTGTGTGTAGATGATTGAGTTTTGTGCTTTGCTCCTTCATTCAAAGATAGGGCCCTAAATGTGTCCATATTTGCTTTTAATATGGGGAAATTGGCTTAATCCTAAAATTCTCCACTTCTGAAAAACCAGCAATGTGGCTCCATCTAAGTGGTTACTATGGAATCACAGAGCTAAACAGTCAAGTTGTGCAGAATTGCAGGAGGTATAATCAGGATTATTATGCAAATCATTTCAATCACCATCTTCTGCAGGTCAACGGTACTTATCCGCCCCGCCTCCTTCTTCATCTGGTCCACACCCTTCTGGGCCAGGTTGAGGTAGGCCTGCAAATGATGTCTCATCATGGCGAGCCGGAGCATACACATCAGTATGATGGCCCATAACCGCAACGTATCATACGTCTGCTCAGTCATCCTGATATTAATAGAAAGACAAGAGTGAGTAAGAGACGAAGGATGATAAAGGGATGACAGCTTTGCTGGCCCACGAACTCACCACATCATGTAACTGCTCCATCATTTAGATGGTAGACAAGAGACAGAAAGAAAAGATAGTAAGAGCAGAAGACGTCATATGCAACTCAGGAGAAAAAGATAGAGTGTGAAATTGAGAGATAAAATGGTGAAAAGGGGGGTACTTTAACAAGTACCAGTCTTAATCAGGTTTGTCCTGGATATTATCACAGCCACATCACAGGATTCAAACTTAAGTAACAATTGGGTGATGCCAACTTGGAATGAACAACCAGCAAACAAATGCGAGCAGTTATAATTAAAAGCTTTCCTCAAGGTATGACTGCATTTGATTACAGCCTAATTTTAACCCAAGCAGGCAAAGTGTTTACTGTCATCACTTCATCTACGAGCTGAATACATTCCTTATCTAATAGGACCATTTAACTAACAAATTTCATTTTCATAACCACTGTTGCATAGTTTAAATCCTTTTCCCAGCACAAAAGCTAGTTACTTTTATTTTCACAGATCAGCGATGCTGTCTCATCTTCCTAGTTGGAATGGCAGGTAATTAGCTTGCTAGATATCAAGTGAGAGTCCAGCTGGCCACATAAAGATCAATAAACAAGGGGTGTGAGGACATATTCCTTCAGCACACTTTTGTTTTTATGAAATGTTTATAGAATCTACAAAGCATCTTACCTCAATTATCTAAATGAGTATCCAAACATATGATTGTAAATGTTCAAATTAGGGATGCACGATAATATTGGCATTGGCCCGAAATGAACTTTTCTGCTGATATGACAGGCCAATCACCTTCTCCCCCGCTGTGTGGCTGTGCTTCCCTCTATGGACTGTTTCACCCTAATGGTCCCGGTACTTCCTCCGCAGGCTCTACGTCACTCAGCTTCATGGAGCATTAGCCACAGCATGGCCAGAGGGAAGCACAGCCAGCTAGCCACCACTAGCCTCACAGCTCTCCGTGTGGATCCAACTGGAGCACGAGCCCTGGTTTGTTATTCAGGTTAAAGTGGGAAGAAGCAACGGGTCTGTCGGGCAGCTGAGTGAAGTGGAGCCTGCGGAGGAAGTACCGGGACCGTCAGGGAGAAACAGTCCACGGAGGAGCTGCTGTGTTTAGCTTCACAAGTAGGAAACACCTTGGCTGACAGGATGTATCACTCTGTTTGGGAAAAAAAACCCAACTTCTTCTACTTTTTGGTTGGCAGCCAGTGTATTGCTGTGCATTACTGCCACCTTCTGCTTCGGAGTGTGGACCAGAGATTAAATCCTACCCATTAATCCTGTCTGTCTAATAAACTCCAAGAAAACTCTACTGCTCGACCCACTTGGCAGGTTCATTAAAGTTTTAATGCTGAGCTCCTGAACTCCAGTCTTCCTAAGTTCTTCCTTCATATATTATCTTTCTTGGTCAAACTTAGTACAATCTATGACTGCATGTGTAACGGTCTCCTCAGCCAGGTGGAAAAAAAATGTGTGCATATATCAGTATCGGCATCTGCAATTGTCCAAAATGAGTTGGAAAATATTGGCAAAAAATCCAATATCGTGCATCCCTAGTTTACTTAGAAAAGAATTTATATTCTATTTATATTTGTGGGCAGGAGAAATGTTAGTAATAAAAGGAAATGCAGTGTGTACAAGTGAGGTGCCATACTGGCCACAGAAACTACTGTACAGTGCACATCTGGATCAGGCATTTAAAGGACTGCCAGAACCAGATAATTACTTCTACTTACAAAGGCACACTCTCCTTTCCCAGAGTGGGGTTCATTATGTAGTCCTTGGTAATGGGCTTCACCCACAGCAGGACCATGATAAGAGGGGACAGGAAGTTGATATGAAGCAGAGTCCTACAGGAAAAAGGGAGGTGAAGGAGAAGACAGACTGATAAAGACATATTTGCTCAGAATAACCATTGATGACTCCCACATATTTAGGAAAAACTCAACTCACTAAAATTTTTTACTATTTATTCTGAATTTCAAGTCAACATACTGAAGAATATGGTCCATATTATCAGAGCAACTTTCCCAGAGAGGGGTGAGAAGATAACTACAGCATAGATTTTGAAGGGCTTGTAGATAATCCCCGTTAGTGACAGTGTCTGAGGATGTAAGCTCATGACAGTTAAGAGGGGAATGGAAGAAGAAGCCATTTTGGAGAGTCTGCTATACTAAAGTGGATTATCTGGATGCAATGTGCTCCCTGCACTGCACCCCCTATCGTGGTCGTAGATGTGCCACCCAGTGAGTTCTGAAATAGAAATCAGACCCAAATGAGGAAGTCTTCATCTGGCTTACAGGGTGCTCTCTTGTATCTGACACACTCTGAATAGTAGGACACAAGTACAACTGTGCTATACTTGGCTTCGTGGCAATCCGAGATAGGATAGTCAGATATTTGAGCGCTATGTTTAAACAAACACAGAACCAAAGACATTATAGACCACGCTTGATAATATCAGCAGACACATGTCTATTCCAATGAAAATTCAATCATTAAACATATGTAACTGTCAAAAGTAAAAGAAAATTAGACATTACAGTTTTTCCTGACCAGAAACTGATCTAAAATGGGAACTCCACTGATTTTACACATCAAAGTCTGTTTACGGGTCTTGAGGAGTACTTCTGCATATGTGAAAGAAGTTTTTCACCTGTTGTTTAATTGTCCATTATTAATCTGTTATAGCAAGACAACACTAAATCGTTTAAAAAGCCTTTTTCATCAAAGGTCACCATGACTTTCCAGCTTTTCCATCCTTACTATTAAGGATAAGGAAGATATCAAAAGGTATTCAATGAAAAATACATGACTGAACACAGATGTGAAGACAATTATTGTAGTGGACTCACTGTGTAAATCTTGCTGTGGTCAGATTGAGAGCATCAAGGTGCATCTGGGCCAATCGCAGACCAGGGAAAGTTAGAAATGCCCCAATCAGGGAGCAGAGTAGGGCCAGGATCAGCTTGAAGGTGAGTTTAGATATGGGACCCCTGTAAAAGAGAAAATACACAGTGAGATACTGGTGTAGGTTCATGAGTCATAAAGAATTCATGAAGGCAGAGAAAACAAAAATGATGATACTATGGGAATACTGATAATGTACTTACTGCGACTCTAAGCCCTGGTGTTCCAGAAACTGTAGAGCACTGTCAGAGAAGTTTGAAAAACCTAGAAGAAGAAATATTCAGCTCACCAACTAGGGCCAAAAGTATTAAAATTTTGTTGTTATGAAAAAAGGGTCAGTTTAGGTTTCTAGACATAAAAGCATGATGCAGCACTCACCGGTCTCCAGACCAAACTCTAGGTAGTTTTCAGTGACGATGAGAATAGCCATGGCTTTGACAAAAAAGAAGAAAGCAAAAGTAATGCAGAGTGAGCGCTCGCCTCCTTCCTCCAACTTGAAGTAGTGGGCCGTCAGAGAGAAAAGGGTCTTACTGTAGTGACAGAGTCAAGGAAGACATCTCCAGAAGTACACTGGTATATAAAGCATTGCTTTGCGGATGCATTTTCAATGCCTTTTACAGGTTCAAGGGAAACAGAAATACATCAATCAATATAAAACAGTTTGAACACAGTAACACACAGCTATTCACCATACAAAAATGTTTCGTCTTTACACAAACACAGAGTTTGTGCTTACTTACAGGCCCTGTGTGAACCCTCAACCCCTTAATGCCACAGCATGTGCGGGTGCAGAATGTGTGGGTTTTTTGGGACCACTGCATGCCATCGAGGTCGTAATAGTATTTAATGCCTCACCCGGTCTACCCTGATCAGAGGGGTACGGATACAGCAAGTTTCTAAAGTGAACTCTGGTTACCACGGAGATGAAACTCAGTTTCTGTAACATTTCAGGTGACAACATGCCAATTTTTCACTCCCTTTCAAGAATGGTATTCAATCCAAAGGAGTCTTCTTTCTTCCTCTAACCCTTATTCAGGACTGTGAAGACAGCTGTATAAACACTCACCAGACCAGTTTGAGCCAGCATGAGGCTGAAAAGAGAAATACAGCCATGCAATACAGCTGTCATGCGGTGGGCTACAATTAATATACCCCTGTGTTGGCCTGTCAGCGTTGGCCAAAGGTTAGGATATTCAGTCACATTTATACATTTCAGTAAACAAGGGGGAAAAGGGAGGTGCTATTAGATGCAGCTACTTGAAGAATATGCTGCTCCGGTATTATCGGAGAGGGTTAACAGAGCAGTAGCGCTGATCTCAAGGGCAGGAGTCTTAAACATGTCATCAGGGCTGAAATAGGAAAACTGAAATCAAGTGTCCCATTAACACATATATTGAGCCAACACATTCCCTCATCTTCATAGTACCATTTCATCTGTTCCCCCGGCCTGTCCTTTTCCCCAAGCATATCAGTCTGTTGGGCTGTGAAAATTGGGCCTCCAATCTCCGACGTAGGCAGGAAATGACACACCATCTGACCACGGTGAGCTGGGCCTGACCAGGAGCACTGGAAAGATTGATTCCTGTGGTTGGTGGCGAGGATAATGCATATTATTTAACCATCATTCAGCGTAGCAAAATAGCAGGTAGCTGTGGAGCATAAAGGTGCTAGAAGTCAAGCCAGTGGACGCTTTAGGAGTCATTTTATAGCCTCTCGTCGCCACTGCTGCATCCATACAATCAAACTGGAATGATTTGGTCTCTCTTATAGACAAAGAGATGTTAAACTACAACATATATAGGATGGTAGTAAGTGAAAATAATGGAAATGCGAGCAGAGGAGAGTCCATAGAAAACAGGTTTGTTCGGCTGGAACCCAAAATGTTAGCAACCGACCTACAGACATGATGTATAGCACAGGTGTGTTACCAATTCAAAGGACAGTTGACACTTCTAAAAAGGCTAACCAAGATGTAAAGAATGACTGATTTAAGGATACATGACAAATGCGAGTACCAGCAGGCACCAGACCACACTGATGTTCATCTCTCCCGAGGGTTGAGCCACACTGTAGTAGAGTTCTGTTATCAGATAGACCACAGTTGCTGCTACTGTGAAATCCACCAGCCACTGGAACTCTGGGAAGTAGTGCAATGCTGGGGGCATAAAGAGTATAATTAAATCCAGATACTCAAGAATAAAATTCTTATGGTACAGTATATACACACACAAACGTGTATGAGTGAACATTCAAAACGAAACTTTCTTCAGCAGATATTTGTCCTCTTTGATTTATACCTAATGTGTCGACTTCTGTGATGCATTTCGTCTCCAGTTGTAAGTCTATGTCCTTGGGAACTGTTAGCGGCTTATTGTCTATGTGACCATTGTACTTCCTAGGGCAAAGAGGACAGAGCAGCAAAACAACAACTAGTGTCAGGAAATTGAGAAAAAGCAACTCTAAAATGCAACAGAATTTTAGACCAATGACAATTTTTAACCTGTGTAGAAATACAAACTATAACATCAGGATTATGATGAAAAGAGACATTTTTGTCTCATTTTTCCTTTTATACAGTTAAAAAGAAAAGAGCAGTTAAAACATTTCCACTCACTCCTTTTTAGCATTTCAAGGGTAAATATTGCAGGTTTAGCAAGATGGTGGTCTGAGGTGGAGATCTGTCCTTCAACTGTAAGAGCATACTACAGAGATTTCAATGTTTTGGCCCAGAAATAATTATTTATGTATTTTACATTATTGCTGAATATTTACCAAAGTACACAACTGTCCTACCTTACAAAGAGTTATTGTAATAGCTAATCCATCACAGGTAAATGTTAAGACTATATCGCCTATGTTGACCGTCAAAGTCAAGTTAATTTGTCGTAAAGCAGATATGAGCACAATTCGCCTCATGAACTTTTCCTTGTTTCTACATTTAATGCAGCTCAGACATACAAATTTTAATAGCAGACATTGGTGAGCGAACTTTTATTACTATAGTACTTTTCCATGACCAAAGGGAAAACATAGGCAGCACAAAGTCACAAACAGCAGGTGAATGGAGAGCTGTTCTTTGGCCTTGAAGAACTGTCTGATGGGACTCGTCAGTTCTGGGCTTTGTTTGTTCAGCCCTGTGTGTGCGCTGGATTCACAGGACAATACCACTGCAAGAGTCTAGGGCAAAACATGCCCCGGACAGATTTCATCTTTGAGGCACCTGACAGGAAAAAAGGGGCTCAGCTTTGCCCCTGACTGAGTGAGGCAGACCGTTAACAAAGGGAACGGAGCTGCATGGCACGAGCTGGCAAAAGGACAGTGGTCCATCTTTTTCTTCAGGGGATTACTGAACATGTGGCGCTAGAGAGCATTGACCTGCCTCATACAGGGTCAGAGAAAGGATTGTTCTACAAAACCGCTTTAAGTTAGGAGCTGGACACCATGTGGAAAAGTAAGGATTAACTTTCAGTTGTGACTTTGATTTAAATTCACATTTAAAAGATGAGTACAAAGGAAACGGCACTAAATTCATGTGATTGACATATGGTTCAACCTCCACCTGCAGCCCTGAAAAAACTGATTTTTTTTATTTTTTTTATTGCAAAGTAGTCTTAAAGGAAGATCATCTACCAGAATCAAAGCTTGACATCTGACCACTCTGAAGATATAATGCTGTTTGGGAAACTTTGATTTCAGAGTGGATGCAATCTTTTTAAAACCATCATCCCCTAAAATAGCCAAAATAATATTGGCTCCAAAAAAAAAAAAAAAAAAAAGGATTGACTTTCCTCACATCCACTAGACAGGGCCACTTCTAAGCTGAGTTGCTCTGAGCCCAGATGAGGAGCCATAAAAGAAGAAAACATCAGTAAACACGTAAACACATCAGCTTCATCTCTTCGCCGACATGCCTGTGGTCTCCATCCATCTCAAATGTCTACCTCTCATCTTTTCTTTCCACTCTGATGAAAGGGGTGCCTTTCGTGCCTCGTCTGTGCCATTGCATTTCCCCAACCCCCAAACCATAGCCCCTCTCAACCACCACCCCCCACCCCCACCCCCACGACACATACCTGTCTTTCCTCTTCTGTCCTTTTTGTTTCCCAGCTAAGCTCCTCAACTCATCTTCCGTAGGGTGCTGGTACCACCGCAGACTGTGAACAAAGAAAAGGAGAGAGATGTGTGGAATCAGCATGGACAGAGGAGGAACCAGTGAGAAAGAGGACACAGTAAACCAGATAAAGCAGAGTTGTGGACAGACCAGAGCTAGATTCACTGCCCTACTGTGAAACTATTACAACATAAAATAATTTACTATGATTATTCTGAGGTATGGAAAGAATAGGTTAAGTGATTCGGGCTTAAACAAGAGACATATTGTATAATTCCTTGTCTGTTCACTTCCATTTCTGTTAAGAATGAAGGGAATTTCACTTACTGTTAAAAGTGTAAATTGCTTTTACATTTCTCCTTAAAAAATAATATCAAAAATCTTATTGAAAAACGCTCTTGAAAGCAGTGACATTAAGTCTCGGTTCTATGAACATGACTCAAAGCATCAATTTGTAACAGCTGTGAGCTTTATGATTAACCTCCGAGCAACAGACACACACATACGCACACACATAAATTTCTCAAAGCTTTACTTTACATCAGCTACTCTGATATACATCTAAAAAGCACTTGTGTGAGGCTTCGCAACAGGAGCGCTGTTTTGAACCTCCTTAACTTTGTTTAGGAAGCCTCTTATCAGAGCATCTTGAGATGCACTCTGTGGGTTAGAGGAGGATAGAAGGAGCCGCAGCACAGCTTTTTTCCCCCCCTTGTATATTTATTTATTATGGAAAATTAATTACAGAATATACTCCAGACTGCCAGCTTAGGGTAAAAGTTTTCGAGAATGTTTCACAGTGCACTGAAAAGAAAAATTAATTAATTATTAAATGTGTTCCAAGAAGCTGTTTACTGAAAAACATATGTGGCACTAATTAGAGGAGATGAGGCGGGCACTTTTTATGCACCGTCCTCTTGGGTCATCCCAATATTTTGATGCCTTTTGGTCTTTGCAGTATGACTTAATGATTCTTTTTCTTCTACTATCCAAACCCTTTTGAACAGTCTCAGTAAACATTTTGATCTCCATTGTTCTTGACTCTACATGAAATAAACTTCTCAGAAGACGGGTGAACTGAAGAAATGAAACTGTAGCACTCTGAATGAACTGTGAAACAGGATGTACAGGATTTTAAATTACCTGCCACTGCAGAGTAGCCATCTTGCGAAGGAATAATGAGGTATGATTTTTTGAATTACACTGGCCATTACCATGGTAACCACCAGCTGCACACCGATCACACCCTGTGGATATAGAGAGGGGGGGTTTAAGATCACATTTAAATAGTAATTACACATGACATAAAGCAGTTACACATACGAACTACAGGTTTATATAAACTGATACAGATTCATAGTTTTGAAGAACTTCGTACTGTATAAGCTAAATGTAATTCAAATGCAATCAAATGCAAGTCCAATCTCTTTTTTGGACACATTTTTTGTCTTATTTTTGTCGCACCTTTTAGGAGGTAACATTCACAAAATGAAAAGTGTCAGTTCAAAACACACAAACCAGTTGATATGCAAGTCACAATGTATTTTTAAATGATTTAGGACCACAGACACTGTGCAAACAAACTTTGCAAGATCACAGTGCAGAAAGAAACCGAAGAACTCAGATCAAAACTTTAACGACTTGAGCACCTTATCTTCATGGCAGTTTATCAAACATCTGTGCATCTCTTTAAAATCATCTGTATTTGAAGTTAACGACAATAAAATTAGGTTACTTATTCTGAGCAACTTCCTGAAGCTATCTTTCTAGTATGTCAGACAGCCTTTTATGATGACAGATATTTAGGGCTGCAACAAACAAGTATATTCATTATTGACTAATCTGCCAATACTTTTCTCCATTAACTGTTTGGTCTATTAAACATCAGAAAACTGTGTATAATGTCCATCACTGTAGAGCACAAGGTGATGTCTTCAAATGTCTTGTTTTGTCTAACCAGCCAAAACCCCTTAATGTTCAATTTACTATAATGAAAGAATCAAGAAAAGCAGTAAAGCCCCACATCTGAGAACCTTGGAGCAACAAACTGGTGTTTTTGTTTGAAGAAATGAGTTAAATGATTAATTGATTACCATGAAATTTGCTGAGCACGTCAATGGTCCAAAGAGGATGAATCCTTTTGATGTGAAAGACTACATGGCCCTTTCCTAGGTCAGATGTCTGATTTACAATGCAGTCAATGACACAGCATAAGGTAGATGCTTTTAACCAACCACAGGAAAGCATGTTTTCTTTGTAAATACTGTACAAGGGTTGTACAAGATTAGGGTCTACAATCTTGATTACGACCCAGAGCTCAAACACAGAATGACCTTCATTTTACTATAAACAAAGCCCGGTGTACAGTTTCAAAGTTCATCACTACTAACTTATTGTTGCTGTGGGGACACATCGATTTGATCCCAGGACTTCTGTGACATTGTGGCAGACAGTCATCTGTTGGGCAACTAGCTTACTTACAATGTCATCTTGACATTTCTTTCCAACTGCCTTGACATCATTCATACCTTAACTCATGTGTCTCTCAATTACATGACCACATGACCCTGACAACGCTCATTTAGTGAAAACTCAGAGTCTGTTAACCCTGAAATGAGGGAAACTCTGAGTTTTCCGTTTTGAAAAGGGAGGTAACTCAAACCAGAGAAAGAGGGGTAAGTCTAGCCTGTTTCAGAGAGAGAGATAACTTAAGCTCTCGAATAGTTACCATAGTAACAGACTCTATGAACCTAACCTGGTCGGGACCAGGTTTTTCTCAATGAACCTCGAGTTTCTCTCTGTCTCCGCCCTCTTTCAAAGCCACACACTCCATTTGATTTCCTCATTCATTCAGTCAGCAGACGAGTTTTGGCGTAGCCAAGTCCTGCCGTCTGTCATTTAAAAAAAATCATTCATCATTCAATCCTTTTGATAACGATTCCGTGGTTGAAGGTGCAGCATTACTGCGCA
This sequence comes from Thunnus albacares, assembly GCF_914725855.1. Lineage (NCBI taxonomy): Eukaryota > Metazoa > Chordata > Actinopteri > Scombriformes > Scombridae > Thunnus > Thunnus albacares. Next base: position 18,161,151 of record NC_058107.1, on the reverse strand, counting down.
GAGAATTAAATATTTGTCGGGAGATGGTTATCAGACCGCGCATAGATGTTCTAGCATTTCCAGACAATTATCTTTTTGAGCTTAGCTCAAGTGCGCTTCTCCCCCGCGGGATTGCACCTAAATGACATAAATTAATAGTCGACCATTCAAGCAGTTTTCCCCTGTAATATTATTGTGATTGCAAAAGACTACATTTAAATTTACGCAATGACTCGAGCAGCAATGTTCTCCAACGCCGTCTCCCTCTCTTTTGCAGCTGCAGTGGTGTTGCACTTCTTTCTTTACAATGATATGTGTGGCTACTAAAATCTAAAGTCCCTTGCACACATGCACTGCAACCCTGATATTTTCCAGACATTATCCGGAGGAGCTGTATGTGTGAACGCAAATGTCCGAATCAGTCATCAAAGTCCATGTAATGTGTGACTGAGCCCAGCGTTTCCCCTATAACTGTACATGCCTGAGAACATCCACCAGGCCACAAAATCTCTTTTAATGCCAAAAATAACGCCAAATATCCATTCATTTGAAAATCAATAGTGCTTGGGAGTCTCTGTGCAGCGCTGTTCCAAAACATGAGTCAACCTCAGTGTCGTTGCCTGGGAAGCTCTTGGTAGTGTGGCTCCTTTAAGGAACAGAGCCTTGCGTAATGTGTGTGCGTAGTGAGTGTGTGGTTGAGCGAGTGGAGAGAGTGAGCAGAGCAGAGGAAAAGGTTAGCAGTAAGTTGTCAATGTGGCAATAAATGTCCAGTACAGGCTGCAGTGTGTCAGTTAAATGCTGCAGCTTCTCTAGACAAAGAAAAGTCTCCTCTGTTGTTTCCCCAACTGCTGGAACAGTGAAGGGGGGTTAGCCCCGAAGTTAGCGACAATGGGTTAGCCTAACCTGAACAGGCTCACTTAAAGTGGACTGACCTTTAAGGTGGACCAGTTATTCTCATTTTAGTGTCAATCTCAGCCGCCCCTAAACAGAGAACGGAGAAATGTCTGGCTGCTGAGTTTTTCCCGAGCTTTGCTCAGCACATCCTCCCCCCATCTCACTTCCAGCACGCTCTACCCAGGCGCCACCCCTCGCCTAAACCAGACGAAGTATTTCCAGTAGGTGAGAACGCATCTGACACGGACAATCTCCTGTTGTGTGCTGCATGTGTGAAAGGGCAACTCTGGACAATGTCTGGACCTGATTCTCTGGACATTGCCCAGAGTTCATTTGTGAAAATGGCTTAAAACTACATATAATAGAAGATTGTAATTCATATCATCCCACCCCAACAAAACAAAAAAATGCCACATTTACCTTGATAATAATAATGACAACTATTTTAAATACATCAGCTTTTCTAAGTTCAATTATATGGAGTAAAAGGCATGATTTTATTAATTAACCAGCTTCAGTGAAATGAGTGAATTTATTAGTGTAAACAGTGTGTTCACTAAATGACACTCTGCCTACAACATCAGTCACAATGTCAGCCTCCAAGCGCCCAGGAGAATGAACAGCCAGCACTCCTGTGGTAGGTACCCAAAGATTTAGCAACATAAGGAGCTCAATATCAACCTGGCACACTTAGATCAATATTCACTTAGGCTTAAGAGCCCAGAATCATTCCCATCATGCTGCGCTTTTATCCACTCACTGTAGGGTAAGGTCTGTGGGTTGGCCTATCTCTTTAGCAATCAGTAGGAATCATTGGTATCTGTGCCTGCACACACTTGAGCAAAAAGAACCAATTAGCCAACTGATCCCCAATAAAATATATTTTCTTCTCTGACAACGGTCTTGTATAGGCTATGTGCTAGCACCTGAGATAATACCAGTGAGTCTACACTTGCAAACTCACCACCTAGATATACAATAATAAATCCTGCAACCTTCTTTATCTTCTCAACATGCAATACACAATGTATGGGGAAATCAACTACCGCAATTAGACTACAGACTGCTTTACATCAACTGATTCATGGAGAAGGAAAGGAAATATAAAGTTAAATGAAACACAGTGGCATGTTAGTCAGTCCATTTCTGAGATGACAAATAACAATTAATATCCCAGTCCATTTGATTATAGCCCAGGTATGTTACCCTCATGCTAGCTCTAGTGATGCACCACATAGTTTGGCAAAACTGCAGTTTATATTATATTCAATTATATTATGCTAAATAAAATTCCCCACCCTCACTCAATTCTAATATTTACAAGTGAAGAGCTAATTTCTTCTAAAGTGTATCTTGGTGTTGATTTTGAGAATCTATTTTGTTGGTCAAGCCTTTAGCATCTTTCTTCAAGCTTTTAAACAAGTGCCTCTATTACCGCCAATCAAAAATGCTTAAACATACAAGTTGTATTAGTGTTTTCACTAACATTCCCATATTTGAAAATTTTACTATAAGTAATGTTTTCATCTGCTCTGCACTATGGCTAGTTGAACATGCTAATCTAACACACACATCCTGCTTATACATGAAACATTCATCAATCACAATCAACCCATGTACTTAACACTAGTAAACATGTTTTTGAGTGGTGGTTTAGCCTATGTCAGAGAGCAGTAGGTATGATGAATGACAGACGAGGTGATGAGGCCAGACTTGCACGCTAGACCTAGATTTTGGATTGGTCATGGGGATCCCCTGTGTCACCCAGCATGGTGTAAGCTCCAAAAAGCAGAAGTCAATACCTCTTCTGGAGCCACAGAGAGGAGAGTGGGTGCCATCAACTTGGCAATTATCCTTGCTCAGATGTGACGCATGGCCAAACACAACCTCTCCGACTCAAGACACTGTGTGTAATGGTCATGCTATATAGGTCAAAAGGCACACATCCTTGGTTTGGTGGGTGCTGACCATTCTCTGTGGGAAACCTGCAAGGATCTTGGGCCTGGGGGAAATTGAGCCAGCATGGACTCTCTTATCTTGGCCAGTCTGCTTGACCCCCTCTACCCAACAACCAAATGGAATCTGTAGGGGGTAAGGAGTGGGAGCTGCAGTGATAACCACCATCCATAAGAGCTCAAACATCTCACTACTATTTTGACCATGAAACTAACTTTGAAACCTCTTATTGATCGATGCTTTCCCCCCTTTTTATTCATCTTGACTACTCTTGGGTGTGTTTCTCTAGCTGTAAACTGTTGAGAGTAGGAAATCTTTTTTCATATAAAAAATATATTGCAGCTGTAGTTGCTGCTAGACAGGGACCATAATACTAATACTGCAATAAGAGACTAGATAACATCTAAGATGTTTATCATCATTAAGGTGATGTACGGTAGCTTACATTTTTATTGGCATTTTTTTTTGGGGGGGGGGGGGGTAGGAGGGGAGTCTCTTTTTCCCAGTATGACAATTTGCCCTGGCAGTATTACAGTAAACTGACAATCTTCTGAACCATCTGTTCTATCTCTCTGATTTGGAGAATGAATGCCTCTTCCTGCTTAGCAATTATTTCCCCATTACTGATGCTAATTTAACGCCTGCATTTTCCTGTCATAGCTCCTGTAACACAATATAACATTCAGCAGAGTGTGTACATTTTGACCTTATGATGTGCCACACAATATACAAAGCAACTAAACAAAACTGACATTAACAGAAATCCCAATGATTACATCAATGATGAGTTGAGTTGGAGCTTCCACATATCAATACATTTCATCCCAGCTTACTGTTGATATTGTCAAATTCAACTGTTGCCAGTTGAGTTAAGATTTAGGACATCGACAGTCTTTTTGGAGAAACTCTGGAAATTATTGGGGTCTAGGAGAAAATCACATAATCTCATTTTTAACAACACTATCATGGATGCAGATCTGTATTTATTTGACTCACATAATTACAGGTGTGATTACAAAGGTGCACACAGTACAACAAGCAGTTAACACCAATCAATTTCCTTCAGTAAATCAGAAACAATATTTTGATGACATGTATTGAAAATTCCTTGTCAAAATGAAATTCAACTGTGATAGTGCTCAATAATTACTTGTGAAATTACGAATAGATTACAAATAATGGCATTTTACCCCACAGTTCCTCTAAGGGCACCCTGAGGTCAAATTGAGCAGATTCAGGTCGGTGAACACACCTTGACTTCTCCAAAAACAGGTATCCTGCTGTCAGATGAATGGCATGCTAACTGCTAATACTAACTGATACAGGCTGCTAAATTAAAACTTCTCTTCAGCCTCTGCCCTGAAACACCAGTTAACGTCAGTAGAAAACACTGTTTACAAGTGAACACTGCTTAGAACAAGACTATTTGCATATACTTCACACCTCTTCACCTAGCTAGTGAGCTATATACAGCTAGCCAAGCACCTGCCGTGGCTAGCAGGCTAAGCTAACGTTGCACTGCAAACACAATACCATACTGTATAAAAACATGTCAACAACGTCGCAGTAGATATCTACATGATATTAGATGTTACCAGCTGATGCTTTATCAATAAAGTGCGACAAATCACACTCACCATGTTGATGCAGTGCAGCTGAAACGGACTCAACCCCGACAACACTGAGCACCCCGAGTCGGAAATCCAGCGGCGAGGAGCACATAAGCCCTTCTTGCGATGGTTATACACAAAAAAGAAGCAGCTTCTCATTCAAATTTGTCACCGTATCCTTCTAGTGATGAGTTACATCGTCAAAAATCAATGGATTCAACCTCCGCTCCCAAGTATTTTCAACTGCAGTAGAGGTCACGCTAAAGCTCTGGGTAAGAAGGGTGTCTTCAGATATGCCTGTACAGTGAGAATAAAATAAAATACGAGGATTTCATTATTCACATTCGCAAGAGTAAAAAATGAAACGACCGTCTTAAAAGAAACATGTCTTTAAACTAAACGCCGTTTAGTTTAAAATTTGAGCTAAAAAAATAAACAGACTTTCCCATTTTACACAGGATTAGCTAAGTGCTGCTATAAGTGAACACTAGGACCTCCGCAACCGGAAGAGAGAAAATCACACCACAACCACTCATGAGAAACATTGTGGGCAATATTGCCATATGATTTCAGTTGGTTTGCAATATTGCTAATTCAACCATTTTCAATTTATATTTATTTAGTTTTATCTTTTACTTTCTGTATTTTTCATCTTTTTACATTGTACAAGTTTAGCTTATTTTATTTTTTCTTCAATACCCCCTATACAGTTTGTATTGTAATATGACTGTGCTGTTAATAAAGTTTAAAAAAAAAAAAAAAAAAAAAGTCACTACACACATGACAGATCGGTACCTGCATCAGATATCACACAGTCTCCCATGTATCTGCTTTTATTGATTCTCCTTTCAGAATATGATTATTGACTCCATGCATAGAGCTTTTGTGGCAACTGACTGGGTGTCTGTCTCTGGTTATCTGCTCCCTTATGAAGATGACTGTAATGAGACTGACTTTACTTCTGTGACATTATTAAGCAATATAAAATGCATCATATGTATCTTACAAACTATGGTCACAGAAAATCAAAGAGAAAAGTCATGGGGCTGTTTTATATGTGTATATTTTACCAACATCAATGATCCCAAATGCAGCATTTAGGAGACTGTGACCTAACTGTATGAGCTTTCAATGACTTCAAGTTATTTTACCTTAATAATGGTTACCCTGTTTTGGTAAACTGACTGTTTCATAGTTAAGATCATGTAGTGACAGTGCAACAGTAATCTTTGGGTCCTGGTTCTTGAGTGTCTGGCCTGCTGCTTTGTGATACTTTATAGTTTCTGAAATAGATATTTTACTTTGCACTCTGATACATGTATCTGACAGTTGGAGTTGCCAGCTTTGTTTTGCAGAACAGTCTATGTCATTTACGTGCAAAATAAATGGTAAAATATAACAAACAGCTGGGGTTTGTAGGCTACAATCCAACAGTGCTATCTGCAGCGCATATAGCATAAGAACCTGAATGAATCAATTATCATTTAAATTATCATTAAATTAATCAAAATTTTTGACCATTTTTCAGAATCAATTCTTTTGATACTTAATAGTCAGTATAAAGTATCAGATATATGTATACTTAAATACATTTAGCTAAACTTTTTCAGTGCAGGTCTTTTTACTTCTTATACTTTTCCACGAGGTAAACAACTTTTTCCTCCACTTAAAATAAGATTGGATCTTCTTTATAATGCCCCTAGGTGGTAAATGTGTGGCGATCCCAATAAAATTAATCTGAAAGAAGAATTAACTTAAAGTTCACTTACAATTTACTGTTATGTACTGATGAAACTAGTAAAACGAGGCTTTTCTCTTTTGCATTTAGCTTTGGATGTGAGATTTTGTTCTTTGCATACTGTATTTATGTTGAAGAGAGGCACATCCAGTGTCAAAAATTACTTAAATGAATTTTAAAATGATAAGAAAAACATACTGACAATACACACTGTTGACAGCGTGGCTCACAACAAGATCAAATGCGTCATCCTCAAACACAGATTACACTCATTTGTGGATTTGTGTTTGCACCTGCACACTTGAACACGGAGTGGCATGTACACCAATATGTGGGTATATAGGGGCTAGGCTGTATTTGCACATGCGCATACATTGGCTAAGCCCTCCTCTCTTATTGCAGGGATACCCACCCCACCCCCATAGTGCATTGTACCAGCCTCTCATGCCACGTAGACACACACACACACACTGCAGGAGTGTGCCTCAATCCTGTCTCAATCTACTCTATTGCACATTTCCCCTGTTAAAAAATTACCATTTTGCCCGGAGGCCTATGAGGCATCTCTGTAAAGATCACTGTTTACTAATGATGATGTCAGCAATGAATGCAATTAAGCTAAAGCAATGCAGTATTTCACATGAGAAAAAGAAAAATTATCAAGACACATGAAATCTTTACTATTTCGAAATCTGAATGTAGTTTCCTAAAATGGCTCTAGAGAGACACAGACAATGTTTTATTTCAGTATCTGGGTTATTCCATACATTCCACACTGATGTCCTTTTCATTTATAATTGAAGGAAGTCTCATACTGTACATTCTCCTCGTTGTATTCCATATCACACTCAGCACTATCACTGCTGCTGTTTGAACTTTATTCTCTCTGGAGCTTGTGTGTTTTTTTTTTCTTTTCCTATTCAGTGTTGTCTGTTCTTTTTAGTCAGGCTTGTTATTTCTAGATGAAACATAATAGCCAGGATCTTCAGTGTACTGTGAGAGTTTCACACCCCTTCCTAGTGTTTAATCCATATGACATCTCCTCAGTGCCTACCGGTTCTTTTGAGTTTCAACTCACAAGCCTTACAATATAAATAAAGATGATGAGAAGATTACAGTAAAAAATCTCAGCCTAGTCAATCAAATAGACTCATTGCTGAATGTCACAATTCATTTTTAATGGCAGGGCTTTTTGTGCATGAGTGTTGGTGAGCATTATACATCGTTTCCTTCTTTTATTAATCAAACAACAGTTTGAAATGTGTGTCACTGATCTCAGCAGTATACCTCGAAGCAGAGGAGGAAAATAGAACAAAAATCCATGTCAACTCCTCACCAGTAAGATGGAAAATGGTTTAGAATGTAATTCTCTTTGGTGCAGCGCCTCCTTCTCCATTCTCTGTAATCTACAAGAATGAAAATTACAATGCAAATGCAAATACCACTGAATAATGTATGTGTAGTGTAGAGTTCCTTTACTGAAACTGGGAGGTTTTTGCTTAAATAGAGTAATGTGGCATTTGGAACAGACATTTGGTCAGCCACAGAAATACACTGTAGGAATTCACAATATAAAATTCAGTTCAACAATTTTGTTAAGGTTTTTCAGGAAACAGGATTAACAATTGAATATCTAGGACGCACAGTTTCCATTTCTGAATCATGTTATCGCAAATACAGAACTCCTTTTACTATGTGTTCACCATATTGCTAAATTTCAGACAAAATCAAGCTCTGGAAAGATCAATCAACAGACATTTCTTTGTCCCTCTACCTAAAACATTACATTTAATTTCACATCCATAACCTCTTTCTTGATGTATAATTGGACGTGCTCTGACCAGACAAAACTGTAATAGCACCCTGTCTAAATTCCACCCGAAGTTACTGTAGGTTATAACCAACAGTGGTTGAATTATTTTTTCATTTTCAACATTAATTTATTCCCATGTTCATGGCTGCTGATATTTAAATACCTCCTACATACTGTATGTAAATGTCAATCCAAACCACTGTTGACATTAGATCCCATTCTCAGATATTACAGTGCTTTTGCATCCAACACACACTAATAAAGCCTTTCACGATTCCTGTTCAATATATCAATCTAATTTCTGTAAATTAAATTGAAGCACATGCAGAATGCCTCTGTCTTGTGCGTTTAGGCTGGGAAAATTACGGCTATTACACTTAATGGCATTCATATACACTTGAACACATACATTTTATCCTTTTTTTTGTTTTGAAAAAAGAAAAAAAAAGCTCCTGTTTCTCTCCTAACACGTGGCTTTGTCAGGCTTCTCCCTCAGTGGTTTTTCCATCAGGGATTGTAATTAAGCAACAGCATTCATGAGTGGGCATGCTCATTTAGCCTGCGTCTGGGCTTAGACAGCTTTAAAGGGATGGAAGAACAAATCCTGGTGGAACAAGGCAATGTATGCTATAGCCAAAGTAAAAACACTGCAGATAGAATAACAACTACTCCAAAAGTTTGCATGTTTTTTTGGGGTTTTTTTTTCCAGAACATCATGTAGTCCGCAACATATACCAAGCCTATACTTGACTATTTTGTCATGGGAAGTTCTTTTGTTATTAATATGTATTACTTTGCAAGTTTTTTCTTTCTACAGTGTAGTATGCTTACATGGGATTGCAAGTGTTTTGTGACAACAGCATGACAAGCTATGAGCTTGGAATTCTAAGGTTTAATATAATTGTTTTTTTTAAAACAAAAACATAATTATCCACATGTAAATTTAAAATTCTTAAAATCTATTTTTCTTTTTTATAGCTATTGTAATTTTCTTTTTATAGCTATTGTTCAAACATTTCATGCTTGTGCTTGTGTATAAACACATCAGCAACATCCCCCTCTTCCATAAGTGAAATCCCTTTTTATGCATAGTTAACATTATTGTGATTAATAATAAATAACACCGCTGACACTGGAACTTATTGTAAAATTAAAATAGAATCTGTTTTAAAAATAGGGGAAATGAGTGTTTTACAAATACAAGTTAACATAATCAAGCCTTTTGTGGTCATTGAAATATAAAATATTTAGTGAAAATGTACTGAAAATGTAGTTGATTTGAGTCTATCTAGTGTCTGACTGGGTAATAAAATCTCATCATTAAATCATATTTTCTCCTCTTAAACTGTGAGGTAAAACCTTACAAAAAGTCAGTCTCACTTTAAAGAATTCTATGGTCATGTCTGTTTTTGGGTGCTCTCTTAATTGTAGTATTTTGATATTTCATACTCAAAGTATCCTGAGCTACCAGGCCTTTAGAAAGATACAAATATAAATGTCATAATTAAACTTGTGGCAGGTGGGACATTAAAATATCATGATCATGGTCTTTATGTTTTTCACTTTACACTGACAAAATTTGCCATTTTGATTTTATTTAACTGACCTATTGTATTTTAGGTTGCTCAAGGATGCTTCAGAAGAGGGTGTGACTCCTGACTTGAGCTGGGTTCATGGTTGTCCATTAGGTCAAATCAACCATTTGCTGCATTTATCCCCAAATCATTTTTTAAATTCTTTTATCTCTCACACAAAGAAAGCCACCAAAGTAACAATGCAACATATACTGTAAGACAGCTTGGCATCACATTAACCTCCCATTTGTCAGTGTTATCATCTATCTGAAAGCCACAAAATCAATTAATTGTCTGATTGTTAGGCTGGGTGTCACCTTGGGTCATTTTACTGTATATTGTTATTTTATTCTATATTTCATTTCCTGCTCTAAAACTCTATTGTCCATTGAAGTCAACAGAAAATAGCAGGTTTCACCAAACACTGCACAGTGCCACTGCAGCACCAGAAAAAATTAATGCAGATTTTTTTTTTCCTTTTCAATTGAAGACTGATTTATATCAGAATTAGGATACAGGGTGTGTGAGTGTGTGCGCATACAGCAACAGACACACTGAGAAATAAAGGCAGAGCCAGAGAGAGAGAGAGAGAGAGAAGCTCATTATAATCAGGCAATTATGCTGGCAGAATTAGAAGCGTCCTTATTTTCTCTTGTGGCAGCCTGAGTGTGGAGACGTTTTTTTAAGTGACTGCAGACTAATCCATGGATATGACTGACTATCCTGTGTTAATATGGAGCATCTGTAGTCGTGTATGACAACAAGATTTGGAAGTGAAAGCCTGTGATTTTGACTTTTTGGAGAACCGGTGAGTCAAGCAAGGCTCCCCAGGTTCTGGGCTCTAATTTGCATTGATGAGGATTTTTTTTTTCTTTCTTTCTTGGTTGAGGTTTTGGCTCAGCGGTAGTGAGTGAGAGACGAGGGCAGTTATACACGCCTACAACTCAGGACTTTGGCTGTACACAATCAGTGTCTTCCAGTCAGTGGTATATAATTATACTGCATGTTTCTTGAGACATTTTATTCAATTTCATATGGTATAATATTGCTGCTGGTTTTGATGTTGTTGTTAATGTCAATGACTGTGAGTGTGTGTGTAGTATGTGTGTATGATTTATCACTAAAAATGGAATACATTTTTAAACTTTATTATAAATTATAATGTCTTAAAAATATTAAAATAATTTCAAAAAATTGTAGTATGAAATGTTTTGCGGTTAAAAATGATTGATTATTCTTACATAAAAAATGTATAAAAATACAATAAAAATCTTGCCCCATATACCTGTTTGTGAAAATTCTTATCCAAATAAATGCACTGTTGTCATTATGAATCAAGATTTGACACATATTTGATGTGCACCAATGGCATGTTCACGCTAAAGACTTTGACCTTAGGTCAAGGGTGTTTGACCAGCATTTGACTCTTGACCTCTAATTCATGTCTTATCAACTCGCCTGTTAATGTGTATTGATCATCCATCGCTCCCTTGAGACAGAAAAACTGAAACATTTTTTTCTGTCTTTTTAGTAAAATATGAGTTCCTATTTTTTTTCTCAGTTTAGAAATGCACCTGCTAAGACATACTGCAGAAATTAAAAATCTCCCCATTCTTTTACAATTGAAAAATCCTTTTCATGTATACTTCATTAAAACAAAATACACAGTTATGTTTTTTTTCCACAGAATATTTTTGCAAGATAAGACAAAATATCACAGATAAAAAGACATCTTCTGTCTTCCTCTGTCTTGAGGACACACAGACCCAACACCCCACATCCCCCACCCTTTTTCCATTTACAAAAAATGTTGAATTGTGCATGGAATCTGGCAAGAGGGATAGTCTACGTGTGTGTATTTGTGCATTGGGAGGAGGGTGGGGGGGGGGTATTAGATGAACAGTGGAATGACGACTCCCTGAAAGTTCTCAGGGAAGTGTTTGTGTCTGGCCATGGAGCAGGCAGCTGATTTGGGATAGGGTGTTAGCATAACAAAGGGCCTGAGCCTGTGAACTTGGGGCACCTTTCGACCCTGGCGCTGTGGGGATGAATAGTCTCTGGGCCTCCCCACAGAGCACCCCCATGGCTAGCCTGATCGTGGCTAAATTGTTAATCAGGGTAATTTAATATAGTTTTCAATATGCCTCATCTCTCATCGGGAAAGCATTCACCGCCTTCTCGCCTTCCCGCCCAAAAAAAGGCCCCCCTATTCAACCAGGCGAGACAGGCAGCTGCAGGTCTTATAGCCTTCTCAATTGAAATGTTCAAACATCAACAACACGAAGGCCTCAGCCCTGTGTTTGTGCGTGTGTGTGCATATGTGTTTGTGTGCATGTGCAATGGTGTGAGCCGCACCTCTGTCACTTCTCCAAACTTGGCCATGAAACACTATTCATGCATGTAAATCTGGACACACATATACTGATATACACAGAGTAACTGAATAAAAGTGTGTGTGTGTGTGGGCAGAGTGAAGACAAAGATAGAGAGATAACAACTGTAATGCACAATTATACTGTACTGGTCCTGGCTCCATAGACAAGCTTCACCACCTTTGTTTAATTACAATGCCACATATTTACTTTGACCTGTGCTCTGAAATGAGGGAAATGAGGCAGTGTCTTTTACGTTGAGCTCCGACATGACAGACAATCTCTGGCACTTTTTTCTCTCTAACCTGGATCAGAGTGAGGTCACTGCAAACAGTAACTCTTGGTCTCAGGACAGGTGACGTCAGCTCCCCTGGTGGCAACATCCAGTAGCTGAGGTGAGTCATCGGACTCTGGGCCCTAGTTTTAGGCGGTGTGAGTTGGAAACACCCATACACCCACTTACTCACATATACACACACGCACACAGGGCCCAGGTCCTGACTCTACTGTCTATAAATACATACTGTAATCGAGGATGACTCAGACACCTCATGGCTCTCTGCCGAGAGGCAGAAGATGGAGTGGGGAGGACAAGAAGTCTGTGGGAACAATAGAAGAAAGCTAGCAAAACCTGCATTGCTAGTGTTAGTGTTTACATTTTAGCTCTAAGCTTGGAGCTGGCATGTTGGCAGAAAATGGAGGACAAAGAACAGGAAGTAGAGTTTCCTACGTAATGTCTTGAAATGCTGGGTGATGCTTTTGTGGAACTTGAGACTGCAATATGGTTACCTCAGTCTGTTATGTGCCGATTATTGCCACCCATAGTGAGTGGCAAAAAAAAAAAAACATCCCCCAAAATGTTGCATATGAATCCAATTTTACCCATTTATTACAGCTTTGTGATTATAAACCACCATGTTGTCCTTCCTTATTTTCATTCATCCATTAGCTGTATAGCTACAAAAGAATTTGATCAATTTTTCTTGCGGTAAAACTAGAGACTGTTATTCGAGAGTGTGCCAGCTAACATGTGAAGGGGGCTAACTGTAAATGATACCAAAACAAACAAAAAGCTATTTTGAATGATGACATGTTGTGGCTGATTTATTTATGTGCTGTTGTTACCAAAATAACTCACCCTTTTTTCCCCAAAATTTTCTCACATTTTATGTTACTGATGATATTTTTCTTCGCAGCCCTGTCTTTTAAATGTTGCTTTTTCCTGGTCAGATAATCAGTGTTGGCATGCAGAAAAAAAAGCAGCGTATTGTTGCGGTGTATCTTGGCAGAGTGCACACATGTATGTGCAAACACTAGCTAATTAGCATAACACCTAGCCATAAGCAGGCCATGTGCTGAAACAGACACTATGAGGAGTCTCAGGCCAGCAGACCGTGTTCCCTTGTGGGCCATTGAATAGAAGTGGCCTGCTCTTGTGTACTCTGTCTAAGGCTGTATGTTAATTTACGCCGTGCGACTACATGATAATTCATGCCTAAATCACCAGACTGCACCCCCAAACCTAAAATCCAGACATGTGGGCCATTCGTGGGAACCAAGGACCCTAAGTCAACATATCACCAGACATATTCACGTCACTCAAAGCAAGACAAATCTACTGAGTTAACTAAAGTAAAACAAACTGAAGCTTAATCTTGTCCAGAAATTGTTTCTTTTTAAAAAATTTAATACCACACTTAGTGTAGCAAATTTCTCCATATTGTTTGTACACTGAATAAGCAGCATCCACAACGGGGTTTATTCTTGTTAACAACAATATTCTAAGAAAACTGTAAAGCCAATTTTTTGGTTAAGTTTGAAAGTCTGTGAGGCACTTACTGCTATGCACATGCCGGTAGTCCAAGTTTCTAAGTTTGGATGTTACAGTGTTTGTTGTGTTCCTAGTACGACAGGAAATAGAATTTATCAACATGGAAACAAAGGTATTATAGGCCCCTTGGGAGAGAGGGTGTAACTGGGGTCAGGACTGTGGGGCCTTGTCTAGACGGCCTGCTTTTGTGGTTGCAGGGTTTCACCCTCTATCTCATCCTTTCAATGGGAGAACTTGACCCGTGTCTAGCTGCCATGGGAGTCAGAGACAGGAGACAGGGAGAGACGGACTGATGAGACAGTGGGACAGCAATAGAAATAATATGCTTTTGGCAATTATGTAGTGTAGACACTGACTTTTTAAAATTGTTTTTGGGCACTAAAAGTTGAAACAGTGAAATCCCCAGTAAAATGCAAGACTTGTAAAAGCTCAGGAATTGACTGACATTTGGACAAGACTGTCCTTGCCAGAAAAACACCAGTCAAAGTCTTTTCAGCGAGTGCCCCAAAACATGATATGTTTACTTCAAGTGACAAAGTCCTTTAGTTGCTATAATAATTATGATGGAAAACAGGAGTTTGCTGTTCATTTCCCCTCTCAACTGCGACAACGTTGTTTTTTTAAACCATGACCACAATCGTCTCCTAACCTTGCATGTATTATTGTAACTGTGACGACAAAGGTCACCTAACCGCTACAAAGTAGTAATTTTAACGCAAACCACAATGTTTCTCGAATCTTAAGCCAAACCATCATCTTTCCCTGAACTTAACCAAGTCATTTTTGTGTCTTAACCTACCAAACTTTCAACAGTGATCTGTAACATTTTGGAAGGCACAGACAAATGATATCGAGTGCATGGACCAAGACGTCATTTAATTTGGAAGACTTGTTGCTTTTTAACCGAAACATTTACCATGTCCTTTACATTTTTCCTGCAGACTATTTGTGATAACTCTTTATTGTGAAAAAATATTTTAACTTTGACTTCTCAAGATAAATCATTCACTGCCTGGTGTTTACTACAAAATGGACCTGGTTGAAAATAACCTGAAAATGTTTCACTTTCTCTGTATGGATGCACCACTCCAAACAATTCCTAATACAGAAAATATTCAGTCATAGAGAGTTAAAACCAACTATTGACAATACCAATACGCAGAAACAGCAAAACACCCATTAAACACCAAATTCAAATCAATCCTCCTACTCTCTTAGCTCCCATCTCGGTGTATGTGGAGTCAGGCAGGGTGCTGCTGCGGGGCATGGTATAATTGAAAGGCTGAAGAAGAATACTTCTTGTTTAAACCAACCAGCAGGCAGCAAGGGCATGATGGGAAAACAAAGCCTGAGCCCCAGGAGTGGGTGACACAACATCACTAATGGCGGAGCAGAGACGAACGCTGCCTCTGTTTTGTTACCCTTAGTCCTTGTGACAACCAGCAGGTTGAAGATGACTATACAGTACAATTCGAGAATCCAAATCTGAAGTTTGCACAGCTGAATTGAATTGGTTCACCACAATCTAACAGGGCTCTCCTGGGTGTGGGTTCCTTGTTCAGAGTTATATTCCTTTCATTGAAGAACTATATGGTCAATCATTAATCTCATTTAAAGATCAATATCTAGGAATACTGTTTAAAATTAATTTGTATTTTGTAGCCATGATGACTTTATAAAGGGTGGTTGAAATTGAATTCCATATTTTCACCTTTGATATAGTTTTCAGGCTGCCACAAATATATGATACAAGGGCAGAAGGAGCACATATGGATTCATCTGCCACTGCACATGTAATAGATCCTCTTTATTTCCACACTCTCTTCCATGTACTTCTATATACAGTAAATACACATAGCTCTGGATAGTAAGTGATAGCTGAGTGCACAGGTTGTAGAGAGAGCGAATAAGCTATTCTATTTAAGCAATATTGAAAATCTGTGATGTTCCCTGAGACCCTTCCATTTCACATCTCTGTTGTTTTTTTCCTCATATGGATGAGAGTTTGACAAAGGCTATATCTCAGTGGTATAAGCTACAGCAGCTGTGAATTCCCTCAAAGCAAATCACCAGGCATGGCTGTCTCTTATTGACCCACATAAGGAATCCCCACCCACCACCTGCACGACAGCAGCTCATTTTAGCCAGCAATAAATATCAATGTTACATATCAATAAACCCATCAAAGAGGAGGGTAGAAATAGCAGGTAGGAAAAGGGGTTATATTGAAAGGGGGATGGATGTTAGGAATGAGAGAGGGCAGAGGTAAGAGAAGGGAGAGAGAGAGAGTAAGAAAAAAGAGAGAGAGAGAAGAAGAAAGTGAAGGCTGCTCGTCTGTTTCGGCCCTGTGGTCTCGTGCCTCCTGGGATAGCCGAACACTGTCAAGATTCTACACTTCAAAATCAATCACTCTCGACTGGGCACAAAGAGAAAGACATGCACGTTCACACGCATGTTCACACTCACGCACGCAAACAAACGTACATTCACACACAACATGTTGCAGGCGAGGTCTTCTGTGCTTGTCCAGCTTTCAGCAAGGCAGCCTCAGAATGTCACGACAGCGAGTGATAGCGGGTCATTGTGGTTCCACCACAGAGGAAAGAAGAGGACATAAGTCCACCAACATTCCCCAAACTCAAGAAGACACACTCAGATAGGTCTGTATGAGCTACTCATTTCATGTTCCAACGGGATTCGGTGAACATCTTTAGCTGATTCCCAACCAGACGTACATATACCCACAGGGTATTTCTGCAGTTACCAGGGGGTACATGGAAAGACTGTGGAGTGGCTCAAATTTGAAAAAAAAAAAAAAAAAAATCAAAATTATGATAAAAAAATCCGCATCTTGAGTCAACTGTAACTCCTGAACACTATATGTGCATGAAAACTAGTTAGCAAGCAAACAGAGGGGTTTAAACTGCTAAAAGCAACAAGTAATTGGTTAAAATAGATTGAAGTAGATTAAAATAATGGACAAACAGTTGAAATAGTTGGCTAAGGGTTGTGGATGAATGGCTGAAATAGATAAATGTGGCCTACTGGATTAATGATTAAATAGACAGCTAAAATTAGTGGATAAGCAATTGAAATAGTTAGCTAAAAGTAGTGGGTAAATGGTTGATATAGCTAGAGGTATTGGATAATTGGAGAAAATAGATATCTTAAGATAGCTGAAATAGTTAGCTTAGCAGGTATGGATGGATGGATGGTAAAAAAGCTCAAAGTAGTGGATAAATGGCTGAATAAGAAAGCTAAAAGTAATGGGTAAACAGTTGAAATAGTTAGCAAAATGTACTGGATAGATAGTGAAGTAAGGATTAAAGTAATGGACAGTAATGGATAAATGGTTGAAACGTCCAGCTTCTGCCACTCCCAGTGGTAGTGATACGAATGAAAACTTGCCAAAACTGACTGATTATCCACTTTTATATAATTAATAGTGCTAAATAAGATTCTCTTTAAAATATATTCAAATGAACACATTTGGAACTAATCTGACAGGGATGTGGAGATACATACAAAAGGTTGGGAACCATTGATCTACAAAACAATTTATTTCATTTTCTGTTGAGGACTGAAAAGTCAACCAAACCAATTATATTTGTCCCTTTAACCTTCACCAACCTTGAATAAATCAATCAAACTCCAGTTTCTGGCACTAGATTTGAGTCTGATCTTAAAACATGCTGCTTTTTAAACTCTACACACATCCTTGTGTTGCATTGTATAGTACTGTAACACTGTGCAGCTGCTTTGGCTTTCAGATCTTCTGAGGGAATAACCAGAGAGTTAAACACACACCAAGGTAGTTTCAGGAAGACCTCATTTTTCTCACTGTAAAGTTTCCAGACTTGGAGTTCTGTATCTTGTCGTCTGTTGGGATCATGGGGCGGATAGTACTTGTGAATCCTCTCCCAAACAAAATAAGATAACACAAAGTCCTGCTATCTGTAGATAAAAGTGAAATACTATGCCGTCTAGTGGAAAAAAAGAGGAGAGGGACAAAGAAAGGAGCAAAAAAAGTTCTATCACATAATGAAGTTCAGAAGTTTTATTCTTTACTTTTCGTCACAAGCAGCTACCAAGGTCATGTTCCTGGGCCAAAAAACACTTTAATGTAGAATAAAGATTTTCTTTTTTTCAAAGCTGTGTCAATAGTTGAATCCTTACATTTATTTTTTTCTGCCTTCAGAAGATCAAGTAGGTGCTGCGTAGAGTCACCTGAGATCTTTGTGGCTTCCAAATGCTCCTGGCTCAATTCAATTGCTCTGAAAGATGTAGACAGCTGCATTATGATTCCAGGAAGACTTATTTAAACTGTGATCCATGTCTTCACATGTTTGAATCTATCTCTATCTGGTGAACTTTTTTTTTTCATGCATAATATATACAAACTCATGTTGTTAACTAATTAATTAACCTGTTCTTTAATATTAGTAACATTCTAAGAGTTTTTTGTTTTTTTTCCAGCCCAGGATCCAAATTTTAGTCCGATGCTAGATGCTAGCTAATTAAAAATATTAGTATTCTTGTCATGTCAGGAGAAACAGGCTTAACTCTTATTTTGGGCTCTGATTAAGATTTAGACAAAACATGATCTTACTTTTTAGCTGCTTAGAGAATGACAAGTGAATTAATTACATTAATTAAATATAATGTAAGCTTGGCATACATTATAAAATCTTTTTTCTCTATTAGCATGTTATATATAAATGTACAACAAACATACATCATACGGATTTGAAACATTTGTTAGAAATGAAAAGAAAACAGGCTTGTGTCCTCAATCCAATGTGAGTCTGTGTGTTAACCAACACTTACATTATAACACACATTCTGTTTGCACATGGTACTACTGTCTATTTGGACCAATATCTCACAGTTGATGTGAGTGACATACAGTATGTGGGGGAAAATATGAGACAGCGACATAATGAAAACAAAGGCTTTTCAATTGTGTACTCTACTTTTCTGGAAGGAGAGATGTCCCACCACTCCTACGCATACACAGTAAAAGAAGAATTTAAGCATTTGTGAGTGAAAAGGTTTATTCAGAGCAGGGCTCCAACAGCTTTATTATCGGGTAGATAACATTTACCAGTGTATCGTGTGTGTGTGAAAAATACAACATACAACAGTAAATAAAACTACATGTGCTCTCACAAAGATCAAGATTTATTGTTGAGTATTGAAACATTTTGATAGTTTTCAAGGCTTCAGACCCACATAATGACACAATGTATATACACAGTAGTTAATACAGAGGTAATCGTTTGGCCATAAACACCTGTGTGTGTGTGTTTGTGTGTATGTGTGTGTGTTTGTGTTTCAGGCTATACTGGCAAAACAAGATTCTGTAGACAAAAGATAAGGCGGAGGGATCACAAGATGATTATGTCACAAGATGGGACTTTTTTTTCCCCCCACTTTTCTCTAATCTTTGCTTCTTTATTGTGAAATAGTGGATAGTTCAGTTTTGGCTCCTCAGGCTCCCAAAAAGGATTCACATGAACCAGTCACTATTTGGTCAAAGTGGTTAGATATTGCTTCACTCTAAAGGGTTACAAATTAATTAGGTTAGGAACCGCTGCTCTATTATATTACATACGTTAAGGCTGTGTGATTGCCATTACCCTATAGTGAATAATTTCCGTTTATATATTAGGCCACACCTACAAACTTTGGTACAAGAACAACTGCATATTAACTGTTTCTGTGCTCTAATATTTATTTGACAAGTATGTAGTGAGAAAATTTGCTCTTTCACAATTACATGATCATTAAGATTTAATTAAATGCAAGTGACAAAATGCTAACACAACTTATCAGCCAAAAATTAGGTTTGTTTGCAATTTGAGACTGTGAGAGAAAAGAAATTAAGATTGTGCAGCTGTGTGCCAGTTGTGAAAGGCCTGTAAGCAAATACTCACCCCATATGCTTGTCAATATGGGTTTAGTTTTACACAACACTTTTTAGGTGCGGCCCTATCTATGGCATTGCCACTTTTATCTATCTGGATGGAAAAGATGAACACAATGTAAACCAGAAACATGATTATATGGCTAATTGCATTTCGCCTCAGCAACTGGGATGTCTGGATAGTTTGCTTATGATTTCATGTTACATCCTTCAAATTGATGCCAAGACATGTTGGAGCTATTTCTGTACTCCCGAGACACTTTTTGTTGATGTTTGCTTTATTTTGCTGGTTACCTGTAGATGTGACACTGCTGGCTCCAGGGCATCCTTTGTCTCATCACAAAAGCCACCAGCAGTTGATACAAACATCATTGGACACTCCTGGAATACACACCATCTCACCTGTCACACTGTAACAATCACTTTGACAACTTGGTGCAAACATGAGGTGTAAAAATGTACACAGACACAGCCATCAGCTTGGATTCCTGTCCCATACGACCACTGATGTGTGTGTTTGTGTGTTTCTACAGTACATGTGTGTCTGTCTGTCTGTGAGGGAATAGGTGGAGGCCATCTTTCATCTCTTGCTGTGATCAGGTATTCTACATGATATGATATGATGATACAGGCCCAATTAAGGGATGGGGTTGTGTGAAAAATGTGATGACAGGGCAAGCGGAAGACTAGACTGTGATCTGACATCTGAGAGGGAGAGAAAGACAAGGGAGAGAGAGAGAGCGAAAGAGAGAGAGAGGTTGCAAGAGAACGGATAAGGGCGGGGGAGGACGGGGGAAAGATGCAGGAAAGAACGGAAGAGTGATGCTGGTAAAGGAAATGAAGACAGAGCAAGCGTGAGAAAATAGTGAGAATGAATGTTAAGTAGAGAGGGACAGAGAAAATTAATATGATTAGGAAGGAGAGGGGAAAATGGAGAGGCACATAGAGATGAATGGAGAGGAAAAGGAGAAAACAGGCTTCTTTTTCATGAGAAACAAATTGTCAGAGGAAGATGTGGATCCTACTTTTGATCCATCTTGTAGACAGAATAGAATTTTTTTTTTTTTTAGTTTCAAAAACATAAGACTGACATGAAGTATATACAAGAAAAATGAATGAAATTTTCGTCTAGGCATCAACAATCTGTAGAAAAGAAGTATAGAAAAATTCTAGTTTTTAATTATTATTTCATATTTTGCACATACAGGTATATTTGATTATACAGATGTACAGTAGTGCAGCAGACAACGGGGAATGGAGTTGATTTTACACAGGGAGGCTTGGTACTGTCTGAAGTGTTTCCCTACATTTCGTAAGTCTTTCTGGATAAACTACAACCATGTCAGGTGTATGATTTTGATCAGGACATGTGGTGCTTTGATCACCCTGCCAGCTTTTATCATCACACATGCTCTTCTCATAACCAAATAGGACCCAATTATGTCAAGCACATTGTTCTTTACCTGGAGTGCCAAAGCACTGCATAGAAAGAAGGAAATAACTCACACTAAAACATCACTTAAAGGGAAAAAATGCTTTTATTTAGCTGTCAAATAATGTACTTGTTAGACTCAATCAATTACATGAAATAAATAAGTTTCAGTGTGCAGAATATTTTTAGCTTACTTTGGGAAGTATTCTCCCAAATAAAAATATATAGATAAATTGATGCTTATCAGCTTAGGGTAACAATAGGTGTTCATCAACAATTTTTTAACCTCATGATATTAATACAGAGATAAAGTAGAACAGACTGCAGGTCCAAGTCTCATGGAGAGTACTGTGCAGCTCTCAGAACACTTGAGCTCCTGTCTCGATAAGATCCAGGCTCATATCCAGTTGATCAGGAGGAATGATACACCTGAAAAGAGAAATATGAAAATGATTAAAACAATTAAAATACACTCCAGAAATATCAGTTGATTATTTACAATGGGTTACATATTAATACACGAGAGCTCCATGAAAGCCTTTTAGGATTTTTTTCTGTATAACACAACATTTCCAACAGCAAATATTCAGGAACTTCAGCTTAAGACGAATTCATCATTACAAGCCAGAGGGGATCTTACAGCAACCTGTTAGCTACAATTCATACACAACAAACACATAACCTCTGTGTGTACAGTTTGTTATTGCGAAAGCATGAGGGACAGCACTTGTTGTAGAGTTTCATCACATCCCAAAGAAAGATCCTTGAATGAAAGAAGTTCAGTGAGCTGTGAGTTCCGGGTGTACTTGAGGGCAACAAAGGCTTCAACAATAGCCGCTGACATTAGTCCCCCTCATATCACACTGCACTTTCCTCCCTTTGTTCCCCCTGCACTTCTCACATGTATTGTCTTACATGATATCCTTAGAACCTGATAAGACGCCCGGTGAAGGTTTTTGTAGCTGAGGACACAGGCCTGGGAGTGTCTCAGGGTTACAGCTGCTTATTATTCTCTCATAGAGGAGACTGGGAGACTGTAGGGTCTGGGGAACGCCTTATCGGATCCCCTTTACACCCTGCCTAACCTGGGTTACCTGCACCTCCAGCCCTTCCTCCGTTACTCCTGCCATACCTGACACTCCCAGAAAGACATTATGGTATTACATTTCCCCGAAACTATAGAGCTCGTTGACAAGCATGGGAGGTATTCTGGGGGCCAATATGAATGTATAGGCTGTACAGAACAGCTGGGGTCATTTGAGATCGACAGTAAGGATGACTGACTGGCTCAGTTAAATCTCCAATGTATGGTGTCATTGTCTGCATCAGACAACAAAGGCAGAATAACATGTCATTTTAGGATCCCATGACTTCAACTAAGGTGTTTCCTAAAGGTTTACTCTAAATGCAGTTCCTGATTTATCTTGTCAGACACTTAAAATGTCTTGAATGTCCCTTGCAAGTTGCTATAAGTCAGCAACTCCCCTCAGTTGTTTTTCAGGGATTCAGAATGTATAAAAGTAACGTTTTGGCCAGGCTGCATTCTTCAACAAATTTCTCTGATGTTTGGCTGACAGTACAGAACAGTTCAGAGTTGGCAGGGGGTCCCTGGGCCATCAACAGCCAAACTCAGCCCAACCCCAAAAGATGAAGGGAGGTGAATTCAGACAACTCAAGCACACCACCCTGCCTGCTCAGAGCACCTCAAGGGCACACGCTGCCTGCCCGGCCTGCCTGTCTATCTGCGTCTAGCTGATCTTAGTCAAAGCTACATGTGCCTCTCTCTGCATCCTCCTCATCTTCTCTGCTGACACTGCAGTTTAATGCCTATATATAAGGATGATGTCCACAGTGTGTGAGTGTATGCATGCGGGTCCAGGGCCTTGCTGATGGCTCTCAATATGTCTGATGTTTAGGTACATCAGACAAAGCCTTTGACAATCACCAACTGAATAGACAGATTAGAGCTGGATGTTTATAAGGTAAACTGAAATAACTGCAACACCAATCTTTAGAGGTTGAAACTCTAAAGTGTGTCAAGGTAGGGAAAACCTGACTTCAATTTA
This sequence comes from Thunnus albacares, assembly GCF_914725855.1. NCBI lineage: Eukaryota > Metazoa > Chordata > Actinopteri > Scombriformes > Scombridae > Thunnus > Thunnus albacares. The sequence goes on along the minus strand of NC_058107.1, from coordinate 18,137,960 downwards.
GGACCAGAATTTGTTATATTAAATAGAAGACATGTTGGACAACAAAAAAACAGTGTATACAAAGAAGGAATACTGTACATGAGAAACAATAATTGCAAACATATTTACTTTCATAAAATAAAATTTGCTATCTTTATTCACAGACCATTTGCTTGCCTTTACACAGTCATTCTCAGTTAAAATGTATTCTCTCTCTGGTTTTGGTTCTGTTTACGTGGCCACATGTTAAAGGTCACCTCAAGCCTGCCCACTAAGCTCCTCCTGACTTATATACAGTTTACAAAACTTGAATTCTATAATCTGTGGTATTTAAAGAGCTGTTGGTATAAACTAGGTGTCTTGCCATTCTCAAAACAGGATGATTGGAGTAATCTTTCACAAACTGGGGTGTCTTTTCATAGTTTTGGTGTTCATCCTATCAGTTGTGATAAACTGTGAGACAGCTCTAAATAGAGATTTAAAGCACACCCACAGGGCATTGCAACATGAGTTTTATCCCAGTCTGTCCATTTAATCTTGTGTTCCAAACCACTTGTTTATGAGCAAAGGAAAATCATTTCTATAAATTCAGTAACCATCAGTTTGACTCAGTGTTAGCTGAATGAAACTGGTGGATATACTGTAGATGGTAAAAAACTGGGTGATCATCTAGATCCAGATCATCTTTGCTCAAAACTGTGTATTGAGATTTGTCTTAATCCTGGGGCCTCTGCAATGAAACTAGTTAAGATATACTGTATACCATTGTCTTAACCAATATCAACAATAGCCAAAACATGGAAAATGAAACACAAGCTGTGAAGAGAAATCAGAAAATCCTTAAAGGTCACATAATATGCAAAATGCACTTTTTCGTGTCTTTTCAATATAAATGCAGTATGTGCCCCTGGTGTGTCTGGAGACCCCCAAACTATGAGAAAAGACCATCCTCTCTTTTTTTCTCCTGCTCCATCTCTCAGTAAATGCGTGTGCAAAAGCACAGTTTAAATTTGGCTCCCTTTATGACGTCATAAAGGGATCTATTGAACAGAAACTTCCCCTAGAAGGCTGATAGTCCCAACCCACTGAAACGTACTGAATCAACTTTTGAACTGAATCAAAGTTCTGTTGTTTGCTGCAAGAACTAACACAACAGTCTATATGACTTCCCATCATCTGAGGAAGTGAAGACCCGTTGGATTCACTATATTTTTGATGGAAAAGTCCCCACAACGACTGGAAAACTGTTATGTGTGTGTGATGCACTGATACTGGCTGTCAGTGACCTAACCTCAAACTTGTAGGCTGTAAATTTGCGGATTGTTTACAGATACGGATTGTCCCGGTTTCAAGCTGAGTGTCCTGAGTCCTGACAAATATCTGTAAAACACTAAAATGTCCCGGTTTTCAACATTCACTACCAAATTGTCCCGGTTTTCACCACACCAAAATAAAATAATATGACAGGCCTACTTGTTTTCAGTGCTTACATAGACGTTGATCATGTTCTGTCCCACTCATTATTACCTAACCCAATATAAAAACGTAAACAACACACCATGCGTCTGAATTCAACACTGACTTGTCTGTATGTGTGTCAATCAATCAATGTGTCTCTGTTGGGGCTGCTTTTAGCTTATGACGCTTGCGGCTCTTTCTGACAAAACATGCCAGTATGCTAACAGTTAGCTGTTATGCTGAAGAGAAAATCGGTCTTTTCTAAAGAGCTCCGGGAGGCTCCTCCTACTCCTTCCTTTGAAAATCCGGTGTTCTGCACACAATACAAGAGAACGTTTTGGGTCACACACAGTGGAATGCCGATATAAAACATCATATTAACACAGCCAACCATAAGTGGTGGCTACAAGCAGGTAGCACCATTGAAACCTACTTTGGCACGGGAAACACCTGTGACAGCCATCTGAATACTCCCGGTAGGTGTGCTAAGTGCCATCCTGATGAAAATGCCTATGGTGTGTGCATATGTGCATACATGTGCGCATGCATGAACATGCGGTAACATACACTTCAGGTCCCGGTTTGGGAGTTTGAAAATATGGTCACCCTATATAAGTTTTATGCTGTTTCACTGTTTATTTGGCAGATTAGCCTGTTGAACTTGGCATTCGCATGCAATGTTGGACTAATGTTCTTGTGGGACAGTCAAGAGAAACTGTGTGAACGTTAGGTCTCATTTGAAGCCAACTAAATAACGACAGTAGTAGATTGGATTGTGGTAACTGTTTTTTCATGTTGCTTTTTGTGGAACTTTGAACTGCAGTTCTAGCTCAGCTAGCTTTGTTGTTACTTGTTAGCCCATTCTGCTCCATGATCCTCGCTGGTACGTGTGTGTTGCTGCTGCAACGTTATGTAAATGTACTTGATAGACATGCCATGCATAATCTCAGTGGTATTTTTGGAATAAACTTCAAAGACATGTTTTGAGGACCTCAGAGACCTATATTAACTTGTTGAAGAAGAGTATAATATGCGATCTCACTTTAAAGGTCACCTTACTTTAAAATAATTTTGGGGCACACAGTAGCCAAGTAATTGTGTGTAGTGAAAAAAAAATAGTACGGTTTATTTTTTCCTTCTAAGTTTAGGGATTCTTTAATGCCAGTAGACCTAGATTTTCTCAAACCAGATCTTCAAAAATGGATGGTTGTCATGCTCTCCATCACAATGTGCATTTATGTGGAAAAATACAGGAATTTTTGGGAGTGGTCTCCCATCATCCACAAAAAACAGATTTCATGTCAAAGTGTCTCTTGGGAGGTTGACAAAGGCAAAAAGTAGTGCCTGGTGTTGCCCTAAGTCTGATAACAGGGTGGATGAGTTGTACACCTTGCTCTCCTCCTGCTAACTACTCCCAGTAGACTGCATTCAGATGCCTCCTCTCCCCATGAGGAGGAACTGATGCTGCTGCTGATATGCAGAGAATAAGACTCATCTAAAGCCTATCAGAACTGGAAGAGACTACTTATATGGAGATAGCGCTGGAGGAATATGATGCATACACATGCAGACAGGTAAAAACATGTGCTTGCAGTACAAAATCTAAACCTGAGGTGTGGACACATACTACTGTATATACAGATGCCAACAAACAGACTGAGGGCAATAAATAGACACATATGTACAAAAATGCACAGACATGAATAGCAAACATACACAAAGATATGAACAAACACAACACATCTCTCAACCATCCCATTCTCTTTCTATCTATCTCTGTCCGTGCTTCTGAACCTTAGGGAGACATATTCTTTTTCATCTGTCAGTATGGATGGAAACAGACATGTTCAAAAAACACAACAATGGCCTTGCCAGCACCAAGGAGGCTCTATGTTTTGTATGCTTGAAGCACTGCATTATCTCCTAAGTGTCTAGCAACCCAGTATAGTAAATAATGGATGCTCCTCTTCCTTCTGAAAAACTCCTCTTTCACTTCAGGGACCAGTCATGGTTTACCTGTATAAATGCCCTTTCTGTGTCTTTGGAGAAATGGATAGCACTAAAGGATGTGGGTCAGACAATTTCATTAGCACAGCATTTCTCCCTGTGTCTCCTTCAATCAGCCATTTGACAAAGGCAATGTCGCTCAAAATGTCTTACAGACACTTTCATATAGAATTCTCAGAGAAAAAAAGATGCAGAGACTGCTGATCCATAGCAGGGAATTCATGAAATATAGCCCATATAACAAGGGCAGAAACAGTAAGGCTTGAAAGAAGAGAGCGCAGTCACCTCTGAGAAATCAGCTGAATATCCTTGAAGTCTTTAGCCTCGACCCTCCAGTCATTACGCCATTTGTTTCTGGGTCAACATCTAGGAGGTCTTCACCCGACCTAAAAACACAGAAAAGACATAATGGTCGGTGCTTTAGATGTACATATACACACAAACACACAGACAATACATGAGCATAAAAGGTATACATATCGCCGTACACATTTTACAGATGCTGCAAGGACTGTCTGACTGATTTTTATTTTTTCACCCACTTGTTTCTCTATACTTTTGTACAGTTAAGTCAAAACACTAAATACAATTGGACAAGACTATAGTGTGCCACTGTGTAACTAAGTCTCTTTGGTCTCCCTCCCCCATTCACTCTGAGGTTACATCGAAAGAGTTTCAGCTATTGTGAATTATTTACTTGATTCACCATTCGGCCCTTTAACCCCTCAGCAAATGCACAGGCTGTCGGGGTTAAAAATACACCCCCACAGGATCTGTGTTTGACTCTACATGCATGTGTGTGTGTGTGTATGTATGTGTGCGTGTGAGGGCAGGGATGTGGATTTAAAATATAAAACAGTTTATAACCCATGACACATAAAGTACCTTCCATTCCCTCTCACACTCTGTCTCAAACACACACTCTCACACAGGAACTCATCAGAGCATCATTATGTGGGTACTTTCAGAGTGAAAATCCAGGCCGTCCCAGATGGGATTATTATAACACAGCTTGATCTGTGCAAGAGCTACGAGTGTGATTGTGTGTGTGTGTGTGTGTGTGTGTGTGTTAGAGAGAGTGTTAGGGTGTGTGCATGTTTGTTAGAGAGTAAGTGAGCCCTGACCTGTGCTGCATGACCTGAGTGAATGTGAGGATGCACCTTTCTGTGTCTTAGAAAGTATAAACTATATAGTACAAGCATAAAACTGTGCCATGCCGAGCCATTAGCGGGAAAGGCGTTTTCCTTGACAACTGTGTCAAACTACAGAAACTGGCTTACATTCACTTACAAGAGAGGATGTATACAGCGGACATATTCATGTTGAGCCCATGAGTCAAAGGTTGAAATAAAAGTGTCTGAGATACACGCCTGCCTAACAGCAAACTGATTGAAGCTGAGCCTGTCTGACTGAGTGAATGTTAATGTCACTGAGATATGTGGGCCTTAATGGATCCACACACACACACACACACTGACACCAACTCTACTTGGCCATGTTGCCGTGGTATGTCCCTGGCATGCAGCAGTGTTGTCATGGATACTCCCAGACACATCCGCCATCCCATAAGCGGGGGGATGCTGAGCGCTTCAGAGGGGCTGGCGCCGAGGCCTCCCTCCCCTTCTCCCCCAAACCCTCAACCCCCATTCACTACCCCTTCCCCCAAAACTGAATCCCTGTCCCTATTCTCCCCGAAACCCGGCTCAGCCTCAAAAAGGCCCTCTGTGCTCTGCTTGTCAACTGGGTAGGCCTGGGAGTACATAGCAACTATTTTGTCCCGATGTTGGACCCTTCTTTGCTTTTAACTGGAATGGGTTGTGATGTAATTGGAATATAATGGAATATAATGGAACAATGGAGAGTGAGACAGAGAAAAAGACACTAGTACCAGTTTAATTCTTGTCTGAGAAAAGCTTAAAGAGATGTTGAACAAGGAAAATGAATGACGTTTTGTGTGTGCGTGTGTATGTGTGTGTGTGTTAGCCTCAGGGCTATGGTTAAGCCTGTAGTTCATCCTGAACTGATCCTTTTCATTAGCCATTATCAATAATTCAACATTGCACTTGCTTTAATGGTTTAATGTGGGCAAACCCTCAATCCACACACATCCACCATGACACACACACACACACACACACACACACTCTACTTAATAGCACTCACTCTCTTGGCCTGCACCCAATGCCACTGAGGTGAATATAGATGTGTAAACGTGCATATAACACAGTCAGAGCACCTAAAGCTTTCAAAGGTAAAATACCTATCAATCAGAAACACTGTTATGTCTCACCAGGCAGTCATAGAATCCCTTGATTTAGAGAAGAAATAATTTATCGTTTCCCTACAAAAGTCTGTTTTACTGTATATCAAGTTATATTTCCAATAAAAAGGCACATCAAATCCTCTACTCTGAGATGAGGAAATGAAAGGGTTAAGCTTTTATGACGTGTCCCCTCCTGTGCTCTCTTTTGCCCTCTCTTTCATATTCTCCAGTATGGCAGTGCTCACTGCCTGCACATATGCTGAAAAAAATAATCCTCTTTGATTGGAAGGCTAATTTGAAGTGTCAATTATTCTTATGCAAATGAGGGTACAGTTTCTCACGTCTGAAATGGGTTGGGGGCACAGATGGGTGCATGTGTGTGTGAGTGCGTGCGCATGCACAAATCTCCCCGCAGAACATACAACGCCATTCCATCCCCCCGCCAACTCTTCATCTATACCTCTTAGAGAAGAAAGCTGACGTACAAAGACAGCCGGCATAATGGGATGGGGATATTTGCATGCACATTGTCCACACTGAACGCCAAACACATCATAAATTGGGAATACAATGCCAAAACAGTAACAAAGGCGTAGAAGTGCAAGTCAGCGCCCAAAACATTCGACAATACGGTGGCATAGTTCTATGTTGTAATGTAAATAATGAAATGATGCTGGGTAAACAGGAACACGACAAGAGCTTGGATGTATCGCGGGAAGTATTGTGGGCGAACAAAACAATTTACTAAAGCCTTTGTCATCTAAACACTTTCCAGTAACATTTTCTTTTGCCATGACTATACCAGAGGTGCAAGTGAGAAATATAATCCCAGTGTCTGTACAGAGGGAGAGGCACAAACAGATCCTGTTTAGAAGAAAAAAAGGAGAGAGAAAGAGGCATAAATTGAGAGCAACAGCATGTGCCTGAAAGCATACATTTGTGTCTAAGTATAGTATGTGAATGAGTACACGCTCCTCTTTATGGTAATTAAAGCTTCGGACTCAAACTTAATCTGGATGAGAGATTTAGTCTGACAAAGAGAGACAAACTGAGGATGAAAAAGGGAAAAAAAAGAGGTAGACAGACAGAAGACTCTACAAATAGAGTCTGTTGTCTGACCCTCTCAGCTGATGTGGTGGTTCAAGTAAAAAAAAAAAAAAAAAAAAGGCTTTTCAGGCCCAAAACAGGATCAAACAACCTGCTGTAGAGTCCGGTTACACCATAACAATGGCTTACATTCACTCTCTGCCTCAACAGACAAGCTTTTACCTCAAAGGGTGTAGAGGGAGAGAGTAAGTCTGGTTTGGAGGGTGGGTGCATGCGGGTATGGAGGGGAGTATAGCGATATCTTAGACGATAATGGTGTTCAACAGATTAGATGGTATCAGCCTACCATGTTTGTTTTCAACCATCGGCTTCTGCAGCTCTACTGAGATCTATGGTCAACCCCGCAGGCACTCTCAATCTCAAGGAAACCTTTAGATATTGACAGAGAAGGTGAAGTACTGTGATAGATAGCATTCAAACCCTCAGATAAAAAAAAAAACGGTGAAGAGAGAGCAGCTGAGGACAGACCATCATCTATAAAGTGAAATACTGAGACGTCTTTGAAACCTGCAATTGTCAGAATCAGTTATTGTCTCCCTGATTGAATTAAACATTTGATAGACTTTTAATGGACTGGGGAATGAATACCTTGTTTTTTTTACACTTCCCTTCATTAGCTCAGGATTTTAAACTCAGACATATTGACAGATTCCTAAAGATATCATATAGCCAACTACAACAGCTGTCTCTGTAAGCTTCTCTGTACACAGCAGACAATCTGATTAATCACAGACCCACAATAGACAACTACTCTCTGCTAACCACCTAAGACCCTGCTTCTCAAGCAATGAAGAGCAGCCCTGGCAATTTGTATTTGTTTTGCACTGGTTCAGTAGTTCTGGAGGAATTAGTATGCAGTCAGGGATGGGAGAGCTTGTCAAGATCAGGGGGAAATCTTTACCCACCCACTGGGTGGATCTACATTCATGAACAAAGTTGACAAGAAAGCTGACTAGTGTAAAGACAGGGAGCAAATAAAATGGCAGAGAACACCCTGAATATTCCTTTTCATATGAGTGCACTGAGAACACCTTCATAGACAGGGCCTGTTCTCTATCTTGTCTGTCTTGTATGTCTGTTCATCTGTCAAGACACTCACTGTCTCTTTTTCTTTCTCACACCCTCTAGCCCCTCTCCTCTTTTCCAAAACTTATGTGTCATGCACGTCAAAATGCTAAGGCCAGTCCTTTTGAGGGTGTTCTGCTGGACCATAGAGCGAATAAACATCCATGTCAGGAGAAAGCGATCTGGGGCCCTTCTCTCACTGAGCCCGAGCTCTCCTGGGAAACACACAGCTTGTACAATGGATAGAGGAGGCCTTTTGTTGAGTCTCTGGGAGCTGCAGGGCTAGCTCTGGATCAAACACGGGTGTGTGTGTGTGTGTGTGTGTGTGTGTGTGTGTGTATGTGTGTGTGTACACTTCTGCATTTCGCACACGCGCACGCACATACATACTCAAACACGCATTGACACACACAAGAGTGCACACACACACACATCTTCGCCCCCACACACACATCAAATCACATACTTTTCTCATCTTCCTCAACTCAGTGTGACTAAGTAAACTTCTTCACTCTTTTGCAGTAGTTACCGAGGGCAGTTGGACTGATTTAGACTGGTTTAGTGTCAGTCTAAAGGGGCTTGCTGTTGTACTATATACAAATCACAGTTCAAAGCCCTTGGCTGGGCTCCCTCCTGGGGTTCAAGCCAGGGAAATCCTGCAGGGAAGTGTCTAATGCTTGTGGGTAGCCTGTGTGTGTGGCACAGTTATTTATTACACAGACTTGAGACATTTCACAGATATATAATCTAATATTGGCATGGGATGATGGAAGACAAAACAGAAAGGCAACACAAAACAACTACATGACTCAAGTTTGTAAAAACTGACCAAAACTTTAGGGCAGTAGATGAGTAATTGCACACTAGATGCACATCAGTGAAATATATTACGCTAGCAGCTGTTATGTGACCATTAACAAATAAAACAAAACTGTGTTTATCATCGCTGAAGAGTATGGGAAAATCTAGTGACAATACAGACACTAGAATAAGTAGTACAGTTCCTCCGCTCTTCACAGAATGCATTTTAATACATTTCCATTCGAGCCACTGCCGTGCTCCTGGCTGTCTGGCCCTCATGTAGGATCTATGGGAATTCTCCTCACTGAAATGAACTCACACCGTCTGACCCTATTCATCCCCAAGACTGCACTTTCTCTGGGACTCCCCCTTTTCCAGTCCCCCGGTTTCCCACAGACCCCCTCTTTCCTCTGTCCCTCTCTCTCTACATCCTCCCCTATTTCTCCCTACCTTCCCAGTGCCCCCTCCCCTCCTAAGTCTCTGCCTTGCTTTCAACTCCAATTTTGGGCACAATGAAGTTGTTCTGGCTGACAGTTTGGCCAGTAGAATAAGTGTTGTTTGAGCCTGCTGTGTGGCCCTGCAGTGGGCCCATTCTCCCCCTCGCCGGCTCAGTTACCGAGAGCCTTGTTGGTGGGACACGAAAGCCATCCGTCCCCACGCTCCCACCCTGACCCAAACAATTAGCCTCAAACCGCACTCAGGCTCACCTGCACCTCCTCTTTACATGCACGCATACATGGACAGATGTGCACACAAACACACAAAAAATAGCTGCCTGCCTCACTTCCAAAAATTAGATAGCACTTTTGCAACACGAGATTTGAAAATGTATAAGTTCTGTCTTTCATATTCTTCTCTATGTTATGAGTTTATCATTATAGCATATGGTTCTCTGCTACGTTGCATCTGTTATGGCGCTGTGGCAGTAACACCACAACCAGGTTGGCCTGATTTACTCAGTTACTCCATGTCTTGTAGGACGTGTCAGAAAAGATTCTGTATTGGGGTCAGCTGGAAAGACAAAGCCTGGAGCCCTCTCTCCTCTGTCGCTTTCAGTAAGCATCAACCGGCCTCTCTTTCTCTCTCCCCCTTCCACCTCCCCTCACCCCCTCTGCTTCTTTTCCAGTTTTCTGTTTCTCTGTTCCAATGAGTTATCAAATAAATATAAAAATTCACACTATAAATATTCTTCTTGTGTGTATCCCCTCTGACACATACACACACAAAAGCGCACAGACACACACACAGAAGCCAGGACATGAGAAAGTGGCTGGGAGAGGCCCTGATGGGGGGACCATATGTCCAGGCGTTGTATATCAGTCAGCTCACCCCCAGCGCTCTGCCAGACCACCATAACTTAGTTTGTCTTCAGCACAAAGTTTGGTCCAAGCTTGGCTGGGTTCATTAGGAACCTATTCTCTGGAGCCAATGAAGCTCAACAGACCTCCAACAAAGGAGCTAATCACACCCACTGCTGCTCTCTCTCTTTTCCTCACCTTGACTCTGTTTCTAAAAAAAAAAAAAAAAAATCTATCTTTATAGTTTCCTCACAGTCTCACTCTTTACTAAATAAAACCAAATACAAGTAATCTGTTGTTGCCTTCAATGGTACCAGCCAACCAAATTTTAGACTATAAAACACAATCTGTAGACTGCAGAGCATGAAGAATAAACCATTATGACAAAAAAGCTGGAGAATAGCTAAATTGTTCAATAGTCATACCTTTCATTTTTTTGTGTCTACACAATCTTTGGTACAGAAACAAACATGGATAATTGTGTCTCCATTGAAGATTCGCCGCTGCGAATGTTTGTGTATGTGAGTGGACTTACAAAGTGTGATGTTCTCACCTGACAGACACTTTACTGTCTCGAGTGTTAGTGAGATGTGGTGTGTAGAATGTATGCCTACCTACAATGCATGCATTTCTCTGTGGGTGTGTTTGAGTGCATGTGTGAGCAAAGGATGTGCTGCATTGACAATAGAAAGCCCCAGGCAGCTGAATACTTGAAATGACCTTGAACCCCAGCGTTCTCCATTCCCATGGCTGCAGGGACGGTGAGCATGTCTAGGTTTCTGCATGTGTGTGTATTTGGGAAGAAGAACAATGAGGCTTTGGACTTTGTCTGTGCACATAATTCAGTAACAGAAACAAAATATTCTATATGAATAATGTAGGTGGGATTTTATGGCCAATAAATCTATAAAAAGTTAGTAGGGTTCTTTAAAAAAGTGGATATTTTTGACAAGAACAAAAAAGATATTTTCAGAGTTTCAGATTATTGCCCTCATTAGGATAGACCTTGTGTGTTTGTGCCATCTTATCACATCAGCGTTAGCTATCCACTGTCATATGTGTGCCCCACTACCTCCCAGCCTGCAGTGACTGTATTTGCTCACCCTGCATCCAGCAGAGAAAGAGGCTTACTCCATACCGTGTCCCCTACTGTGCACACAGGCTACAGGCAGGCATGAACGTGGCTGATCTGGACATGGCTTAAACACACATACACTGTACACACAGGATGGTCCCACAGCACACAGATACACACACTAACAGACACACATCCACGGGCACGCTGATGAAGAGGACTTGGTGGGTTAACAATGGCGGTAGGGGGTAGGGATGGTGAAGGGAGACCCAGCGAGGGGTGGTAAAGGCCATGTCAACGGGCCCTGCTTGGACACAAATGTCAGCAGCATGACTACCTGTACATGGAGACCCAGCAGTGTGAGAGCACAGGAGATGATCAAGAAGAAACAAGAAGAGGACAGGAACAGACATTACAGCCCAAAACAAACAGAGGTACACAAGGTAGAGAGAAAAGCTTAACAATGTGCAGAAAACATTTTGAGACCAAATGTCCTTTATTGTAAACGATAATAATTTTAAAAAGCGAGGACCTAGCTGAAAGACATGTAACAGTACAGAAAACAATATTGTGTGTTTTAATCTTACATGGTTTGTGTGATTTCTAAATTATTCCAGAAAAAGACAAACAGGTGTGATTTTTATCATTAACTTCTTTTAACACTAATTGAATGGAATATTAATTGATTTGACTTAACTCATCCAAGCAAAGCTCTCTGCAATATCAGAGATATTTTCCCAACCCTCACTCTATAGTCAGATGCATTACTCAGATGCATAACTGTTTGCAGTCCTCCATCTCATGCCCTATGTTACCATTCCTGCTCCCCATCCATTAGATGTTGAACATTTCAACTTTCAAAGTGGAGAGAGAACACAATGCCCTCTGCAGCCTAAAAACACTGAATACATTATAACCATTTTGCACTTGCACCTGAATATTACAACAGATACAAATGTGCCAGCTCACATACAGTATACACTAAGATTGAGAGGAAAATGTTATGTGTTTTTTTTTCCTCTCTTTGTGAAAGGTCAAAACGCCACCCTGCACCATTCCGAGGCTCTTTGAAGACCAACAAAACACTTCTACACATGCACACAGTGTTAAAATAGATAAAATCCACTTTAAAGCTCCACAGCTAACAACAGAAACTATGTACATTGTGATGCATTTTCTATTCACCCTTGCATTAGCAAAGTGGCTCTTATAGACATTGCATGTGGACAATAAAACCAGGAACCTTCTATTTCATGTACAATGTAATCAATGTCTGTTTTTTTTATATAGGTACAAACAGGAAACAGTGAAGTGGGATTTAACTTGAAAATTGGAAATACAAACACACATGTGCAAAGGCACACAACACATACATACAATTTAAATTTCAGCATTACATTATACAACACAATTTTTTGCTATTCATAATGAAGGTCTTTGTTTTTATGAAGGCAATGTTTTGAATGCAAGGTGAGGGGCAAAGAGGACATCACTTGTAAATTGAAAATTCATAAATGCCTCAATCTCCAGTAACTCTTTCACTAAACAACACAGTGTTCAGAGTATTTGCCCTCTTATCAAGGTAAGCACATGTTGAGGAATATTCAAATCATTTTTGTGTTGACCTGAAATTGAATTTTTCATACAAAAAATTCTGAATGCCTTCCACAATTGTTAACACCATCTTGTTGCGTCTCATTGTTGACAACATATACAAGTCCTTGCTAAACAGAAGCAGCATGAGTTGTTTTACAAGACTGCAGGTTTGTTAGCCAGTTTAGTTGATCAGATTAAGGGATGTTTTTACTTTAAATGCTGTACTTCAGCAGGTTAAAATGTTGAATATCAAATATCTAACATCATTTAGAAGGAAATATGTACACACATTATATAAGAAATTGTGTTCAACACTACATTTTGTTCCATTGCATGAAGGGAAATGTGATTGAAATACACACACAGACATACACACAATCTCCAGATGGCCATAGAGTGTGAATGCCCTGGAAAACACAGTAACAACAGATTTCCTGAACCAAAACCCAAGGCCATCTTCCTCTCGGCACACACTGTCTTGAGAAAAAAAAAAAAAGTCCTACATCCTGACTCTTAATACATTTTTTCTTTCACCCCCGTTTCTTCGTTTCCCTTTGTTTCCTCCATTTCCAACCTCTACCTGGAATCACAGCAAAGTTCCTCAGTGAAAGCAGTGTGTTCTACTCATCACCAGCACTTTTACAGATCCTCAGCCGCCAGACAGTGGTGATTTGTGCCTGTGTTAAGGCAGAACTACTCCTACTCTTTCACAATATAGATTGCTGCCATTATCTGGAGCTATTCCTCTAGCTGACACAAAAGAAGAAGAAAACATGGGGGGAAAGGATGAAGGAATTTCACCCAACTGCTGTATGAATTGCTGATGGGACCTGAGTGACAATTTGGTATGCAATTGTCAGTGTCAGTCACAGAGACGTTGTCATGTCTGATTCCCATCTTGTGAAGCCAAACTTCAGTGGGTAGTGTTTTGTCAGAGGACAGTTTTCCATTGAGAGAGTCCAATCAGCATCACATAGCTTTTGATGGGGACTAAATGCAGTTGAGGGACTAACCTTGGTTAATATATATACTATTACTGCATACACACATTCAAACACACGCATTTTACATTGAGCCAGGACCTTTGACTGTAGTGGAACCTGACTAATATTTCAACTAACGTGGAGTGAATGTAGCGGAAATGCAAATTCAACGCTGCCCCCTTTCACATTGAGGAATGAAATCAAATCTTTTGTGGCCGCTGCGCATTGAGGGTGGGAAAAACGACAAGGCGAAGGGGTTCCTTGGGTCACTCATTTGGGCTGTGAATGAGCCAGTGCCCAAGCGGGAAAGATGGTGTGCCAATGGTGTGCTCTCTGCTAATTGATTGCCTCTACTAACAAGAGCATAATGTATTCTATTGTGATCATCCTTTGCCCATGTTCATTAAGGCAGGAAGCAGCGTGATCTTTTCTTTTTGTCTTGCTCCTGCCCCTTTCCCCCCCACCCCCCACCCTCTCTCTCTTCCCCCTCCCAATCCTCTTTTTCTTTCTCGCTCCTTTTCTCTCTGCCCCTCTCTCCCGCACTCGATAGGAAAAGGTGATGCAAAGGTGATATGACAGGCAAAGCATCCCTTACCATCCCAAATGCAAAAACGAAGAGGAACAAAGGACAGATGGAAGAAGAGGAGTAGGTGGCTGGGAGGATGCTGAAGCAAAGAAGTATGGATGAGAGGATGAAAGGAAAAGACAAGGAAGAGATATTATGACTGAGAAGATAGAGGGATATGGACACAGGAGGAAAATGGTGGAAAAATAAGATACAATGAAAGTGTGAGAAAAATAAAGATCAGGATCAGAGAAGCACCTCTCGCCATTTCCCTCCATCCATCTGTTTTTCTCCACCTCCCCCTCCCACCCCATCCTCTGTTCCTGTCAGGTTCCCACTCGCTCCTGCACTCCCCCACACCTCTTCTTTCTACCCCCCTTCTTCCCTCTTGCCCCTTTTTCACCCACCTCCCCTCCCCCTTTCTTTTCCTCACCCCATCTCTGGTTCGCCTCTTAATGAGAGCTGGCGGGACAATGGTACCATTGTTGCCCGTGTTTGGGAACCCTGGACTGAAACAATCGCTGTTTACCCAACCAGTGGCACAGCCTGGACCCTCTCCTTCATTACAGCCAGGCCAAGTCTGATTAAGTCTGTTCCACAAGTGCTACAATAAGCCACTGAGCCAGCCACTACGACTCATCCACTCTCCTCTATCCTTTCCCTCTCCCTCAATCTCTTTCTCTCCAACACTATCTCCCTTGTCTTTCTCCTAGAGCCATAACTTCATTTGGATTCTTTCTCTCTCTGTGCTCATCCCTGCTTCCAGCTCCAGTTCCCCTCTTATTTACATATAGTTCATCACCAGTGACCAGGAGAATTGTATTTACTGTAGGGGGAGCATAAAATAGAGAAAGAGAAACACACGCAGAGAAAAAAAAAGATAGAGAAGAGATGGACTATAAATGACAAATCTGATCTATTTTCAAAATGACCTTCATAATCTAGGACGAAGCTAATTTCTTTATTAAAAATTCCCACTAGGTTTGAACACGCTGCAGGCAGTATCAATATGACTGACTGCAAGAAATAAGGGAAAACTCTCTTTCCATAATGGTCTCAGATCATAAAAAAAAATTGGCATGGAGGTAGTGTTATCAAGCTGATGCTTGTGGCGGAGACGTACTGAATCAGTGGATTGAAAGCCTTTTCACTCAACCACATCCCTCAGCTCTGTGGCTTGTAACAGAAGTATGCTACCAGCACTATGCAAAGCAGCATCATGAATATGCGTAATTAGGTGGGACTGGTGTAATTTTTCTGGGTTATGGGATGTGACATTTGTGGGGCAGGAGCATACATCAGTGTAAGCACGGCTGACAAATGCATAATCCCTTTCTCTGCAATAAGGCATTTTACACTTACAATACAAAATATACAGTGTGCCTTCATACACTTAACAGCTGCATGCAAAAATGCACAAAATCATTCAGGTAAACATGTACATATATGTAGGCACGCATCTGCACAGTCACGCATGCATATACATGCACAGTTGGACACATATGCATTAAAGGAAAAAGCTGTTACTGGAAAAAAGCACTGTGTGTATGGCACTAAAGGGAATCTGTGCATTTAGACACAGATTACAGACTTGCAGTTTTTTTAGAGCAGATACAAGTAAGAGAACAAAAGACAGACAGATAGCTGGAGTAAATTTGCGCATACTGTGGAAAAAGGAGAAACTAAAGGTTGAGTTTTCTCTAAAAGTAGTAGGCATGAGGATATCAGAGGCACACAATTACTCCGTAATAATGGAGGAAACCTGAAATAAATACAAATAATAATAAAATATTGCCCAGCCTTGGAAGGCAGAAGGACACAAAGACTGCTATTGCCAAGCAACAAGGTTAAAAGAGGGTTGATACGCATGAATGTTTAACATAATATCCTACTAGATATCAGTTGGTAATGAGCTTTAGACATTGTTGTTGGCGACCAGGAAGTGTAGCACAGCTGATGACAGAGTCAGAGCAAATTTCCCTACACACTTAACTATATTGTTGAGAAATACCTGGAAGTCTAGGAAGATTTCTGCTTTTTTTTTACAATGACATTGAAGTACTAAGCATCTATTATAATATGTTTTTTTGGCATTAGGATTCAATTTAGATGAACCTTCAAAGGAACTGAACATGTGAATGCACAAATAAGGACAGGCACATGGGCATAGGGACACTGACAAAAGCATCTATTAATAACTGGATCATATTCTTACACAACCAGACACACATGCGCACACACTCACACACACATATGCGTGCACACTTTCAACACACCTCTCTAGCTCTTCAGAGAGAGCCAATTTATAGACACTGTACTGAACCCCCCCACCCCTCACCACCTCTCGTCTCTCTCTTTGCCTTGCCATGCCCCTTTCCCTTTCCCCATTCACCCATACAGACACGCACACACACACACACAAACACACCGGCACGCACAGCACCCTGCCACAATCCACCGCCCTGCCACACATACCGAAGGGGAGGACACATCCCTCATAGCACCCAGGAAATTAACTTGACATTTGATGCAGACAGAAAAAATATATTTCGGTGGGGGGAGGAAAAAAAACAAAGTGTACCAAAGCAGAGATAGCATAAACCCATCCCTTGTTCATCCTTCCCCACCCCACCCCCCTTAAGCCCAGGGACGCATTGGAGGGGGATTTCAGCGATCTGCAATGCAGACGCCACTGGGTGCCCACGGAAAAATGAGCTTCATCTTTTGCCTGTCCTTCTCAGTGTATGCTGTCTGTCCCCCTTTGTTTCCATCTTTTATGATGCCTGCGCTCCATTTTCCATATTCACTTCCCCTCCCTTCGTGTTTTGTGTCTTTCTATTTGGTAGGAAGTTGAAAAAAAAATATGAGGATCACTTGATGGTGCTTGCCTTTGAAATTAAGGCAAACCCTTAAAGCCACTACTTGTAAAAACAATTAGTGAGGGTGAGAATGTCTTAAATTTTTGTTGCAACGCCATTTCTTACCATTTAGCATTTGCCTTGGTTGCTATTTTGTAGCAAGCAATACCAACAGCCGTTCCTGCTCCACATATTACGGTGCATATACAATTTCATGCGAGCAGACTAGAAAATAAAGTGCAGTGTGATCTTGCATATGTTTGATAAGATTAACGATCGCATCAAAGACCCTGTAGTAACCTCGGCAAGGAGCCCAAACACTGCGAGCGAAAGCAGGCCACAATTAATACATCATTATGCACTGCTACAGTTTATACCCGTGAACACACACAACATGCAGCCCGACCGCCAACCAGCTAGTGTCTGTCTCAATATCCCCTGCATTAGACATGCAGGAATGTTAACATCATTATGCACAATTGTGAATGTCTGTCTGTGCCCTCCCCCCTCCCCCCCCCCCCACCATATTGTGTCTGCGGGTAAGCCCACGTGTGTGTGTGTGTGTGTGTGTGTGTGTGTGTGTGTGTGTGTGTGTGGTGTCTCAAAGAGGGCGGCATTATTTAAATATGATTTTGTGTATGCAACTTGAAACAAATTACGGATTGTTGTATGGCTATGAGAGCCTCTGAATGTGATATTGTTAAACCATGTCTACATTAATATCAGCATGTTGTCAAGGGAAGTGATACTGCAGGAATTAATTTCATGACAAAAAATATGTGCTTTGGAAAATGATTCCATTTCCATTCATTACAAAGTTATTACAGGATTGTATGACACAATACTAGGATTTATCTACAAATTAGGATTTAATAAAAGTTTTAAATTCATTTGTGATGAAATACATTTTAAACATTGTGCAACACTGTGTTGTATTATGAATTATATGAATGAAGATATATTATTTAGAATGAAGGCATAGTGATTTTTAACTTTTAAGTATGCAAATAAATTTCTTTTGCTCGTTCTGTGCTGATCCATCTGTGATATTTGCAGGTAACCCCACTAGTGTTTTAAATATTTATGGTGAGAACCAAAACACATATCACGGAAATTAAATACAAACTTGTTTTTGTCTTTTTAGGGCTCGAGGAAAATGGAGACTGACGTGGGTTGTCATCAGCAAATCCCCCCATTACTTAACACACTCATGAAAATGTCATATGTTTGATACAGTGGAAGTTTTTACTGGGAGGATGAGGAGGAAAGTTTCATTAGTGTGGGTGTTACTTGTATCTGCTCTGCATTTCTCTGAGCTGGTACCGTCAAACTATTGCATCATCCAAACACACATTCACACGCATTCACCTGCATTTTAGAATAGTACCGTCAAACTATTGCATCATCCAAACACACATTCACATGCATTCACCTGCATTTTAGAATAGCCTCCTCAATGAATACGGTGCATTTTGTTGCACCATGAAAAAAAATAAGGAACAATTTTCAGTAAAATAAAATAAACAATACCAAGTATCACATTTTTTTAGGCATTGTGAGTAAACAGATCTATCCAGTCTTTATAGGAAGCAAACGATTTAAAGTCTTGCTTTTATGCCAAACACTGTGAGAAGAGATTTGAAATCAGGTTCAAAACCAATACATTTTTAGTTAATAAGATTGTCCAGCAAGTGTTGTATACAAAGTCCTTGGCATCTTTCTCTGCTTATACAAACTCCCCCTCTGCCACCTCGCTATTCCTTGCTGCCACCGATTTGCATTCATTTGCATGATTTTACGATGTGCATATCCTTTGTTCTGACTGTATGATGATGCAGAGGAAACCCTCCCTACGCAGCGCCATTACACAGTCCACTGAAAGCTACTTGGATACTACATTTAAAAAAAACTTTAGTTTTACCTGTTTTAATTATAAATTGATAAGAGGAGATTTCCACAAATACCAGGCTCATCCCCCGGTGGACCAATGATAATGTAGTGCATCAGAATGAGGAAAAAAAGATGGGTATGTCTAGTTTTGTGGAATTTTTGCACAACCATGGAAAGGACATTGTGCTATCGCTAAGAGGCATGAGCATCGGCAATATATAGCATGGGGAAAGGATTGCATCCAACCATGAAATATGGAATTACTTGACAAATAGCAAATAGGAAAATTATAGATGGAAACTAAATCATTGAAAATAGAAAAAAATCCTTTCACATATTTTCATAAATAATGTACCAATTTTCTCCCTCAGTTTGCTCCCTGGTTTTAGTTATCATTTTATAATTGTTTGTTACTGTATTACCTGATCATAAAGAATTAAGCCTTTGCATTTACAATGCTGTCTATACTGTGCAACATTGCTCATTTTGATGTTTGTGAATGGACCTACTGCAAAGCCTTCCTGTATGCTGGCACCTTTTGTTCTCTGTTGTTGTTTTATCTGTGTAGACAACATGCGCGCACACAACCAATGCTTTAGCACTCCTTAATCATGCAGACACATGCAGACGACTTCATTAATCGCTGTGGGTTAGCATTGATGATACAGACGCCGGGCTACAGGACTGGAGGGTTTATCTTCACAAATGCGGGCGCCACATTATAAATACTTACTCCTGCTGTCACCCTAATAGTAAGCAGCCGTACTGCAAATATCCATGTCTGATAGATGATTATGAGTATAGCATAAACAATGAGGCAATGCAATGTACACAGACTATACTGTATAGCAAACACTCAGTGTTTTTGCCTAATATTCTGCAAATGGTACTTAGTGAAAATTTACAGTGTAAATGTTTTTGTTTTGCCTGAGATGAGAAAAATACTAATCATGACCATAGAAATTGTGCTATTAAGAGAGAGCGAGAGAGTAAAAAAAGAGGAATGTTGTCCTCCAAAAAAAAGCACTTGCCCTCATTTCAAGTGGGAACATTTCCTTATATTGTCAAAGTACATCAGTATCTGTAAGGACAGAAAGCTGTCCTGGTTTCCTGTTTCAGCTTCAGTCCTGTGACCCTGTCATGCTCTGTACACAGGCAATGGCTGATGGGGGATTAGATGTTAGTTGTAAAAAAAAAACAAAAAAAACCCCCACCTTTCTAACTAAATAATGCAAAGTCAGATATAGGGGTTCAATGACCCTGACATAATTTGAGGGCTGGGCTTTCAGCTTAGAGAGTGAGGTCTACTTAAGGTTTTGTATGTATAGAAAATGCTTACTTAGATGCTGCATAGATATTGTGTTTACTGTTTCTCATTGGATCATCCAGTGAAAATTCTGACCATTGAAACTAATAAAACAAGATTTTTTGAACCCAAAGTTAATCTTTTTAATACTGTCGGGCAAAGTGCTGACCCGTTCTATATTATACAGTGACACAATTTTGAAGTCTTCAGGTAACAACATCCTCTTTCACAAAGGGCTAATAGCTTTCACTTTTTTCACACATGACTTCTTTGATCAGCCTGATTAACACTATCAATAATGATCCTGGCCACACTCAATATCACCAATAATGCAGCAATAAATGCTTAGCTGAAATTATGTTGGAATAACATAATATATATACATTAAATGCAGAAAAAACACCAATGTTGAAGTTAATAGATATTCAATTTAAAACACTTTTTAAGGCAATAAAGGTGTTAATTTTATACAAAAAAGTAATTCGCTATTCGAGTTCACTATAAGATGCTATCTCTCTGTGGTACAGTCAAGATGTCTACAGACTTGAGCACTGACTTTTCCTACCCAGTGACTTGCCCTAACCTTCTAATTGGCCCTTCTGAGCAGACCACCAAATGTGTGTGAGTATTGGGAGTAATTAGGAGGAGTAACACCACCGCACACTGAGGCCCATGGGTGCTGACATACCACCTCATACCACTGCAATCCCTTATTTTTTTAGAATCACTGAGAAATAAACTTTTGACTTTGAAAACTTTTAACACAGAACATGTAGAGTCACTGGGGTATTTTCATTTGGTTTAATTTTTTTTTCTTCATACTAAAGGTGCCGCTGTGTGGTATTTTTTTTTACCATCAAGAGAATAAGCATGGCACAGGTACTATGGTACAATGACACTTTGTCAATCATAGTTACTAGTCGTGCACAATGTGTGCACCTAATATCCCTACACTTTTACACCACATCAGCCTCTCTAGAGGTCACCTAGTTGTAAGAAAAATGGGGTCAAAGTTGAAATAAAGTATACGCAAATGGAAATCAATTGCTGCTGCCAACTAATATAATAAGCATTTTCTTGTCGTGAGAGCAGAATAAGCTCATTAAAATGTTTGTCTCGCTTCAATAACATAAAATATCACATGTAATAATGCCTGGAGGTCTAATTGATAGAGCGAGATGTCCTCCACGCAACACAAACAATGCCAGGGCCGAGGGCAATTAGTGTTACCGCATGGATTTCAATGGCTTGAGGAAATTTTTGAAATCACTTCCTGGTTGTATCTACTGTTGGTGTGTGTATGTGTGTGTGTGTGTGTGTGTGTGTGTGTATTGTATTTTTGTGATGATGAACAGTGAACAGTAACCTCTGTTTCGCCTGTTCTTCTTGTCTTTGGTATGGACCACAGGGCAAAGAATAGGTCATGGGATTTGATATTGCCCACGATCACATCGCCTGAGCTCCCTTCAAACCGCTGTTATTCTGTTTACTGTGTCCTCTGGACCACTACTAACATCTCTGCCTTTATCCAACACACACATGGGCTAACTTTGCTGCAGGCAAATAGACACACACAGACACAGACTCACACATCAGCAGAGATGGGCGCAGATGGGAAAAACACTCAGTCAAAATCCCCTGCCAACAAAGAAATTTGGCTGTTTTTGACAATATTTTCAATACTTAGTTTTTTTTTTTTTTTAAACATTTTTCAGATAATTATGAAAAGCTTCAAGAGACCATGACATTTGTCCAGTAAAAAAATCTTAGCTAAGTGATTCTGATTTGTGAATTGGAAAAAAAGAATGAAAATGAAAATTCACTGCCAGCAAAACATTCCTAGTGTGAGTTTCATTTAAATGATTTGTCCTTGAATTACCAGAGGTCACAGTAAACCCACAAATACGTAATAATACGGTTTAGGATTATGCTGAATTAGGGTAGTTTCTGCTGGATACAAAAATGGATAACAGGCAAATACTAAATATTGACATGGTGGTGGCACATGTGCACATTTATCCCGTATAGGCTAATACACACACACACACACACACAGACACACACACACATTTTGGTTTATTAACCCAAGCTTACCTCATGTGGGTCCAGTGGAGAGCAAAATCCCAGAGATCTCGCGTTGACCTCTACTTCCTGCTGCCTGCCGTCCTCCATAGCTCCTTTTCTCCATCACTGCAGCAATAGAACACACACACACGCACACACACACACGCACACACACACAGGCAGGGTGTGAATACGTTTACCAAGAGGTAACCTTTACATGTTGAATAACTCTTCTTGAGCAAATCACAATTAACATGTATCCACTAAAAAAAGAAAGAAAAGCAAACGCACATTTATATGGTGGGAGAAGGAAACAGAGGTAGCATTTACCATAGCTAGGTTTACCTGCAGAATTTCAAATTGGCAATAACTTTGTGCAAATGTCTTCACAACCCTCTACACTTTGCCACAAATAGCAAGTCAACCTGAGACCTTCACAGCTGGTTTACAGATCATTTGAAGGTCATGTCTTTTTCATACTTCTAAATATCAATATGAAACTTTGTTAATTTAGAAGTGTAAAGTTGGATTATGGAGGTTATATTCTAAGTATATGTAAATTATTGATATTTAAATATTTCATATTAAACATGAGAAGAATTGAGATAATTTTAGTCTAAGAAATAAAGTCTTCCAGGCTAATTCTGGTGTGCGCTGAAGCTGTCTCAACAGCTGTGTTGTTGAACCCAAACACCCTTGACCTGTGCCTCCTCTCACTGGAGGGTTAGCAGGTCAAATGTCAAGGCTAAAGGACAAGTCCATTTAAGGTCAAAGGCAACCATAATATATTGTTGCAGCCTATGGTTATTTTTGACCTGAGAGAACACAAGAACATGCCGATGAACTTGAATCAACGATTGTATCCTTTTGCAGGGTTTTTTTTCTTTTCTCTCTTTTTCTTTTCATTGTGATCCTTTATCTCTGTAAATAGATGTGACTGCTGACATTCTCCTCATGTGAAGATAGGTCTAAGATTACCCAGGCAAAAACTGGTCAGATGTCAAAATACTACAGTTGAACATGAATGATAAAAAGTACACTTTTGACATTAAAAAAATTATTATTTTTTTTAATTTAAATCTTTTTTTCTTTGCTTTTTATCCAAAGCTATTTTCGTTTCCATGTGGTGGTGATTTAGGATATATACAGGAATATACAGTATATGTAGTTCCTTTACTCTGGATTTCTTTTCTGTTGTGTTCCCAAGTGATCATGAGGCTCCTCTGGCATGTATGAAACTGACAGATGCCACGTTTTATTAGAGCCCCATATCAAAGCACACACGCACATACACAACCACAAACTTGCACTGTCAGGATGCTACATGGCAAGAATTAATAATGCAACCACACAAGATTCTTATGATTTAGTTCTCAATTTTATTCATGTTTTCTATCATCAAATACAAACTGCAAAAATGCATTAAAACATGAATCCTGAAAAAAAAGGCATGAAATCCAGACAACTATAACCTTTAAATTCAATTAACACTTCATGAGAAATAAGCAGAACCAATAAAAACAATTAGGATATCTTTATTTAGGGCATATTCTCATACTCCCCATTGCAATGTTCTACACGGTTCTAAGTGTGTCTTGTGGTTATGTGGCAAACCAATATGTGTGCATACATGTGTGTGTTTCTAGCCCTACGGCAGGGTTTAGGGTAACTATACAGCACTCCCCCTCCACCTTCACCCCGTTCCCTTTGCAGCTTGTGTGGTTTGTCTCATCCCATCTCCCTCCTGCTCCTCTATCTCCCTCCTCCATACCACCGCCCCCCCCCCCTCCCCCCGCCTCACCCCACCACTACTCTGCTTCTAGCCTACATGTGTGGGGGGTAGGAGGGCGACACCGGCGACGACAGTGCCAGGAATCAACTCCTGATCTCCCCAAAGCAGCAGCGTGGTGATGCAGAGGATGCTAAACCTAATGCAAATTGCGCTCATGTATATAGTCAGACATACACAGCCAATATAAGAGGAAAGAAGAAAAGAGGAATATACACAAACATTAGACACCCACAAGGATTATTATTATAGAACGGAAAAATAAAAATGATTTTTAAATGAGCTGCATTGATATGAAACATACTGTAAGACATTTCATACTAGAAAAACCACATATATCTTGACTAATGTGATAACTGACTCTGCCTTTCTCACATTGTGTGACTCCTCACCAATTGCACCTACCTATATGACAAAAAGAAGTAGTCATAGAACAAAAGCATTCCCTTTACGAGAGGTGTGTCTACTCTCCACCCCGGTGGCTTACAGTGTTTCATTATCCAAAGTCCAGGTCTGCTTTGCCACCCAGCTCCCCCATGCTGCCTGTCTCATTTCCTCCCGGTAACAATCCATTAGCCAACGCCAGGCTCAAACACGCAGCCGTTTAATTATTCTCACTTCTTTGGCAGCACGCCGGGGCGTACCACTCATCAGAGGAAATGGTGGGGTAGGGAAGGGGAACAGCTGATATTGTATATGTACTTTATGCATCTAAAAAGGGATAACAGGCTGACTATGCAAGGACGCACAGCTCACACAGATATATTTTACACATACACAGTCACACTTGTATTATATGAATGCGATGACTTCCAGTTAAACATCCATGTATGCATACAATCAAATGTACACATCAGCAACCAATATAAACCAATATTCTAATTGTAACAGTAATCAAATACCTCTGATAATATTTTTTTCTAAACCGGTGAACCACATACATATATATATGTGTGTGTGTGTGTGTGGTGTGTGTGTGTGAGTGTGTGTGTCTTGGCCCGAAAAATGGGGATGATGTGTGGTATAATTCATCTTGAATAATTTCCTGCACATTCTTCTTCATGCTATGCCTCAGGAGCACTTCAGGATGAAAGGGAATGCTAATGCTGTGGCTGTATCTCACCGAACAATGTGTGTTTGTGTGCTGTATGTGTGTGTGTGTGTGTGTGTGTGCTGCCTCACTAAGCACATTTATGATAATTAACGGATAGAAGAGGTCAGCTACAGTGTGTGTATGTGACAGACAGAGTGAGTAAGAGGGAAGGAGACAGAAAATGATGGAGAGAACAGTATAGCGCTGATTTACATAAATTGGTAATATTGTCACTGGCTTCCTTTCTCTGCTCTATAGAATTTGTATTGTCGTTTTTTTGTGTTGCAGTTTTAAGAGAGGTATCATTTACACTCTCACAAAAAGAAAATGTTTTATGAGTAACTGTTCACAAAAGGCACAGTGCTGTACGTTAATCATAAAAGTATTAGGTAAATACCTGATACTTTTCTTATATAGTTGTTTCTATAGTTTGAGGAGCTTTGAAGTGACAAACTCTGGTTGAAAATTACAGTAACTAAAGTAAGTAACTAAATAATTTGATGAACAGTTTAACACTATAAATAAACCCACAAATACATGTAACTTGAAATATTTTCAAAAAGAAGTGCATTGTCTGTCCCATTACAGTTTTTGTCTAAATATACTCAATAAAAGCCAACCTACAAATTCTCTCTAATTGGCTGAAAAAATAGAAGAAATGGCTAATTGAAACCCTCAGAATATGAGCAAATATCAGTTTAGTTCTGATGGCCATGGTGCAAGTATTAGCACTGCATACCCAATAACCAGCGTGCATTAGAAAGCTAAACACAGGTCGATCTCGTAGGTGACAGTAATCGAGGGCATTAATACATGCAAATGAAATGCTCAGCATGCATAGCTGCCGATGACAGTAATTGAATAATTGACTTTCAGAGCGCCGTATTCCTGTCCACATCCTGCACAGAAATTTGTATGCATTAATGTGTATGCGTGCGCGTGTCTATGCCAGCGGACATTTTAGGTCTACCCTCCTCACACTCTCACTACTGCCAAACGCCTTAAGATGGTGGCACCTTGAGGCAGAGAGAGACACTCATAGAGAAAGCCAACCTCCTCCTCTCTTTCCCCCTTCTTCCACCTCGGGTCCTCACGACAACACAGGACAGGCCCCCCTCCTAACCCTTAGCCCCCCTAATAAATATTTAATTCACCCCTCTCTAATAAGGATATTAGGCGAGTACACCCCAGCCCTGGCGTATATGCATGAGTCCTTTCTCATCAAATTTACATAAAAGAGCCAGATGCTAATGCGAGCGTAGCAACTACTGCTCACTATTCTATATGCGCTGGTACTGGCCCCCAAGTCTGAAAGCCCATATAATTTAATTGTCGAACAGCATATATTTTTCAAATGGTTCACCGTATTCAAATTGCATCTAGGCCTCGATACCATATGCTTTAAAAAGAGCGGGAAGCCTGGCATATCTTAATTGCAGTGGCGAAGCGTCTATGGTATTTATGCTTATTTAATGTTTTCTAAAGCACTTCCCATTTTTTGAAATGATACTTAATACAGACGTATTTATGTATAATGTAAAAAAAAAAAATTACATCTGGATACTCGCACAATAAATACAGGGACAATGTGTTTTACAGTCAGAGCTGGTTCACATATTAATTACCTTTTAAACAATAAAATTCAATTCAGGTTTAGAAACTATATTAGGCTGCGAGTGTTAGGAGTACACTAATGGGAGATTGACAGTGAATACAATGAGAGACAATTAGCATTATAATTTACAACAAGTACCTTGATATTGATAGATCGTGGACATACATGCAGTATATTGTATATAAAAAACAACATCCAGACCACTTAAATGGAGAGTATCGCATGTTGCACATTGAGACTCTATGCTCCAATGTTTGTAATTAATAGAGGATGAATAATGCAGCGACATGAAATATATTATTTACACCCTTCCATCTTCTAGGAAGATTCAAAGCATATTTCAGATGCAATTATACTAATTTATTTATACTGCATAGTATTTGCATAATCAAAAGTCAGCGGAGCACAGATATCCTAGAAGACAGGCTGACAGCCAGCTTTAGACCTGTAGTGCAAAAATAGCATTTATACACACAGCCTGATTGTGCTCTGCTGCTGCCACAGTATTGATATCTCATCTTGCAGCTAAGTAGCTGAAAGTCTAGTTGTTGGCATTATTATCATTGGCAATACAGGTAAAAAGTATATAATGTGGCATTAACACCGTATTCTACCTAAAATCCTACAATGTCTGCAGTTAAAGACATTTTGTGTATCAAAAAAAATAAACAAAAATGACGACTGGTACTCATACTTTGCCATTTGAATTATGTCTAAAGATGAAGATATTTCAAAACATAATTTGGCCACATATTCCCCTCTAATCAAAATAGTTGTAGACCTATTGAGTTGTTTTCTTTATCTCAAAATCATTTCCTAATTTATTCATCCTTTTCTGTTCTCTCTTTATTGCCTCTAGACTGAGCCTTTTTGCCAATCAGTCATCAGGTTCTATGGTCAGAGCTAAAATGTAAGAGAAATATAGGGTTGCTGTGGCAGTCTGTCGGACAAGCATGCAGATGGAGAATTTAAAGCAGGTCTAGGCAAAATATCGACGAGAGCCTCTGCTGTGTCTAATTTAGATTAGATAATTCAGATTTTGGCTTCGCTCCAGCCTTACTTGTTGTAACTGTCACCTCGATGGACAATTAAGGGAATAAACTCATGCTTACAAATTTAAATAGGCCAATTATGTTTGCAGCCAATCACACAATTAGTCTGAGAGCATCTGTGCCATGAGCATAGTGTTCGTATACTGACACATTTTCTGGGACTCACTCTTAGTTCTAGGTTTCACCTTGTGGTAAATACTGCAAAAGTTTGACTACTTATTGGTTGCATATTATTCTGTGTCATAACTACCAAAGAGACCATTTTAATACCACGAGAGCTGAGCAATCTCATTCTGCAAGACAACAACAAACCTGCACCACACATACGGCACAACGTTATCACTTTCGAACACAATCACGTTGAGTTACGGATGGAAGTAGATCTTCAACAGCACAGAGACGGAGAGCAAGGTGCCTGTCTAACATGTCGGCCATGCATATCCACGCAGTTAGCTGAAGGGGAGGGCCATACAGCGTGGCAGAGCACAGCATGCCCGCTGCTCCCCACAAGACGCTCAAGTGGCCATGCATGATGTCATTAAAAAGGGCCCAACCATGACATTCCTCAGTGGATTATTGGCAAGTTATGGCTGGCTGATCTGTTGTGGAGGGAGGTCGATCAGATCCCTGTTAATCGGTGATGACACCATTAATGAAGCCAGTGACACCTTTCATGTGTTTGTGTGTGTATGTGTGTAAAAGACCAAAACTCAGATTTTGCTATATATAAACCACAGCCTCAGACTCATCAGACTTCATCAAGCAGCTAAGAACATCATGACCTCAATTTAATGAGTGAATGTTACTAAATCCATTAAAAATCAACTGTTGTATGTGAGATTACCTCATAGGAAGCATACTTGAACACTGTAATGTGTGTCTACACTGAGCCATGGAGACAAGGAGTGGGTGGCATTCTAGTTTCATGCATACAGCACGCACGCACACACACGCATACACACACACACACACACACACACACACACACAGAAACCAGGAACCAGTCCTGCATTGGCAGGGGCTGATGCTGCCATTCGCATGGTGATCTCACCTACCGTTGCCGTGGCGACACCAACCAGAGGGAAAAGCCTTATTGTGTGTGCGCATGCGTGTGTGTGTGCCTGTGATTGTGACAGAAGCTTGAGCTCGAGGAAGAGAAGGAGGAGGAGGAGGAGGAGGAGGAGGAGGAGGAGAAGAAGGAAGAGAAGGAGGGCCTGCAGGAATTCACATTGTGCCTGGCTTGTTTAAGGTTTATGCCTCATTCATTTACTACCCTTTATCAGGGGAAATACTGAACCGGCCCTTTCAATTATCAAGGCAGTAAATTCAGCATGGATCCGCCATTAAAATAGCAGGCCAGTGCTTTAATAGGGAAAGTACCAGCATATGGGAAAGGAGAAGGTGCATGACAATTAATTTGCATACACCAGATAGTGAGACAAAGATTTTTGATGTCCTTTAATAAAAACAAAAGCACTTAAAAATAACACCACGTACAGCTCCTACCCATTGAGAAAAGCCATAAAATAAAATTTAAAAAAAATCATAGACAAAGATAAACAGGGAGGAAAACATGCAGGGCTTCAGATTTCATTTTGTATAACAAGACATGCATGCTCAAACACTGACAAGCAGACACATGCATGCAAGCATACTGAACACACACATGTATGCTCCGCCACTACTGACACACCACTACTCTTATTTCTCGAAAGGCAAACAGCCAAAATAAACTCCCCTACCAGCTGGTATTGTTGAATTCTATTAGTGATGAAGAGCTAACTCAGACTATAGGGGTCATCTGCTCATCAATGGGTGGTGGTGGCCTAGGCTTGCACCACAGCTATGAATGCACTGAATTCATTACCCCTGGTGCACAGATGGTGTCTGGCTGCCTGTCTCAAGTTCAAGTTCATGTCCAGGAGACACACACACACAGAGCAAGAGAGAGAGAGAGAGACACGGCCCAAGCCAGACAGACAGACGTTGTTGACTGAGACACTGCTATTGTTCCCTTTCATCAACATGATGTAGTAGCCTCACGAGCTATCCGAGACGTCTGGGTTAGTTAATCGCAGAGACAAATGCACAGGACTACATACACACAATCTTGCAAACACAGACATACAAACATAGAAACACATGGAGCCAGTCAGCCTCAGCAGCATGAAGGCAGCCCTGCATTTCTGCTCAGTGAACCTGGATAAAATAGTTTGGACTGTAGCAGGCTAATACTGAAGATGATGCTTCTGACAGCCTTTCCCACTGAAAAAGAACCCAGATATTCAACCACTTTGTCACTGCAAAACAATCTGGGGGTAGGCCACAATGAGTAACAAAAAAATACAGCCATGCAACACATATTAACAAATCGCACCCGTATGACGAGTATATTCACATCCTTTGTCTGGCACAGAAATTACCCAGGGCCGAAACATATTATAAACCTGCTACTGCACCTGCCATACGCAGCACAGGGGCACAGAGAAAGCACATAAAAACCTCAGGCATGCTCACATAAAATATGCTGATTGCCCGTCCAATGAATATGAAAACACCTTCCATGGTCGCCATGGTTTTGTTACTCAACAAATCACGTGACCACAATGGCTGTGGCGCACTGTATATTTGAGCGTGGAAGGAGGGCACAGCCAAGCGCATAGCCCCCATTTACAGAGAAGAAGGAAGGGGGACCGTCACCACCCCTTTCTGCACGCATAGTCAAATCACACGCCTATATTTATATATATATATGGAAATGGGGAGCTGGGAAATGAATGGCAGGGCCTCTCTTTTCAGCAACACGCTTGTATGGTAAGAACACTCCATACACAATATAAAAGCATACTTTTGGCCACCTCACACACCAATATGACACAACTCTCAATTACAGAAACACGAGGAAGAATAGAAATGCACCATTACACTATAATGTAAATTTGAAATTTAGATATGGAGGCCACGTCATCACTGATAGAGAACACAGTTCATTATTTTTAAAGACTGGTAGCAGCAGTGATTGCCAGTGTTTATAAAAAGCATTAATGTGAATGAAGTTTGTGAGATTTACTCAATCTTCAAAGACAGGCAGTAAAGGCGGTGCAAACTGCTTCCCACACTGCATCTCTTCTCTATGCAATCCAGGAATACTGAAAGTGGCTGAGAAGGGAGATGCATGCAAGTGTGATTTGCAGCTGTGTGAGACAGGTGATGCTGCTCTCTCCTGGTAACAGTACATCTCAGCATTGCATTGGATTTCCTACTGACAGGGTGGACTAAGATCTTTTTTTTTTTTTGACGCTTTAGAAGATGGGCCTAAAGGTTAGTAGAGTGTAAGGGTGAATCAAGTGAGTGGATAGTTTATCTTGTGTGTAGCCTCCAAACCTAAAAAAAATATGTCTAATCTGATAATTATAGGTTTAATCAAAATATACAAGGGCAGGTTTGTTCTCAATTTGTTGTTGGAATGAAGAATTCATAAAATGAGCCACTATTCTAAAAAGATAAAGTAGGAAATAAAATACATCATACTGGAGGTGCTGTTGTAGTTTAGTGAAGAGAGGAGATGGTAGCTTAGTTACAGACGCCGAGTTTTTTTTTTTTTTCTTTTTCCTACTCTGGGTTGACGTTTGGTGTGGCCCCAGATTAAAACACTGTTCCCTTTCATAAAGCTGGACGACGATTTCAATCGACTTAACCAAGGACAATAAGACTTGTTTTATTCACCGCTGCCCAAACTGTGTTCTCAAATTTTCTCTCGGGCAAACGACCTGATATTGTATGCTGTCTTTGACAGAGGTCGGGAACAAGAGACACTAGTTTTGTCTGACGGTGTGAGAAAGTCGGCAAGAGACCTTTTCAGCAAAGGCGGAGTTGACTCTGTTTCTGTTCTGGCTCTGTTTAACTCTGCATTTGAATAATATATAATCCTCGATTGCAAACATCACAGATTACTGAACCAATCCTGTACTTGAACCATGACTTAATCGGATATGTTAAAAAAAGAAGAAACAGAAAGAAAAGAATACACACTTTCAAAAGCACAGTAGCCTAAAAATAGATAAAAATCAATTCTTGAATGATCAAACTCTGTCATTAAAGGCTTGTTTTAAGCACGTGGTCTACACCGGAAACAGCCTCTCAGCTGACAGATCCAGCAATCATCAAGTGCGTAACAGTCACCTCAAGCTGTGTGTATTTGGAAAAGCTCAAAACAATTTATTGTATTTTATGTTAGACTTTGAAATAAACTTAGCTATAAGTGCAAAGCTTCTCACTACTACTTAAACAGACAAAAAAATCAATTATAACTGTATTTTTAAAATATTTGAGGAAAGCCGTGTCCACTGACCTGTTAATATAGTTAAGTATAAAATATGCCGTTTTATATGGATTTATAATACCAATATTTCACCCTATACTAATATGCCTCCTAAACAATTGTTCCTCTAACAACTTTAATTTCAAACAATCATCCTCCACTCATGGTCAAGTTCAAATTCAAACAATGCACGAGATGTCACCTATTCAAATGCCCCAGACTTCTTTATGCAACATTATCTGCGCTACAAGCTACTAATTCTCAGGACAAGTATAACGCCTGGATCCGCGCGCTCAAGTGGGGCCATACAGGATTACAGAGTTGTAGCACATCCCTTTCAAATTCATAAACCCGCATAGTTTTAAGATAATGACCCTAAGTTCTCATTATCAGTACAATTGGCGAGACATTACGCATTCAAGACCGTTACTACTCCAAGTTTAGGAGCGCCGCGTCGGCTGGGGCTGGGAAACGTCGCCTCTTTCTTTGGGGATGCAGATGAGTCTGGTGCACTTGACGTCTTTTCATGACCCCTGTCGGCCCCCATCCCCCCCTCCCCCCTCCTCCTCCCAGCCCTTCCTCACGGCGCTGTCTGTCATATTGGGCCTGGGCATGGCATTGCCACTTGCCCCACCGAGCGTGGGAATGGGATCGTCCAGTCGTTCACATCTCCTGCACTGCGGTTAACGGAATCAATTAAGCAGGCCCGACCCCCCCATCTCCCCAATCCCCTCACTCCCTCCCTCCTTCCTCCCCTCCCTCTTCTGCCACCTCCCTCCTTCTCATAACCCCACTCCCCCACCTCTCTCTCTCTCTCCTTCTCTCTTTCTCTCTCTCTGTCCCTCCATTTTTGTCAGTTCACTATACGTCCTAATTATTACTGTTTGGGATGCCAGCGCCGTTTCCTGGCCGGACTCGATCATGCTGAAATAAGAAGCATGGAGGGGTACACGTGGGTTTCAACAGAAGCTCTGAATGTCACTCTTTCATTCCCATAAAATGCTCACATGGATCCTATGTTGAAATTTCATTCAGATTAAATACAATTTAAAATCATACCTCATGTTATAGGATCAAATAGGCTATAAATATTAACATGCAATATCTGGCCTGAAGGGAAGTTCAGTGTGTGTGTGTGTGTGTGTGTGTGTGTGTGTGTGTGTGTGTGTG
Organism: Thunnus albacares; assembly: GCF_914725855.1. Lineage (NCBI taxonomy): Eukaryota > Metazoa > Chordata > Actinopteri > Scombriformes > Scombridae > Thunnus > Thunnus albacares. The sequence continues at coordinate 18,104,605 of NC_058107.1, read as the reverse complement.
TGTGTGTTTAAATGTGGATGAGTGAGCGCACGCACGTGTGTACAACAGTAATGTACATTATAGCCCCTGAAAACGTTGCTAAATAAATTGAGGAGTTGCAAAAACTATTCCCTCCTGGTGAACATATCTTAAATGATAAACTTGTATGTACATTGTGGAAAAATGACAAAATAAAGTCAGATAGATGAATAGCATCTATAATCTCAGGTCCATGGGAAAATGGAGTAAAAAATATCATGAGTCTTCCACAAGTCCTCGATGAGTCTGGAAGTAGTTTTTACTTTCGGTTATCTAGCTTTATGACGAGCAGAACACTCATACAGCTAGATAACCAAAGATAACAACCCACTTCCCATTCTTCAGCAATAATCCACATGTACATTTCCTCTTCTGGTCTCCAAGTTTCCATCTCTCAGAACTCAAATAAATTTAGCAAAAGACATCAGTGTCCTTTTTCAAGTCACATTGTGCATTATATTCCTTATATTCCCTTTTTGCCATTGAGGGCCACTACTGCACAGCCCGAACTGTTATACACCCAGTGCAAAAAGGCGGCAATTCTTCGAAAAAATGATATATAATCCCAATGTTAATGTCATATTCACTTGACATTAACCAATATTACTGAGTTGAAGTAGGCCTTGAAAATCGCGGTAAGGTGCAGTCATCCTTGCACAGGGGCCCTAATTTGCAATGCAAATACCTTCAATCCCACAAAAGGCTCTTTCGCCTCTATTAAGTGGTTGTGGCAGTAGCAATAGATATCCTGTGAGGCCGGCGGAGAAGAAACACGGTGGAGAAGGGGGGAAATCCGGTTTCCTGTGGAAAGTGCAATAACGGCACAGGGAATTACGACGCAAATGTTTCGGATTATGAAGACAGGAGCTTGTTTTTTTTTGGCCAAAGAGTGTCAAGTTGTCCGTTCACATCCAGCGTGTACTTAAGGAGAGATAAAGCCGATGACTCTGAGCCAAAGGGTCCGTTCTGCGGGCTGCATGGTCGGTCGATCTGAAAAGAGTGGGGGAATAAGGGCCATCCCCGAAGGATAGGGGGCTGGGGGTGGCCAAAATATGGACCAACCCCGGTGAGGTCAAAGGCCTCGGACCACGACAATGTAACTGCGGTGATGTCATGAAAAAAATCGCAAATGCACCCTCCTATCCATGCACAATCTCCATCCATTACACAGCGCGCGTTGGAGTAAGTCCGCCTTGCAGCGAGTAGTCTGCACGCCTTCTCTCACACAGGAATGAAAATGGATGGCAGAGAGACCATATGCTTTTTACACAGAATGAGAGCGATTCAATTGATTTTAATGGGAGATGCGATCAGTTAGCAGCCTTTAAACAATAAATAATGAAACAACTCAATGAAGAGAGCATCGCGGAGCTGCGTGAGCGCCAGCGTCTTCTGTCTATCCAATGTAGGCTGTAATTTTCTATTCGCAATAACACGCTACTCGCTTATTGCTCCCATTCACATATGAGGCTCATTAGGAGTTAAATTGCTCTCACGTACTCGGTTTTGCGTCGAAATCCTTACTAGTCTCTTGTGTTTTTTTTTTCTTTTCTTTTTTGTCATCGTCGCATCCGAAGGGTAGACCACAATGGTCTATTCAGGTAGGCTGGCGATGTCGCTTCACACGAAATAAAACCCAAGCGCTTCACCGTGTAGCCTGCGTGTGTTAACCCCGCTCACTTTTCCACAGAAATGAAAGAAGTTAACCGATAGCTCAGCACATATGGGTCAATATATAGGATCTTTGTAACTGAGTCAACAATACCAGGCAGTGAAACATGTGATGGATCATGCGCAGGAGCGTGCAACTGCAGGTTACCGAGTCAGTTTATGGTACCTTTTGCACAACTTTGATTCTCCTCGGACCATAAAACACCCCCCCCCCAGTTCAGAAAAAAAAGTTAGTCTCTGGATGTAATTGACTCAATTCAAGTTGTGTCTGCATGTGAGAGAGAGAGCTTGTGTGCATGTGTGTGTGTGTGCGTGTGTGTGTGTGTGTGTGTAGGCTACATGACATGTGGACTATCAGGTGGTGACAAATTAAAACCGTATTATTTGTCAATGGCATCATCAACTTTTTTGACTTCCTTCAGGTGTCCCATTCAGTTGCGACAGTTTTAGATCTGCCTCACAAGTTAACCCGGTTTCGTTGGTGGGAGGGGCAAAGCAGCGGTTCTTTAATGAGCAAATATGATTCACGAGGCCCTGTGCATTTCCATAAGGGATTACTATAAACACATCCCTGTCCCTTATGTTCACAGTCACAGCTCTTGCATCGTTATTACTTTGATTCAGTCATCTTTTTTTTTCTAAATAACAGTCTCGCTGCAACATATGACACAGAGCAGTTGCCTGAATATGTCCAAATGACTGGCCACTGGAAAATACCCAAAACGCACTAATTTACGCATATATTCTTCATTGTTCTTCTAATGAATCGCCAATTTTCTAGTGCCCAAAACCTGATCTACAATCACTCTGCCCCCCTGATGTAGATTCGATGAATGGTAAACTGTAAGGCCACCTTGATATCATGAAGATCAACATTATAAAGCACACCTCATTAGGGTAAAGGAGACTTCAGAATAGGCCTCCCACACAGAGGCCATGCTTTAATCACAGCACACCATTTTTTTAAACTTACAACCTGCTGATCCTCTTGAAATTATAATAAGCTAAATTTCCGTGAAGGTTAATGATACAGTGCTGAGATGCCAAAAAAAAGTGTCAGACGGGTGCAATTGTGTTCGTATTATCAGCTGCATTATTTCAACAAATGATGCTTTTGTGCGTGATAACGCACGAATAACAACACAATGAACACTTTGTTTTCAAGACATTGTGTGACGATTACGGTGACGTTACTCATTCAATGTAATGAGCTTTTTTTACTTTTGTCACGGCAAAGCATTTCAACTCGTTTTGTACAACAACAACAAAATAAACTTGTGATTTTATGTGATTTGCTGATAACGAGTCTCCATATTTTTTTCCCCATTTATCCTGAAATAATCTCAAACACATCGCTCTCCATTTCACATATCACACTGTATCGAGTCAAAAAGCTTTAGACTGAGTGTCACAGCGATATTGAAATGTTTCATGTCTTATATATAGGCCTAATAAAAATAATTCATGTCAAAACCACTTTTAAAAAAGACGCTCGTTTTTTTAACCATAAGAACAAAAGAATGTAACTCCAGACGCATTGTTTTGAGGATACGGCCGATTAAACTCTGAAGTGAACTTAATTGCAGAAGGCAGAATATAACCAGAGAAGCCGGCCATGAAGTGCAACATATTAAAGCAAGCATTATTAATATATATCATCACGTCTGTGTCAGACTTTAAATAAGTTACCGGTCAGTTGGAGCATATACAGTAGCTTCTAAAAGGTGCTATAAAGGTCTAATCTATTCGCCCTTATTCCAAAATGTGCGAGGAAACATTCACTGTCACAAAAACTTCACATTTCCCTCTAAATACGTGGAATTTAATCACAAATCATTGGTCCTCATCAGCTCTTAATAAAACAATTGCACAAAAAACATCTATGTCTTGTCGATAGCCTGATATTTTAACTTTTACGCACAGGGAAACCTTTATGCACTCCATTCCCTCTACGCAGCCTGTTAAAGGAGGCACAAAAGTTGCACTTACTTTATAAAAGGCGATTCAAATCACTGCAATCGACCAGAAAGCGTCCCGAGCAGGAGAAGAAGAGCGGTGTTCAGTTGGGTCCGTGCGCACCGTGATGTGGTATATGTTCCCCTCAAATATCCCAGCCGTATTATTTGGTGGGGGGGCATCACTTTAAAATTGCCGCGAACACTCTGTAGCCTGCATTAGGCGTGCTTCAGCTGCTCTGTGCAAAGTATGAGCATATCCCAAGCACATGATAGACGAAGAGAAGGAAGAAGGAGGGAGGGAATGGGGAGAGGGAGAGAGATGCAACTTTCCCATAACGTCTACCGTCTACCAGCACCAAATAGAAAAGTGCATGCACAGTTGAGCTCTCAGAGTGTGCAAGTTTTTTTCCCCTGTTGGTGGTGGGGTGGGATGAGCAGGGAGGGGGGGGAGAGGGGGGGGGGGGGGGGGGTGATGATGATGATGATGAGGAGGAGGAGGAGGGGTGGGGGGGTGGCGGGGTAGTGGGGGGTGAAGGGTGTGTGTGTGGGGGGGGGGGTGGGGGGGGGGGTGGGATGTAAAGTCCATCCTTCTGTGTGAGGAGAGGACGTGCTCTGAAATTCAAACAAGTTCCCTCGGTTCTTTTGTTGCACGCACGAACTGAGGCAGCATTGTTCGCGGTTTGGCGTGGACCTCTCCCTCCTTTTCCCTGACCAGGTTACGAAGTGAGCCTCGCAGTTGGGTGGTAATGAATTTGCTGCAGGCGCTTCGCTAACACGCTTTGACAAACGGAACGCATTTACCGGTTTCCAGACAGAGGGGAAATGATTTGCTACATGCAATTCCCAAACTAAGTCTAGAATGAGGTCAATAATAAAAAGAAAAAGAAGGAAAAAACACAGCACTTTAAACTTCACTCAAAATGTTTTGATTGGATCTGTGTGTACAATATAGGCCTACACTAGACTTATGAATTCACCTTGCTCCCAGTAGCCTAATAATCTTATAAGACTCGCACACAAGAGCGCGTGCCCCCCTCCCCTACTGGACACACACACACACACACACACACACACACACACACACACACACACAGACACAGCCTAGAGAGAGAGAGAGAGAGAAGGGAATGGGAAGATAAGAAAAATCTTTCACAAAAAGTTAGAATGAGGTGACCTACTTGTCAGTAGCCTACCAGTAGCCTGTGTCCTCAGTTAATTCTCTTGGTGATGGCATACTTTTTTTTGTTTTCGTGAATATATAATAATACTCGACTTTGACTTTGACAGCAAAACGACTTGGAGCGCTTTACTCTGCTAGAAAACCACTTCTCTCCCTGTCTTTGGCGCAAAAAAAACAACCAGCTCCATTATTTTCACCGGTCACAATTTTCAAATAATTTTTCTTTTTTCAAAACGATATCTATTTATAAGTATTTGAGTGTCTCACAAAACCCCCTCAGAACTCAGGAAAAAAAAACATCATGTGACTGAAAAGACATCAAACTGGGTACGCAAAGCATCTTCTCTCATATTATGCCCCCCACCCCTACTCCCCTTTTGCCTAATTGCAGGCGTATCCATTAGATTCAACCGGATTCACGTTTTAGTTTAACAGCGAGGGCACGTTCAATGACGTAGACAAGCATATCAGCTACGTGCAGCCATATTTAAATACATCAAGGCAATTAGCGCATCAAAATATGCAAATCCAGCTTACTACATAGTCCGCCCGGCCGCAGTCGGAGTAATTTCCCCCCAGCCAGTTCTTGGGTGTTTGATTGCCGTTTTGAAAGCCAACATAGCCTTGTTTGTTTTTCCAAGAGGCTTCGTTAATGTGAACGGGACAGAAGGGAGACATGAAGAGAAGGGGAACCGTGGCTCCTGCGTGGAAAACCGCCCATGCGTAATGAGACGACCCGCTTCGCCATTCTCAAATCTCCGACGCCGTTGGCTCTGGTGTGCGTATTATTTTTAATATTGATGCATATTCAGTGGGTAGATTTGCATTGTATACTTCTTCAATTATTGTTTATTTTGACCTAGTTTTACATGCTTTTGCGTCTGATGTGCTGTTATAGCGATGACATTTATTACTTCAAATTTCTGTCTTCGTGTTCAAAATGTTGGACAATGTAATATTGACTGCGGTGACAGGATATTGACGACATTTGCGATTCTCAGTAATTAAGATTGTCTTTCATCTGAATGATGTAAATGCCTTGATAGCCTTTGAATACTCAAATACAAGCATGCATGAACAAAGAGCTCTGTGCTGGGCAAACAATAGAGGAGATTCAGAGGTAATACTGAGGAGGTGATTTAAGATCGAGGCGGCTGGCTCGTAACAGTTGAGGACATAGTCTCTGTGAAAACTAATAACCAAAAAGTCTCCTGCCCAGTTTGTAAGAAATCCAGTGACGCAGCGCTGACATTTAGGCTACAATTGCTCTGGCTGTCTCCTCCGTGTCCGTGCACGCGCTCAGTGGTGCCAGGGACGAGCGCGCGCAAGCAAGTGCCTTGCGCATAGAGAAAAAATATCTACATGATCACATAATATAAAATAGAAGACAGACATTTACATATAATTATCTCTATCATTCTTTCTCTATTATAAAACTGCACTTACTGCACCTTTTTGGTCCTCACAGAGAAAGCATATATGCCTTAAATCAGACATTTCAACTTACCATTAATTAACAAAATCCAATGATGCTGCTGCTGTTACTCGATTTTTGGCAACGTGCGATGTTTCTATCAAGTTGGCGGGACGTTTTCCAGGCAGGGAAACTTTCTGCTGGAAGACAAAACAGATGCAGCACCTATAAGCTACTCCCCTCGTCATTGAACCTTGCTCTTAAACTGCTCGTGGCTCAACACCAGTGGTCAGGCTGGCTCACCTAAAGATATTCAAAGCCACAGAAGTCCGTTACCCCACCTATGCTGGGCTCCTCACTCTAAAAAGTAATGATTTAGTCATTACTCGCCCTTAAATATTAGGATATATACGTTACTTGAAGCTATATGTAGGGAGCTTAAATAGTCCAATCATCATCTTCTGGTGTATTGCCCATTTTTTTTTCTTACAACCTCCCAAAATACGAAGGTTACACACACACACACACACACACACACACACACACACACACACACACACACACTTGTAGTGATTCACGCGTTTGCTGTACAATATTAAACTGGGGATAATTTTTTCCAAAATGTTTTTTTTTTGTTTTGTTTTTGGTTTTTCATAAAATGACATTGAAGGGTTTTAACTGGAAGGTTGAGGTGATTGAGTTCATTTAATAAAGATGTATTCTTTAGATTGGTGAGTGTAATTTTGTCACTGAAACAGGGTCGAGTATTTCGTTAACATCACTTCTTTTTGGGGAGAAAGTAGAACCTTAACATTAGTAGGTTAAATCACAGACAGCTTGTCTTTACTTACCTTCCTCACCACAGCCTGTAGGCTATAGATCCTGAGTCTGTAGGAGAGCAGTCGGCTGTTCAGTGATCTTCAATTTGAATCATGTACAGGAGAACACACTCACAGACACCCGGTTTGCTCTTTGCTGATAAAATAACTTGGTTGTGTTAAAGTTAACGGTGTTTCTATGATCACACAACCATTCACATCATCAGGCCGCGTGATCGAGCCAAAGAAAACGACAGTTTTACTGAGAACCACTGATAACTGCTGTGGTTAAAAACAAGGACGAACAAAACAATACAGGTCGTTTTTTTTCATCTTATAATTTCGTTCCTATTTTAAAATGTTCTTATAGGATGCTGTGATGTGATATAAGACAATAGTTTGTCTACCAGCCGATTAAAGGATTAATCTAAAACTACGCAAGCAAAATAATCTTATTTTCTTAGGGTTTCGGTGAGGCAAAAAATATATATTGAAATACACCTTTTTTCATTTTTAGGCCAGACAGCAGTCTTCGATACAGTCTAATAGGAAGAGGCGACGCTCCTCTGCCACTGGAAATAGTGTTATGGAATTGGTAAAATGAAACACCTCCAAGTTAAAGAGGCAAATAGGTATCCTAACTGTTTTTTTGTTTTTGTTTTTTTGTTTTTTTCAATAGCGTACCTGTAGTTGTCAAGGTGTGAAGTGTCTCCTGCACACCGTGCACTAATCAATTCTTTTTTACTCCTTTGAAATACAGATGACAAACAAAAGTCCATATTCTAGCCTCTATGTACGTGAAAACTTACATCATTATTATTATTAATATAATTAATATCATCATCATCGTCGTCGTCATCATCATTATGATATGTTGCCGTTGTCTTTACTACTAGAGTATTCCTCTTTTATATCAGATCTTAAACGGTGACTACATAGAACGAGTGTTTCACTTAAATTAATTGATGAGGGAGAACTCTTTCACAAAGCCATGTTGGTGAAGCACTTACAGGAGTACACAGGCTTATTTAGCTTTGCTCCACCTACATGAATAGCTTTGGAGGCTGAGGATGAGGATGCGGAGGATGAAGGTTGAGGGGTGGGGGTGGGGGGGGGGGGGGTGGGTTTAAACTACACGACTAAATGGTGACATCTAGTGGTACTTGTGGAGAACGTCGATGATGAAAACGTGGCCGCAGCCTTCACGGTCAATAAGGTGCATGTCAACCGGCTCGCCCCATCACACCACCCAACTCCAATCACCCAAATTAAAACGTGTAAAAATGTCGTGTATATTCATAGTGTTAAAGATTAAAATACGGTTAAACAGTTGCGTTTTTTTAGGGTGTTGAGAGCTGTTCTTGCCACAGCCCAGTTCGATAAGATGTTAGACTTGACTGATGTTTACAGATGCATCAAAATGCGGCGCTTACAGCAAACACTGGACAGAAAACTCCTGTTCTGTAACTGTTTGGATTTCTGCTGCGTTAAAACGTTTGTTTAATATTAGTTCATTTACTATCTTGATTTCTTTCTTTTTTATTTAGACTTCAGATTTGATGGTTGCTCTCTTATATATGGTCAGATATTTCTTTTGACTTAAGTCTTGTTTTTTATTTTCCCCTTTATTTTTTTTTTATTTTAACAAGACATCAATCAGATTTAGTCAGTCTGACCTTTTGAGAAACAGAGAGAACTGTTGTCACAATAGATTATTCCTGACAGATAATAAATTATACTGTTCCTATAGTGACTTTATCAGCATTTGCATTCTTCACCGCAGGCTGCTGGAATTAACCCTTCAAATTCACTAGAACGGATATAGGTTTAATGTGATGAAACGGTAGAGGGGACTTCATTGTGGTGCGGCCTAATTAAAACCTACAACGCACTGCAGGAGCATTTATTAGAATTAGATTTTAGACATTTTTCAAACATAAGCACGTGCAGGAATCTTATCGAGATAAAATAAGATCATGAAACTCGCTTTTTAGCAGCACAGACGCACCATGCGATCCTGTCTGTAGATTGCAGTGATACAGCAGATAAATTACACCTTTACAGAGAGGCCATGTAAACTGGAGTCCTGAGTGTCACAGATTTACACCGTAAATCATCACAGGAGCATTATAGGATGGTTTTACGAGAGTTATGATAAAATGTTCAGTAGCAGCCATGTGTAGTATAAGACATGAAAGAATTTCCCCTTAATTGTGATTTCGTTATTTTCAATTTTGTGATTTTTTTTTTGTTGTTGCGTAGAACATGATAATGATAAACGTGCGTTTTTCTTTCTGTGGTTACATTACTTGTGAGATCAAATAAAACAAAGTCCTGGATGAATCTACGTGGTTGAAGCAGCGTTATAACGCAAAGTTATGACACCATGTTTATTTTAATTCTGTTTATTTGTGTTTCATAAAGAAAATAATCGACTCTGACTAATGTAGCACGAGACTGAAAAATGTGACAAATTAACTGTTTTTTCTAACTCACACACTGTACAAATAATTTAATAGGAAGAGACTCAAACACACTAAATACATTTAATTAGGGTAAAGTTCAGTATTGCATTGTATTTAAAATAGAGGAATGCAATTAAATTTAAAACACGTTTAGATGGATTTTAACCCACACGTAGGGCCTACGATTACAGCGTGTTTGCAGTCAGTGTATTATTATAACGTACTTTCTTCTTTGAAACCATTTAATCTAATTAACGGGGCTGATTAAATGAAAGACGACATAGGCCTACCCGAATTTTTTTTTTAAATATGGGTCCCGAAACTGAAATGATTTACCAGATTAACTCGCCTTCACTTCACTTCAAACTCGGTTTGTTCTCTGAGGAGTCAGCCTGTCAGGAGAAAAGCACCTTTTACTGAGCCTGCTCTTTCAAAATTGTATTATATAGCCTAAAGCCTAACGAAAAAAAAAGAAACAATAATCCAATCAAAATCAAAGAGGGATATTTTATAGTACAGGAGTTGCTATAGGGATTTTCTTAATGGAAACCGAATAAGTCCTGAAAGCTCTCTATCGAATTCAACACAATGGACGTTTTTTTGGTTGGGATATACATTTTTGTTTGCTCTCTTTCATATATATAAATATATATATAGCTTTAAATGCTATATATGCTATGTGGTAAGAGATAATTTCAGAAGAAATACTTCATGAATTTTAGGTGGAGAAAAGCGACCCATGCTAAAAGAAGCGCACATTTAGGAAGAGAAACACAAAGGCCTAAAAAGAGACGCTCAAAAATCCAGTTGGGGTAAAATGTGTTTTTGTGATCAGCGTTTACTCGATGTTTGCGTGTTGGCATCGTGCTGCAATTACACATTCATCTACTAATAAATGTGGAGCTATGGGTGCTGATTATTGCTTTTTCAGAAATCAGGAAAACGTCATCATTCACTGCCATTATAGTTTAATATGCAGTTCTTTTGGTCATAACAAAGCTGCTCTACAATTTCTTTCTATAAGAAGTCTACATGCCTGTTGCAGGAAAAGAAAATAAATTCATGTGTTTTACTGTATGACC